>NC_141703.1:14148974-14796474 GCF_971803275.1 Cyanistes caeruleus | reverse complement strand
TGGTATTACTCACATATGACACTGAGGCCCCATTTTGATTTTGTGCACTAATTAGTTACCTTTACTGAATGCTTCATGGCAGGAAGCAGTAATTTACTTTTGTTTTATGTGTGTGCAAGAATGGCATGCTTACCACCAGGGTTGTGTGTTTGTGTGATATAATTGACTGCACTGCACTTTAGTTCTGGGGAACAGAGGGCTACTAAATGGGACTTGTGGAGAAAGGGGTTTGTCCTGCTTTGAAGGTTAAAAAGTGAGGTAAAAAGAGCAAAACTAATCATTCTTTTACTGCTACTGTAATGATGGAGTCTCCAGTGAGCGAGTGCCTTGAAGAGTTCAGTGGAGGATAGCTCAGTGAATTGCAGATGTTTCTGAAAGTGCATGGATTGCTTATTTTATGTGGAAAGACTGAGCTGTACAACAGATAGGTGATGGGAAGTCTGGATACCATATGTGCAATTTATTTGATTTAGCAAAAGCCCTGTGACAGAAACGATCACCATGAATGTCATTTTAATCCTTTAGTCCCTTCTGGCTCAAGGGAAGTCCTTTACCTTTTCTTGCTCACATCCCTTAATCTGACCTCATTCCATTCCCATTATCCTTTTCCCTTGGAAAAAGTACTGATGTTTTATATGACATTGAGCATTTTGTTTATAATGTTTGCCTTAAAATACTCAATAATGGCTCTACATTCCTCTTCACAGTTAGGATTCTGCATGCATGTGCCATTTGTGACTATCTTATGTGAATGTGATAGGAAAAATGACAAAATTTTAATCTCATCACAGCCTATACTAATACAAGAGCTGCTGCTTTGTTTCCCTCCTTATTGGGGAATTCTATAAAAGGCTTTGCTAGAAAAGGAAAGCTTTCAAACACTTCATAAAACCCAGGTTTCTACTTCTCTAACACCAAAAACTCAGCTCGCTGTCTTCAAGACAATTCATGAACCAACAACTCCACTTGGCTCTTTTTCTGTGTCTCTGGTCACACACTAGCAGCTTGATCTGGCCAGGATGTTCAATCATACAGTATAAAGAAAAAAATCTAATATAGTACTGGGCATAAACCATTAACAGTTGTGAAGCTAAGAGTAGTCTACAAACCTTCTGCATCATTTAATTAATCAGAAATTACTAATATCTGTAATCTGGGAGGTGAAGAAGCAGAATGGTGAAATTATCTAAGTACCCTGTTAACTGCATATTATTTCTTCACTCAGTAGATTGAATAAAGGTGAAAATATTTTCTTTGGGAATGTTAGGTTCCTGATGAAATTCTCCCATGAGATACCAACTAGTGCATAGCTTATTTGTCAACAATTTGGCTAGTGTATAAGCAATTTGCACCCCTAGACACATTAAAAAAGTGCAATTCGTATGTTTAGTTTCTGGGTTTACTGCAGTTGCTCTAGGTATTTTCCATTCAATGATGCTTGATATAGTAGGATTATTTTTGAAACAGGAATAATACTCTACTTATCTTTAAAGTTGTTAAGCAGCTCCTAAAACACAGTATCTGTCTGCTTTCCTCAAACCAAGTAGTGGTTTGAGTGGAAAAAGAAATCTGCCTGGGGGCATGAGTCCTGAGCAGAGTCCAGTTTTGTAAGCCTGTGAACTCACTCAAGAGTGCTCCCTAAGGCAGGTTGTTTTCTTGTGTTAAAACACCACCACAGTGGAGTTCTTTTGTTCTGTGATACAACTTCGGTGTCTTTCAGATGGATTCAGTTGTCTGAATGTAATGGTAAGGTTTTTTTTGATAGATGGGAGCATGGAGTTCATGTTTGTCCAGGATTCAAAAAACATTTTTTCTGTATAAAAAGCTCACATGTACAAGGTCTTGGAAACAGCTTCATAGCCAACCTAGGTGCAGGGTCTGACTGTCTATATAGAAAATTACACCTAAGGACTATCAAGGTTTTGTACAAAAATCCAAGTTCATAAAGCTTTGGCATAAGGTTTTCCTACTGACTGAGACTATTTGTTATGAAGGAGAAATGCATGAGAATGGGAAATAGAGTGATTCTTGCAATTAGTGTATTTTACAGATACTACAGGATCTCAGTGTTCTCAGTATCCATCAGTGATGGATATTCTCTGTTTTGACCCCTCCATGATCTTGTGGGAATCCCAGAATGGGTCAGGTCGGAAGGGAACACAGTGAATCATCTGGTCCAACCCCCTGCTTAAGCAGGGTCTTCCCAGAGCACATGGCACTGGATTCTGTCCAGATAGTTTTGGATTATCTCCAGTGAGGGAGACTCCACACTCTCTCTGGGCAATCTGTGCCAGTGCTTGTTCACTATACAGGGAAGAAATTCCTCACCATGTTCAGGTGGAACTTCCTGTGCATCAGTTTCTGTCTCTGGTCCTATTGCTCAGCAACACTGAAAAGAGACTGGATCCATCTTCTTGATATCCTTCCTTCAGATACTTGTAGACAGTGATGAAGTCCCCTCTCTGTTGTTTCTTTTCAAGGCTGAACAGACCCAGCTCCCTCAGCCTTTCATTGTAAGAGTGATGCTCTGTTCCTCTAATCATCCTTTTTACCCTACACAGCACCTACGACAGGTCTGTCTTGTCCTGAGGAGCCCAGAGCTGGGCACAGCACTCCAGACACGCCTCACTGGGGCTCAGTGGAGGGGCAGGATCAGCTCCCTGACCTGCTGGCAGAGCTGTCCCTAATGCACCCCAGGATCCCCCTGGCCCTCCTGGCCCCCAGGGCACCGCTGGCTCATGGACAGCTCATTGTCCACCAGGACCCCCAGGCCCTTCTCTGCAGAGCTGCTCCAGCAGGTCGGCCCCAGCCCGTGCTGGTGCCTGGGGTTGTCCTTCCCCAGGGCAGGAGCCTGCATTTGCCTTTTCTGAATTTCAGACCATTCCTCTCCCATCTCTCCAGCCTGTCCAGGCCCCTCTGAAGGGCTGCCCAGCTCTCGGGGGGATCGGCCTCTCCTCCCAGCTCTGTGCCATCAGTGAACTCGCTGAGGAGGCCTCTGCCCCCCCGCCAAGTCACTGATGAGTAACTTAAACAATATTGCTCAGTATTGAACTGGTATTGAACTGGTATTGCTCAGTATTGAACCCTGGGGGGCACCACCAGTGACAGGCCTCCAGCTAGACCCTGTGCCATTGATTATGATCCTCTGGGATCTGTCATTCAGCCAGTTCTCAATCCACCTCACTGTCAACTTATCCAGTCCACACTTCCTGAGTTTTGTCTACCAGGATATTGTGTGAGACAGAATGAGTTTCTGAACTTTAACTATGCAGTTTGGGGAGTGTGTGCATGAGAAAACCATTTTGATCTGTTTTAAAGCCATGGCCTGATGATTTCAGTGCTTGTTCTGTGAGAAATACTCATAATTATTTACTTTTCACCATTTAATTAACAGAGATATGCATGCAGTTAACAAAACCTCTGAATAAATAATAAATCTTCTCTCTTTCAAATGGAAGTCTTTTGTTTCATAGGGGGATTTTTGTTTGTTTATCTATTTGCCTGTCATCAAATTTGTCCGCCTGGGGAAAATTTTCATTGTAGTAAAGCCACAGAATGACATCCTGCTCAGAGAGGAGTGTTATCCAGCCCTTGTGAAATGTGAACATCACTTCTACTATACCTGGTTATAGATAGGAGGATGCAAACTACATACAGCTTTGAAGATGTGGGTCCCACTAAAGGCGCACAGGGACATAATTTCTAGCTTTTTCCTTCAATTCCTTTCCCCCTAACATTCTATTTTGATTTTGACCCCTGCTGCCTAGCAAACTGATGTTTTCAGCAAGCTGACTGTGATGATTCCCTCTTCTCCCTCTGGACCTGTTAGCGATCATGTTTTTCGCAGGTACATCACATTTATCAACAAAGGATTTTACTAACCATTTTATTGTTCACCAATGCAGTCTTGCTTTGATTCTTTCCAACTCTCTCTAGTTTTTATTAACCTGCCTATTTTTATAATACCAGCAAATATTTGTCTACTCACTAGCTGCCTGTGCTTTCAGATCTCTCAGGATGAAAAATCAAAGCATCGATCCTACTGCATATCACCATAGCATTGCACCTGTGAGTTTGCCCACTGCAAGGCTGACCACTAGCCCTATTCTTCTGTCTCTAAAATCAAACCAGTTATTAATAAGTGTAAAGTTAGCTTCTTAAGAACCTTTGTTGACGAACATTGCCAAAACAAGGATGTATCTTGACAATATCATACCTCCTTCACAGTCACTGATTCCTTCAAAGAGATTTGACAAGTGCAGGATGACTTCCCTTCTCAAAGCCTTACAGGCTCATCAAGGATTTCTGCCGTAGAGAAAAAATTGTCCATGCTTTCTCTAACCCTTTATTGCAGAACCTACTGATTTTCCCAGCACAGCTGTTAGATACACTGTACAAGTACAAACAACAAGTACAGCAGCAGTAGTATTTTTCAGCCATAGATTTTAAAGCATTCCTGAAGTTGTGCAGAAAGTAATTGGCTGAGGTGGAAGCAAGAGAGAAATGAAAGGCAAAAATAGCCAAATATACCCACAAGCAGGGAGTGTATGAATCCCAGGTTTCTTCAGGAAAGTTTTTTTTAAGGAACAGATTTAGGCCCCACACAATGCAGAAGAAAGGTTCCTGTAGAATTCTGTGGACTTAGGGTCAGGTTTTAAATCATGAAACCCTCAGCATCCTGTTAGCTCCCTCATCATACCAACTTGTACTAAAAAATCTATCAGAAGACTGGAGAATACTTCAAAGGAAATATGCACAGAACCCCATAGGAAAAAAAAGTGTGTTATAAATATGAGCTCAATTTGATTTACTCCTCTCTTTGATAGTAGAAATATCCTGTAGCTGAAAACAGCTGCGAGCATACTCAAATATGTAAAAAACACCATTAGCGGTCTCCTTGTCCTTGGGCTGCTAGTATAAAAAACATCAAGGATTTCTGCTAGTAATACAGGTAAGAATTCACTATCTTTGTGCATAAAATGGAGGAAATAAAAACCATTGTATTGGTTTGCTTTTCTTTCCTCTTAGGAAGAAAGGATTTAGATTTATCAGATCCAATTTAGAAGGTCAAGCATCCACTGGATTGGAAGGAAAAGCTGTAATGTAGAGATAAATTTCAGAGGTCAGTTTCCTCTACCTTGGGACTTTATTAAAGGACTTAAGGATATACCATCTTCTGGTTCGTTTGCATTATTTGGACATGTTTTCATGCTTTTAATAAAGACTGTGGTGTTTCTCACTAACTGTGCACAGGAAGGTTTAAGGCACACAGCAGGTTACACACAAAATACACCGTGTGGAGTATGCTAGAGGAGACTCTTGCCCTTGTATCAACAAACAGAAAATCTTAGCAGAAAACCAGCAAAACAATGCACTGTAATGAATAGATATCCATCTTTCACATTTTTACTAATAAATGCTACAAAATTTGGAGAATCTTGTGTTAGACAGCAATCGCTCTACCACAGGGAAACACTTTTGAATGAAGTTATCAAAGAGAAAACATGTTCTTCTTTGGAAAGACCATTCTGTAAAAAGATGTGTAAGAAATATGTGCATTTAGCAAGATGAGGATGGGGTGGAATGTGCATGCTGTTTGTGGATCCATGAGGGAGAAGGGTGAATAAATTCTGTGTGGGAATTATGATTCTGTGCATTTTACACTTTTTATGCTCAGAGATAACTATTATTGTAAAATCTAATAGACACTGGAAGTCTATGATCCGTGATAATATGTCCAGTCTGTATGAAGTCACATGTTTATCTATAGAGAACTGTTATATGTGGTACTAAATAATAGTAATTTTGAAAAGAATTAAATTTAGGGCCATTTCTTAAAGATAGCTATACCCTCCAGTTATTCCAAACTGTCAAATAACTTTTAGCTGTTGCTAGAATAACATGGTAACGTTAGTGAATCACCATTGTAACTCCTCATTTCCTCAAAAAACAGACTTTATGAGTCTTACGGAAGTTATTGACTATTTTAGAGAGCAAAATATCAGTGGAAGATATTCCATTTCAAATTTTCATGGCTTGCCCAAGATCTTTCTCCATTTCTCTAAATAAAAAGAATTATTAAGATTGCACGGCAGAGTTATGCAAGACTAAACATGTTGGAAATAGCTGTCATTTTTGGGAGGGGTGATATGTAGTGTACACTGCTATCAGTTGATCAAAGCCTCTGCAACATTTCTGGGATATCAGAAGTCCTCTTGAAGAATTTATGTGTGTAACACAAGTAAATTGTTGAGGCTTTCAATGAAAATATTTGAAAATCTCCATACAAAAGGCAGAAAAGGGAGGGGTAAGGCAAACATAAACAGAATAATCTTGCTGATCAGGGAGATCTTTGCCCTTGTGAATAGCCAAATGCTGTGTGGATACAAAGAAGTAAGAACAACGGCAATAAACATGAAATAAAATTATACAAGCCACTTGAGATGGAAAAGGAGATGAAGACTGTCTGAACAGCAGCATACCTTTATCTCCAGGTCTCAGCAGGTCTCAGAATGGTGTGGATTTTGTAATTAAATTGGTGACTCTCTGCCATGCTGCATCACAGGATTCCTGTACACAGAAGGCACAAAGGAATGTTCTGTGTCTGAAACAGGCCTGGCCAGAGGGACAGGCACATGTACATATATGTCTATATATACATATATGACCATATGCATAATATGTATAATACCTGTGTGTAAACACACAGCCTGCCACAGCCTGGCAACCTGAGTGCAATGAGAGATACCAAAAAGTTGTTTTCAGAATTGATTGCTCCTTGGAAATTGGAGCATGTGAAATTAGTTTGTCATTACCAAGGTTTTTGATCCATCCAGAAAAACCTAAACAAAATTGTTTTGAATTATGGTTTTTGCACAGACCTTGCCAAGAACATGTATTTTGTGTCCTTGCTGATGTCCAGTGGCACCCCAGATTGCTCATTTCATGCAGAGAGTGCTTGTCCCATGGTGAGTATCTTGTGGGGAACTTGAGTATCTCCTTGTTATAAAATCTTCCTTTCTTCCTTTCCATAGAGGGTATACAAAGGCCTTTTGGGTTTTTATCAACAACTTATTGGTACCACAGGACACTAATAATCTCATTCAAATACTTTGCAGAGAAGAATTCTTCCTTTGATAGAGCTCTTAGCTTCAATTTTCCAAGTTGATGGTGTGGCTTTTTTTCCAAAGGAAGCAAACTAGTTAGAATGATAACTTTTTTCCTGCTCAAACTGGAAACAAACAAGAACGTAAAAAATAATTTAAGAAAGTATTTTTTTAAATGTAACCAGTTCAGTTGTCAAGATTTGTAACATTTGACAAAGCAAGTGTCTTCACTCACCCTCAGATTTATCATATGGAGCGTTTGTGCATGAGAAATGCTCCAATCTAACTCTCCAGTGGCCACAGAGGTATGAAAAGGTTTATTCACTTTCTGTCTTCAAAGTATTTGTATTCAGAGATTACAAGAAAAGCCTCCATATAAGTAATTTGTAGGAGGATACTTAAAACTACAGTTGTTTCCTTCTATGAAAATACTGTCAAGTATCAATTTTTTATAACAAAAGTTATGTGTAAATAGTCACAGCACTGAGTGAAGTGATGGGTCCATAATGCAAATCAGATGCCATGGAGATGATTCTGCAAACTTAGTATCTATCTCTGAAAACCCTTTCAGACTTCCTAAATAAGAAATAGATCATTCAGTGGGGAGTGCAGCCATTTTAAAAGTAGGACTTAATGCATAACTTTCAAGCAATCATTTTTCTTTTAACTGCATCCTAAATATTCAAAGGCGTTTTCTCTGCAGAGCAGCTTTTAAAAGGATTGGTATGCCAGACACACTTCTTGTTGTCCTTATCTTTATTTAAACAAATCAGCTTGGTGCTCTGAAGTATCAAACTAAAATCTTCTGAGCTGAGCAATGTCACAAAAAGAGCTGTTTGTACTTACAAATAGCATCAATTGTACCAAGCACAACAGAAAATATACCCCACTAGTAAATGTATTCAACTATGAGGTGCAAATTTTTGGCTAAGGGGCTCTAGATCTAGGAATGTTTTGTTCAGAAGAGTTGAATTTATTTAATACTAACTAAACTAATAAATCCTATAAAGAAAATCAATTTGATAAGATCCTCATGCTTGAAAGTTAAAAAAAAAAAGATACACACATTTTTAATATAATTAGATCTTTGTCAGATCTATGGTCATTAATCAATAAGCTATACATTGACATGATGATGAATCACAGAAAGACTCCTGGAGCAAGAAACATCTTGAAACTCCAATGAGCTAAACAGGGAATTATCTAGGCTTTTTTGTTAAAATCCTAAGGAAAAAAATTGAGCATGTAATGATAAATACTATAAGTAGGAGACTGGAGAGCTTAAACTCAAATTTTTAGTCAAAAAATCCTCACCGTTTAAATATAAATTTACAAGAATTCATTTTCAAATTGTACTTTATGTTTTATAGACATTAAAAAGCACTTCCAAGAGTTCTTTTGATTAGCATATCATAAACAGAGAATAGCACAATTAACAGCATCTGACACAGAACAGCTTGACTTCTAGATTTTGTGTTCCATAGTGACAAAAGCACATGGATTTTGATCCAGAGCTTGGTGTTAGGTGAAAAACTCCTATTGGTTTTAATGGCTTTTGTGATTACCTCACAGTAACTCTTGTCCCTCCTTCTGTTAAAACTGAATCAAAATTATGCTTTCATTGCCAGTCAGTAGCACTGGTTGGATCACACATTCCTATGGAGTACTGGATCACTTATTTGTGAGTTCAGACCCACATCAGCCTTCTAGAGAGAAGGAAAAAGAGAAGAATAAAAAGCAAAGCAAGGCAAGATGGGTTGGCTGAATGGACAATTAATGCTTGCTTTGGGATAGTGATTATAGATATTAGGTGTTCAGCTCGGTGATGTAGAGATACACTGTCATCATAATAAGCATAGAGGACCATAAAATATAAGTTGGTTCACTGTTTCTGGTACTCTGCAAGACAGCTTGCATGTTAGAAGTCTTTTGGTGGTCCTATAGCATCAGTGGGAGTGGACTAAATGCATGAAACATATTTGAACTTTACCTTCTTGAACTTAACAACAGGTATTTCACCTATTTCACCTTTACCACTTTTCTGCATAGAACTGGTGAGCTGGATCTGGAAAGTGCACTTTAGACCACACAGCATTTGAACTCCTCGGGGACCAAGCCTGTCAGGTATTTTGGGCAGTTAAAGGAAGAAAAATGTTGAGTGAGAGTAAATCTACCCAGCTATTACTGCAAATGATGCTATGAATCATTAAAGCAGAATGGTATATGAAAATCTTCAGTGATGGCAGTGAATTCACCAAAAAAGATATTACATTACTTTAGCCTTGGATTGTACTTCAGTGATTTTTCATCAAGCCCTGGTGCTTCTCCCATTTTCTCCACTTGTCAAGAACAGCTAAAAAAATGGATATTCCTTTATGTTCCCTGGAAATTATGGTTCATAGCTGAATAAGGAGCAAATTATTGCCTTATTTAAACAAATGTCAGGAGATGGAAATGCTATATGATGTCTTTAATGCTTTCTAGGAAAGAGAGAATTATGCAAGACATGGAACAATAAAAATACCAAAATTAGTTTTGTTTCAGATTAAAACATTAATGTTTACTAATTTTCAACAAAAAATAGGGTTTTTGCTGTATCATGAACAGATAATTGGCAAATAAAAATTTGAAATGGTTTGGTAGGTTTAAAAAAAGGTCTTATTTTTTAACTTCCTAATGCAGAAAATCAATATTTTGACATTATATGGAATAATCAAACTGGATAAGAACTGTCTAGCAAAGTTAAAGGAAGATTTTTTAAGTCTTGGCCCAGGACTGTAACCATGAGGCTGTCTTCATTTTTGGGACTGAGAAATGAGATGGTGTAATATTGACTCCTTAAAGTGGTTGTGATTATTTTTTAAAATATTTTTTTAATATAGCATTGAATTCTTATCCTACTTCTTTCATGATAAAAATAGTAACTTGTAGTTTGGCAAAAACCTAATATTTTTACACCAATAAATTAACAAAATTATTTTTAAAATTCAAAAGCAAGGTTAAAATCAACCACATTAGAAGTCATTCTTTGGGCAGTTTCAGGCATACTAACTTATTTGTCTTTAACTATGGGCATTTAAGTGACTATAATTAGAAGTCTGTGTGGGGCCAAAGCAGTTCAATTTTCATCCAAACCAATAAAACTTTCAGAATTATTTCCCTCCCGTGTAGAGTCAGGGACTCCTTGTTGTGGTTAGCATGCTAGAAATAAAAGGTACAATTTGTTTCCACAGAGGCCATCATGTGATTTTCCCATTGGCTCCAAAGGCAGCAGCACTGAACAGTAAATGACTGGAAAAATGAAGCAAAGAAAGATGTTTCTTTACTAAAACAAAATGCTTGTTTTGTGCCAATGCCAAGGTTGATGCCAATGCTGCTACTATATTGATGTAAACTTAATTATATACCCTACAATCTGTGCAAAATTAAACTTAAAAATTAAACAGTACAAAGTCAAATTCTTCCAATACAGCAGAGTCTATAGATTCATCACAGGTGGTTTTACTTCTTTGAGTTTTGACTGCTTGAAACTACTTTTGTTCTCTCTGCTGTGGCCATGTTGTCCCCAGCAAAAAGCACAAAACCCACAACAACATAATCCAAGAACCCACCTTTCTTTGCATTACATTCTTCTCAGTGATGACTGATTTCCCTTTGGACTCTGTTTTTCTGTACTGCCCAGCATGCAGCATGAGTCAAAAAACTTCAGCATTGAAGCTGACTGTAGATCAGTGGATTTATGGGCGTAAAACCTGCAGCAATCTATAAAAAAAATTCCTTTCCTGAATTCCTAGGCATTAAAGCCATGACATTTAGTGCAAGACTCTGAGTCAGGGTTAGCTGTTATGCCTCAAACAAGAAAAACTAATGACTTGTCAGAGAAAGTCTCATATATTTGCATGCTCCCCTTTATAGACCAGGTAAGGGCTGCAAAATGAGGCATACCAAGAACCATGTAGTTTATATTCTAAACTAAACTTCACCAAAAGTTTCATTTTTCTGCTAGGGAGACAAGGCACACGTGTAGCAATTCTGTACTCAACCATTGCTGTTGCAGTCGGTGATTGACACAAGTTTCCATCTACAACCCCAAATTTTTTGCTGTCCCAATATACTGCTGCTGAAAACCCAGTTCTCTCAACTCCTTAATAGATAGCACACCCCACATTACAGAGACCTTTGTGCATGGAACATGTTGGTGATCAAGAGAGATGATCCCCACAGTGGTGACTGCATATTACCATGGGAATGACCTTCGGATATTCTGGTACTGTGAAGGTGTTTTTTATCTAGGCTTCGTTAAAGCCTTTGACACCATTTCCCTGTGGGGTAGCATTCTCCTGGAGAAACTGTCTGTTCTTGGCTTGGATAGGTATGCTCTTGGCTGGATGAAAAACTGGCTGAAGGTCTAGGCCCAGGGATTGGCGGGGAATGGACTAAAACTGAGCTGGCACTGATCACCAGTGATGTTTCCCAGGACTCAATGTTGGGGGTGAGTCCTGTTCAATATCTTCATCAACAATCTGGGTAAGGGGATCAAGGGCACCCTCAGCCAGTTTGCAGAGAGCCCTACCTTGGATGAGAGTGTCAATCTGCTGACAGGAAGGCTTTACAGAAGCACCTGGACAGGCTGGATGAATGGACTGAGGCCAGTGGTCAAGTGCCAGGTCCTGCACTTGGGTCACAGCAACCCCAGGGAACGCTTCAGGCAGGGGGAAGAGTGGCTGCAAAGCTGCCCTGCAGAAAAAGACCTAGGGATGCTGGTTGACAGCTGCTGAACATGAGCCAGGGTGTGCCCAGGTGGCCAAGAGGCCAATGGCACCTGGCCTGGATCAGCAATGGTGTGGCCAGCAGGACCAGGGCAGTGATTGTCCCCTGTGCTCAGCACTGGTGATGCTGCTTCTCAAATCCTGTGTCCAGTTCCCTCATGACAAGAAAGATGTTGAGGGGCTGGAGCAAGTACAGAGAGAGACAGTGGAGCAGGGGAAGGGCCAGAGCACCAGTCTGGTGAGGAGCAGCCAAGGGAGCTGGGGGTGTTTATGCTGGATGAAAGAGGGCCCAGAGGAGACCATTTCACTCTCTACAACTCCTGAAAGGAGGCTCTTGCAAGGTGGGGGTCAGTCTCTTCTCCAAAATAACAAGAGACAGGATGAGAAGAAATGGCCTGAAGCTGCACCAGAGAAGGTTGAGATTGGACATTAGGAAAAACTTCCTTCACAAAAAGGATTGTCAAGCATTGTAATGGCGTGCTCAGGGAAGTGGTTGAGTCTCTATCCCTGAAGGTATTTTAAGGACATGTAGATGTGACACTCATGAACATGGTTTTGTGGTGGACTTGGAAGTGCTGCATTAGTGGTTAAACTCAGTTATCTGAGAGGTCTTTTCTAACCTAAATGATTCCATATTTTGGCATTTTTTTAGGGCTTCTGTCTCCTTTAAGTGCTGTCTCACACATGTGCCTGAACATATCTAAAGTGCCTAGGTATCAAAAAAAAAAAAAATAGCTCTCCAGGAAGTTTGTTAAAGTCAGTTTGACTTCCCTTTTACATTACCATGAAGTTTAATTAGAGGTTTCCATAGTGTTTTCTTAAATTGCTTCCAGTTTCCTCAAAACTAATGTTGCCAAGAAAAAGCAGACTCATCTTTGCCAAATGTTAATACTCTGGATTAAGAGAAGATCCCACTATTTTCTCTACCTCCTTTGAAATGTCTGCAGTCCTTAAATCACTTTTAAAAAGAAAAGAAAAAAAAAAAAACCTGCATGAAGCATTTTATTTCATTATTGAGAATAGTAAAGGATAATAATAGGGAATGATTGGTCAAGTAAAATCTGTGTTTAAATCTCCTTTAAAGATATCACACAGAGTAGCAGGACACTGTGATAAAATGGGGTATGGTTCAAGAGCAGCCTATTCTGTTTTCTGCACCTCTGAAAGAATTTTCTGTCATATTTACTTTCTGACTCACCCAGTGCATCTCATCGGAGGAAATTAAGGGCATTGTTATACAACAGCCTTAACCCAAGATCACTAATCCAGTAACCCACCTCAGTAACTCAATTTTGTGTCTCATTTTACACTTACCCATTTTCACTTATTCATTAAGTGAATTTAGCTCTCACTTGCTTGTTACATTCACTTATTTTCAGCATGATCTCACTGACTTTGTTTCTAATGGATGTGTCCTGACTCTGCTGGCAGCTCCAGATGGTTGCTCAGAAAGGGCCTATGCTCATCCTGAAAACATTCTCATTCTTTCTCCCTAAACTCAATATTGCAGTTCTTTTAGTCAATACCTAAAATATTTTAAACCTCCTCCTTGATCTATGTGCTGTTTGTGTTATTTTATAGACTCCTTACCTTTTAATTTTTTTCCTTCAGGAGTTCAAAAGCAGCAGCTGATTCTTCTCTCTGCTTTGTTTATCCTTAGTGTCATTGCACGTGGGCTACAGGACAGCCAAAATAATACTTTCAAGGTACCCTAAAAAGCCCTAAAATAAATGTACTGCTGTAAATTCAATTTGCAAACTCCATTCATTTCATTGGATTTGTGCCTACATTAAATTAAAGCATGGGTCAAATTAAAATCTAGAAATACTCATGCTTCCAAAATCTGTATATATAGTAAATACATAGGAGAGCTAATATCTTGGGTTTCAGATTCATTTAGACAATCTCAATCTACAGCCAGACACCAGATTTTAAGCAAGCATAAGGGAAGTTGTATTTTATACAAAAATGCCAAAGATTTTGCTAAAGAAGGGCAAGTTTCTCTTGGTGAATTTGTAACACTCTCCATGACAAAGACCAAGATTCCTAGTGGGACTTTTGACTCATGTTCAGCTGTCAGCCAGACCTTTGCCTTGAGCTAACTTTTATTTGAGGGGATTGGCAAGATTTAATAAGCTGTGCACAATACTCTGCATTGTCTTCCATCAGTCCTTTCATGCGGTGCACTCACCAAGCCTGGCTGCCTCTAGCCACTGCCAGTATCCCAGGGAGGCTGGTATTGGCAGAAAAATCTTCAATGGGACAGGAAGTTTTATTGGAGTTGAAGGGGGGCTCACAGTATGGTTTCCTCTTGTTTCTGCAGCCACACTGCACCTCATTACCAATTTTTCAACAGTGTTCCTTTCTGGTTGACGGCTAAGGGAGAAAGCTGCATTTGCAGATGACATTAGCTTGAGCATGGCTATTTTTCTTGGGAATTCAGAATGTGTTGATGACAGAGTCCTCTCTGCTGATTTACTACACAAGAAACAAGGCAGATTGCTCTGGTGTCTGAACAAGACAAAACTAAGCAGCTTAACTGCCAATAGCTTCAGCATGTAATCTCTCTGTTAATTTACACAAATATGATGTAGTTGACAGAGGATGAAATATCAAATCCTCATGAATGGTTATGATGTTGCTGTCTAAATGGTGTGCATACTTCTATAGGGTCAGATGTTACTAAACATTAAGGTTTTGTTTTGTTTTTTTTCTGACAAGTCACAGGATCATTATTTAGGCAAGATTTTTGTCTCCTTACTTTGTTTACCGATAAGACCTTGCTTACCACACACTAATTTTTGCCTGTTGAGGTCACACTTCTTGTGTTTGAGTTCAGCACAGGATTTGGACTGCATCAGTTGCCTTTTTTTATGACTAAATTAATCTCTCCACCTTCAGCACTGGATTACAGGCAAAACAATTTGAACTTTAGCTGGCTTGGATAACTTTGAACACAACCCTTGCAGATGATGTGAAAGGGTAAGTATGAAACACTATTTTTTTTTTTCCAGCAGCCTTTCGACATTGCTGAATACAAAATGAGATTTTATTGTCCCAAATGGAATGGATAAGGTCTCTCAGCCATTAGTCTTTGCCAGATTAATTTAAGGCCCTTCTTAAAGGAGGAGAAAAAATAAGTTTGATCCAAACTATTATAAAGTTGCTGGTACTAGTACCCTATTTTACTGATTCACAGAGGAGATAATCTTTCTGTTACCTCTTTCCCTAGTTAAGGTTAGATCTCAAGTGAAAATTTCCTATAATTTCTAGTAAAATTATTTCTTCCTGTTTTATTTATTGTAACATCAGGCCTTGGCAGGAGGGCAGTATATGACAGATCACAAATGAGGTACATTTCAATCATGACAGAAATAAAATGTTGAGAGAAAATGGAATAATGAACATTTTTGTCCAAGAAGTTGCCCAGTCTGGATCTAGTTTTGGGTTACCAGACCTTCTGCTTGTCACAAGTCCCACTTGTTGATGACAGTGCTGGAAGTTGCTTTTACAACCAGTCCCATATCCCATTTTCAGCAGTACTTCCTCAGCACCTTCATTTATGATGTCCTAATTCAGCAATTCTCCTTAGAGTCATCTCTGACATTTAAATGCACGTTTTACAGAAAGTCCAGCTACCTGTTTGGTCTCTTATTTATTTTTCTTTTGTTTATCTTTTTTTTTTCAAGTGGCCACAATAATGGGAAGAATAGAGATTGTTTTGCTATCCACCTGGTTCTGAGGGAAAATGGAAGGGTTGATTTAACAAGTATACTCCCATGTGGTTGGGGTCTGGGCTTTTTTCTCTGCAAACCACAAAAAACCCTTGAGAATGACTGAGGTATTTTTGTGAATAATCCCTTGCATTGTATGGTCAGGGTGACCAGAGGCCAGAAGAGCTCAGGGGAGGCCACTCTCCATTGGAATTTGATCCCTTCATTGTTCTGTCAAAGCTGGAGTGTTTTGACCTCTGGGGCACATTATAAATCTCTGTTACTCATTCAGACTTCTGCTCTGAAGCATTCACTATGGAAAAAGTAGTGGACTCTGTGTGGTTCCGATGGAATTATTCAGCTCCCTTTAATATTTCATGCATGTGCATAAAGCACATCATGTGAAAGCATTTATACCCTGGCAATACAAAACAAATAAAGGCTGAAGAAGTAAAAGTTGAAAATGGGTTTGATTTTATCCCCATTTGCACAATTCAGTGCAACACAGCTGGGTACACACTTTAAAAACACTTAATTAGCATATAGGGTGGCATTGCTAATTTTTGCTGCAGGGGATGCTTTCCCACTATTCTTTCCATATTGAGAGGCTCTCTCTGACTATATGGTAGTCTGGGAAAGCCTAGCACCACAGGCAATGTGCAAAAGACCTGCCTAAAAGTTTTATGCTCCTTTTGTTTGTTATGCCTTAAAAAAAAACAGGTTACTCTGCAGCTGCTCACACTTGGGTAACAAATCAAGGGGCAGCTTGCAGCTCCTCATACAGTGAGTGGAGAGGGCAGATTTTTGCCCATGAAAGGCACCAGTGCAGTATGTCAGTTTACACTATCAGCTGCTTCATGGCACTGGGGACAGGGGGTGAATGGATGTTGTAGGGTGATGGAGGGTCAACAATCAGAAGTGAGGCAGTGTCACAATGTCCTGTAACCATTATACAGGGTGTTAAATAGAAGTGGATTTTTAATTTTTTTTTCATTTATTTTTTCTTTAGATGAATAATCATATCTATAAGACCCAATTCACTAGGTATTTGTCAGGTCAGAATGTAGACTTGTATTTCTAACTGGCTTAGGCCTTGATGACATTTAAGTTTCCAGTCTGCAATTTTGAGTCAACGTTTCAGCACTTGCATCCCTTGCACTTTTTTCTTCCCGTGCCTCCCTGTTTCTCATAAGCACACACACACACACAAAGATGAAAAGCTAGAAGCTCTGTGAATTCAAGGGTTTTTTCTCTACAGATTCTTATGTTTGTTGTTATTAAATTAAAAAAGCATCTGTGTTAAAAATCATGCTGGTTTGTTCCATTTTGTGCTAGTAAAGGTGCTAATGAAACCCACACTGAATGCTGAAAAAAAGAATTCATTCTGTTGTACTGTAGCAAGTAGTTAAAGGCCACCTGTGGGCTTACAACAGCTGGAGTGAATATGAAACACTATTAAAATTAATGCTCTATATAATTCATGAAAGCTACCTGTGTGACATCTGACAGATTTCCCTGGTTATAGGCCAGCTCTGCTGCATTTCTCGTTACTGACCTTAGCCCACAGCGTCCCACTGAAGATGACAGAGACAATTCTTAGATGAAAGTGTTGCTGAAGCAGGCAAAACACAGTCTGTACCTGTAGTGACGAAGATCAAAATTTTAGGGACATGGTAGGCTGAGGGTATCCATGCTTTTTTTCAGATTCATGGAATAATTTAAATTTAATTAATGAAGCAGTTAATAGTTACTGCACTGACTTTGCAGTCAGTAGATCACTTCAACAAACACATTTTGCAACAGTAGGAGTTCATTGAAGGCATTATCGGGGAAACCAACCAGCAAGGAGTTTAAATAGTCTAATCTTGAGGTAACAAAAGCATGAATAACCATTTCAGGCTCTGGATCAGATACAACTGGCTGCAGAATGGTGATATTCTTTAAGCGTGCCCAACAGGATTTGGATTGAACCCACTAAATAAACCAAAACCTTAGGCAAATTGCTATTAAAGTGCAGACAACATCAAAGGCAAGAGCAAGGAAATAAAAAGAATGAAAGAAATGTTTTGGTGCAAGGATAATTTATTTTCATTTTATCAACCTTTGCACATGAGAAGATTTTTTAGTTTCTAGGACTGCACATTTTACAGCCATATCAATACAGCAATCCACATTTTCCTCTTTCACTGAGCTTTCCTTCTGTCAGTTGAACTATTGGATGTTTCTCCATTACTGAGTCCATGTTTTTATTTGTTGTTTATTTTTTTTATTTTTCTCTTTCCTTCCTCTCAGAAGCCCTCTTGACATTAAGAGAAGGGAGAAAGAGATGTTCTCCTCCTCCTCCCATGTGAATTAGAAAGCAACCAGAAGAATAGAAAGATAAAATTTCTTTTGGCTGTTACTGAGACAGAAAAATAAATTACTTCATCAAAAATTTTTGTCTAGAGAGAAATACAGATGATGAAAAGAGAGTTGACTGGCAGTATAACAGTTTTCCCAAAAGATGCTTGGTGCGGTGTCCCTTAAAGTCAATCACCTGATCCTAATAACATACAAATACAATCAAAACAGATCAGCACAAAATTTGAAGGCTCAGCTCTCCTATACATTCCTAGAAAATTTCCACTGACACAGAGCCTCACAAGGGTACCTAGAGCAGAGGTTCATCCAAATATGATGAGAAATCCCTCTGTGCTTAAACCAGAGTGGGCAAAAACAGGAGAATGAAGTTTAACAGAGCAAATTACCAAAGTAGCTACAAAGTCAGGAAATAGTATCATAAGTCAATGAAAAAATCGATTTAAGAAGCATGAGACACACTTGGATACCAAAATTAAAAGTAAAGTGCGTAATCACTGTTAAGCCCACTTTTGTGCTCTAATGAAATCTGAGGCTGTGACCAGATAGATTTTTCATATTCAGTAATTATTCACTGGAACTTTTAAAGAAAACAGTTCAAACAATTATAGACTAGATGACTAAAGACTGCTTGTCTGTAAAAAGGAATTACAGGTTTTGAGCAGCTGCTTTTGTGTACCATCCCAGGGTTTTTTTCCCAGACCTTTCATCAGTAGGCAGGTAGCACCATTAGGGTATTTTATGGGAAAGTTTTAATCTTGGTGCATAGAATTCCAGACCAAGGACCAGGGATGCTGTGGTGCTTCTCTGGATCAGGAGCTGAGGAGCTGTGTTAGGGAGACCAACACATGTCAAGTTGCTGAGATCCTGTTCCTCCCTCTTTCCACACTGGGCCCTGGCCTCTGACTTGATTGTAACAGCTCTTGAAGACATGAACCACCTTCCTCAAAGTCCCTGTTCCATTCCTGCCCCACAAGGGAGACAAGAGGTCATGTAATCCTTTAACTGCCTCTGTGAAACAAATAATTCATATGATACAAACACTCTCCATTTCAGCAGTGCAGTAAGCTGCAACACTCTCTTTTCTGACTAAAGGCATCTCAGTTATGCATTAAAAGGTTCTCACATGCCAGGCTCCAGCTTTCCTACACATCCATGCAGAAGAACCTAATTAAGGGCTCTGTACTCAAGTGATTAATAATTTCTCATTAAGTTAGGGGAAGTACAGTATCAGTTATAATTGGGAAAATCTGCATGCAGATATCTCCAGTTTCTACCTATTATAAAAGATGCCAGCTTCAAAGATTTTATTACAAAACCACCTATTTTATATTTCCACTTAAATACACACTGGGGGTTTTGCTAAATGCTGACTGTCAGAACAAAGGGTCAAAGCTTAGTGCACATGCATAAATATGTTACTCTAATACCTTTTCTTTATTTTGGTATGCAGCTACATTCTTCGATTTGTCTCACATCTGTCACTCAAGAAAACTAATAAATAAGTGTCAAATCAAGACAGGGAATCCCCTTTCTTCACACTGCTGCCAGTATGCCCTAATTTAATTTCTTTTTTTTCTCAAGTGAAGAAATAGGAAGACTATTGTATTGATTTTCTGTTGAATTTTTTTTGAACGAAGAAAGTAAGCTGACATCATTAGCATGTGTTTACTGATATCAGAGTTAACTTCTGGAAACTGTCATCCATGTCATCCCTGAAGTCCACTTCCTAAATGAATTTTAGATTTGGATGCTTCTGAATAAATAGAGATTTAGCTCCTTCCATTTTTTTTCTGTGGTAGGCAATAGGCAGAATGCAGGAGAAGACAAACTCCTTATCCTGTTAAGAGTCTAAGCCCCCCAAAAGTAAAACAAGGTCTTGGAACCCACTGTCAAACAAAAAGTCCAATGGCTTGCAAATTTGGCAAGCACTTCATGCTAAATCAGATTAGCTAAATCTCCACAGTGAACTATGCTGTGTAACTTTCTGTGACTTGCCAACAAAAGACATTTCTGAGACTAAACACTGATTTGACAGGAAGTTAGACAAATCCACTCCAACAACTATCTTTGGCATTCCAAACAAAATGGGAGCATTTAGAGAAAAAGTGAAAAAACCCACAAAACCCCCACAATTGTACATAGCTCCAACGAGATGCAGATGCACCTTACCATAAGTGACCTGGTGCAATTAGCTTTTTGTATTTTACAGAAGTGGAGCACAAAGGTTGGAGCTCAGAGGGACAGTACCCTGACCACCAACATCCATCTGTGCCCATTGTGCAGCCCTGTCTTTGCTTTGGACAGCCAGGCCTCATATTTACTGAACAGTACTTCCAAACCACCCTGTTCCTTGGAAGTTACAATACAAATACAAATAGGTTTTAAAAACTCTTGTGGTTTAACCCCAACTGGCATCTAAGCCACTGGAGTTAACTCACAGTCACTCATTTGTTCTCTCCAGTGAGACAAGGAAAGAATCAAAAGGGTAAAACTGAGAAAATTTGTGGGTTGGGATAGAGCTTAATGGGTAAAACAAAAGCTGCTCACACAATCAAACTGAAACAGGAACGTCATTCAGCACTTGCCATCAGCAGGCAGGTGTTCAGCCATGCCCAAGAAATGGTCTCCATCCTGTGTAACAGATGTTTGTGAAGGCAAGTGCCATAACTCCGAGTGTCTCCCTTCTTCTCCCAGCTCACGTGCTGAACATGGCATTTTACGGTATGGGACACCCCTGTGGTCAGCTGGGGTCAGCTGCCCTGACTGTGACCCCTCCCAGCACCTTGTGCACCTCCAGCCTGCTCACTATGGGGTGGGGTGAGAAACAGAAAAGGCTTTGAGGCTGTGTAAGCATTGCTTAGCAATAGCTAAAATATTTGGGTGTTACAACATTCTTTCCATCACAAATCTAAAACACAGTCCCTTACCAGCTACTGTGAAGAAAATTAACTCTAGCCCAGCATAAACTAGCTTACCAATGTAATTGCTCCTTTACCCTGCCCTGATGATGCCAGAAAAAGTGATGTATCCTGTTAGGTTTTCTTAGCAAATACCTAGATATCTCTTAGACATGTTTGTATCTACCTTGCTTCCAGGCTGTGTCCACAGAATATGCCCTCCTGCCTGTGTAGGGGTGCTAGCCTGAACCCTAAATATTCCCATGGTGTTAGCTCAGGTGGCTCCACATGACATGACATTCTTCAATTACCCTGATTTCCCATCCTTAACTACAGAGCACTGTCGAGCATCAGGGGCTGGGCCAAGGGCAAGCTGAGAAAGTTCACAAGAAAAATAGTCTCCTGGGACCCATCCTTCCCCAGCCTCATCTGTGCCACTGACAGGAAATTCAAAATTATGGATGTGAAGTGTGTGAAAAAGAAAAGACACCTTGTTTTTTATAAAACTACTGATTAAAGGATTTCCTTCTCTTAATTAGAAAATAAATAAATATTTAAAGTGAACAGATGCAAACAAGAACCCTTAAACTAATTCACTTTGGCTAATCAATTCCACATGGAAAATAAATTTATGCAAATCTAAGACTTCACATGAACACATCCTTTTTGTGACATGTTCATGAGGTCATTTGTTTCAGATTAATAAATCAGACAGTTCTAGCAGCAGCATATTCACCAAAATCATCCTCTTTAATCAACAGTTCATTTGCTTCATGGAGGAAAGTTGGCCTCCTCATGATTGCTATTTTCTGGTTAAAAATATGCTGAAGCTGTTGAACACAGGATACAGATGGGTTTCAAGAAGGGCTGGTGTTTATTCTGCCCAGTGGAGCATGCTGGAAAGCTTTCCTTGTGCCCTGAAATATTGTGCTTTTGTCTGGTAAGTCTGTGTCAACAAAGCACAGGCAATTTCTAGCACACGAACATTTGGAAAATAGAGGCTCAAGGACCAGCAAAGAAATCTCAGAATGGGAGCATGTGTTCCTTTGCACTTAAAGTAATGAAGGCAAAATTAATGTATCTTTATTGGTGTGTTGAATAAATTGAAGTTTCTTATTCTATTTGTGTAATGACACCCACTGATCTAGGAGATTAAATTACACTGATATTTTTAATGTTCAACACATCCCTGAAATTTTAGATTTTGTGGGGGGAAATATTAAAAAAAGTCGTAAGAAAATAGAGTGAAAGTCTGAAGTTCAACTTTCCCCACTGTAATCAGTGGTGAGGCTGCTATTGGTTTCAATGCATCAGCCTCAGAATTTTGCTGATGCTCAGAAAGCACGAACAATCTGTAGGATGCTACTTTTCAGCCAAGGCCATCTCATGACCTAGAGTTTCCTTTCCATGGGCAAGATCTCATCCTATGGTAAAAATTCTCACAGTCTCCTCTTATACTTGTGGTCTTGGGTGTGTGTGCTGATTTTATCCTGGACACTCCCAAGCTGCAAGGTGCTTGCTGCAGCCCAGCCTGCCCCTCACACACAGGTGTCCCCCAGGAGTGAGACTGCCCAGGAGGGATGGGCTGTGGAGAGGGCACTGTGCCACTGAAGCAATTTAAACATGACCTACCCCTGGTATTTTGTCTGGTAGAGAAAGCACATTTGTATTTAAGAATCTGCTTTTTTTAACCAG
This sequence comes from Cyanistes caeruleus, assembly GCF_971803275.1. Lineage (NCBI taxonomy): Eukaryota > Metazoa > Chordata > Aves > Passeriformes > Paridae > Cyanistes > Cyanistes caeruleus. The sequence continues at coordinate 14,773,933 of NC_141703.1, read as the reverse complement.
CTCCAATGTGTGGGAGCCAATCATCAAAACATGGTGTCTATTTTGGTTTTGTTTCATTGTGTGGGGTCTTTAAATTCAAGCTCTGAGAGGTTTATAATAAGATGAACTCTTCATTTTCAGTTGCTACAGACTGAATCATAAAAACAGCCCTTGGAGAGAGAATTTATAATTTTACTGTGTACTTTAGAGCTCAACTTTTTACTCCATATGCAAACAAGCCTGATTAAATATAATATCCAAAGAGGAAAAGCTGTAAGTTCTTTTAAAATTTTCCTTGATTTGGAGTTCACAGGTCAAATACTTTCCACACTGAGCCATGAAGAATTTAAACTGTGAGTGTAGCCCTCAAAGCAAAATACAAACTGTCGTGTGGCCCTGAACCCAATTACCTGCTCTGTATTGCCAAATAAATGGAAGGTATTTGTTGCATTCTCATTCCTTTGGAGTTTTTAAAGGTGAGAAAGTATCACTTTAAAAACTTGTTTCAAAATCTGTCTTATGCTTGCCTTACACTATCCAGTTACTGTGAGAATCAAAATCAAAATTCTGATAGTTCCTGTGATGAGCTGGATTAACAACTGGAGAACTTCTTTACCAGGAGGAGCAAAAGGGGGAGACATCCACTGGTTTATTGTTCATGTGCATGCAAGTGTTCAAAAAAATGAGAAAAAGGAAAGGAAAGGAAAGGAAAGGAAAGGAAAGGAAAGGAAAGGAAAGGAAAGGAAAGGAAAGGAAAGGAAAGGAAAGGAAAGGAAAGGAAAGGAAAGGAAAGGAAAGGAAAGGAAAGGAAAGGAAAGGAAAGGAAAGGAAAGGAAAGGAAAGGAAAGGAAAGGAAAGGAAAGGAAAGGAAAGGAAAGGAAAGGAAAGGAAAGGAAAGGAAAGGAAAGGAAAGGAAAGGAAAGGAAAGGAAAGGAAAGGAAAGGAAAGGAAAGGAAAGGAAAGGAAAGGAAAGGAAAGGAAAGGAAAGGAAAGGAAAGGAAAGGAAAGGAAAGGAAAGGAAAGGAAAGGAAAGGAAAGGAAAGGAAAGGAAAGGAAAGGAAAGGAAAGGAAAGGAAAGGAAAGGAAAGGAAAGGAAAGGAAAGGAAAGGAAAGGAAAGGAAAGGAAAGGAAAGGAAAGGAAAGGAAAGGAAAGGAAAGGAAAGGAAAGGAAAGGAAAGGAAAGGAAAGGAAAGGAAAGGAAAGGAAAGGAAAGGAAAGGAAAGGAAAGGAAAGACAATGTTGTCTCTAAGTGTTAAAATGTGATTTACAAGTGAATGAAGATAATTCTTGATAAAATGGATTCAGGTATTATTCATAATTATATTACTGTAACAAGTGGGGACTGCAGTAAGATTTTAGTATTCCATTGCTCTAAACCTTCCAGTGAAAAATAAGTTAGCAAGATATATACTGTGCTCCAGAGGGTGTATTTGTGCAATTTCGGGCTGTAAACATAAATTAAACAGATGATAATAGAGAATGGAAGAGGGAGAATGAGAAGGGGGAAATGGGGGTTAAGTACATAAAAATGAACATATGGCTAAAATTTATTGCAGCAATAGTTTCAGCTTTCCTCACACTGAATTCTTTAATCTTTCATTTCCTGGTTTATAAAGGAAAAGGAAATAATGAGAATACAATAAAAAAAAAATGTGTATTTGTATGTTAGCCTGAGAGTACAGAATAGTGCTTTTACTAATTTGTAATTTAGAAATACTCTGTGGAATGAACAAGGAAATTCTCTTAGTCAGGAGTTTGAGTTGTTGTGAGGGATGAGAGCTCACAAGTCAGTCTTCTCTCCAGGTTTTAGGAAAGTCCTTCTGTTTCCAGACATTAGATGCTCCAGTATTTAGCAATCAAGAACACTGATGAGCTTTTGCAGAAGCAAATTCCTGGTTATTTCTTGGGTTTTGCTAACAGATTTGTACATGCAGAAGAATTCTCAATGGGAGACTGCACTGAACTGTCCATTTAAGAGTGCTAATAATGAACAAATAGCAAAAGTGCAGGTAAATGACCACATTAATAAAAGGCGAGCATGTTAAGCAAACAAGTTTTAGTTAAAATGTTTAAATTTTTTTAAAATTAGAAATTAAAGCTTTAGAACCATTTTTTATATTTAATTTTCTAGTTCTTGTCTCATTGAAATAAGTGGATTTTAAGTGGACTTTATTTTTACTTTTATTCTTTCTTTGTCCGGTGTGAGACAAAGTAAGAAAAAATTTGTAGGAGAATTTAATCACAGCTTAAAAGGAGAACAGGAAATACGAATTTCTGTGCTAAGATTTCTAAGACAGAAAAATGTGAGGGGATAATAAAAGTGATTAGCTGAGAGCACTGCCCTATGTGCTTTGGGCTTCAAGTCTTCAGCTGGTGGAGGTCACCACAAATACATTGATTTCTTTCAAATCATGCCTGCAAAGGATCTGGCTCTTTAGTTTTAGTAGAGGTAGTCTAAGAATGTAATAAAAAATAGCTTGTATTGACAGGCTTTTAAATGAAAATATTTAAAACAGAAACATGTGGCAACCAAAAAGAGTGATTTTCAATGCCTTGGTGCTACCAGAGAAAACTGTGTTATTGTAAATGCACAGATCCTTTGTAATACATCACAGAACCCATGGGGGAGCACCTTCCTGGGCTACTGCACCTCAACCTGATGTAATTTTGTCATTGCTCTGTGGATCCCAGGTTTCTATTTCTAGAGGGTTTCTCTCTTTTTATCTGTGAAAATATTGCCTATGATTTGTGAGCTGCTGTTCAGTTTCCAAAAATCTCACACTATTTACATGTGCAGGGTTTCACAGTGCCAGTGGCTTTACCCTAATGATCTCAGGCTCCAAAAGGGGGCTCGTATCTCTTGTGAGATAGACTGAAAGCTGCCAAGAGCTGTGCCAAGCTTTTCTTCCTCTTGGCCCTAAATATTCCTTCCATTTTTTCTCTGGTGTTAGCTATATATTGCTTAGCTTCCTATAATCCCCACCTTGTCACATATATTTTCTCATCCAAGGAATGCCCTGGAAGGAAAATTATGCTTTGTGAAGCAAAGCCCCTTTCCATTCCCTTATGGAAGGCTTCTGGCTGAGCTGTCTGAAATGGTACCAATGCATTTAAAGCCAGGGACGGAGCTGGCTGCTCACTGCCCACCTCACTCAGTTACATCCCTGGGAGCTCAGGTTTCAGCCCTTTGTTCCCTCCACGTGGAAAACGCTTCCCTGGAAAGAAGAGGGCATAGAGGGTTAATGTTTGAGGAATGCAGGGCCGGGATTAATGCTTGTGGCAATTAGTTATTCAGCAGAGCTGCCTGTGCACACCAGTTTTTCTGAGGCTTGACACAATTTTACTTACCTGAAAATTCTCTTTTAACCTGAGAAGGGCTCCAAACTTCAATAAAGCTGGACACATGCATAAGAACTTGAATCTTCTAACCCTAAAGCAGTAAAATCAACTGTATTTACAAAACCTGGCTTTGAAATACAACCCTGAAACGTAACAGAAATAAACCAAGTAGAGAACAACCTCACTCTGAGCCCAGGAGAAGTCAGAACTCCTGATCCCTCACTCCCAACCTAATTGCCACACCATGGTGGATCCCTCCTGACATGCTAAAAGTGAACTTGCAACACATGCAAAGAGCATTTCTGGAATACACACACACAGAACTTATAATATCCATTATATGCCTCCTTATATGCAAAAGTAAACTGTATTTAAAGGCATTATACATGCTTGCTATGTAATTACATCAATCAGAGAGAGCTGCTTCCCTGCGTTCCCCTGCTGTTGCCATGGCAGCATCTCCATGTTTGCAAAGTGCAGGGCACCCGCTCTTAATTATACTTACAAAGCAGCTACATTTCAAAGGAATACAATAAATACAAAGTTGAAGTGAGGGTGCTGCACCGAAGTGATATGAACAAATATACTTTTATCACGTCTCCATCTCATGCACACTTCACACCCATTATTAGAGCATTCTGCCTAATTCTCTGGTTCCTCTAGTGCATTTATGGAAAACTCCAGTTTTTTGTCTGCCAGAAAATGCAGTATGTGTTGCAGGCCCCAGAATTATCTCTGCTTCTAGCCTGGGAGCTGATTGTTACAAAACCAAAGCAATTGAGAGACATCTTTTCATTTGTATTGATCAAAATGTGCCAAGGGGAATGTCTCTTTACTTAACCACTGCAAAATGCCATCTCTGCTCTCCATTCCCACTGGTGCCCAAGTCACCCACTCAGCAAATGCCTAATGAGCTGCCCCTTGCTGCAGTCACCTGTCTCATTGTACCGTGTCAGTTTTGGTGACAGCGAAGGTGACGCAACCAGCCTGAGGTGCCAACATGACACTGATCAAACAGAACATTATTTCGATGCATGCACCACCAGCTTGGTGCTGCACACATCTCCAGCAGAGTCTTTGCTTCTTTGTGGAAGAGCAACGTGGAAATTGCAGTTGCTATAAATTTACATTTTGAGAAATTTACATTTTTACCCCTACAAAGAAACAAGGGATTCCCTCATTCTGAAATTAATGCTCTCCCTGAAGTTGAACAGGGCTTATACAGATGCTGGATTGCAGATATGAATTATGTATTTTCTGGGGGTGGAATGTCATGCAATTTTAGTGTTATTCAAGCCACAAAGATCCATCAGGGGAGAAGTAATTAGAATATTTCAGAGACCCAGATTTACATTTCTTAAAGCTTGTGAGCAAAATGAAATTGGCTGCCTCCAATTTACATGTCTGCAATCACACCATGAAAATCCTGTCAGATCTCAGCTTTTGGATCTGAAACCTCTGCGGGGGAAACCAGGTGTTCTGGCAAATGATGGTGTTGCTTTGGTGTCACTTGTGCACAGCTAATTCTGAAATAAATATGTGCTGAGGTGTAGGGGGCACTGTGTTACTGTGTGTTTATAGGCAGGTGTGGTAAAAGCCATTGGATCCGATTTACAAAACATAAGCCTTATTTTCCAGCTTATTTATTTTTATTCTTAGTTTCTTTTTTCATGTGTATTTATTTTTCACCTTGTGCCTGGGAAATTGTGATGTTCTCACCAGGGTGTATGCACTCAGCCCCCGAAAAGTGAAGGAATTCTGCCTTCTTAATCAACCATGCTCTGACTTAATTATCTGGGTAAGAAATGTGGCCTGGATAAGCAGCAGGGCCTGGACATGGCTGACATATAAGGACTTGTGGGCAGTAATGATTCTTTTATTTTGGAAAGGAAAGCAATTCTACAGTTTAGGCTGTGAGCTGTAGCCAGGTGCTGTGTATTTTCTGGCTCTCTGTGCTGTCCAGGCAGCTGCCGTGGCTCTCTTAAAATCACAGTGACTTCTCGATAGACTTTGAGTCTCATTTGACTCTAGCCTGCTGATGGGTGGCAGAAGCCTTTGGGCTGCCCTGGCTGGGGCTGTGGATTGAACAGGAGGCCACAAAACTCTTGCAAGGCAGGAGTTTGTTGTTTCTTGTACAATACACTGATTCTCAGCACTGGACTCAACAGATAGATTATGTCTCCTTACTCTGCCAACAGAATATTCCAGAGTGGTTTGGACTACCTTGCGCAGGCTCACACATCCAGACCTTTTGCTCTGCAACAGTTTCCCCACAGATCTGAGAAATGTGCTGCTGAAAGAAGAAATTATATGAGTTAGACTGGTTTATGTCTCTAAGTATCTGATAATACACACAGATATATATGTATATATGCATAGATGAACATGTACATGTGGAGCCTGTCCCTCTACTGCCCTTATGTGGAGCACAGATGTTACATAACACTTCCATCCGGGAACAGAGAAGCAGGGATATGACTAAGCAATAGAGCGTGACTTATGAATAACAAATTGTGCATATTCCCAAAGATATTTCTTTAGCTGATCTCCAAGGCAAGAAATCTCCAAAATTAATACATTTGAGACAGCTCCCATCTTCTAGAGCACTACGTGGAGGACATAGAGCAAACAGAAAAATAGGCAGAATTTATTCCATGATTTGCTCCTTGCAGATAACTTTTTGTTATTGTCTCTGACCATGACTTCATGCATTGATTCGGATGATTAATATGTGGGTCAGGAGTTTTCATCCACTGCACAGCAATGAGTGCAGTGGGATTGAAACACAGTTTACAGCTGAAGGCAGAAAGCAGACCCCTCACAGACCAGAGGGCATTTTGGGGCAGTTTAAAAATTAGTAGGGTGAGACCTGGGAAGTTCTATCTCCTGATTCTACTTGACCAGAATTCTGCATGCAGACACCTACAGGTTTGTCACCCTCTTGCCTTGCCTCTTTGGGCTTTCATTACCTCCTGTACAAACCAGCATCTGAAGATACCAGTTTGCACAGCAAGAGCCCTGCATCAGCAAGGCAAGCACTTCTAAAACTTTTGAGCCAGTGTCTTGTCTGGAAGAAATCGGCAGAGCTCCATTCCCACCAATAAAGCTGTGCCAGATGACTCCTGCTGGGTCTCTAGGACTCAGATTTCTCAGAGAAAAAAATCCAATTGACAATAAAGTAAGAGAGGAGGAGGGAAAGCTTTTAAATGCCTGAAAGATGATTTGGAGACAGACAATAAAGGGCCAGGGGCAAAGAAACAAGGGCATGTTTGAAATGATTCGGTAAACTAATGGGGAAAAAGATGAAAAAAATATCACAGACAATGAGAGAAGGGTAATTATTTTCCATCTCCTCTCTTAATCCACATTTTGTCAAAGCAATCATGATTTTCTCATGGAGACAATATGACCATCTCATCCCAGGAGCTTTCACTTAGGTGAGACATCTGCTTTCAGTAGCAACCCCTCAGCCCTGGAATCCTTGCTCGTCTTAGTTCTGATCGGGATTATACGGGGCCGTTTGTAATCTGCTGAATTTCTAAAATGCTCCCCTTGGAGCAGGTGTACCTACACAAGTACCACAGGACAAAAGGCACTGCTGAGCTCCAGCTCTCCCTTGCTGGTCAAACAAAGCTGAGCTAGTAAAAAGCCCTCTGCAGTTCATTGCAAGGGGAAGGACCCAGGGAAGGCTGCCGTGAAAGGTTGGCTCCAGAGTACAGCACCTTTTTGGACTGAGCTCTTAGACTCAAGTTCTTTCAAAGGCACAGCGAGGCCAAACCTGTCTGCTGACCTTTTCAGATGCTCACCAGTAGCGTGGCTCAGTTTTCACTCAGATCCACTGTCTCATCTGTACTGGCTGTCTGTGCCATTCCCCTTGCTTCTCCCCCAGGACAACACAGTGTGATCTCATTTATTAGTCTTGTTAACAAGGCCTTGTTCTTTATCTTTTCTCCTCCTCTTTTGTTATCTTCTATTAAACACAAGGTTTGCTTCAGTCTGTGCACCTCACAGTTTGCCATGCCATTATTTCTCCTCATGCAGGGCAGCACCCCCTGATGTGGATGGGCTTTTGCTTCCTGGCAACAGGCAATTGGACTCCTGAGTGACAGAATGCTCAGCACAATCCAAGGCTCCACCCTATCCAATATGATGCTGCTCTGGACAGTGTGGGCAGCTGATTTCATGGCTGATTGCAATCTGGGCTGGGCACATTGTGACCAAACCAACCTTCTGTCTGTCATGAATGCTAATAAGTTTCATGATGTGGATACAAGCTTGGTCTTTGTCTTAAGCCTGAATGTGAAGAACCTAATAAACTACCCCAAGGAAATGAACGAACACCTGTAGTTTTACCAGGAGCAGTTCAGCTGTGGACCAAGGCTGAAGTATTTGAAGTCCAGCATTAAGGGGGGAGAGATGCGTGTTTGAGCAGGTTACTGAAACATCTAGTTCCTAAAGAGCTACTACCTGATTTGGAAGGACTTCAAATATCTGAAAGATGAGCTCTCTATATATTTAGCATCCAATTATAAAAATAACTAAAATGAGTGCATGCTATAAATCTTTCAGCGATGATATTTGTGTCAGAACCGGTGATAAGACAGCAGCACAGAGATGACAATTTTAAAAACTCTCCTTTTTTTTTATGTCTCATTTCATACCTTAGACCAACTCTCCAAGCTTCCCTGCAGCTGTCAGCTCTGTTGAGATTTATTCACCAGCAATCAAGATTCCAGGCATTCCCAGGAACATTTACATTGACGTGTTCCCCTCTTCCCACTAACCCTCATCTATGCCCATCTCTTCTTTCCAGCTCCATTTCACTGCATTTTCTCCTTTCCTTAGGCAGGGCAGTGACTCTGCTTTCCTTTCAACACACTTTCCTGAACATGGCCACTCTGAAACTCAGCAGAGCTGAAGAAATGTCATAATAGAGATAGCATTGTTTGGGCTTTTCCATTTGGATTGATTTATTTCATAAAATCATAGAATAGTTTGGTTTGGAAAGGGTTATCTAGCTCAAGCTCCCTGAATTGAGCAGGAACACCTTCAATTAGATCAGGTTGCCCAAAGCCCTATCCAATGTGACTTTGAACACCTCCAGTGATGGGGTACCACATCCTCTCTGAGGAAAGTGTTCCAGTACTTGGCAATCCTCATAGTAAAACTTTCTTCCCAATACCTAATTTGAGTTTGTCCTCTTCCAGTTTAAAACCACATACCCTTTGTCCTATCACAACAGGCCTGGCTAAAAATTCTATCTTTCTTATAAGTCAAGTACTGGGAGGCTGCTAGAAAATCTCTCCAGAACCTTCTCTTTTCCAGGCTGAGCAACTTCAACTCTCTCAACTCCCTGTGCTCATGGGAGAGGTGCTCCAGCCATCTGAACACCTTTGTGGCCCTCCTCTGGACCTGCTCCAACAGATCCCTGTCTTTCCTGTGCTGAGGGCTCCTGAGCTGCAAGCAGTGCTCCAGGTGTGTTCTCTCTCCAGGCATAGCTCTGCTGTGCTCTAGATAACACAGATAACAGAGGTAAGACCTGCTAATACCAACTGAACAAGCTCTAGATGTAGCAGAGAAGTGTCAGCCTGGCTCTACTCAAAAGGAATAAATCTTAACCACTGAGCTGGTTGCTCTGTGACACTCTGTGTGTTATTGATCAGCTCTGGGGGCTCTGAACACCCCTCTCCTGCATGGCATAGGGAAGTGGGGAGCTGTTTTGAATCATATTCTGATTCATATTCTGAACTGAGAAATGAGAGGGAATTTCTATGCAGCCATGCACACGAGCTCTACTAAAGAAACAGATTGCAACACTCTGGTTCCTGGTTCCTTTCCTATGTGAACCTTTTTTTTTTTTTTTTTTCTTCCTTGTAACATCTTCAAACACCCCAATTAGCTCATGTAGCAAACAGTCCCATTTGTTGCAAGCTGCATCAAAGACTTTTAGCATAAATTGTTGGACTTTTGACAACTTTTAGTTTTTATTCTATTGAATTATTCCCTTTTTGGTGAACAAAAAGGGGTACATTTTCTATATCTTGTACATTTGACTGAATGCACTAGTATATTATGACCTTTCTGTGCACAAACCTTCCTTTTTTAGCCTGGGCTTTGTACTTTTGAAGAGCCACTTTAATAAACTTCACACATGTCAATATTTTTCTTTACCTTCATGATAGAAAGCATTGCAACATATTGATAGTTTTAAGGCAGGGTGTACAACTGAAGATGTTTGCTTTCTTAGAGTAAACAGCCACTTCTGATTCTGCTGTTTAGTTTGGTCAAAAAAGTAATACCAGGCTTCCCCAGAATGATATTTACATAGAAGGAATGCATGCTCTTGTCCAGCTCAAGTGATTTTTATGGTTCAATGAGTAACAAGATATTAGTCACCAGAAGTTCTTTTGACCTTATTTATTACCTTCTTTTCTGCTAAAAAGTATATTATTATGGTTATGAACTGCCTACTCTTTACTCAGAAAAAGTCAGCTTCCTGGAAGAATCTGCCAAATGTAATTCACTTTCAGCTTGCTACCTTGGAAATTAAGGCAAATTGATGGTGTATTGACTCAGACATAAGTTTGCAAAACAGGAACCACTTCAGAGCTACTCCTCTGAGTTTTCAGCAGGCACAGGAATATAGAAGCAAGGGCTTAGCATGTACTGGACAGAGGAAACACTTGAACTTCTACATCCTTACTCCCCTGATGTGGGATCTCCAGGCTGTTTGTATCTGAATCACCTCAGACCTTTTCCAGCTGAGCAACAAAGCCCATCTGGCCCAGACAACACTGCCTGTTGTAGGAACAGCACAATGGTTTTGCAGTATGAACAAAGCATAAAGAGAGAGACAGGTTGCAAATTCCTTGGAGATGACACAGGGGAAGACCTTTCCACTTATGAGACAGCGTTAAACAGGCTACTTGCATAACCCATACTTCTCCCAGGACCTCTGTCGGAGCAAGGATCTGGAAGCAGCATCCTGCCATGTTAGCAGATGGACATGGGTAAGGCAGCCAAGAGAGCAGAGAAAAAGGGATGCTTACAGGGAAATCACATAAGGGGAGTTCATCCCAACTGAAGGACGTAGGCAGCTGTTAACAAGTTCATTGAATGCAGTGGAGAGACATAATTATAATATGACTGCACACAAGCAAGGAACTAGGATTAAGACCTCAGCAACAGAAAGGCAGGTTTTGCAGTATGAATCACCAGCAGACAACCACTGTTGTTTATGAAAGCAGGTTCATTACCCTCTGCAGGCAGTGCTGTGTCTTGTCACGAGATGAGGCTGGGATGAGATACCTTACCACGCAAGCTGGCATATTATCCTTGCTGAGACCATGTGCAGCTCTGAGCTGCTACTCAGCATGAACAGAGCCATCAAAACCTTTCTCTAAACCATCAGAAAAATGCATGAAATTTCTCATCTCCAAAAACTCAGACCTGCAACCTCTGCAGTACAACAGAATTGTTGAGGGCCTCTAACTGCAAGTAAAATGGCAGAATTAATCTGTTTGCCAACAGGTAGTGTCCAATCTGCCTATTTTCCAGTCAGATGCTATTTAAGAATAATATGAGCTGCTCTCCTGCTGCAGTAATAGTACATTTTAATAAAATTGTAAGTTCTGCTACTGAAACACACCTTTGTATGTTTTTATGTATTTATTAGGAACTGTGAAATTTAATTAAATACAGAGCAAGCATTTTATCTTGTCAGCTCTGCTGATAAATCTGACATTCATGGAACACAGATGCTCTTCTTGAAAGATCTCTGTTCTGTCCTATCTGTTAATCCTGCCTCTTCTCTGTTTTGTTTTCTTGTTTTTTGGTGGTTTTCTTTTATATTTGTATGTTTATTTGCATATTGGGATTTTGCAGCACTGAATGTTAGGACAGTTTTTAGAGTAGGTTATAAAAATATAGAATCACAGAATGGTTTAGGTTGAAAGAGGTCTCAGAGATCATATAGTTCCAGCTCCTAAGTAGATGATCTTTAAAATCCTTTCCAAACTCAACAATGCTATGATTCTATGAATCAACATCCAGTGCATTATGAAGCCTTTTTATAAGAGGACACTTGTCAAAAGCAGCTAACAAAGGAGACAGAAACTCTTACTTGAGTTCTTTCTAGCACGGTTAGAGATTAAGGACGTAATGTTAAGACAACAAATGTCAATGTGCAGATTGAGTTGGAGGATGAAATTTTTTGAATTTTATTTATGCCTTAGATTGGCTCCATGGGAGGGATAAGACTCATCAGGCCTGGTGCTGCAATATTGCCCTTAGCCTTGAAAGCAGGAATCCCTCTGTGGCGCCTCAGTTGCCTTCACGAGCAGACCAGGGTAAGTGCATCCAGAGGGCTTGCTGCTGGGGTGCTGGGCATCTTGGCACCTAAAACAGGGTTCAGAAGACACTGGAGACACCAGAGCTTCTACAACTACAGGCTTCAGTGCCTACATCCTTTATGGATGGATCCAGCTCCCTTGTAAATAGTTGTTGGCTTTTTGCTGTGAGTTCATGTGTGTTTCAGTCCTCACCTGGAATGATCACTGACAAAACAAGGCAATAATTCTCTCTGTCAAGCATCTCACTGCTGAGCCACCAAGAGAAGGTGATGGGATTTTTGTAGTTGTGCTGTGTTAGAAAGTGAGCTGCACTTGTCAGCTGACAGGTAAAGCTGTTTTTCTTGTGGTGAACCTTAGAGTTTAAAGAGATGACTAATTCATGAAAGTTTCTATGTCCACTAGCCCAGCCTCTTAGACACTTCGTCACCTCACAGCTATGCAATTAGTTACTTTTCCTTCCAAAACCAGCTCAGACACACAAAGCAGTAGTATCACTTATTAAATATACAAACCCCTCATTCTTAATGGGTCATGGTCTGGAAAAAAACAGCCTTACTGATAACAGTACACTGAGACCTTCCTTTAGGTTTTGTTAGGAGTGTTGCTCTTTGGAGATTCCAGCATGCCTCACTGAAGACCCAGAGGATTTAGGGCTTCCTAACCAGGGCTGGGACTGCAGAGAAGCCCTGGGAATGTGCTGCTGATGCGTGGGTGTAGCAGTCCCCAGACTGGTGCTAAAGTATTGTGATGTTAGTCACTGACAAAGGCGAGGGCAAACAAACAAGAAGAAATTCAAAGAGAACATCAAACCACTGTAAGCAACCTGAATTATGCAGGAGTCATAGAGTGAACACCAAGAGAATTGGATAGGAAAATTACTGAAAAATGTATAGCAACATCTGTCTTATGTCTGTATCGGACTCGAAGCAGAGCTGGAAAACCTGTTTTGATGATGTGCCAGGCGAAACAAAACTGTTCCCTGTCCCTCAAAAAAAATTAATACAGAAAAGTGCCACAAACTATTTCTCCTTCTGCCACATTAACCCATTCAGAGCTGCCTATCCACTCTTGTAGGTCTTAAAAATTCAGAGGAGGCAGGACCAGCCGCACCAGCAGTTGTAATTCAGCTCAACTGGGAGCTGAGACAGCCAGCCTGTAGTTACCAGGGAGCTGCAGCCTGGTGCTGAAAAGGGGGAAGCTGCTCTTCTGTCCCTGTGGAATATTTCTGACTCAGGGTGAGCCCATGCTGAAACAGGGGGTGGTGAACATGGGAATATATATGATATACTGTCAGTGCCAGGAGCCACGTGGCTGCAGGGTTGCTGCCATCCCAGCTCCAGGGTCATCAGAGCTCAGCTAGAAAATGTCCCTGTTCGGTTTGGTTGTTGCAGCTCCAGGCACTGAATTTGTTCTGGGGGAGTAGAGAGGTGGTGCTCGCTCTGCCTCTCAAATTTTCCAATAAAGTTCATGAAGGAAAGGCTGTAGCAGTGCCTCCTCCTCAACTGATTCTGCTTTTCTGTTTAGTAACCAGACACCCATAAGCTGAAGCGTGAAGTTTAGCCCTCTGGAAGAAAATATGTCAGGCCCTCAAAGGACACAGGTGGGGCACAGAGGAATCTCACAGGCACCTCTGCACTGTGCTCATCTGCAAAGATGCCAGCAAGCAAAAAACTGTCAGGATTACATTACTGGAGGCAGAGATAACAAAGCAAAATATTTAAGCTAACAGTTTAGCTGTCTAGAACTGTGTCATTACCACTGACCAATAATGATTTCTAAAAGATAATTTATAAAAGACTAGATGGAACACCTTCTGAGCATTTTGACAAAAACATAAGATTTGATGTCTTTTTTTTTTTTTCTTAACTTTTGTGCTTTATAAAATGATTTTTATAAATCTCATTTCATTTTTCTGCCTGAAGTACATTAGTTTCTATGGAAACATGGTAGTCATTTATGTGCATGGTGTTTTCTGACATCTATATGGGGAGTAAAAGGACAAGTTATGTCACCATTGTGAAATGCAGGCATTTATGTGATGCTTACCATGGTTCTATATGCAAGAGAGAGGATGAGAGAGGATACCTTTGGTCTGTTATATAATAGATGCAAAAGCCCAGATACAGGGAGGCAGCAATGAGCTGAGCTGCAGAATTTAACACACACACTCAATGCATTTATATTCACACCAGAGAAGAATGTAGGATTCACTTAATATTTTTATTTTGCCTACTTGGTGCAACCATGCCTGTCTTCACTGTGTAGAGCAACACTGAAACTCAGTGAATTAATTACCACAGCAAGCCTAATGATGTAACTCATCCTTCCTGTGACAACATTCAATATTGCTGAAGAAAAGATAAAGGAAACAATCATGCTGTTTCTTCTTTCATGAAAATGAGAAAATTATATTGTGACACAATCTGTAAATAACAGAACCATTGGCTGTGTAAGTATTTCATTCAGGAACATAAAACAAGCTTCTAGTGAGTCATACTTGTTCCTTATGTTTTAAATAGGCTTTTATGAACCTACATTTCATATCTTCTGAAGGGTTAATGAAACCCTCCCTATTTGAACTATGTTTTAAAAACCCATGCTAGTCAGTCCAGGATACTTAGAGGATAAAAATTATTGCTGTACCTTGGGCACACTGTAGAGCTAGAATGCACCCACACAAATCCTTTTGCTGTTATGTGAGAACTGCACTTTAGGAAGTAGCACTCTGCTCATTGAAATTACCCCAATGTTGCTTCTTATTCTCAATATTCAGAGCTGTAATTTGACAATTTTTAATCATTTTTACCATTAATTTCCTCTATCAAGACATGGGAATCATCTTCCTTGAATAAACCTCTGCAATGCAAATTGAACTGCAATGGGAACATTAACCTTTGATGTACAAATCAGGTGATGTTGCAGGTACTACCACGGTGCTAACAACCAGCAAAAAGCTGTAGCAATATGACAGGTAGCATGAATTAAATGTAGCAAGCAACTGAAACCAACATTTATTTACTAAGAAAACATAACAATACAGGCAATGTTATCACTCATTATGAACAACAAAAATAAAAATGAACTTTTTCAGACCCCTCCAGCTGATATGTGGGATTCTGTGTATTCTTTCAAAAATCTGTAGATTTCAAATGTTTTTTGATGTCCCCTGCCACATAGGAAGAGTTTTATTTTCCCTAAGAACACCATTAGGAGAGACATAAGTATCCACATTTCTCTATCAGACCACCTTCAAGTGCTCTTCTAGGGGATTTAGTAAGGGCTGCCAACTCTGTCAGCAGCTTGAGATGAGCAGAGATGATTGTCCTGGTGGTGCCTGGCAGGACAGCTCGGTGTCTCCTGATCCATTCATCTGCTCCCCAGCAGAGCTGGGTGGAGAGCAGGCCCACGCTGAAGGACGTGGGCAGCGTTGGGCTCACATGTGGGAGTACCACAGGAACTGAAGGGACATTTTGCCATATGTAACACCTTGTTGTAGTCAATACCTTTAGCTTACTCTTTGTCATGTCTGAATTGAAAGGGCTTTAATACCCAAATTCTCAGCATTAGACAAATGAAGCCCTCTGTACGAGCAGGGCTTTGTTATTTCCAGTCAAAAGTAATGGAAAACAAAAATCTATTGGCATGAGGGCAAATGAATCCAAATGTAGGACTGTGGCACTAATGGGAACAAACTGGCATTTTTTTCCTGGCTCTCTGGACTCCATTAAGAAACAAATGACACCCAAGGTAAGGTAGGTTGTGGTTCTGCCAGGTGGGTACTGAGCTGAAGAAGCTTATTTATCTCATGTAATATGGCATTGCCAGACAGCCTTGGTTCCTATAGCCCATGAGAGCACCAGCACCTGAGCCTTGGCCACCTTGCTGGCAGCTGAGAGGTCCCTGTTCCTTCCCTGCTCAGGGTGAAAATAGCCCAAAGTGGCCTGTAATAGAGACAAACCCAGGAGCTGCTGGGAAGAACAGTACTGCAAGTCCCTGCAAAAGCACTGGCAAGTCCAGGTTGCCCTGACTTTGCCCTGAATCTACTAGTAATTTCAGTCCTCAGTGAGATTTCAGATCTCTATTAACTCTTCTATTAGATGTTTCTGATTCCCTGGGATTTGACATCAAGTGAAGGTTGCTGGGGCTCTGGCTTGCCATGTCTGAAGGGAAGAATTTGGTGAATAAACCTTTTTATTTTATCTATTGTGTCTATACTGCCTGAATTCTCAAGGCATCTCAATTCATCTACAGTGGGGTGATTCCACTCTAAATTAATTTGAGGTGGAGAATCTATTTTTGAAGGGAAATGCTAAAACCCCTGTCCTGATGCAGAGAAATCAGGTCTTGGAGTATGTGACTGGAAGCACTATGGGATAAGGCTTTTGCTGAGTGCAGGATTTATTTTGGCAATTCTTGGTACACTAAGTCCTGTATCACAGCTTCAGGCTCACATTTCTGTGTGTTTTTCTTTCTCTTGTCCTTCCAAGCTGTCTGATTTAGCAGGAATGTCAGATGGGTCAACTAGGAAACAAACAGGCTGGTAAAAGCAGAAAAAGAAATGTGGAGTGAAGGGAAACACTGAATATTTATCTCAGTGTTGGCTCTGGGATGGTTTCAGATGTCAGTGCTGTGTCAGTGGTGAAGACAGCAGACATGCTGGCCAGCACTCTGAGATGTTCCTTTAGTATTGTCTCCCATATCCAGCCAAAAACATTCCTAGAAAAGAGTGTGGGTTTCTCAACATATTTTCTGAATTAATTTAATGAAATGCTGCAGGTAGCATGATCTGGTATTCCCTAATATCCCCTGTAATATCCCTAATATACATTGAAGGCATTGGAGTGGATCTGTGTGTGTGTAACATAGAGGGTTGCTCCCCAAGATGCTGCTGCTAACACTTAAGATTGTGGCTAGTGAAAATGAACTGTGATTCTGGAAGACCCAAGGAAAGCTGGTCCTATTTAGCTTATGTTTATTCAACTCTCTGTAAACTGCTCCTTTTTACTTTATTTTCTTTTAAAGGCAACCATTAATTTCTCCTCTCTTAGAACTTTCTTCTGTCACTGATATAAAATAAGAAAATTGGTCATGCAAAATCAATAGCAAATTCCCTGGTAGACTTCAGGTAGTCTCATGTGTGTTATAAAGTCAAATCTCTGCCCGAGAGAGCTACTTTGGTGATTTTGTTTTGTTTTATTCTGAGACAAGTGAAAGGATATAAGGACTAAATGTGACTTTTTGCTAATTAGCACTACAGCTGGAGCAGAGGCTTTCCCTTGGAGGCCAGTTTCCTAATAGGCTCATCTCCCAGTGCTGAGGTGCTGCTCCACTGGCAAATGTTCTTCCACAAGGCTGGGGCCTTTCCCACATTGCCACTCTTGTCCTTTCACCTCTGCCATCCCCCAGGGTCAGAGCTGCCATCACAAATTTTGGCATATCTGGTGACCAATACACTCATTAACTGATTAGAAAACTGAAGCCAAAGTATCTCCCTGGATGTTGGCCAAGACTGGAGCCAGGTTGGGGGCTCACAGCAGCCACAGGAGAGTGGCCAGCCAGGCTCCCAGCTTGAGGCATCCTGTGGGGCAGCTTTGGCTTCAGGAAATTTCTTTGTGCCAGTGTGGAGTAGACAGATGCCATGGCCACGTTCTTATCGAGATTACCAGCAAGGAGGAGATCCAAGAATGCACTTTATTTTAAAGTTGCTCAACCTCATCACCCACTCACTGTGCAGAACCAGACAGAAACCCATGGTATTGCACCTGTTATCCAAATGAAGGCTTGATGTCCTTGGCAGAATCTTGGAAAAGACCTTTGGTCTACAAAGACATCTCCTTCTAACCAGCATCACCTGAAACTTGTCTGGGATCAGCTTTAGCCAAGTGCTCTTTTTTCCATTTTCATAGATTTAGTAGCATCAGATGATCTCTCTACATCTCTGTATTTCTGTATCTATATTCTCTATGCCTCTAAGTCTCTATATTTATATAATCACCAGACTTTTAAAGACTATACATATACACACACACATCTATATAATCTCCATCATCTCTAAGTGCTACCGCATTTTGTCATTTCCTAAGAGGTTCCTGTAGTTTTTGATGAGGAGACAGGATACCATGAATATTTTTAGGACTTTAACTCTGAGTATGGCAGATTTCACTGGCTTTTCCCTCAAAGGACCTGTACCAGAGGGTATAGCTCAAATGTTTTTTCTCTGTGCCTTACTGAAGTGGTAGGAGCAATATCAGTCTGTGTGGCAAAGGGTAAAACTGAATTGGGTATTTTTCTTTCTCATTCCTTTTCTATTATGTTAATATTTAACAATAATTCATCAATGAGCTTGCATGGACTGATATTTTCTTGGAAAGATTATTGTTTTAAAATATTCTTCAGAAGTAGGGAACAGTCAGCAAAAAGGGAGCAGCAGTACTTCACAGAAGACAAGGGTTATCCTTATCATAAAAGAAGAAACCACAGACAGCAGTGAAAGGTTGTGTCCCAACCATCACAAACCCATTTTTCTCCCAAATGTGTGAGGTTTGCTGGTTTATGCTGTGAAAGGTGCCCAAACTTTTGTGAAAGCATAGCATAAATGAGAAACTCCCTGTCCTACCTGTACCTCTCACAACAGAGCTTCCCCAGAAGGAGTCCTTATCAGCCCATGTAGCCAGAGGAAAAGAAGGTAAGAAACATTCAGCATACAGCTGCAAATGGCATTGTGTACTGATCCAGCCAAATAACTTTTACAGGATTTCAACCTAGGAATGTAGTACCTCACTAAACTGCAAGCTAGAATTTTGGTGATAGAAATACTATTTATGCTATCAGGTATTTTTTGCTTTCAAAAGGCAGCAGTCCATTATTTTTTCTGTGCTGGACAACTCTATTTTAATTTAAAATTATGCAAAATATTATAAAAGCATCCATTTCTAGTCCTTTATGGTATATGGGAATTATCACCAACTTCTCAGCACGAACTTGAGTACTTTTCTCAAGAAACTTGGAAAATCAAAGCAACTGGATTTTTTCACTCATGTTTTAGGAATATGCTTGGGTTTTAGTAAGCGTATGCCTTCAACCGACTTTATTTGCAACTATTTTCATCTTCAACTAATTTTATTTTCTAACTTGGGTTAATAGCAAAATATCTGAGAAGACAAGCTTCAGTATATGTGACTAGAATTTCTTCTAGTCTTAGATGCAAAAACCTAGCAAGTCTAATAGCCAGTACTCAAAGATGCCCAACACCCACAGCTCACCTGAGGAGGAAATAGCAGCTAAACCTGACTTGTGTCAAAACAGTCTCAACATTTCTCCAATCCTATTTGACTACATTTCAAACCCAAATGCCAGATTTTAAGATTTCTCTGTACACCATAGTCTCTCTGTAGGAGTTAGATCCTCTTGCTGTCCCCTGCATGAGCCTCTTTGAAGCAAATGAATGATTTTTCCACCATATTTTGCATGCAATGTCCACTTACTCATTCACATATCCATGTCCCTTGTGACACTGAATTATTCAAATGTCTGGTTATGGTTTGGTTGGTTAAAAACCAAAGAAGAGAACACATATATCCATACAGTCCTGCCTATGTTTGTTATCCTTCTGAAGCCCCACAGTAGGAGCAATTTTTCCTTTCCCTGCTTTGAGAACACAAGTCAGGTTATGAGGGCTACACACACTGGCTTTGCATCAGCCTGTGGCAACATGCAGGCACTGGTGACTTCCTCCTGCCCCAGTTTCTGCAGGGCAGATCTTTTGTCTCACTGTTGCCTTTTGATCTCCAGCTTGGAAAAACAACTTGTCATGGAACAGAGTGCAAAGCATGGATTTTGCACAGCTCTAGCCTAAGCTATTCAGTCTGACCGCTTTTAGGGAAGTTCCTGACCAAGACTTGTGCTCCTTGCTTGCCCAGTGGCCTTATGTCATCCTACTCTAAAGCTGAGGAACACCAAAATAAACATCCACATATCCACAGTGTACTCATTAATACACTGTAGATCTATATCAGATTATAAATTACATGTGCTATATAAGGAGATAAATTTCAAATACGGAGCACACACAGAGTTGCTAACCCTATAAAGTGATTTTTACCATGACCTAGGAAGGATCCTAATAAGGCAATAGAGAATGTTAAAGAAAGAAGGTCAACATCACAAAGAGGGTATATTAATAGAGGGATGCAAATGCTGTGCAGCACAATCTATATGAAATATTGATAAGATTCTAGAATAGCTCCATTTAATATAGTGCTGTTCAGATAAACAGTGGTGCAGGTACTCAAGGTATTTAAAACACAGAAATGCTCTCAAGAGCCTGTTCTAGTGCATGTACATATCAGAGCTGAGCAAGACAGTCCAGGCAGGTGGCTGAGACCCAGGAATGAGGGTATACAGGGCACTGCTGTGAAAGTATATGAACACGTAGCTGAAGCTTGACATCTTACTCCATGTAACATTTCCTCTAAAACCCATCTCTTTTTCCAGGCCAGCTAGCTTGTATTGGTGCTTGGGATAAATGAACAGAGACATAAAAAAATGCATTATTGCAAAAAGACTTTAATAGGGGAAATCCTTCTTCCCATGACTACATCAGACCTTTGTGCTCTGTCTTTGTTCTGATCTCTCCAGGTACCCCCAGGCAGGCTGGTTTGGCTGTGCCTGTGGCCTGGTGGCCAAGGGAGCCTGGTCTGGATAACACAAAGGTCAGCATAGTGCTGTCATCTGTGCATTGCAGCAACATGAGTCAGGAGGCAGAAAACACTACACCCTGCTAGGGAAACTTGGTTAGGTTAGAGCAATTACTTACACTGAAACCAGGCCACAGAATTTAGCCTAATTGCACTTACCATGAATTGCATGACATTTCAAATACCTGACTGTTTAAAACGTCTTGAAATTTGTTCTGATCTGAGCTAGCTAGAAATCCAGTGCTACATTTTTACTGATTCCTGAATTATTACTATTGTTCTTAATTGCTCAAGTAATTAAGAGTTATATAGCACTTGATCAGGGCTTCTATTACATAAACAAATGAGCAGCAGTCACTAAACACCTGGCACCCCTCTGTCTCTGGTTTCAGAGGACAGGACATCAGGAGCAGTCTCAATGCTGTGGAGAGGATTCACCTGGTGATGCCTTGACACTTTCTGGCTGCAGAGTACCTTGAGGACTTACCTGTGAGATGGGATCCACCTCACCCAACACTGGCTGGCTGTGTCAGCCAGGTACCCAGCTCAAACCTGTCTCTGCAGTCAATAAAGGAGAGGCACTCAGAGAGTAATGTATTTCATATGTCTCAAACATTATTTCCAGAAAATGAGTCATTTCCCAAAGAACTGTTTTACTCACTGACCACAGGAGAAACCCAAAAGGCCATCCATCCATGTTCTGTGCTTTCAGAAGTACAAAAAACCTTCAAGAAGCCATAGAAAGGTCTGTTGCTAAAGAAAATTATTAAATTTCTTCAAATCCAACCAAGATGTTATAAACTTGATTCACATATGAAGCCAGAACCTATATATAGCCCACAGCTTTTGGATCCATGGTTGAAATACAGTAAGAATGTAAGAGAAGGGAACTGAAAGACATTTTTTAATTGGAAAGTGTTAGTATTGGACAGTATTAGACAGTGTCAGGCACTGCAGAAATGTAGAAATGTTGGCATAGCCTGGCAGCCTAATTTTCTATATGCCCTGTAATTACATGAGTGGACCTTTTTTGGCACTTACACCTGCTGAGAAATATAAATGTATCTGTGTGGAACTGGTGATGCCTGCAGTTTTGTTCATGTCCTTTGGATTCCTGGTACACTGAAGACTGAAAATATGCCCCATTATATGCATACCATATTCTGCAATGAACTAAAACATACTCATTTTATTTGCAGAGAATCATGAGGATGTACTATATTTTTTTCTGAATAAATAAATAACAATTGCATATCACGGTTTTGATGACTGGGATTCTAAAGAGGCGTGTTACTGACTGTAACACTTCAACTGTGCTTTTCTTTGTTTTCCATGCTAAGTGTTTCAAAAAGGACATCCTAATAAGAGACTCTACCTCCTCCAGAGACTCCCTGAGCAAGCTGTGACACACACATTTGCACAGAACTGCACATGTACATCTGAAAATTCAAACATGCTTTCTTTGTCCAGATTAGAAAATGAGCTACTAAAAATGTGCCCTGCTAATCTTTTGCAAATCACCACTAATCTTCTTCCCACTGTTTTTGAAAACTCTCCTTTGGATTCCTCTGTTGTTAACTATTTGATCAAGGAAATGTAAATCTGTCTGGTCATCACAGCTCCTCATTTATACTTCAAAGAAATGCCTGAATATTTTTCAGGAAAATTATTTTCCACTATTTCACACAGAGCTTTATTTTTCTTTAAAGAGTGGGTGAATAGAATGTTCTGTACCAGCATGTATCAGCGAAAGCCACAGACTGCAAAAGTTTACTTGCTGCTTTAGCAAAGAATAAAAATGTTTAATAAGGAGGTTTTTTTCCACTTTTTCTTGAGATAAGAGTACAGATTATCAAACTGTTGTTTCAAATGAGTCTTAATCTTTTTTTCTTTGTAAAAATAATACATGTATAATACAAAATAATGCAACTATATGAATAATACAAAAATAATATATAGTCACCTCTAAAAAATTCTAGGACATTAAAGTGTTATTCCTTTTTCTTTAAATAAATCTGGTATTATTTTTTCTTTATGAGACACTATGCCTATGGATTTTTAAGAAACAGAAAATAATCTCTGTGTGATGTTAGAGAGGATGAATTCTTTCTTCATAGCATTCATTGACAGGGAAGCAAATTGCAACAAAAGACAGGTAGGAGCAGCCTCATATCCACAAATCCTGGTCCCCATGGGGTACATGAGTATCTGTTGGAAGCACAACACACAAGGGCATAGGCAATCCAGGAAGTTCCTGCATCAGTGATAACTTCCTACCCCAAGTGACAGAGGAGCCATTGAGGAGAGGTGCTGTGCTGTGCTGGACCTTGCTCTCACAAATGAGGGACTGGTGAGGAATGTGAGGCTCCAGGGAAGCCTGGGCTGCAGTGACCAGGGAATGGTGGAGTTTGAGACCCTTAGGGCACTGAGCAGGGTGCACAGCCAGCTCAGTGCCCTGCGCTTCACGAGAGCAGGTTTGGCTCTTCAGGGATCTGCTTGGTCAAGTACCAGCCCTGAAGGGAAGAGGAGCCCCAGGAAGCTGGATAATGTTCAGAGATCATCTCTTCCAAGCTCAGGAGCAACACATCCCAGCAAAGAGCAAGACGGACAAAAACACCAGGAGACCTCTGTGGATGAACAAGGAGCTCCTGGACAAACTCAAACACAGAAACAAAGCCTACATGTAGAGGGTGGAAGCAAGGACAGATAGCATGGGAGGGATACAGAGAAATTCCCCAAGCAGCCAGAGAATTAAATCTGGCCAGAGATGTCAAGGGCAAGAAGAGAAGTGTCTATAGATACATCAGAGATAAAAGGAAGACTGCGGAATGTGGGCCCTCTCTGGAAGGAAACAGGAGACCTGGTTACCTGGGATGTGGAGAATACTGAGGTGCTCCATGAGTTTTTTGCCTCATTCCTCACCAGCAAGCTCTCCAGTCACACCACCCAAATCACAGAAGGCAAGGGCAGGGACTGGGAGAATGAAAAACTGCCCACCATAAGAGAAGATCAGGTTTGAGACCATCACAGGAAGATGAAGGTGCATGAGTCTGGGGGACCTGATGAGAGATATCTGTGGATAGAAAACTGGTGGATGAAGTTGCTAAGGCAGTTTCCATCATATATGAGAAGTCCTGGAAGTTCAGTGGAACTCCCACTGATCAGAAAAAGGGAAACATAAGCCCCATTTTAAAAAAGAGGAGAAATGAAGGCCTAGGTAACTGCAGGCTAGTCAGACTTACCTTTGTGCCTAACAAGTTCATAAAGCTGATCCTCCTGGCAGCTGTGCTAAAACACACAACGTTGGTGAGAGCCAACATAGCTTCACTAAGGGCAAACAGCCTGACAAATTTGGTGGCCTTCTATGACAGAGTTACAGAGATGGTTGATGAGGGAAGAGCAGCTGCCACCACCTACCTGGATTTGTGCAAAACACTAGACACTTTCTGGCATGATGGCTTTGTTTCTAAACTGGAAAAACATGGATATGACAGATTATTCATTCAGTGGATAAGGGACTGGCTGGATGGCCACACTCAAAGTGTTGTGATCAATGGTTCAACATGCAAATGGAGACCAGTGATGAGTGGTGTTCCTCATGGAAAAAATGGATATTGGCACTTGTTTAACATCTTTGTCAGTGATGTAGACAGTGGGATTGAGTGCACTTGCAGCCCAGAAAGCCAAGCATGTCTTGGACTGCATCAAAAAGCAGCATGGGCAGCAGGGAGGAGCTCACAGTGGAGCTCCAGTGGAGCCCCACAGTGCCCAGCTCCAGGGCCCCCAAAATCAGAAGGACATGGACCTGCTGGAACAAGTCCAGAGAAAGCCACAAAGTAAAACAGAGAGCCAAGGCACCTCTCCTATGAAGAAAGGCTTCAAGGCTTAGAGTTGTTCATCCTGGAGAGGAAAAGGCTCCAGGAAACCCTACAGCACCTTCCAGTACCTAATGGCTTATAGGAAAGCTGGAGAGGGACTTTTCACAAGGACGTGTAGGGATAGGAGAAGGGGGAATGTCTTACTGAAAGAGGTTTAAGTTACATATGAGGAAAAAATTATTTACTGTGAGGATAGTTGTGGATGCCCCATCCCTGGAAGTGTTTACAGCCAGGTGGATGTGGCTTTGAGCAGCACGGTCCAGTGGAAGGTGTCCCTGCCCATGGCTGGGCAGTTGGAACTGGATGCTCTTTAAGGTCCCTTCCAGCACAAACCACCCTCTGATTCTGTAAGTTCTGAATTTTTTCTTGGGTTACACAAAAAGATATACCCTAAGATGAAGTGTCAGTGTATTACACAATGGACAAGTATCAGACTGTAAAGTATACAGTCTATTCTTAAGAAACTGAGGTGCCAATCCAGCAGTACAGGTATGTGTGCCCAAAGTCCTATATGTGAATATTTCTTACGATTAACAACAAGTGCATGTGTGTTTTTCCAGACTGGGGCCATAACCTCTGCTAATTCCCATTGCAGGAGAGTTGCTACCACTCCCTGGCCTGTGCTTCCACACAAGGGTTTGTGCCAGGTGTTGCACATTCATGCCTTTCAAGTTCTGAAGATGGGAGGTTAACCAAAATTAAATTGTTCAAATTAAATCAGAGAGGAATGAGAGAAAATTGTTATTTGAAGCTGACAGAAAGTGCAGCTGCAACTTGGAAATGAAATGCAAGTCTAAATAGGAGCAATATGGGGAGAACACAGATGTGTTGCATGTTACCTAGCAATGAAACCCCTCTGTGATATGGGAATTGAGAATTGATTTGAAAAGAGTAAAACTATCTAGACATGTACTGAACAGTAGCATAAATTCATACCTTTTCACCAGAAATAATCCTGAAGTTCTTTGTACATTTAACTGATGAAAATTGACATCTGAAAACTGGAATCACTCAATGACAGAACAGTTTTATACAAGTCCATGCAATAACATTACATCTTTGGAAAGACAGAAGCATGGGGTGAAATCCCACTTCTAGTGAAAACAGGTCTTTCAGCATTGCCTTCCTCTGGGCCCAAATCACTCCTAGGATCTGATGCTACATTTGTATGACCATAGCCACAGCTGTGCAGCAGCCCCTGGATCTGCAGGAATGTGCTGAGCATCAGGAGATGGGGAGAAGATCCAGGCAACTGGGACTGCACCATCACCTGTTTGCAGCTTCACACAGGAGAGCCCATCCTGGGCTAAAGAGACTGTCCCAAATGAGCTTCCTTTGTCTCTTTGGGAGGTGCATAATTGAGGGTACCCCTGGGTGTGCTGCACCCAAAGCAGCAGCCTATGGTTTGCTCCTGAAGCTTGTTTTCTCTGATTGTCGTCTTCCAGGAAGCGCATTAGAGCAAACTGCATGTGGAGGCTCTGCAGAAGGGACCACATCAGGCTAAAGAAATGGAACCACTGGATTCCAATATATTACATCAGCCCCAAATTTGCCAGCAGTAAGGCAAATCTGGCTCTTCAGGGGCATCTGGGGAGGGACAGATACTGACTGTCTTTGGAGATTTCACTGCTGTGAGTGGAATGGTTCATTAATCATTACATGGAGTGGTTTTTAGCAAATCTGTAGCACATAAAGTGGTACTGAAAAGGTCACGCTGTTTAATGTAGGATAAATAAAAGTGATTTTATTTTAGTAAGAGTCAATCATATTTCAGTGTTTTTAAGGCAAAGACTGTGTCAAGTGCCAATATCTTTGGTAAACAGTTTTTTTATTGTTTTCTATAGCCCACAGAGAGTACAAAGTGACCTTTTTTGAAGGAAAAGTACCAATAATATGTCAAAATATTATTAACATCTTTCTCCAATTTCCCAGGTTTTTCTAATCCAAGTGACTAAATAAATAAAAACCAAAGTGAAGTAATCAATAAGAGGGAGCTTGATGATAGGAAGTCTAAAACAGAGGAAAAATACTCAAAGAGCAGAAGCAGCAATCTTGTTTGGCCATTGGGTAAATATATATTTATTATCAGGGTTCAAATATTATATTTATATATTATTATATTATGCACTGAGTTGAAATATGCATAATAGGTAACCAAAAAAGGGTTATTCATTAAAAAATTATCAATTAATTCCTTAGTCTCTTTCAAAAATCCAGCGGTATGAGTGAATATTTAAGATGGAATATGCAAGGCACATGTGGCACAAAGTTTTTAATAACGTATTAAAAGACTTCATTTAGAACTCCCAGCCTAATTATCAGACAGGTCAGGTCAATATACCAGCTACAAATTGCTTTTGATAGTAAGATGCCAAACTGAACACCTCCAGAAAGCTAGAACAGATGTTCTCTGGGATAAACAATCTGGGTAATTTCTGTAATTACACATTTGCATGAAAATCAAGTTATTTCATAGAATAAAACATTTTTTGGATTGTATTCTTTGTTAATCATTAAACCAAGTGACCTGAGTCTCTCTGATGTGGCTTTTTGGCCTTCCTCTTTTCCAATACTCACTTCAGTGACATCC
Source organism: Cyanistes caeruleus (assembly GCF_971803275.1). Taxonomy (NCBI): domain Eukaryota; kingdom Metazoa; phylum Chordata; class Aves; order Passeriformes; family Paridae; genus Cyanistes; species Cyanistes caeruleus. The sequence goes on along the minus strand of NC_141703.1, from coordinate 14,747,100 downwards.
TTAATCATTCAGTTAACCTATAAAAGATGAAAAGGGCAAACAAAGCCTATGTGGTTTGTCTGTAAGTAACATGAATAATGATAATTATTTTTAAGGAACCAAGAAGAATAATGCTCAACACAACAGGTTAGAAAATGCTCATCTAAAAGTTTTATGAGAACCAATTTCTCTCAAAATACACCAAAGTAAAGTAAAAAATGAAGGTAGAAAATTAGGCAGCACAAGAAGCAAAAAATAACCAGACTCTACTACTTTGAGTTTGTTTCCCTTCCACAAGCATACAAATAACACTCCTAACCCCAAACTTCCCAGATCTGCTATGCTTAGGTCAGTTTATGTTTTGTCCACATGGGTAAACCTCACCATTACATGGATGGGCCATGTAGCAACCAGAAACCACTCAACTTTCCCAGAAAGTATCTGTGAGAGTCTGAAATCTGATGGGTAGGGGCTGGGGATGGTGGGAACAGAATGGGAGACAGGTAAAGACTAAATATACAGTGGTGGGAGATATGACAAGTATCTAAACCTAGTGAGGCCTCATATGCACGAGTTCTCTCTCGTAATGTCAACCTAAGAAAATGTTTCCCACATTTTAAAATTTAGGTTTGTTCCTACTTTAAGATTATTTAATTGCTGAAAGGGTGTTCTGCTTTCTACCAAAACTGTGTTGTGCGCTTTGCCCTCATGAGATGGGCTCAGATATTCATTCTCTTATCGAGATGCTTGCTCTCATGTTTAATCAATATGACATTAAGAAATACATTCAAATGTTTCTGGTGTTTAGTTTAGGATAGTTTTCAAAAAGGTCAGCATTCAAAAAGTGGCAAAATTATGCATTGTTTCTTCCGGAAATATTGGGAAATGTGGGTACTCTAAAATTTGGCGATTTCCACAAAAGCAAATTTTCTGGCATGAACACTTAAATACAAAAATCTTTAAGCAGCTTGTTTTGTACAAGTTATAGCAACTTGAGAGTTCAAATAAATGAAATATTTTAAATATTATATATAATTTTTAAGCAAAATTTCAGAATTAATGAAAATGCACTGTCTTCATTCATTCATTCTACAAATCTCCTTCTTATTTTTTCTTTTTCTCACACATCTTGTCCTCTGTATCACTGGAGTAAGTGAAAAGGTCAAAATTAAAAGTGGAGGAGGAAGACTTTTCCTTCTTACTGGAGAAAAAAGTAAACTTCTCACCAACAGAGAAGTTAGCTGCTATTTTAGGTTTTTTGTATATTCCTGCTTGTGATAGAAAAATAATATATTTGAAGATTCAAAATGTTGTTTTTATTTTTTCAAGGAGTCCTACTTTTCACTCCCATTTTCATCTGGGATGGAGAGCTGGGAAGAATAAGGGAACATAAGGACTTGCCATTATTTCAAAATAAAAATGTCAAGCATTATAAAAATATCCTCCTGATTTTTTTAGAAGTGGTATTTCCCCACAGAATGCTGATACTGCAACCTTTTTGAAATATTCTTATTTAAGAGGTCAGACCTTTCAGCTAACACTTTAAACAATTTTAGCTTTCACACATACATAACTCTCACTGAATTGCCACACTTCATGGCTGCATCCACAGAAGGCTCCGGGGACCTGAGATGAGATTAAGACGCGAGTTAAACACTTCGGAGCAGCACTGTGGTCCTGCAGTTCCTGCCCAGCCGGGGTTTCCACCGCTGGATGTTCTCCTGGGCGAGGCAGGGGATGGTGGCACTGGGCCTGCCCTGCAGAGCAGCTCCACGGCGAGGCTGGGGCCACCACCAGGCTCAGACCCCTTCAGGCACATGGGGCACACGGCTCCTGTCTGAAGGGACATCCATGCCACCCCCTGCTTCTGGTCAAAACCCAAAACCCTGAAGTCAGATACAGCCAGGGGCCTGGGTCTGAAGTGGTTTGTGTGTGTTTTAATCTGGCCTCGAGCAGGGTCTTGTCCACAAGTGACTGCTGGAACATTTATGCCCTTCCTGTTCTGCCTCAGCTTCAGAGGAAGCAAAAGGCCCAAACCCAAACATCAATTAATAGAGCTGGCCCCCATTAACCTAACGAATTCTGAGTGCTCTGGCTGAACATCCTCAGCAGAGAAAGAAATGGACTCTGCCCCGACTCCTTAAATAAGATTTTTAATAATATAAAAGGCCTCTGTTAGACATACATTAAAAAGCACAAAGAACTGCCTCCACCACAAACACAAATCAGTGTGAAGTATTTTATGAGCTCAGTCAATTTTAGATAGGTGTAAAAATAAAGCTTTATTCTTGGTGAACGGAGCAGCACAAATAACCAAAGTAATTCTTCAGGGAGAAGTATGAAGATGCAAGCAAAAGAAGCCTGAGAAAAGAAAAGCCACACAAAACCAGAGTCTGTCTTTTTAACATCACCTGTATTTACACTATTTAGAATATAGAAATAAATATAGCTGTGGTGCACTAGACAGAAAGGTACTTTGAAGAAGCTTTCTGCATGAGAACTTTCAAAGATTAGCACACAGATATTAGAGGGGATATTTCAGTCTTAACTCCTATCCTTAAAGAAATTAAATCCTTCCAACAAATATCCTCAACACCTTTCCATAAATTTGATATAAATATCACACCCCTCCTGAGGATGTTGAAAAACTTTCTCCTTGCCTCTGTAGTGTTAAAACCTTTTCTTTCCAAGATGTGCTGGAAAATGATTTCTTCCATAGATTTCATTTCCATGCACTTCGTTCAGTACAGGGAGTTAGTGACCTGCTTCAACACTGTGTGCCCACACAGACCTGCAGCACAGCATCGCTGTGGTCGCTGTCTGGCCATGAGTTTTGTGTTGGTTTTGACAAGCCTCAGCTCTGAAGCCTGTCCAGCTGGCTCTGTCTGACCTGCCCTCAGCTTCACTTTAACTTGCTTTAGCTGTAACTGCAGTTTTCCTTCTGACCACGTGCCTGTGGCTATTTTGGTTTGTTTTGCTTATTGTCGTATGGTACTGCTGCAGTTTTGTGACTGCACAGGAGTGACACAGAAGGAGAAATTCCACCTTAGTGAGGTAGCAGAGGTTCTGGGATGTGCACATCCCATATGTGGTGTAGGGGAGTACCAGCACTGGGTGACAGGAGAAGGGGCACATGGTCTGCAGACCCCAGAACTATTAACAACTCACCAGTGTCAGATAAAGAAATGCAGACCTGAGGCTGGACAAAACTGATTCTAGGGCAGCAGAAAGAAACAGTATCTAGTATATGTATAAGGCTCTGCTCTGTCCTTAGCAAATTTGGGTCTCATGTAGAGTTCAGACCATTTTAGAAAGAGCAGAGATGCAAAAGCATGACATGCAAAAATGCACCCAAATAGATCCTAGAGTGAGAAAAAAGAAACTATCAACACAAACATCAAAATCCTCCTGGTGATGAACTACAGATACCAACAACAACCCATAATCCTGCCAACTCAAATACTTCAGCAAAAGCAGCCACCCACAGGCCTGAAAGGGCTGGGGAAGAGGGAGCATTTCACCAGGAGAAGGGGTAGAAACTATGGTGTCACAGTTTTAGCTGTATTATTATTACTACTACAGTAGCAACCTTTTCTGCATAGTCTTTTCTTTCTGTAATAGTTGTGTGTGGAGTAGTAATGACTTTTGGATTAGACTCCTAAGGTTTCAATTATATTAACAAGAAATTTCTATTTTTGTATGTGAGTTGTTTCTGCTTTGCCCATAAAACAAGATATTGAGCATATTAAGTAGCTTCACTAGATCTAAATCATGAAAATATTACTTGTTAGCAGTTCTGAAACAGAATCTCTTCCTCAGGGGTTTAATATGACAGACTAAACACTCTCAAAGCTTTTGACTTAACACAGCATCAACTGAAGATTCATTGGCATTTGCCAAAATGAAGGCATATCAAGAGGTCAGATTTTCAAGTGGCATAAGCTGGTTTTGTGTTTCAGTTGAGTGGGAAAAGAAAAGCCCTCATTTCAGGCTCTGTTTCTGGGGCACGTAGCTTCCTTGAAAACCTGAGGTCTGGCACCATAGTTAACAGTTACTCTGAGGGTAAAATCTTGCTCCATCTGAAGTCAGTGGGAATTTTACCACTCACTCATTCATATTTGAGGTTTCACCCAAGGGAATTTCACCCAAAATCAAACTCTTCACCCAAAGAAGTCCAGGAGGAAGGAGATCGAAATGGATCACAGCCAAGCTTGAGTCCACTGTTAGGACATCACTACCTTGCCTTGTGCAAGCTGGAAGTGCAAGCATGGGCACATCCCATGAAAATATTATGGTAACATACATTGATATGGAGCTGTTGTCTGCAGGATTACCCAGCTGTGGTTCCGAGACACATGTGGGTCCATTAGATTAGCTGATGCTAGTTATAACTATAAAAGAAAAAAACTCCAACCAAACAAAACTTATCCCAAAAAACAAAACCCCCAATCAACAAAAAACAAGAAAAAAGCCAAACCAAAATAGATCAAACCAAACAATAAAAAAAATCCTCAAAAAACCAAAACCAGAAACAAAACAAAACAAATAAAAAACACAAAAAGAAAACAACCAAAAAGAGGCACATCATCACATGCACCTGCTATTAGTGACTAACTGGAATGCCTGGAAGAGATTTACCACAACAGAAAAAAAATCAATCAATTAGGTATGGATGTATACTTATACATCTTATTAATTTCCTTTAGGCTGCATGAGTAAGTTTTAATTAAGCTTCAGGTTAAAATGTGTATATTTGGGTACACATATATGAGGACAATTTTTAATGTTGACCATAAACATGATATTTTAGTTCCCACATGAAATGTGTCAGGAAGGTTGCTGGCCTATTTCAGTCAAGTTACATCAAGTAAAGATGTAAATCTGTAAGCCAAGACTGAAGGGAGTATGGATAACTTTTTCAAACTGGGTACACTTCATACACCCAAGGAAAGTTCTCCTGTTGTCCTTGAGATAACTGGTGACTTTAGATGGTTTCATGCCAAAGTACTTGTCTTCATGCAGTGCTCTCCTGACTTCTGCTCAAGCACACACATGCCCTGCATTGCTTTTGTTGCTTTGTCACATTAGCCTCTGGGTTTGTGCACATAGAGTATGGGCTTCCTTTAGTCAAGCTTAGATTTTCTGAGAAATTAAATGTCTGGGTCTGAATTATTCACTGTTGGATCATTTCATAGTCTGTTGAGGGACACTGTTATTTTCCAGAGGACAATTTTTCTTTCTCTAAGATCTTTAGGACAAATCTCGTGCTTCTGTTAACTGGGCTTTGAAGGTGACCAGCTCAGGCCGAGATGTCTAAAGTTTCCTTACTTAAGGTTAATCAAGGTACATCCCTCCCAGAGACAGTAGTGGAGGCACGCAATGTTTGTCAGTTCTTGTCTGTACTTGACTGGAAGGCCATAAAACAATCTCATGTGGTATGTGTGACTCGAGATTGATGATTGTTGTCAATTGGAACATTTTGCATTTTGTATGTATTAAGTTTTAAATTTTATAGACTGAAGTCAGATAATGACCTCAGAAATTTTTATTTATTTTTTTACAGAGGATTCATGGTCTGAGTGATTTTTCATTACAAACTTCCAATTTTCTATGAAATTTTTAACTTTTTTTAAATTTAAAAAAACTTTTTATTATTTTTTCTGTGATAATTATAAGAAATTAAATTCTAAACAAGGTATATATTATGTTAGAACCATTATTATGTTAGAACCATTTCACAAATAATATAAAAAACAATTGAGCATCTAAGCCATGTTTTCAGTGGAAAACAGATCCCTATGATCAATTATAATTTTAAAACATTATTTTCATTACTTTTTTGATTGCCTTTTTTTAAATTAACATATGAATGCTTTCATACTCTAACCTCCTCCCCCCCATATATCTGTATTAAAGTAAGCACAGAAGACACTCAAACCTTCACAAATGGTTGTTCTAAAAACATTTATTAGCAGAACATTAATTTTTGACGAATTTGCTACGAAGTCTCTTGCATCAGACACAGGATGATATCCATCACTAAGCTAAATGCCATAAAATCATCTTTAAATACAACACTAAGCTTAACATAGTGGGAAAACATCATCTCTGATTGAGAAGCTCGTTTTATGAAGTAATTCAGGAAAGGGGAGCTGAGCTCTGGAGTGACCACAGGACTACTGCTTCCCTGCCAGATGGAAAACCTTAGGGATGACACATTTGTTTCTGAGGAGAAGGATGCTGCCACTTTTACAGTCTACCCTCTCCACACCAACTGCATGGCCTTGGAGGAGGTTATGGCTCCCAGCCTCCCTCCAGAGGAAAGGCTGGAGCAGCAGGAAATGGAGGAAAAGTTCTCCAGGCTGTGTTTATGCACAAGGGGCTGCTGTGGCTCCCCAGGTGGAGCAGGTGATCCTAGCAGGCACATGTGCACAGATACATCACAAAATCATGGAATGGTGGGCTTGGAAGGGACCTTGAGGATCACCTCGTTCCAACCCCACTGCCACAGGCAGGGACACATTCCACTAGACCAGACAAATACATATAAACACAGACAGACACACACATCACATTTTTAATGCTGCATTTGCCTTTCACAGAAGTGCATTTTGTTTCTTTCCTTGCTGTTGCTGCCCTTCAAAACCAATGTAACCAGGGGTAGTTCTCGGACTTCAGTGTGACCAATCACAGACACTGCAAATCCAAGTGCCATGTGTACCTTGGGGCCACACAATTCCTCTTGCTTCCAGTCATGACTGCAGAATGACTTGACAGTCGTGGGGAGCCAAGGATTTCCAAATATCTGCTACCAAATCCAAAGTTTATATCTGGAAGTGTACACAAGCATTTGTGAGTTTCATTAGCTCAAAGCATCTCTGGTCTGGTCCCTGGGCTATAAATTCACCTGCAGCTGGAGGGCATTTGTTGTGCCACTGGAGTCTTCTGGTCTATCTGATGTAAAAGAATCCTTTTTGTTTTGTTCAAAGACCAAACTTCCATATGAGGCAAAGCACAGTAAATTGGGACAATTGATAAACACATTTCAGCTGTGACAGAAACGTGACTGTAGACGTACCTTCAGTCAGAAGAAATGAAACCAGAAGTTGGTCTCTGATTTTAAAAAGGAGAGAGAGAGGTATAGAGAGCATGGCATTTGGCATATAGGAGCACATTTAATGCATTCCTGATGGTAGATTGAGTCCAAAGAAAATATAAAATGTGTATAATGTGTTGGACCTACACCCACCAATACCTCACACTGCCTGCTGACAGATGCTGTATGAGGCAGAGGCAGCCAAATCTGTCCCTCAGTGCTGTCCTGGAGGATGCCCTGGATCCAAGCAGTTATGCACACTTCTTGTTTTGGGGAAATCTAGAAGGTTCATGCCAAATTAGACTGGACAAACATGGATGATTAGAGGACAGAACCTGGAAATGAAGTGGGGAATTGTTATTTGAGAGGATGGATGTACCTGATGGAGCCAGTACTCTTTGAAGAAAAAATAAATTAGTTATTCACCAACACACAAAAGCTCATTCCTGTTGGAGAGCTTAGTCCTACTATAGTATGACTTTTTTTTTTCTTTGACTTTGAAGGTAGAAGTACTTAATCTTTTATTTATTAAGCAACTATTACAGCAATTTTAGTACAATTGCAGTTAGCAATGGGCTCTGTATTAGTTCATAAACAAGGAATGGTATTTGTAAAATAGCAGAGTTTAGGCTTCCTGAACTAACAAAACTTGTGGACCATGCCTATTATGAAGGCATGCAGGAAAGTTAATCAAATAAAGGTGGAATGTAAGTATACCTAACCTGCAGGTTGATAAACGCCATATGGGTGCTCTTACAGAGGAAAAAAATTGCTTTCATTTTCTGCAGCTTAATTCTGTTTAAATTGCCGCAAACTCCAACCTCTTTATTCTGAGTGAAAACACATGTCCCAGGAGTTTAACGTGCTTGAACTTATGCCTGTTAACTTCATCACTTGATTATCCATAACTTTCCCAAGTCTCCCCACCCAAAACTTGCTGTTAAAACAAGTTATTGTTCCTACTTATATACGAACTGTGTAAGCAGGCATAGCAACGTGCTCCACACCCAGCTGCACTTCAGCCATGTGGGGCCCTTCTAATGGGCGTTTTTGCCCACGTTTGCAAGTGTTTTAAGAAGTTTAACTCCCAAAGGGAGACAGAGAGGGAACTAACTGAAAATCCTCAAAGAAATCTGCTCCCTTTCTATGCACTTTTTCTGAATTTGTCTCAGGGACACTGGACCCACTTCTTTCTCTTATATGAAAAAGATGCAAGAATGGCAATGCACATCCAAGAAGACTGTGGCAGACTAAAGCTGCTGTCAAGCCTTAGGAAGAATGCTGTTTTCCAGTCCTCACCTCTACCAAATTCCTCAGGAAGACAAGCTACAAGTTATTCTTCTGCACCTTACCTGTAAAATGTTCTTCATCATTCAGAGGAGTACTTCTCAATACACTGTTGCTTATTTCACTTTAATGTTTAGCATTGCATCATATTTCTTACCATTTAAAAATATAAGGAGTAGTAAAAAGACAAAATGAAAAAAGAAAACCAGAACAGCAATAAACACAAGGTGATTCATGGCTGAGGTACGAGTCTTTTGCCCAAACTGTCTGGCATGTGTTTGATGTACAGGATGACAAGAAACTTCTCATAACAACTGTTTCATTTGTGTGCTCCTAAATAGGGCAAGAATATTCAGAAGATGTGCATCACCACTAAATAATTCACTTATTGCAGGTCTTGTTCTATGGAGCATGAAGGCAATACTGCCTTGATCTATTTTGGTGCAGACTGACATCAGATGTGGCTCCCCACCTGTGGCAGGAGTGCCCCTGGCATCACACAAACCACTTCCAAGGCCACAGCCAGGCCGCCTCCCTCCTCCTATATGGATGCTAATTTGAATTTCCCAGAAACAGCCTGTTCACAGGCCATTACTAGCAGCTGTTTATGCAGGCATCTACCCTGTGTGTCAGCTCAGGCCATCGCTGCCTGCCTGCCCTGCCTGACCCCAGGCACCAACACTGCTGACCCTATTTGCAGACAAGTGGGCTTGAGAGGTGAAAGCAGTGGGAAGGGTGGGCTGTGAAGCTGATGCCCCAGTGTGAGAGTATGTGGTTGGTGAAGATGTGAACAGCAGGGGTAGAGACAATATTCAGTGTCACCACCAGTGATGCCAGCATGTTTTGGATGTGAGCAGCTTAATTGTAAAGCAATGATTTCAGCCTGTCTATGAGTGACTGCTTAGAAAATAATTTAGAAGTGACTGCTATAAACTATACCTCTCTATGGCTCTGATTAATAGACAGCTCCTTATTTTCATTGTTTGTAAAGGAAGTTTTACCTTTTCTGTGTAATCTAGAGGAGAAAAAATCCAAACCTACCTCCTTTGGATGAAAAATTCTAAGCTCCATGGATACTGTTGCTATATACATCTTCATAACTCTGTAACTGGACTCAAGGTTCCCTATGAAAATAGATCTTGGATGAGAAAATCTGATTTTTTTGGAAGCTGTAGAGTTATTGAGAAAAATTTAGAATATTACAATTACATCAAGAATTATAGAATACAAGAATTATGTCAATAAAATCCCAGAGTGATTTACCTCTTGCTAAATGATACCCTAAACTTTAATACTAAACCTTGCATCTCCTAGTAAGTTTAGATTATTTAATATGAACATATAAAACTAAAACTATGCCAAGATTTTGTGGGTGACCTCAAATTCAACTTCTAAGGAGAAGCAAATATACAGGGAACTTATGCAAGAAAACATGCACACACTTTTGGAACACTCTATAACCCAGAGCCTATATGTAAAAAAGAGGAGGCAGCTGAGACAAAGCATCAAGAGTTAAAATATTTAGCTGATACTAAGCATTAAAAAAAAAGAGAGTTCAGAAGTGTTGCCTATCTTACTCTGGTATTTTTAGGCTTCTTTACACTTCTGATGATGAAAACATACTTACTAGCTACTTAATGTATACCTGCTTCATGCTGCAACTGATTTATTGTGCATGCCAGGGGCAGCAGCCTCTCCCCCTCCTTCTCTTTCCACCACCATGTCAGGGCATCCTCCTGTGGACACCAGCATTTTGTTGAGTTTCTCACTGTACTAAACCTTGTGAGATAAAAATCTCAGGAGAGCTGTGAGACAGTCTTTTGGGAATATCTTTGGGAGTTATGGGCTTTATTTTGGAAATGTCCAAAAGGGAAAAAGAGCCTTGAGGGTGAGAGCCAGGACTCTTGACTGCCAACTGTTCAAGAAGCATAGGTGGCTTAGCCTTTGTGTGGCAGATTTTCAACCTCCACAAGAAGAGGAATATAAATATTTCAGATGAATATTACACATTTCCTTGTTTTAATACTCATACTGCTTGAGACCCCTGAGTGAGAGATGCCATATAAATATGAAAGCAGTGACAAGCACCCGGACAAATAGAGTGGAAAAGCTTTTAAAAGGCCAATCTCAAGTATGTGGGTGTGAGTGCATACAGGAAGAGAAAATCTCAGCTTGCTCAAGACATCCATGTACTTCTTGAGAGTTAATGTAAAGAAATGGAATTTCCCATATGAATTGCATGAAACAACATAGACTGGAAACAGCTAAATTAGTCTGCCTACTCTATTCTGTGGCAGAAACATAAATTACATGCTGTTTGTATTCAAACGTCCCGTCAAAAGATTAGGTGCATAAATTTGGATATGCAGTTGTGAAAAAATGCTTCTGGAGTACAGGAATATTAATTTACTGGTCAATCCTTCCCAATATAGCATGTTAAAAGATTAACTTTCCTTTAGTACCAAATTCCTACTGAATATATGATTGAAAAATGCTAATTTTATGCAATTTTTTAACTCTTGTGTAATAGGAGTGACTTTAATTGAGTGCAAAAGTACACAATCCTGTTTTACAGTCTGACAAAGTTTTCTCTGATGCCTTGAGCATCAGAGTCACTTGACTACAAATTATAACACACTTGACTTTTCATATATAAAGAATAGCTTGAGAAGTTTTTAAGCTTTATTCAAACTGTAAGCAGTGCACATGCTGGCTTAAAATCAGTGGAAAACTAACTTTTGAAAAACTCCAGTGTTTTCTTACCATAAGTGTCCTCTTTTCTTTTTCTGAAAACAAAACAAGATAATATCTTAATAAATAAAATGCAGTCTTGTGGTTATATGAATGTATTTCACAGGTTTTGATATGTGTTCTTCTGTTGCAGTTGTTACTTTAGAAAGAGCTAATGTGACAGAGCAGAGCAATATATTCTAAAACTATCTATCTTTTTGTGGGCAGAAACACCACGATGACAAAATAACAAAGTTGAAATATGATACAACTTTTGAAAACATGAAAGAACCCCATTGCTCTTCTCTTTGACAAGCTTGTCACAAAGGTGAGAGTAAAACAAACCTCCAGATACTCGATATTAATAGGTAGTGATGAACAACAAGGTTCCTGCTCTCTCCTCAAGTGCCAGGGTGTTCAGGGGAAAGCAACCCAAGTCAATACACTGAATTCTCTTCCATACACTTAATACTCACTTGCTTGGTGCTTTGAAGTTAATGGAGTTATTCTGGAGTTAATTGGGTTTAACTCAGAGGAAAATTGGACCCACTAGAATGAGTGCTAACACAAAAGGCTTTGGAAGCCAGCCTGCATTGCTGGTCAGAGATTACAGTGCAGCAGAAAGGGACCTCTTAGAAAACAAGAAAGACAGGAGTCTGATGCAGAGGAAACTTTCCCACTCTTTTGAATTGGCAGCTGTATCACACACTGTAGTGGGGAGGCACTCAGCTCCACTCTCCATCAGTTCCAATCAATTTTCTCCTCGGTTCTTCACTACAAAAGTGATATGTATGATGTAGGATGAACAAAAGAGAACTGTCAAAGTGGTTAGCACAGGTCTGGGATAATGGGATAATGGTTACAGGGATCAGAATTAGTTAATCATATCTAGTGCCTTAAAATTATACATGCAACTGTGCTGAAAAAAAAAAATAGATCCAGAAAATACATTTTATCACATGTTGTTTGAAAATCTGTCCCCAAGTTAAAAGACAACATCAGTTCTAGCTTCTCACAGTAACATTGGATCAGTTGGTCAAAATAGTTTCTATGATCTCAAACTGGGAGTGTGCCACCAGCTATACCCTAAATTTCTTCCAAAGTGCATTTGCATAGTAATTGCATTTACATTACAGCATGCAAGCCCACATAAAGAGCCCCAAATAAAATTCATTCCTAAGACTTTTATATCCTTCAAATAAATGCATATTAACCAGCAAGGTGTTATCTTTCCCATACTGACTCATTTCCTTCTTTAGTAACTGATAACTCTGTAACCCATTGACTTTCTCCATGACTATTGACACCTATAAGAAAGATTCCTTGCTTTAACAGTAAGAGAAGTGCCATGGAAATTGAGATACATTCATGTTGCTTTATACATTTGTGGAAAATTTCATCTGTAATTACTGGAGATGGTGATGGCAATTTTCTTTAGAGTGCAGGAGGAATGTAAAACGTGCTCAACATTTTCCTCTGTTGGGCTGTTACTTTCTCTCTCCTGGACTGAAACAAAAAAAATGGGCAGTTGATAATTTTTCAAATACACCACCTTGAGTTCATGTTAGATTCATTGCTAGCACTGCCAGCAGGGAGTACCTTTCCTTTTAATATGAGCTATGAGAAAAGGACATATTTTTGGTTGTACATGTTCTTGCTTGGCAAATAACTGATGGTGGCTGCCAAAAGTCTCTCTTGAAAACAAAGACATACCACGGTCATTTAGGCCATAATGGCCATTTGAGCCATCCTAAAATTACCCCTGAAGGCTGGAGAAGCAGTTGCACTTCCTTCTCCATAGACCTTGGCTGTGAAATTACACAAGCAGCTTTTCTCTTCTGTTTGACCTGAGTGAAACTGACACCCTGCTACAGCTGCAGGCTGGACCCAAGTACCTGCAGATATAAACCAAGAGGCTTTAGTCAGCAAGCAAGGACTACAAAGGCTTTTGTCCCTCCCTGAGTCACCAGTTGGCACAGCATGTCACCCATGCCAAATGACCAGATATGGTCAGGTGTGGCCATGGAGGTAGACTGAACATGGTTTCAAAATGTTGACTTCTCATAAGGGCTTTGAGGAGGGTTTTTCGCTGTGGAATCACCATTGGCTTTTCTATTTCTATTGGTTTTCCATTAGTCAAGACTGATAGAACAATATTTTTCATCTGGTAATGGTAGGAGACTCAGTCCATGGCTGCCATATGCTGACTTGGTTCTGAACATTGTTGACTTCCAAAGTGGACAGATGTAATCCAGTCAGCTGAGAAATAACCTCAGCTCTGGAGAGGAAAATGTAAAACTCAGGCTGGTTCAAGAGACAGCAGCCGACCTGCAATGAGAAGGAAAGAGGCCAAATTAATCATTGTGATGACTGGAGATTCTGACCTCACCTTCATCAGTCCCAACAGACTCATTCCAGATTATTTGCAAGATGACTTATTTCTAAAAAGCCATATGGCCACATTTTCACAGTAGGAATTCACATCAGCACAATGCATTATGCAAACTCAGATACAAACCCTGTGCACAGATGCAGGGCAGGCCCTAAACTGGATGCAGTTCCATTGGTACGGTATGAAAGCATATACGCTGCAGCAGTACAAATATTAATATGCACCACTGCTACATATTTGATGCTGAAAGGCTACTTGAACAAATCTGGATATGCTAGTGCAGTGTTCTCTGTGTTGTTCAACATCACAAAAGGAGTTTTCTCTGGGATTCACTCCCTTCAGAGACCAGAAGTCTTACAGTTACCAATGCTCTCTGGCTAAAATGCAGGAGTCCTCTCTGTCATTGCTTTCCCACTTTAATAACTTTAATAATAGTAATTAAACTGGATGAATTATGTGCCTTTTCCTCCTTTCCATGTTGTACAAGAAGAGAACCAAAAATCGACATTAATTAGGTTATATGGTAGACTAATTTAATTCTCTAAAATGTTCAGAATGCTATGGACAGAAGAACAATGGAAATGCCTTGGAAGATGAGACTAGATAGGTGTGATACCCACTGAGTCTTTTAAATTGGGGTGGTTAAAGAAATCTGAAATGAGACCATGGTGTGCCTTTTCTCTGACCAACCATTCAAACTGCAGTTGAGAGCTCTGGCAAAGTTTTTAATCTGTGACTCTTATGTCCTGTCTTCCCACTGCTCATCCTTTGACAATTACAGAAACAAAAGCTTCTGCAGATCTCAGGACAGGGACAGCACTATGATTACCATCCTGTCTGGGTAGGAGGATGGCCAACTTTCTATTGGGACTTTGAGGCTCTGAAGATAGAGGGAGCTAAGAAATGCGAGTAAACAGTTTCATTTGTAGTGTGCTATTGACTATTTGTCCTCTTCCTACTGCTTTTTCAAGCACAGGTATGGAGGGGCTGGTTGTGGGAAAGTAAGCTGTTGTGATACTTCCAGTTGATTCTAAACTGTTTTGAGACAGAGATTAGATTACCTTCCCAGGTCACCTCCAGAGCACCCCAGGGTTTTCCTTTGGGATTTATGACACCTCCAGGGCGTCCCCAATCTTTGGTTGCCAAAGGGATTGGAAGACCAGATGGAGACTGCCCAGCCCAGGCTTCTCCTACTGCACGATGCTTTCAAGACATAGTAAAGCAGAACATGAACAGGGACATGGAAAACAATGCCAGAGCCTGTGGTATGAATCCTTTCATCCTTAATTCCCTAGGAGAAAATCTATCTAGATCCTGGAATATTTCCAGGCATAAGAAATATATTGCTTGTGCTTGGAAGTTGCTTGTGCTACCAAACTGCTCAAATGTTGCCCAGCACAGCTAACACCTCCTAGACAAGTCCCAAGCTCTTTTGGGGTGTTCACATGGCCAGGAACCATTCAAAATATGCCAGCAACACACAGCCACTTGGTTTTGCAGGTAAGGGCTATGGACTTAAACCAATCTGTAGTAGCTGAGACCAGTGCTAGAGAATGAGTCAGGCACTATTAATCCAGCAGAGCTCGATTCATTAGCTCTCCTACAACAAGGAACAAGAAAAATAACAATAAAAAGCTTTTGAGTGCTTATTGAGCACTTGGGCATGTTTTGGGAGGAGCTTGCTTTATCCTTGGATTAATTAGTGTTAACTACTTATCCTTGGCTGAATTCCCACTGAGTCACTTTAGGTATTTCAAATACACCCTGTCCAACCTACCTGCCTTTTAAAAATAGTGCTTTTTCCTAAAATCTGCCCATGTTCTGGACTTCTTATGATTATTGATTATATTCACATTTTCTCATTTATCTCTTCTCAGTTTTAAT
This sequence comes from Cyanistes caeruleus, assembly GCF_971803275.1. Classification (NCBI taxonomy): domain Eukaryota; kingdom Metazoa; phylum Chordata; class Aves; order Passeriformes; family Paridae; genus Cyanistes; species Cyanistes caeruleus. Next base: position 14,731,732 of record NC_141703.1, on the reverse strand, counting down.
ACTCTGCCATATCTTCTGACTTCACTCTTTCTCACTCTTTCTAACCCTCCCGATGCCTAATTCTACCTGTACCTACAGATTGATCCATACACATATATATTTTAATTTCTTCTTATGCTTCCTGGTTTTCCCAATTCCTTGTAATATTTTCTTCTGATTATTGTATTGCTTCCTGTAGTGTATTCTCTGTCACTCCTTTCATAATGCCACCTTTTCATCTTGACCCCACATTCCTTTCTATTCTGATACTTTTCCTTTTTACATTTATTTAAAACTAGAAAAGTTTGCAGAAGTATTCCTTATCCTTCCCTTTGATGATAATAATAATAGTCCTTTACCTTATTATTGTTTCTTATGCTTTAACCAGGTCTGAGTGTAAACAGCAGTACAAAAAGAACACTGAGAAGGTGATGGTATAGAAAAGTCCAAACATAGTAATGATGTGATTTATGAACACTGTGTGGTATTTAAGTCTAACATGCACACTAGTAAAAATTGACTGGCAAGCATTCTCTTGATTTGGCCATTAGACTCCCAAAATTCCCTTTGATTTCAATGTGACATCGTACGGAAGAACCTTCAGGTCTATGTACAGTCCAAACAGACCTCCAGGAAGACTTTGGAGTCCAGGAAGGACAACTCATAGTAGAGAACCTTAGGTCATAAATTTCTCTATCTGTAAACAAGAAGCTGCTTGCATTAAATCTCAAATAACCCCTAAACATATCCTTACTGGGGGCACATCAAGGCATGTTTAATTGTAACATCAATAAGCTGCTGTACACCAGGAATATTTGAAAAGATGTTGGTTTTTTTTCCTTTTCCTGTAAAATATAGAAATACTTCTTGAAATTCAGGACTATTTCCATATAAATAGATTTTAGAGAAAGTTGTTAGGTATGAGAAATAAAGCAGACCTGTCAAGTTTCCCTGGTCAGTAGGAGCCAAATTTTTTTCTGTCCAGTTCATCCAGAAAGCTGGCTGATATGAAGTCTTCTGGCACTGGAAGATTTATATTCTCTTTAATTTTTTCGGAATAAATACTGTCCAAGCAGGATGAAGCCCACACAGCGTGAACAAAGAACATGCTATATTTAAGAGGTCATGTCTGACTTTGAACATATGGTAACGATTCTTGAAGTCAGAAATAAAATGTAATACTTGTAATATGGCATGTAATACTTTCTGTGCTCCACCAAATTACCAAGGAGACAGATTGTGCTTTTCTGAGTATACTGACAAATGTCCCTCCTCATTATGATTTTGCCCTTTTTATATTACCGTACCATTATTCTTTTTCTTTTGTACTCCAGTGTGCAATTTAGATGGCTGCATTCTTTGGCAACATTAAATATTTGCAGGATTGCTTAGAAAATTATCAGATATTTATTATTCTTCAGACTATATGAATTCATCAGTAGAAATATATACCTCAAGAGGAGTCACCCATTGCATTTGGCCAAACCAGCCAACCATTCCAAAGGCAATAAAATAGCATTTATCACCAGGAATAAACTTTGACATTTCCTTCTACTGAGATTTTCAAGCTGAATCTTGTTGGCAGCCATTTTACATTTGTGATGCTAATCATGTCGGGACCTGAGTAGGAACCTGATGTTAAAAATTAGTTGCTGTTTACTTTTATAATATTTTTCTATTTGATTTTAGCACAGAAGCTCACTTCTCTTGGGTTTCTTATTGTTTCGGGCAGGGCATTTGTGTGGCAGCAGTAGAGGTAGAGCCTTAGTTGAGCTGATGAACAAATGGGATCCATGAGCTCATGACTGAAAAACAGAAAATGAGAAAGCCCACATAGCACAACCTATGTGTATTTATTTTCACAAGGAACAGAAAACTCTTCTTTTGACATAGCAGCTCCCCACACAGCTCCAGCTCAGTGGCCAATGCTCCTGAAAAACCTTCTACATCTGCAGGGACATATCTGTTGCCCCTCTGCCACTGGCTTGCACCTTCTTCATGGCAGCATCGCTCTTTCCCATCTTTGCCTTTGTTGTGAAGCAGCACCAGCTGGGAGAAACCATGAGATGCAGAGATTTCCAGGGATTCCTCTTCTTCTCAGTGACAAAAGGAACCTGACTTCTCAGGGAATGAAATGAGAAATGGATACAGTTTGGGCCAGAGAAAACATGATCAGAGGAAAGATAATTCCCACCCCCACAGGAAAGGCTGGGAGAATTTCTTTGGCAGGCATCAGTGCAGGCGAACACGTCTGAGGGTTGGGGTGGTCCCTCCTGGTAGTGAAAACCTATTAAACCTTTGCATGTCCCCCAAACCTGGGAAAGGAGGAGGTCTCAGCAGGCAATTAATTGAGTCCACTGCTTGAGAGAGGAAGTGGGACTCAAATTGTGTGGTTTCTTTTTTTTATTTTAAATGAAGAAACCTAATTAAAATGATAGGAATTTCCTGGGGAAATTCTCAGCCTTTTCATTTTTTAAGAGCCTTTGTATTACAAAAGGTGTTTGAAGTCCTTGAATTTTTACCCTTTAGCCACCTTTAATCTAATTTCTAATCTCTTAATAGCCTTAATTGAGTTCTGAATACTTTAAATTATTAAACATCTTTGGGGGATTATGATTTCTATTTCTGATTATACAAAATAGTATCAATTGCCCAACAACATCCCCCCCATTTATGTCAAATTAAACTACCAGGGATGTGAAGCATATACTTTAAGGCCAGGATATTTACATTTGAAACACTTTGAAAAACTTATGCTTTCAAGCAGGTTGAAGAAGAGTGGTAAGAAATGAGGGAACAGCAATATTTCAGTGTGGGCCTTAAGTCATTGGAGGCTCACTGTCTTTTTGTCACCTTTGCTGTACAGGTAGAGGCTGCCCATGGCCATGGAGCGAGCATTGGCCAGTTGCCAGGGAGCATTGGACCATGCAGACCCCTGAGGTACAAGCAAGAGAGCCACCTGCTTTTCTCAGCTGGGATGGGCCTCCTTCCCATCCCTATGCCTTCCCACCTCCCCATGCTCCACTGCCAGGGACAACAGCTCAGATTTAGACCCCAGTCTAAATCAGCTTGGATCTTCAACTGCATCTAAGCCCCTTTGCTCCTCTATCTTTCTTCTCTGCCTCATGTCTACCCTTCTCAGAAGCTTACTACCTTACTGTGCCTCTGATCACGAACCTTCCTCTTCCTCCTTTGCCTGCCCATGGCCCCTGGAACCAAGGCTATTTGTTATTTCTGTCCCCCTAAACATATTTCCCCTTCATCTTGGAAGATGCCAGCCCTGGCAGGGGCAGCAATCCTTGCACTGCTGAGGCCCCAGCGCAGGCACCACTATAAAAGCAAAAAGGCTCTGGGGAACAGAGGACAGACAGCAGCCCTCCCCTTAAGGAGAAGAGCAACTCACTTTACACCTTGCTGCAAGCTGTGGAATAAAATACTCTCAAGAATGCAGATATGGCATCCAAAGCAGGTATCTGCAGCGTGAGCTAGTGCCAGCAGAAAAGCGTAATTCTTATCAAATAAAGCCTCATTTGTAAAAATCAGGAATTTATTTGCTATCAAAAGACAGACAAACTTTATTAGTGTGAAGAAAGTATTAGCTTTTTTTCCACTCTGCTTGTTTTTGTTTTTTTTTTATTTTACTTCAGCTGCTTTTATTAGACCTGAGCTTTAGTTACTGTTAATTTGCCTCCACTTGTTTTCATCTTCCACCTAAGTAACAGCTTTAATATCCAGCACCAGAGACAACATCTTTTGAGAGCGAGATTTATTTCCCTAACTTCAGGGCAAGATTTCAAATTGTCATTTCTGAGCAAGTTGCATGTTTTCTAGCCACCCTAGCAAAACATCCATGAAGTTTCTGAGGAGCCCACAGTTGGGCTTCTAACTCATCACTGATACCCACTGTAGAGTCTGGCTTTATACACATAAAACAAATGACTATTCAGTGTGCTATTGTTAGAACCTGGATCCAGCTGCCACCATTATTTAGGATGAGCAGAGCTCTACATCAGTTGTCCTATTGATTAAATATGCACAAAAAATACATTATTAGACAGACTTGAACTATTTACGTTAGGGAGGTTGTTTTTTTGAATATGTGCTGTGGCAGAAAAGCAGTATCTTCTGTGAACTTGCAGTCTAAGGTGCTGATCCAGGAGCTATGTGTGCTGTCCATCCATATCCATGGCTGCTCAGAGAACAGATATCTAAGAATATATGTAGTTTCATACTTCTGAATTTAGACTTCTATTGTGTACTTACTTTTACATTTACTACCTAATTTACTACCTAATAAATGCTTTCCTAACAAGAACCTGTCTATTTAGTCATATTTTTAAACATGGTAATTTTTTATGCACTATAAGGATCAGAGTAATTCTAAAAGATGAGTTAAGACATAATTCCATAGTTCAGTGTCTCTGCAGGACCCATGTGCTTTACGTAAAAGACCTGACTCATACAAGTGTGATAGCAAGATGAAGGCCACTAAACTGGAAGATGAAAACAGCCAAAAGACATTGGTTAAGGCATTTTGGATGAAACACTTTAGATTTAGAAGGTCAGCATAAAAAGTCATTCAGCTCTCCTTCTTACCCTAGAAAGAGAGAACAATAATAAAATCAGGCAGCAATAAATTTAGAGCAAATTAAAAAATACTTTTATTTAGCACATCTCCTGACTATAGAATTCATTGCTGTAATAGGTCACCAAGTTAAATATCATGGATAGATAATTTTATCATTACTCCTGAGCCAAGTCCTCTCTGCCATAGCCATGCCAACAATCTTCAGTGAAACTGAAACAAGATCTAAGTAAAACAGTGGGATTTACCCCAGTATTTATGATATCGTTATGCTCTGTGAGAAGAACAATGAAGGTAATTAGATTCCATGCTCAGCACTTCATCTGTTTACTGAAATGGAAGAGTGAACTCCCCTTTACCACCCCATAATTTGATAAAACCTCCATTGAGGGGCTTTAAAAGTAATAGATACTGACCGTGGGGACAGTCCTGGATTACAGATGCTTTACTGGAAAACCTGCTGTAGCTACAAATTATGCTGGCAAGCTATAGGAATTCCAGGGCATGCATAATTATGAACTATAGGACTACATACATATGTACTGAGAACCTCCTTCCCCTGTCCTCACCTACACAGAACTTTTCAGCCCAATGAAAATTACACAATGACATTATAAATTACATGCCAGGCTTCAGTCTGATCTTCCATATTTATACTTTTAAACCTTTCAAACCACTGGTTTATAATTAAAATTATGACATGCTCTTTCAACAACAATAACTCAGTATATAAGGATCCTGCATACCTTTCAAAGTTTTCACAAGGAAAAAAGTCAGTCTTAGTTTGCAAGTGAGTTTATTGTTTCTGTGGCTTTAAGTAACACAACCTCTTTAGAAGCCGATGGCCTCATCAGTGTGCTGGCAGGAATGTGACACAGGAGACGCGAGTCTAGAGCTAAATTTGAGGAAAATTACAGTGTGCAAGCCCCATTTTTCAGTAAAAAGAAGATTCTTATCAAAGATAAATAAGAACTACCTTTAAAGTGAGAGCCAAGTCTACCTAACACTGGTGGGTAAACTCTTCCTGGGTCTCCAGGGAGAGGTCTTACCAACTCTATGGGTGCTTTGCTGCCCCTCTTCATTGCTACTTCAGTGTCACATACCAAAGACGGGAAAGCTTTTGGCACTGCCCATACAGCACAAAGGTATCGATTCCTTTGCTATTGCCACTTCAGGGCTGAAGGAATCCTCTTTTTTCCTCAGATACAGATATTAAATGTCAGTATCAGCAGTTGGCATTCAGCAGCCAACACTGTCAGAGGGAACATCTCGATGGTCATTGCCTCAGCCTTGGCAGGAGAAGCTGGGTAAATGCAAATGCAGCAAAGCCGTACATTGGCCAACTTACCAGCAGGAAAATAACCTTTAGCACTATCATCTGGAGCTCCAGAGGGAGATGCCACCTACTCAGAGCAGAAGCTCCTAGGAAGGGTGCCAGAAAAGGGTGCTACAGCCATCCTAGGAGGAATCGTTCTGCACTTGGGAGGGGTTCCTACCAAAAAGACACTGTGCCATAGGGCCCGTGGGAATTGCCTTTTTGGGGATAACTTCCAGGATGATGCAGTCTGGGGAGACAGAACGAGGAGAAAATGAACAGCTCCAGCAATGATGACCCGCTGCAGGGATGGTGGATTTTCACACCTGCAGCCTCCGTACGATCGTGGTGCAGCCCGCAGGATGGGGAGGGCAGACGAGCACCTGCGGTGCTCTCTCCACGCTGTGGTCGCCAGGGTCCTACCCTCATTCTGCTGGCTGATTTCGCTCCAGTTTGCCCCATTACCGCACCCTCGGCGTGAGGTGGGCAAACAATAAGGTGCAGCTGCTCTGCCGTCCCTCCCCTGCCCGTGCCGCCCGCAGACCGCGGGCAAATGCCGTCACCCCATCGGTGCTGCTGGCACGGCTCCCTCGGGGCGCCCGGCGACACCGTCCATCACTGCCGTTTTACAGCCGGGCTTCGCTCTCTCGGAAAAAAAAAAGAAAAAAAAAAAAAAAAGAAGAAAAAAAATACTTTTCCCGCCCACACAGGGATGCTTAATTCAGGGAAAATAAAATCCAACAAACCCACACCCCAAGCGCCAGCTCGGTGCCGCTGGCTGCGCTCCCCCGCAGGCTCCCCCGCTGCCCGGCTCGCCGGGAGCAGGTGCTCGGCGCTGCCGCCGCCCCAGACCCCCCTCCCGCCGCCGGCGGCACCTTGCGAGTCATCCCGGCTCTCCCCCCCCCGCCCCGGGCAGCCGTCGGGTGTCGCTTCCCATTTCACTTGGAGATATTTTCGGGTGGCAGGAGCCGCCTCGTCATTTCCGCCAGGAGAAAAGACACCGGCGCGGCAGCCGCGGCCGCGGAGAGCCGCGGGAGCCGCCGAGCACCCGAGCGGGCAAAGTCGAGCCAGTGCCCCGCTCGCCGCCGCCCAGGACCGACCTCTCGGCGGGGCCGGGAGCCGCCGCCGCTGCCCGCGGGTTCGCGGGGGCGGGAGGCGTCGGAGCGTGCCGCCCCCTTCTCCCCCTTCCTCCTCCTCCTCCTCCCCCTCCCCGCCGAGCCGGCAACATGAACTGAAATCCCCAGAGAGGCACAGAGGCGGCGAGCGAGCGAGCGGAGCGGAGGCAAGCGGGGATATAGCGGCTCTCTCCTCCCGCCGCCGGGATTCCGGGCAGCGCGGTCCCTCCGCCCCGCACAGCCTCGCCCCTCGCCCGGACAGCGGCGGCCGCCCGAGCCCCGCGCCCCCGAGCCGCCCATGGCCCTCATCATGGAGCCCGTCAGTAAGTGGTCGCCGAGCCAGGTCGTCGACTGGATGAAAGGTGAGGAGTGGTGGCGAGGGCTGCCCTCTCCCATCACCCCCCATCCCCGCTCCGCAGGTGCGGGGAAGCTCCGCGGCTTCCCCCACGCCGGGATCCCGCCTCCCGGCAGCGCCGGCTGCCGCCACGCTTTGGTCGGGGTTGGGAAGGAAGGCGGGAGGCCGTCGGGGCCGCGTCGCTGGGGCCGGGGGCCGCGCTGCCCCCCCTGCCCCGGGCTCAGAGAGGGGGCGGCGGCTGGCGACCCCCATGGAGCCGGGGAGGGGGCCGGGGGCGGAGGCGAGGCTGTGCCCGCGGGAGCCCCGGGTGCTCCCGGGCAGCGACCGCGGTGTGGCGATGGAGCCGCCCCCCAGCCGCGGAGGGACGCGGGGAGCGTGTCCGGCTGCTCCCGGCGGGTGCGGAGCGAAACGCCTCGCGTATAAAAGTTCAGCCGAACGTGCAGCGCTCGCCCGTGCTGGGGGTCGGGGGGACACGGCTGCGACCTCCCCCGCGAGGAGGGTGCCGGGGGTCGGCCCGCGCCCCCGGGGTGCCGGGGCTCCCCCGCTGCCGGGAAGCCGCCGTGCCGGGCGGGGCCTCCTCAGGCCGGGCCGGGGGCTCCGCGCGGCGGGCGGCCGCCGTCCCCCTCCCCGGGGACTGCACTTCAGGAGCCGGGATTGAAGGGAGCACCAACGGTCTGGGCTCTGGGCTGAGCGCGGCTGTTCCGCCGCTCCCCTTCTCCCGTTCCCTCACCTGTCCTCCCCTCAAATAAACTGATGGGAATAAAATTTGGACCTTTTGGATACGCTTTTCTTTCATTCTGTGTGCTTGCCATCCTGACGTGGCTTTAATGCTGTAATGTGAAAAGGTATTTTGTTGTATGGTTTTTGTGTGTGTTTGGGGTGGGCTTTTTCGGATTACCTTTAAGTTAGGCTGCAGCTGTGTTTTGAATACATCACCATCTAGTGTTATATATCTTTTTATAAGATAGAATGACCGGACGAGTACAAGTTTTGAACAACTGCTACATTGTGGGAGTTCTTTATAACATGCTGTGTGATACCAATGTGACAGTTTCATAATCCTTAAAATTTCAGGCATATAGCATATGTGTTCAGTTATTCAATACTGGCATTTATAGCTGGCGAGTTATGTATGCATTTAGTAGCATACATAGTTTTGCAGTTTCGGAAGCATTCTCTCTCTATAGACAAAATATATTCTATTCTAAAATATTCTGTATTCTCTCTCTATAATCAAAAAGAATGATGTAATACTTCATATCCTGAGAAATTAGTAAATATTAATAAAAACTTGAAGGAGCTACAGATGATTGATATTAAGAGCAAACAATTTTCAGCTTCATAATGTTTTTTACAGCAATTTAGCTTCCAACAATTTAACTTTAAAATAAAACTACTGTGTAGGACATTTTTCTAATCAGTGTCTCAGATACCTTCCTCATAATTTGGGGAATACATAAATATAATGAATTTGCAGATAATGCATTTTTAAAACACCAAAAAAATGTAGTACATCAAATACTTTTTATAAATGATAGGTGAAGTGCATTGCATGCTCTGCTTTTGTATTACATTATTATCAAATTGATAATTTGAGAACAGACTAAATGGTACTGTTAGAAATTGTGCTGCTGGATAAGGGTTTGCAGTTAGAAACCTGTGACTAACCCTCAGAGCTGTAGATCTTTCAGAAATAATGTAAGCTTTACAAAAAAAAAAGTTATTGCAGTCATGCCTACTTTCTGGAATACAAAGCCTGCTTTTTAGTGTTTAACCTATTTTTTTTTTTTGCCTGAATGTTTGTTTGTTTCTCTGGAGGACTTTCATTTGTACGGAGTGAATGCATATATGTTGCTTCATGCTTCCATTTCTTCATTTTGTATTCTGTGTAGCACATGAACCTTCACTTAGGTAGTGCAAGGAGATAAAGCACCTACCTCTTGGAGGAAAATCTCCTAGGTAGCCACTCTGGTTTCAAAAGTCAAGCCTGGAAACGAGTATGACCAGTAGCTGGGAGCAGGTTTGCTCCTGTCTGATGGCTCACACCTTGCTGAGTTTGGAGGAAGGATGGTAGAGGATAAGGTCAAGTGATCTTTGCTGCAACAACTTTGTTTTCCTTACTTACAATGGGTAGTGTTGCAAACAGTGGTATTGAAATCCTTATGGAAAAATATTCTTATGCTGTAAGTCCATTGTTTCCAGCAAATTCTCTTTCTAGCTTATTTGTGTTTTAAGAGATACCCAAGACAGTTTGATGAGTAAAACTGATGAATGTGTCTGTCATGAGAAGTTTGGGAGGAGTGCAGTGTTTGCACTAGCAATGGTCAAGTCTGGCTTGCATAAATTACATTAAACTTCAAGCTGTGAGAATAGTTTGCTGACTTACTGGGGGTTATTTTAAAGAATTATAAATGTTGAACTTGGTTTTAACCTCTTCCTTGAAGTGGATGCTATGTCATATGCTTCCTCAGAGCAGCTCTGTAAAGAGAATTCTTCCAAATAGATTTTGATGTTCAAAGCAAAATCTTTTTTGAAAAAGGAAAATCCTATTATTCAACATTGTTTACAGTTATCTTAAAGTAAGGGGAAATGAAACACTTCAGATTTTATTGCTCTCAGTGTTTTTGTGATGTTCTTGTTGGTATGACCTGAACATTTGCAGTTAAAGGCCTCATCTGGAATTCTTTATTTAGGCAAAAGAGCCATTACCTCAGTGGCATTTTGCTCAGAGTAGTGATAAAGCATTGGGCCTGAAATTATAAGATGTGAGAAATGATCGTGGGGAAAGTATTTCCATTCAAAGGGGTTAGATAGAAGTGCCAAGCTCTGGGCTGGATGTCTGTGTAAGGAACAGGCTCGAGGCTGGGTGTTCATGGAATACGTGCAGTTTTCTCCAGTATCTTGTCAGTATTTAATTCCTTGATGTCCCCATTGTCTGTGGATCCCTGTAATGGCCTAATACCGATGATGCTGAGCTGCAGGGCTGTTCCTGGAGTTGGTTATACAAATAAGTAACTAAATTTTGACCGTGAAAATGTGTACAGTAAGAAGTTCTAGACCAAAGTACCAGTTAAAACTTCGCAAGTGAAAGGGACAAAGTGAGGAGAGCCTGTGTCAGCATATGAGTTTTCTAGGGTTTAAAGTGAATCCTAGAAGAAGAGTGGAAGAGTAAGTGTCATAGAGCTGGAAAAATCGTAGATGGATTAGCTCGTCTGTCCCACAGGATGGCATATTGTACATGGAGGATAAAATGAATATTTAAATTGATTCAAACCATTTTTTTGTGCTTTTCATGTATTTAGTACAAATTTTAAAGGTCCTGTACGGCTGAGTGAGATGAAAGTGTGTCAGCCACCTCCTCTGCCTCCTCTCTGGAGGACACGTGTGGATTCCACTGCTGTGTCTCAAGACGTTGACGTGTTACATAGGCAAGCGTCATCGAGTGTCATGGCTTTCACTCAGGAGGGGAACATGCCAGATGTATTTTGGTTTTCTGAGGCTCTGAGAACACTTAAAGACACTCAGTTACTTACCAAACATTAGGATGCTTTTAATTGAGTCTTCTAATCTAATTTCTTTGGTCTGAGGTTATTGATGATTGCTGTGTTTTGATAAGGGTTTGCTGCTTTTAACATTATTCTAATTTTAGTTCAGTAGCAATCTCTCAATGGCAAAATCTGTTCCAAAAGGCAGTCCACCTGAAAAAAAAAAATCAATATTACTTCATCTAACAAAGCTTTAATATTTATTTTTTGCTAGCTGCATAAGCTCATAGGGCTTATGTGAAGCTCATACAGCTTAAACTGTTGTAATGGTAGTCATACTCAAGAAGCTGACATCTAAGGCATGGGGTTGCCTTTAAAGGCTTCTGATGCTAAAGGAGTAGGGGCTTTTTACCTCTATAAAGTCTACTCTAACAGGGTTTAGAAGGATGCAAATATTTGGGACTGAGGGGAGAGAAACAGAAATAGGAACATGCTAACAAAGTGAACGCAGAGTGCCAAAGTTCCTCATCTGTATGATTGAACATTGCATGGGTTTGAGAGCTGTTTCTGTCTGCTCTGTGTGCTGAAGTTCGTGTCCATTTTCAGCGGTACGTATGTTTGCAAAGTCATCACGGGCTGCCAACAAATGTGCTCCACTTGGTGTACTGGGAATGATGTGTTATATTCACCAAAAAAATGCATTAGTTTGTGGGAATGCTCTGACACTAAATACTCCAATACTTAATGATGATTTAAAAAAAGTATTGCCATGGGGATCCTCCTACTCCTGTTCGTGCATATGCAGAGCCCTAGGACTGCTGTGGCAGCACCTACTTTCTGCTGCAGTTCCTGAACCATTAGTTAGCAACAGGGAAACTCATCAGTGAAGTCACAAATTCTCTCACAGCACTGGGATCTAGCAAATCAGTTTAGGCCTTAAAAAAAGTAAGGGTGAATCCTGCATTCAGGGTCACTATCACACTAACCTCATTTTTGACCATGGGTTTCTCTTAACTCTGACATGGACTGAGTTTAGGGGGGAGCTTTTTCTGGAGTGTAGGATGGACTGCAGTGCTAAAGGCATGTGAGCACTGTATGGTAAAGAGGAGGTGTGCTTCCACAAATGTGTGTGCGTTATTTGTAGCTTTCAATTTTGTCCATCATTTTTAGTTTTTCTTCTAGTGGTCTATTATGTTAAAGGTTCTTTCTTACGCTACTTCCCTTCACATTGATCTTGGCGGGGCCCTTAAAAATTGTGACTATTAGAAATAATATGGATTTTAAATACTATTTAATAATCCATTAATAAAAGGATAAGTTGTCTCAGGGAAAAAAAAAAAGCTGGATAAGAGTATGAAAAACACTTGGATTCTGAAACTTGGATTCCTTGTCAAGTGTGTGTAGGTGACTGATGAACGTCAGAATAGTCATCAACTTAATAGTCATTGCTAAGTGCCATATGTGGAATAGATCAGGCGTTTTACAATTTGTCAGCATTAAACCGCTATTTTCTTTCTCCAATGTAAAGCAAACTGAAATTTTACAGTATCAGAGGGTACGTGTAGTACTCCATTAGCTTTGAAGTGATGCTATTAAATGGATTTATGACTTTTCCTGTAATGCCTAGCAAAAAAAAGCTGTAGAAAAATATGAAATAATCCATTGCTGGAGTTTAATTTTGATGAACATCTTTAATTTATATATAGTTACTCTTTAAGAATGTAACAAGAATTTCAGTCAGACAAAGTGAGGGACTTTTTGGAGAGGGGAGTTTATATGAAGACAGGTAGTCAAGAGTCAAACTGCACTATTCCAAACTTTAGTTTTAAGGACTCAAGCTTTAAAACTGTATTGAAAGCAGTGCTTAAAGATCTCTCTCTCTAGTTTGTTTATTTTTCCTGTGGATCTCTCACTTTTTGCTTACCCTTCTGACATTAGAGATTTAGCAGTATCAATGGCCACCATATCAATCACAATGATGTGTTTTAGAGCATCTTTGTGATTAGAAAACTTCTCCTGCCATTGTTTATCAGCAGAAAATTAAACTGCAATGGCAACTGGGATGTGTCAAAGCCTAACAGCTGGGTGTTGCCATAGCAAAGGCAATGTTACATAAGCAGCCACTCTGAAAATAATTCATGCAGCCAAATTTTAAGCATAACATCAGAACTCATTTCTAAATTTATGATCTTTTTAGGAGGGAGCTTTCCTAGATGAGGTCATCTCAGTTGCTACTGAAATTAATGTGTGTTGTGAAGCTCTTTTAGCACTGCCCATTTACACCTTTATTTTGTTTGAACATATTGTTCTATTTCTGAAACATCTGTTGGTTTAAATATGGCCTCACAATATGTTTTCTCAAGTGGTTTTTTGCAACAGTTCAGTAAAGCTCTGTATTTTGATCTTATTCAAATTTATTTGCACAATTCATTATTAAACCAAACAATTTACAAATGCCTGTTCTGGTTAATGGGTGTCAAGAATTTTGCAAGGCAGCAATATAAACCAGATCACTTTTCAGATGAGAGGATTGAAATATATATACAGATGTATTTTTAGAATCTTTGCAAGTAGTTGTCTTTAAGCACTCCAGCAATAATAACACAAGCAGTTTTATCTTTTAAACCCCAAATTGACAAATGGTCTAGCTTTTCTGTCTGATCTGCAAAAGTGTAGATAACAATTTAATCTCAGCTAAGTTGCTGTAGCTTTTGATTGTACTGTATTTTCCAGACTCCAGTAGTAATATTTGTTACCATTTTCCAGAGAAATAAGGAGAAGCTGTTTCCTGAGAAATTTCTCCCTGTATAGGCTCAAAGGTACGCAACAAGAAGAAAGAGCTAATTCTTCAAGGCTTCCATTCTGTGTAAATACTTTTTTTTCCCCAAGAAGTTACAACATCCTCATTAAATCATAGCTGCACTGAGGATCACCTGTAGCGCCCAACTTCATCAGGATAACAACTTTAGATTTTTAAATCCAAATAAAGCAAATCTGTGCTTTTACACTTACTGCTAAAATTATTTAATTAATACTTCAAACCTTCGCTTTAGAAGCTGAATAGACAAATGCTGAAGAATAAGAGTTCCCGAGTACCTTGTTAAAAAATCCTGTCTGGAAATACTGTGTTGGGAAATTCTGAAAGGCCACATTTTCTTTATTGATCTCTTCCAGCTTTTCAAATGCATTTGCTTTCTCTAAAAAGATGAAGTAAGGAGATGGAAATGACTTGTATTTTTTCAGAAGAAAAATTTTGGGAGCTCAGTATTAGGCTCATATTATAAGAAATCTAATGCCACAGGAACCAGCTCAGGGCACAGTCAGTTTCTTGTTAGGAGACAGGCCCATCAGGGCAGTTCCTCTTCAATTTAAAATAGCAGACTGTCCAAGAGCAAGCATCTGCTGCTCCTCACGATGTTCCTTTCCTGCAGTTGGAGGATGAAGGGCTGGAAGACACAGATCCATGGGTTTGGGGCAGTCAAAATCTAGAATGCTTAATGCACATCCACTTGTGAACACATTTTTGCTCTCCCTATGTATGGGGTTTAGCAGATAGCTGGGAGACAAAATAAATTTTTCCTTGAGGTTTTCAGTGCAGGCATTTCTCTTACGCAAAGGGAGTTCAGCACTGTCTACAGCAAGTCATTTTATAGTACTGGAGGCTTAAATATCTGCCCCATTTTGTGCTACTTATCTGCCAGATAATATTATCTTGAAGAAAATAGCTGTGGATGTCATCTTGTAGGATGTTTGGCATTTCCAGCTTATCCTTTAAGTAGAAATTTAGGGCACTTGGTACCTCAGATGAAGTGGCTAGAACAGTAATTGCAAAGTGTTTGGCCTTACATGATTAACATCTGCTACAGTACCATATGGTGGGAATTTCCAAGTAAACTATTAATTAATATTGGAGTGCACCAGAATAAGCCTTAATTAAGCTATATTCGGCTGAAGTGTATTATTTTAATATCGTTGGATGTAAAGTGCTGTACTTTTGTATTGATACCTTTTTCTGTTGTGTGAGGAAGAGGGAAAAATGTTGATGAGAATTATTTGAGCCTTTAAACTGAAGGTTCAAGTAGCTTTTAAAATAAAAGGTTTAGGACTCGCATCAGCCTCAAGTGTCCATTGATTTAAGTGGAACAGGGTCTATATTTGGTGATGTTGAGTTGGGCTTTGTGAATGCTGTGGTGACTCCTTTGCTAGGATTTTACTGGTGTGGGGTGTGGGTGGCCAGCAGAGATGCACGAGCCATTTTCACAGAGCTTCAGGTATTGCTGATGGGGCTGTGCCATGAAGGAGCGACACCTTCCTGTGTCAGCTGACCAAAATAGTCTGGAGGAGCATTGGGGTGGCAGCTGAGGTGGTCCATGAGCGTGGGTGATGCTGGGACCTCTCCTTGGCCTCTTGTATTTGGAAGGATGAGCATACCCATGTATAGAGCTGAGCAGCTGGCAGGCTCATCTCTGAAGGGCTCTTTCCTCCCACAGGGAATGATTGTCAGCTGTAAAGAAGTTGATAGCATTACTGGTTTTGTTAAAGTGTAGAATTTATTTTTAGTTTGGCCAGATCCACCAGTTGACAGTAGCTAAAGCTGTAAATGACCTATTTTTAAATAGGTATGTTTTCCCTGTTTTCTCCTCCTTCTTTTTCTCCTTTCTCTCCTGAAAATCTTCAGGATTCAATAAAAGATGAAGAAATCCTTCTTCTGTATTGAGGCCAGGTAAATATAGGTGGAATGTGCCAGTATTGTCTGAGTAATTCACTAGATGGCATTCTTCCCTCTGACTCAACACTGAAACCCTTCATGGGAATGCAAGAAAACTTAGTCATTTTAATGCGATGCCAACCTGAGATCTTGACCAGGTGTGGTTGCTGAAGGCTTGCTTCATAGTAGTGGGAGAGTTAGCTGTAGCACGCTAATTAAATTCCATGTTAATAATTAAAATCTTTGTAACTGGATTCCCCTCATCGATATCCATTACTGACATGTGCCTGCCTTACTTTCTTTAATTGCTTTGTAAATTTTTGGTTACTTTTGTATGGTTGGTAGTTTGATTCAAAAGGTGCAGTGCTGTTCTTGTTTTGTTTCTGATTTTTCTGTTTGAAGAAATATTGTTTGAGGGATCTGTTGAACACAAAGTAGAAGTTGCTCTCTAAAAAATCCATCTTAAGTTGTGTACACTCAACAGTCGTGAACCTGCACTTGTCCTGCTTTGTGTACACCTTTTAAACACCAAACAAGTAACAATTTTCTTGCTTAGTTTGAGTGGAGTGTGAAAGACTTTTTTGTGAGATATCCAAAAAGTACCTTCTTGAGTGTTCAGCACTGGCTGACTTCTGGCTGTCTTGTTTATTGTTGCTTTATCATCATGGATAGAACCATGTGCCCTTTGTCTCCATTTCTCTTCAGAAATCAAGAATGGCTCTTTTTGGTAGACTTGATTTTATTAGAGCTAATATGAAAAGAGCCCAAACCATATGTGTTAGTGTTTTTTTTTTATTTTGGTAGTCCACTTCTACTTGTTTACAAAATTTTCTGTAAATGCAGGATGACAAAATGGTCCTTACTTCTTTTGAAGAGGTGTTAATTATTTCAAATGTTGCAATCTTCAAATATTTTCAAATAAAAGTATATGCTAGTTTAAGCTAGAATGAGGGGTCTTAATGTTTCTTAAATTTCTTTTAATGCTTTTTGATGTAGTGTTGAGTATTTTGTCCCACAAGTCCTCTTGAAAATACCAGCAGTCTGTAATTTCACTGTTGGATGCTGGACTTCAAAAGATGTAGTTATTGTTGCTTCAGTCATTATTTCATTGTATGTTTTAAACTGTCCGCATCTTAGCTGTTCAGTGCAGTCTGGGGTCAAAAGCCTATTTCTGAGAACTGAGTCCAAGAGCACAGTGTAGTGTGAATAATTTGTCATGCTCTGCATGTGGATTTGACAGAGGTTCAGCCTGAAAGTGTAATCACTGCACATAAAAAAATTATGTGTAAGTGTCAATCTGAACATTTGAAGGGCATAGGACAATTATCATTAGAAAAATAAGACAGGTCTATGACAGGATGTCTTGAGAGCAAGTAAACTCATTTTTGAAAAGAACTGGATAGTTCATAGCCTTCAAAGGACTGTTTTAATTTTGAGTGCTTTAGAAAAAATTTCATTACTGAGAATGCATTTGAATGCCTAATGGATGATGGGAAGCTACTGTTTGCATTTATAGAAAATATAATGTTGTATATGTAATCATAAGGCTTCTGTATTTCCTATGACTACCATATTTTCTTGTTGGTTTGATAGGATTTTTTTGGATTTTTTTTTTGTTGTTGTGGGTTATTTTTTTCATAAACTGGTTTTGGTGTTCCTAATAACTACCTTGGTTTAAATAAGACAGCTGAAGAGTTGTGGCAATGAAGCAGTGGTAGCCATCTCACAGATTCATAGAATTGTTGGGGTTGGTAGGCACCTCTGGAAATAATCCTGTCCAACCCTCCTGCCATGGCAGGGTCACCTGGAGCAGGTGACATGGGACAGTGTCCAGCTGGATTTTGGATGTCCCTGGTGAGGGAGAGTCTACATCCTTCCTGGGAAGCCTGTTCCAGTGCTCTGCCAACCTCAATGTAAAGAAGTTTTTCCTCATGTTAGGGTGGAACTTCCTGTGTTTTAGTTCATGGGCATTGCTTCTTGTCCTGTTGCTGAGTACCATTGAAAACAGTCTGGCACCATTTCCTTGGTCCCCATCTCCCTTACGTGGAGATATATCAGTATTTGAAAATGGTCTTGACAGTCTACCAGTTCAAGGTTATGGGAAAAACCAAAACAAGACAAAAATCACTTTTCTGTGAAAATCCCATTTGCTGAGTAGTATTTGCTTGATGAACAGAAGACTAAATCTATTATAGAGGTCTAAAGGTAGTATCTTTTCAGTTGCTAGAATTCTACAAAGTTAGTTTACAAGGAGCTCACCAGTATTTTGGTTGAACTGTCTTGGATAGTAAACCCCTTTCCTGTTATTGGACATCTAGTTTCTCTCTTGCAAATTATCTGTTGTTGCACAGCTCACTGTAAGCTGTGCTGAACTATCCAATTACAAACTGGAGGAAACTAATGCTAATGAGCAATAAACGAGTAGACCTGAACAAACTGGGCAATTAATGCCTGCCTCTGGTGGCTGCCTCCCTTAGCAGACTGTGGGGCTTCATGGATATTCCTGCACTGTTGCATTCCAAAGCGGGGTGCTGTGATGTTCCATAGGTGGCTGCCTGGGCATCCAACTGCTGTGACTGTGGGACAGCAGAACAGCGTGTCCTGAATGTTTTTCACCTCTGCAGATATGAGCAAATTCCTCTTTAGAGGAATTAGTCCTCTGCGTAATAGAGTAACTGAAAATAGAACTTCAATATGTGACAGGTCCCTTCAAAAACCCAAAACTTAATTTGTTTCCTAGTTCGAGAGAAGGTAAAGCTGGATACAAACTTTGCTGCCCAGTGTGTTATTAAAAATATATTTGAAAGAACTTCACAAAATGTTTTTCTTCAATTGACAGTATATTGCAATCTGTGGTGGGAATGGTGACATTTTAGATTGAAAGGGAAAATGAACGTCTTTATAACTCTTCATCTGGGCATGTATGAAGTCAGGTAGGATTAAGTAAAACCTAGAAATTGTAATATAATTTCAGTAGATTTTCTCGCTTTGTTTGTGTTCAGCAATGTGGTGTAGGTAGTTGACCTGCATTTATCCTGAGAATTAAAATTGTAAACCCTAAGCCTTTACTCTCTTGTTTTGTGTTTTCAAATACAATGAGGAGTTTCCTCCAGAATACTGTTTTGATAAATCTTACTAAATCAAACTTCAAAAATTACAATGAGATCTCTGAAGGCAAAGATTGATGGGTGTTGGGGTTTAATCTCAATCAACAGTAAAATTGTTTATTGAATTACAAATGTATCTAATTTTCTTTCAGTAGAGTCTTTGAAAGCATTATAGCAGGTCACAAACTTGTAACTCAAAGTTTTTGAGTTCCAAGTATCTCAGTAATGTCAAATGTTAGGACTGTACTCACTAGAAGGAAAGTGGCTTCCAGATTACACTGATTAAGAAATGGACAAATAGATAGAAGTAGCTTTTTTGTTGGTGTGATTTTGGTATTTAAATCTCAAGAGGTATTTTTAAAATTTTTGTTTGTTTGCTCTTGTTTGTGTTTGTTGTTTTTAATTTGTCACTATGGAACCACTCAAAATATTGTAAAGTTTAATGGTGAAATTATGCCGTGAGTGTTGCGAAGAATAAATCCTTGTGGCTTCTGTAGAACACAGCCTTCTTCAGTGGAAATAAGCATGCTAAGAACAATTGACTTGAACTTCTGATGAGTTCTTAAATGTGCTTCTTTTAAAGTTATTATCATATGACAGATGGGGAGTAAGCTAGCTAGGAATTCAGAGAGGTCGGATACGGTCAGGTATAAAGAATTGTCTGCCTGATTGGTTTTTTGGGCATTTTTTTTTACCCATTTTCTCCCCTTCCCTTAATGACTTTCTGCTGTGACATATGTGACTTAATATCTGAGTTTGCTCTGTGCACTCTAATCCAATTGCTTTGTTTAGTCAAATGAATGTTTTTTGTTTTGTTCTGAATTTTAGCTATTGGTTTTTGAATTAAATGTGCATATTTAATTAGGATATGTTATTAAAGATTAGATTCTCACAATGGGATGTGTGCCAGCTCATGAAATGAAGTCATGCTTGTCAGGAGACAGTAAATAATAAGCTTAGGAAGGTTTAAAAGATGTCTTGCAAAACATTAGCCCCTGTAATGAGTGCAAAGTGGCAACAGCACATAAATATCAATTGTTTTTCTCCAGTGGATCAGTTTGAATATGAGTTTTCTTAATTTGAATTTAATTTTCTTTTACCAGTTTAATGAAACAAGCAAGAAGGGATGTTTGTCTTTTCAGAAACCAGTTTCCCATCCCAGAACAATGTCTTGTTTTGAATTGAAGGGGAACAATCCAGCATTCATGCAATATCTTGTAATCTCTGTTCACAAAACCACTTTAAGAAATAAGAAACTGCTGTCCAATGAATCTTCATTTAGCTGCAAGGATCCCAGCTTTGCTTCCAGGACTGTCTGTGTTTTATTCTTCATTTTACCCAGAATCTTTTAATAATCTTGGGTGCAAGGGCTGGGAGCTTAAGGTTCCCTGTGCTCTTAAATGCCTTGAGCAACCTGGCTGGTGTGCCCAGGGTGGCGTTGGCAACAACAGAATCTGGAGGCAAGGATGTGTCTGTCTCCATCCTAATTTGATCAGACAAAACTTACTGCAATCATGCCCTGTGATCTTAAATTCAGGCGTCTAATTTCTGTCTTCAAGTGCCCGAGTCTCTCTCCTTGGGCCTGGGCAGGCTAAGTCTTCTGCTAATAATATGTGCAGTGGACTGTCTGCTGATGTTTTTGATGTTGCCCCTGGTGCTTTTGGGAAAAGGAGCAGCTGGCACAGGCCTTCTTTGGGGTGCAGGGGAGAAAATGGGACCCTTATGTTGGAATGCAATGTATGATATGGAAAGCAGTTCCTTAAGCAGAGAGGAGAAAAAAGGTCTACCATGCATACACACATATTCTTGTCACTTTTTTTTTTTTTTTTTTACAATATAAAATAATGTATCCTCAATATGCTATGGGGTACCATGCTACCATTTTTGACCAATGCACAAAACATTGGTATTCAATACTGGGGAACTTAGAATATCCTACAGTTAATTTTGAATGAAACTCTTATCCCAAGTGTCTGAACCGAATTACAGAAAATGGTTCTTTTTACTGCTGAATTTTTTTTTCCTCTGTACTGCTGGACCCCTTTTATTGTTGGCATTTCTGGGGAGTTACCAGTATGGTAGCAGGAGATGGAGCTGCTCATCACCGGCTGCTTGGATGATACTACTCTGGCTCCTCCTTGTTACAGGGGAGGGAGAAGGTTTAGTGTCTTATGTCATCTTCAGTTTTGGTGCACTGAAGCATTTCTAACTGACTGTCTGCTTTTTTTAATGAAAGAAATTTGTCTTGTAACAGCTTTATATGCCCAGCTAATTAAAACCACAGTTATATTACTTGCTGTGTATCCTGTTTGTTAGGCAGAAATTGTTTGCACTTTGACAGATTCATTTCTTGTTGATATTGGTTTTGTAGGATGCTGCTGTCTCGGACGTGTATAACTTAGAAGTAATAAGGCATTTTAAATACTGGAAAATACAAAGTTTTGTTAATCATTAACAGAGAATATATTTTCAGTCTTGTTTAGCTTCATAAGATACAGTTTGTTCTGCCTGTGTGAATGCCTCTACCTTATGTGGGGACTAAGTTGAGTGACCTTTAGTTTGATACATGAAGCTTGGGAATGTCTTGTAAATAAAGAAATGGTTACAATGCCATAATCCTTTTCTAGTAACCTTTTTTAAAAGGAAAAATGCTTTTTTTTTAGTGAAGAGGCAGGGCTGTCTGTTCTTTCTTAGGCCCTCAGTGGGGCTGATGTCTTTCAAATTACTTGAGCCCTTGTATGTTTATTCTGTGGTACCCTCATTGCAGAGCTCGCATTTCTCCCACACAAATCTGAGTGTGCACAGGTGGGACTCAAAGACTGCTGTGCTGCCTGTCACTCCTGATTTGAGACTGGAGTTTCACCCGCCTGGGAAGCTGCATCAGCTGTTAAGACTGAGCCACCTCCTAAACAAACCACACTTTTCCTCCTATCTTTTGCCAAAAGCTGTGGGATAGATTGAGGATTAACAACCTCATTAACTTTTGTCCCTGCTGTCAAGCAGTCCCTTGAAAAAGTCTTTGGTGGTCATGACAATGCATATTCTTTAGCACACTGAAATGTTAAAAAGTCATTATTGGTGGCTTAAGATTTCACAAATGAGGTTGCTTTCTGTTCAGTTTATTGTTGACTGAATGAAGATTCTTTTTGTAAGTACAGGAGTGTTAAAAACAAGACCAACCACCCCCACCTGCCCAAAAGTAAAGGATGAGGGAGGGCTTAAGTAAGCACCTCTCTTCATCCCTGAGTAAAGAGGATGTTGCAGCCTGAATGGCACCAGACAAAGTGAAGTAAATAGCTGTGTAAGTGATTTGGAGGAAGAGAACTGGTCACCCAGTGGTAATAGCTCATACTTCTGGCTGAGAAGCAGAAGCCATCACATTTTGCCATCTGGTTCACCATTATTCTGACTGAATGTAGGAGAGAGACTGTTTATAATTCATAACCCAGTATGTTGGAAGAGGCATGGTGCCAGAAAGCAACCGAATGGGTGCCTCTTGGCTTGGGCTCTGTAAAATGTAGGCCCTGTATAACTTAGTTTATCGTATGTAAAGAGGGAGAGGCAATGTATGAATAGACAGAAAAAAAGATACTGCACATTTTTTGTTTTATAAAGATTATCTGATTATTTCAAGCAACTGGAAACCCTTTAGTATAAAATTCCTGCCTGGCATAACTTGTAGGTCTGGTTTGATCTTGCACAGCAGGTATTACTGTTACATTGATAAGCAAGACACTGGAGAACAAATTTGTGTTGATGGAAAATAAACAAATGTACCACCAAAATTTAGTTTAGAAGTTCCTTGAAGCTTTATGAGAAATATCAGAGCTGTGACAAAATGCTGGTACGTGGTGTTGCAGTGGCTATTTGGTGAATCTGCAGCCTGTTTATTCCAAGGGCAGGTGTGGCTTCTGTACACACTGCCCAGTAAGTCACCAGTTGTGAGTTGGGCCATAATAGGATTTCAAGGATTTTTAAATGTACTCTAAAGAGAAGTAAGTGTACCAGATAATTTGGTGAGTCTGTACAGTATACTCAAAATATCAGCTGAGGTCCTCAAGTGTACTCACTATTAATGGTAGTAAATGCTGACATTCTGGTAAGCTCTAGCTGTTATTTGCACCAGTATTAGAGATGTTTTTAAAAAGAACATTTTAATGGGTATTTATGGACTTTCTCAAGGAAAATTTGAAATTATATTATCTTGCAGTTTGAGAATAAACTGTTCAAGTTTCTGAGTTTGCATTAAAAAAAAATCATGATATTAAGACATCAAGACTGGTAGGAAAAGCATGATGGCATAGAAATTACAGAAAACCAAAAGTAAGTGGTGCAGCATGTAGTGTGTAAAGGATACACTGATTTTCTAATTTTATTTCCTAATGGTAGAATATGATGACAAATACTCCTGGCACTTACCATAGGCCAAAGGTGGATTACAGGGAAGAGCAGGTGGAGATGCTTTCCTCCTCTTGGTAGAGGGACTAAAAGAAGGTCCTCCTAGGTCTCTCTTTGGCATTATTGGCATGGGCACTGAGTTGCTGATGTGGGAGCAAGGTGAGGGTAGCAGGGTCAGTGCTGGAGGTGGCTCTGGTGCTGAGCCAGGGGGACATTTCTTGCCACAACCCTGAGTCTCCTTACAACATTCCTGGGTTATTAATGTGCTCACCAGGGGAAATTGCCAGGCATGTGAGACAGGCCTGCGTTCAAAGAAAGGGGGTGATAAAAGTCCCACCATTAACAAGGAGAATTCTTTCAGGTTGGTTGATCTGTAGAAGGCAGGGGAAGGGTGGTGGTAGCAATATTCTGGTTTTATTAGAGTTAGGTTCTGAAATTGGTGACTACCCTTGGACTGTGTGGAGCAGGGGGAAGTGAGAGCCTTCCCAGCAGGTAGGTGTGAGCTGAGACACCTGTGTGACACCTGTAAGACTGGTGGAAGACAGTCCTAAAAGGAATTGCTCTGTGTCACCAGTGCTTAAGCCACCAGGTCTGAGATGTTCTGATTCTGACTGAAGCCAAGCAATAGTCAGGTTTATTCATTGCTCCACTGTGTAGTGAGGAGGTCTGTAACAATTGACAGTTCTGTTATGTTTTGAACACTCATTAGCACTTCAGATTAGCTATTAAAGAACATGAAACATTTAATCACCATGTCTTTTCTTGTTAGCAGTAGTCACTAGTAAATGCTTTAAAAAAAATTGTAATTAAGTGAAAAAAATTGTACTTTAGCAATTTTACTTGGGATGCAGTAATTTCTGTCATTGAGATTACTGCCCTGTGAAAACTACATTTTCTTCACCCTTAAATAATGTTTTTAAACTCTTGAAAATAGTAGCATAATAATTCTACATGTCATGTAGAAGCTGAGAAGGTCCCCTTTTACTGCCTCTATATGTTTGGGCAAGTCTAGCGTGTGGTGCAAAGGTGGAACTTTTAATCATGATTGAAACTGCTGATTCCTCATCTTCCAAAGTCTGCTATTTAATGAAATATAAGTGTGACACAGCAGTTTTCTGTAGCAGTGACACATTCATTGAATTGCTTTTCTCTTCCTTAGTACTAGTTAGCTCTTAAAAAAGCAATTTGGAATAGACTTCTAAGTTTAAAAGGGAGCTCTCTTAATTATAGATTAAAGGAAAATGGATAAGTCTTAGAAATCTTCAAAATACTGAAGCACAGTCTTTTATAATATTTTCAGCTTGTTATTCAAAAGGTTCCAGTAAAATAAAGCAGCTATTTCTTTCAGGGGTCCATAATCATAGGACCGATTTCTTAAATTGCGATCTGTTTCTCTGAACAGAATCAGCATTTAATCAAAATAATTTTCATATAACTACTTGTGTTCTAGAAGTACAGAATCATATTGAAAGATAAAAACAAGCATCCATTTTTTAATAGTATGTTCCAGGGAACTATGAAGGGAATGCTATGGAAAATATCAGTTAAACTTTGCTAACCAACCCCCATCCTTCCCTTTGCTCTTCTGAATAGCCAAGATCTGTCCGAAGCTGTGTCAGGAGATGTCTTCACAGTGAATTCATGCTGCTGTGATGACTTCTGCCAGCTGTGCTTTTTAGGAGTGTGCAGCTAGCTCTGTAGCTAGCAGTGTGTGGCATAGCATCCCCATGGCATCCCCATGGCATCCCCATGGCATCCCCATGGCATCCCCATGGCATCCCCATGGCATCCCATCCCAAGGGCAGTGGAGGAGGCAGCTGAAACGCTGAGTGGAAGAGAGACGATGGGGCTGTGGCTTCCTACAACTTCTCCCCTGGTTCCAAGTGTGTGGCTGCTCAGCATGAGGGTGCTCTGAGCAGAGATCAGGTGGGGTTGGGTAGAGACAGTCACTTCAGTGGTCACTCTGAAGTCTTCCCCAGATGGAAGGGATGCTGTGAGGGACTCAAGGTATTTGCACTGCAAGGCGTGGGCAGGGGAGGAAGAGCAGTGGGTTTGTACTGAGAATTTGGGTATGAGAGAGACGTGACTCTTGTGGGTGTTCCTGCTCCTACCGATGCACTCAGACTAGGCTGAGATGTTGTTTCTTGTCTTTGCCTCTGCCACCCATGGAGAAAGAGTGAGTAGACTGCAGGTGATGACTGCTACAGTCAAAGGTCTTGGGAAGAACTGAGATGCAGGAAAAATAGACAATTTTCCTATAAATGCTGAATGATAAAGTTTGCTGTGAAACCTGACCATGAAAAATAACCCTTTGTTATGTATTTCCTTCATACCAGTGGGGTATATTTTTCTGTTGGCATTTAAAGGATGCTGAGTCATGAGCACAGGGTTTACAGAAAAGAAATCACCTCCTCTCTGGAGCTTAGTTTCCTTCATACAAAGATATGAAAAAAAAACTCTTTGCAGGTCTGGCTGAAATGCAAGCTCGGTAAGAAGTGGAGATGGTGAAACTGGGGAGTAAGATGCAAGCAAGAAAAGGTCAGTTATTACTAGAAATAAAAATACTTTTCTGGGCTTGACGATACAGAAAACATTTCTTTACAAAAGGGAAGAAGGATTGTATATACTGCACAGCTTGTAGAATCCTAAACATACATTTATCCTTGGCAAAGCATCTGAAGGTGTCAGAAACTGTAAGATGTTACAAGCACCTCACAAGAAGACATCTGAGACCCTGATTCTTGAGATTTCAGTGCAGCTTTGGGCTGGAGAGCTTTTTCCTATAGACAGTATGGTAGGATTTGAGATATTCTGAAGAGATGAGATGAAATCCTTGAAATTTGATTATCAGCTGGTAATGTTCAAAACACTTGCAGATTTTTTTTGCCTGATACATTCTATATGTATTCTATTCTAACATCTATTCTAATACATTCTGTTTTGCCATTCCTTAACATGGAAAATTCTTGAAGACCAAATTCATAAAAAGTTAGAATTTAATTATTTTGCCAGTATTAAAGCTGAAATTAAGGAAAAAATCAATAGGCCTTATGGCTGTATAAAACTGTATCAGAGTTAATTTTGGAATATATTCTATAATTTAACACTTTCTAGTAAGGTGTGTTTAATGGGAAAGCTTTTTAAAAATATCTCAGCATATGCTTTTGAGATTTTCACAATATTCTAAGGTAATGACATTTTTTTCTAGGAGACTTGATATATATTCCTTCAGTAATTCAAATTAAATTATTAGGACATGAGTAGCTCTACAACTTCCTGCTAAAACTAAAACTTCATCACTTAAGATGTGCAAGCTCACACATAAAATGTTAGTGCTTCTGCTAACTAAAGCTTTAGTTTCAGTGGAGTATTCACTGTCTAGAAGTTAAAATTGTGGATGGTCTCAGAAATGAGGCCCATATTTGAGAACTACAGTGTAGCTGTGGTATGTATACCTTGAAAATCTTACTCTAGGGATTTTCTGATTTTGACTTTTTTATTTCTGCAGCTTTAATACTGCATTTGTGCTAGCATCTACCATTCAATTTGCATGTAGTTGTTCCTTAGTTACTTTATTGAGGGTGGTATTTTTCTGGGTTGCCAGTAGCTGTGAAAATAATGTAATAATGAATAGTCCTTTAAAACTACTTTTGTACTGGCAAGGACCTCTGTTTTATCTAGGATGAAAGGTTTACTTTCTGGGAAGCTAAAAATAGCATTTGTTGTTTTTTATGCCTGTACCCTCATAAACTTTTTCTAGTTGTTCTCATCCAAGGCATTTTAAAAACATTGCTTTCTCATTGCTTTTGTTTAATTGCTTTTAGTTCTTTTAAAATGTTTAGGCTTTCACAGAGTGCTTTTTTTCCTCAAGATGGGAATAGACTTTGAGAGGATTTAGAAAGTGCAATTGCTACCAGCTGTCTTAGATATACATTTAGTCTTGCTAATTTACTTGGTAAAATTTTTTCAAAACTCAAAAATTTTAGGATCTAATGATTTAAGTTGGGCTGTGAAAGCCTCTAATCCTCTGTGTCCAAACTAGCCTTCCTCATCCTATGCACAGAAAGGAGAGATGTTTTGGGATGGAATTCAATAGCATCAGGCCAAACACTGAAAGATTGTTTGCACAGCTGTGCCTAAGTGGTGACCAAACTGTTAAACAACCTAGTAGGGAGAAGATGAATAGAAACTCCTGTTGGCCAGAGGAATGAGTTTCCTGGACAGTGCTCAGGATGTTATGAAGTCATTGCACATGCTGGGTCAAGGCTTTTACCCATATTTTCCCCTTGTGCTTGGGAATACTTCATGCTTCTCTTTTTCATAATAATATAATTGGCTTAAAGCATCTGAACAAAATCCTGTACTGACTGACAAATGATGCACTATAGTGTACTTACCTTTAACTTCAATTAGGGAACCTTTCCCTGCCAGTAAACTGATTCACTGATGTGAGAGGAGACAGTGCCTGTATATCTGTCTTGCTTCCTTGCAAATTGGAGATTATGAAACTGGACTACTGAGCAATAATTTAATCAGTGGCATCAGAAAGAGCATTAAGCTCCATTAAATGTTGGGTCATCATCAATGTCAGATGAGTATTAAATTATGGCTTGCAACTTAGTAGTACTCATCCAAAAACATGGTGCTTCAATTCTTGGCAAGCATATAACAGCTTATTATGAAACAGATGCTTCAGAGCTTAACATATGACTGCAGTGTCAAGTTGTATCAGGGAAGATGGTCCCAGCAGTAATGTGGTGCTCAGACTTTGTGAGACACATGTTAGCAAATCACTCCCTACCTCCACGATGCGGGTTAAAATAATTTCATTAACAGCATCTCCTGTTGAATGCTTGGAGGTCAAAGCACTGCTCTGTCTGCCAAAGACTGGCTTATATAATTCTGTCTGCAAATGGTGGAGGTGCAGTTCTCCAGACAAGGAGGGAGGATCCCTACAGACTGCTCACAGTTTGAATTTTTGTGTAGAACAAGCACAGTTTTCGCTCTGGTTCTAGCGCACCACAACATTGCCAGCTTGGAACTTGGAAGATGCCTTTGATACCTCTATTGCTAGTCACGGATTTTCCAAGTGACATCAGTGAGGTAAAACTAGTAATGCCCTTCTGGATGGCTTTGCTAATGTCAGCAGCAGCTCTCATGCAGCAGCTAAATCTTTGAGACTCTTGTCAGTCTGCTATACAGCTCCTGCCACTTAGGAAAGCTTCATGCTGCAGGAGATGCTGACCTTGGAGCTATGCAGGGAGAGGGAAGGATAAAAAATGGATGCTTGGATAAACTGGTTTTTCCATTCTTATTTACGTGCAAAGGTTACAAGGAGGAGCTAAAGAAGAGAGGGAGTGGCTTGGGCTGGGAGAGTAACAGGTGTGCTGAGGAGAATTTTTGCTTGTGATGGTGTTGGGAAAGGAATAAATGAGAGTGATGCTGATATAGGTAGAGCTTACCTGGTCTCTATGTAGCCTCTAGCTCAGTGGTAAGATGGGTTCTCCAAACAGGCATCCAAAGAGGATCTCTGTACCCATCTGCTGAAAATGGTGCTTAGGGTTCTTGCAAAAATCTTGCATATGGTTAAGATTTTCTTGTCTGATGGTAACCACAAGTTGGCTACATAGTCTTATGAACACAATTTTGTGGTATTTAAAAGAGTATTATAGTTTTTTATTTATTAAAGGTTGCATCACTGGTGCTCAGGTGTTGCCAACTCATACCTTATTGCTATGCAGAAACCATAGTACTTTTTTTGTGGCAGTGGTCTGCAGATGAAAACGCTGCAGTTTCAGCTGAAAACATGACAACTGGCTGAAAGGCAGTGGTATTCAGGGATGAGTCCTATTAACTGGCTGCAAGAAAGGCTGCCTGAGGTGATGGAGCAGTGCGTTGCAAAACCACTCCAGTCAAAAGTCTCTGGAGTGTCCTTCTGCCCATAGTTTTCACCCTAACATTCGGGGTTCCTTTGTTTGTTAAAAAGTACTATCCCAAAAATCTGCATGTCCTATGTTTTTCTTTTCAAAACTATGCCAATAACTTGTTGAAATTTTGATAGGAAGCTATTAATATAAAGTGTCAGATATTCTTTCGATTTTCTACTTGTCTGTCTGTTGCTGTCTGAAACTGGCTATTGTGCAGAGAACCATCTCTGAAGGGAACTTCATCAGAGCAAAACCTGTTGTGAGAATTGCACCTTATCTATACAGCCATTAGAATTGTCATTTCCTCTCTACCAGAGCTTAACTTCATGCATGCTTTATTACTAAAAGCCCTCTTATTCCTAAAATAGTTCGAGTTAGGAAAGACACTCTAAAAGAACTGAAAGTTTTAAGGAATTACTGTTCTTCAATGGGGGGATGAAGTAAAATACCAGCACTAGGATGAATTTGATGCAGTGCAAGATCAGAATACAGCTGATAGGTACATGGTTGGGATTTGGCAATGGTGGTGAAATTTTATGTTTCATACCTTAGAGAAACACAAATTATATGTTTTATACTTGGAAATAAAGATGTCCTCTCTTTTTCAAAAAAACTACCACTCTAAGTCTCACACAGACTGTTATGTTTCAGTGAGCCCAGAGGAGTTTGTGGCAGGTAACAGGGAAAGTAATTTCTTTCAGTTTTTAGCAACAAATAGGAAGGCATGCAAAGTCAGCCAGAATTAATATTAAAATAGTAATTATTGACTCATTCGTGTTTTACAAGTACTTGAAATTATATCTGTCCAACCTTCTGTTTCAGGTATGTTTTAGAGGAAAAATATGGAATAGGTAATGTCTCATACAGCAGAAAAAACTGTTCTCTTATCACTTTTCAATATAAATAATGCTTAAATGGGTAGGAGATAATGGAGCAGGACTAGGAAGTATACTACAGTTGACTGTGTCCAGCTAGCACTGGAAATGCTGAACAGCACTTAGCATAAATCTGCTGTTGATGTCTTGTGGAAATGGGCAGGAATATTGGTAATCACTATAATTTATCCTGTGCTGTCTGATATAAGTATTTAATTCTACCAGATAGGGTTATTGCAGAATAAAGGGTGAAGATCACAGAAAAGAAATGTAACCTCAAAATTATGTCAGTGGTAAAATGTCACCTATTTCTTTCTCCTTTTATCTGATAAGCTGTGAACCTCAACTTTGGTTGTTTCCTATGCCTTTCACATGCCTTGGGGCAGGGCTGTTTGTCAGCACAGCTAAGGGAAATGCAGAACATCACCGTACCTTGTCCTGCTGTCTGGAGGGCTCTGTGCAAGTAGAGCTCTCAGTGGCACCTTGTTTTCTGTGATGTTCTGGCCTCTTTCTACGTGAATTGCTTCGAAGGCTGGGTGTGGTGTGCATCTTCCACCTCCCCACAGACTGTTGTCAGTGTTGCCTGCAAGAGTGGAAAGTGTGGGAATTTCAGGTTAGTCATTGTAGTTTGCAGCATTTGGTCTCTGAATTGGTGAAGTAAATGTGTGTGTATATATGTGCATAGTAAAATGTTAGTTACACTAAATGGCAGCATTTTTCACAAATGTATTTAGTGTTTAATACTATTATTTAATGAAGTTCCTAATCCTGTCTTTGAAAAGGAAGTTTAGGAATGGGTTTTCTACCATTAATTTAGTGCTATGCAGTTAATAGTTAAAAATAAATTGTTATTATTTGTGTGTGTGCACATGTTACTTTCCATGCGAATGTTCCTCTCTCTTTCCTGGGGATATAACATTGACAAGACTTGAAAGAGACTAATATGTCGCTGTAGATTAATTCAGTCTTTGAAGGGTCTAATTCCTAGCTACAGCTTTTGCTCTTATGGATAAACTGTACAAGCAAGTGATTATGTAAAATTAAAAACTAACTAAAGTGTAGTTTAGCTTGTCACTTCAACAGATTTATTTTTTTTTATTTCTGTGTATTCACAACCTCTGCAAAACTGACAACATTATTTTGAAAAGTATTTTGCTAAACAAAATAAAAACCCAACAGATATATTTTGTCACGAGCCAGTTGTGTGGCTTGCACTTCCACTTTACAAGCTTGCAATCCATGTTGTAGATTTTACATGATGGAATGTATTTTTCACTTTTAATGAGCAAGAGGAAGATTGGGGAAGAATGCACATGTAAAGTTATCCTTGCCTGTTCTCTTATGTAAAGCTCTCTGCTTCAGATATAGTTTGAAGCAGATTGTGTTAGCCAAGAAACCTAAAACCAAAACGTGTTTACTTCTTAATATATCTGTGCATATCAGAATGTAATAAAGCTGTACTTACAGGACTGTTTGTAAAGTAATTTGAACGTATTCTGTCCAATTATGGTTGATTCCATTAGGGTTCTCTCTTAATTCTGAAATCCTTCCTGAGAGGAGGCAGATAGAGCCAAAGAACACTGGATGATTTTGCTGGTCATAGAAAGAAAATCAAATGTAAGGGGAGGAAGAGTAATTTGAAGCATGGATGAAGTCATTGTATAAGCACATCCAACCAAACCTAGCATCTTTGTCCCCTGCTTCTCCAGAGAGAGGTTCAATGTAAGTGTAGAAAAACTGCAGAATTGCTCCTGTTGCAAAATAAATTGGTTTGCTTTTAAGCATGCTGCTGGGCTGTATCAAAACCATAGACACTCTGTGAGGATATTACCAAATAAATCTTGAAGCCTTATTTGAACCATTAGCAGATTTCTCCAGTGGGTGGGAGACAGCGTAAAGTACAGAGGTAAAGGAAAGCTTGAACAACTGTTTTATTATTTCTTTGGGGACACAGTGTTCCAGCTTGTGCCAAAAGGGTGCCTTCTGGCATAATAAATTCTTGGCAGCAAAGCTGGTTTTCATGGTGAAAAACTCTAATAAAGACTGTGGGAGGGTTATCTGACTATTTTGCTTAATGGCATATATTAGCCCATGTGAGGGAGGAAGAAGAGGAGGGCTCTTTGTGTAACAACAGTGTGTTTCAGGTGGCTGCTCCAGAGCATGCTGTAAAAATGCAAAAATGGGAAGGCATTTGAAAGAACAATCAGTACTTACTTACTTACTTGGCTAATATCAAGGGTGTGCTTGGTTTACATAGACACCTTCTGGCTGTCTACCATATTATAGTTGGTTTTTTCCCTTTAATATACAATCCATTTATATTTTCCAGAGTTCCGGGATGGTTACTGAGATATTGTATGTGAAGTGATGAGTATTAGAAGTATAGCTTTCCCTTTCTTGAAAACATCCTACACATACCAAAGTTTTTGACCAGTGGTTTCAAGTTACAGATGTTTCTTTGTCATGTGCAGGGGGATGTACAGCTTTTTCTGCCCACAACTCTAAAACTATCCCAAGTCTCACACTGTGCTGAGTTGTGGAACTCATTCTAAAGAACTTCAAGCCTGGGAATTGCATGGGCGTTGTGAGAAGGAAAAATGAATGGGAGGGAGTTCACTCAGACTTTGAAGAAAGTTTCCTTCCTGTCCTGCCTGGTGTATGCTTGTACATTTGATGTCTTTGCACTTTCTGTAGTTGTATGGTGTGAAGCACAGCTGCAAATAATCATGGGAGACAGTGAAAAGCTATGGAAAATTAAGACTTTCGTATCTTAAGTCCTGAGGGAGTGTTTCAGACTTAGCCCCTTTTAAACTGTTGAAGAAGCCAATACCACACCTATTTGGACAAAGCCTGCCATCCTTAGGGAATACGGTGGTTACATTTCAATGCTTACAGTAATACTGGGGAATTTGATAGTTTGTCATTGTTACATGGCACAGAATTGTTTGGGGCAGGTGCTGCACATTAGTGCAGTTGTGCTCAGAGATGTGCAGCTGTAGCTCAGGGCTGGGACAGATGGAAGGTTTGCTTTGCTCCTTTCCAGCTCTGGCACTGCTGTGTTGGTGGTGTGCTCGAGTCTGGTGGTCCTCACTTCAGCCTATTTTCATGTCATTAGTTCTCAGTGCTTGCTAGAGAGATGTATTGGAGAAGTAATAAAGCCACACGATGTTCTTAGATGAACAGTTGTTTTTCCTGTGTAAACCAGTGGTGTAGCCTCTTTGTGTGTTGGGACCAGAATATTATATGTTTGGGGAGGGATAAACTGTTTTACTCTTACAAAGCTGCTTTGTTCTAGCCTCCAGAAACTCTAAAGTCAGAAGGACACTGCTGAGAAAAACTTATTGTTGTGCTCATTCATATGTTACTTTGTATTGTATGGGGATCCAATTAGTAATGAAGTTACTCTTTAGAGTTGGATGCGTGGTTGCAAGTTTTTAGGAAGCATCAAATCCCTACAGTGGTAGTGATGCAGACAGCTGTTGGAGTCATTTTAGAGGAGAAAAATGGTAGCATTTGAAATTTTTACACTTAATGAAACACAAATCAAATAAGTGTTAGTTAATGGTATTTAGATCCCTAATTTTATAATGGTGGTTGAAAAATCCCTATATGCTAAGATAGTTGCAATGTATTCTAGTTTAGCTGTGATAATTGGAGCAGAAATGTGGTACTTTGAGGAAGAAGTTAAACATTGATTGGCCCCGAGGAGATTTCCCTTTTCCGAGGTACTCTGCAAACTAAAGTACATGTGAAGAATGAGGAGAATCATTGTGAGAGTATGAAAAGTGCAATGTGAAACAGGGTAGAAATAAAAGTAGCTGTTGAGGGATTTGCCTTTATTAGCTAGCCAGCGTGAATTTCTTGGGAAAAGGGAAGTATATTGAGCTTCTTGGGTCAGGGCCATGTCTCCTTGTATGTTACTTTGTTCACTCTCTAGCATTGTGGGATCCTGAATAAGAATAGACTGTCTGGATTCTGAAAAATCATAAGCCTGGATCATAAAAATATATTATTACATGTAAAGTGTCAATGTCACTTTTGCCTCTTGCTTTTTGCAAAGCTTTGATGGTACATTCTTCTCGTCAAAGCTGCTCCAAAAATCATAAGGGTATAGACTTAAGTAAGAAAAAAAATGTAATTTCCTCTTTGAAATTTTAGGTGAGTATTTCATGCAGTCTTTATAGTCTTATAATCTGAATAATGCTTGGACAACTTTTTGGAGGATTTCTGGTTTTGGATCAGATACTTCCAGTTTATCTCAAGATGCCTCCCCTCTTGGGCTGGACTTCTAACCCTGAATTTAAAAAGCCGTCATTTTGTCCATTTTACTATGGAAGTGAATGCACACTTTCTGATCCCATCCCCACTGGGGCTGTCCTAGGCCCCTGCATTTGGGTGCTGTGTTTATCAGGAGGAAGTGAATGTGTTCCTTTGATTTTGCTTCATTTGAGGGATTCTTGATATTTAATGGTGCTGTGGGTTGTTTGGCTCCTCTCCTTTCCACTGTCAAAGAGATTTCTGCTGCCATTATCAGATACACAAACTTTTCAGCAAGCTTCAGCATTTCTTATGTGTAAAGGCCACAGCTGTAGTTGAACAATGTGTTCGTTGTAATCCACTAATAAAAGTCCTAAATATAACAATAATTATAACCCCTTACATTGAGAACAATATTGATAATCAGGGATACTGATCCTTGAATTTCATAGAAATAAAGCTCCACACTGGTTGTTGCAGTGTTATCCATGTTTTAAGATTTTAAATACTTTGCAAAGCTAGTATGTGGTTGTGTAAAGATTTGGCTTTTCTATACAGATGGGCATAATGGAAGCAAAAAGTACACAGAGAAATACAAATGATCACATTTATGAACAGCTAAAGAGAATGCTGTGGGTATTATTCTGGTAATTAACAAGTCTAGCTTGCCATAATAAGCACTGATTATAAGTAGTCTAGCTGATTTTATTAAAATAAGCCGTATTGGACAGAGCACCCAGTTTGATCCTGTGTATCTTTAAGTCATGCTTGTAATTAGTTCTACATGTACATTTTTGGTTTCTCTTGTCTCCTTCTTTAGTTTTCTTTTTCCAATAAAACAGTTAAATTGGTCAGTGTGAAGTTCTTTGTATAGTAGAGCTTTTGATGAACCATGTGTAGTCCACACAGTCTTGGTATATCTGCAATTTTCTGATGAACAAAATTGCCATGTATTGTCAACATGGTCACACAGTTAATATATCCAGGTCTTATAAGAGTCCAGTCCCAAAAAGAGAGTGGGCACAGAAATAGCAGATCCTTCAGGGCTGGATCCCTTGAGCAGGATTTAAATTTTAATTGCAGAATTCATAGTGACTTGAGACAGTAGATTTTCCATCTCAGACTTCTGTTTTGATCCATTGCTATCACAAATACACACTTTGACTCCCAGGTTCTTGCCCAGTGTAATGCCATCTCCTTGCTTGCCTGTGGCTTTCCATTGACCAACTATAGATCCTTCTGGCAAGGACCTGAAGAAGAGCAAGTCGAGAGAGGCTGAATTTGAATTACGTTGCTGCTTTTCGTGTTCCTATCTCTCTTTTGCATTCTTCATTTTACAAACATGGCATTCTTTTCTGGATGTAGTAGTGTATACCCAGTGGATATAAAGTGGGTTTTTTAATTGTGTTTCTCTTTCATAATCTAAAATAGTAATTTTTAGTTAGCAGTACCTTTCAGCTAATGTTTTGACTGAACATTTGAAAATTCCTAGTAAAAAATACATCTAAACTAAACTGCACATAGAATACATGTAATCTTATACTATATTCTATGAATACAGGTTATGCTTGAAGGAATAATTATTTGGATGTTCTTGGTAATTTTTAACGTTTCTCTTTAATGCTTTTGGAATTTTATTTTACTCTGCTGTGTCACAGTGAGGGGGACAAGGGAGTGAGAGACAGAATAATTCTATAGAGTGAGGGACAGATATGTTTGGCAGTGAGAGGGCTTTCACCTGAAATTACAGATAAACAGTGCACAATGTGATTGTTCAGCTCTTCTGCAGATACTGCTGTAATCCAGGCATTTGGCAATTCTTTTTTCATCAATCCAATACCCATTTCTTAATCTTCCTGAAATTAACGTGTTGGGGTTTTTTTTCCAGTTTCAAATGTATAATAATGTTTTTTCAGTCTGTACTGAAAACTTCTCCTGGTGGTTCACTGAGCATCCTTCCTACAGTGCTCCTCTGGGATGGGGCATTACTTTTTTGCAGCTATCCTGTTCACAGTAGGCATTTGCCATCCACGGCACTTAAAATGTTCTGTTCTTTGCACCATCTTCTGGCACTAATAACTGTGACATCTGTTTGTCACATATGAAGCCCAGGAGGTTCTGAAGACCCTGAAGCAGTGAGCATCCCTTTCGTGGGCAGAGGAAAATTATCTTTACCTCTCAGGTGGGGAGGTGGCTGGCTTGGCTCCCCCTGGTTTCTGTGGTGACATTGAGACTGAAGAGCATGGAGATTTTCCAATGCCCATCTCCCATTTACAGATTATGGGGAAAACTGGCCTTTCCTTGTCTTGCCTCTCATGCTCTGGCTCTGGGGAGAAAATGTGAATGGGGATAATTGCCTGCTGTGGCCTGCCAGCAGTGTCTGTGCCCAGGAACAGCTCTCTTGGTGGAGGTGGCAGAGAGGGAGTAGTTTTCTGCTTGGTTGCCTTTGCTCTTTGGCATAACTAAAGCTTGTATTTTTATACAATTAAAGTGAATAACTAATAGCCTATCAGCCCTGGATTAGTGAAGCCTAGGTGCAAATGAATGTCATAGCAAAATGTTTTAACTTATCAGGAGCTCAGCTGAATTTTCCATTTTGAAACATAGGTAGACTGAAGTGCAGTCTCAAAGGTGGTCAGGCCTTAAGAATACTTGGCTTAAATTCAATGCATTTTTAATGGTGAGCAGGGATAAAACAACTGCAGCTTTTGAGAGGTCACTTACGCTAGTTTAAGTAAAAATGTTGCAAATAATAGTTTTCAGTATGAAAAGGCATTGGATAGTGCTACGTATATGCACACCCGGTTTATATTAAATGCTAGCTTAGTTTTGTTTTTCATGCCTTGGTTAGTTCTGTGCTACAGTCCATTGCTTCAATTTGTATTTGTTTAGGTATAAAAGCAGATGGAGTTCAGGTACTCCTTCTGTTCAGACTGAAAGATCAATTTGTTTGCCTTATATTTAAAGAAAAAAGAAAAGCCCTAGACCTGTTGTTTTCTTTTGTTTTTTTTTCTAGGAAGCTGTGTGCCTTTCATTACCATGCAAAATTATTCCATATATTGTTTGTATGTTACTGCTTTTCAGTAAGTGCTGTGTTTACAGAGCAAGGACTTGCTCAGGGAAGTTGTCAGTTTGCATCCTCACTCTGATATGCCAGGGGAGTAGAAAAATATACTCCCTTGTCAAAGTTTCAGATGTGATAGTTAAACCTGTAATGTTCATCATCTTTTTCTTAACCCAGACAGGAGGTCTGTTATTTTCACTGTAGTTTCCCAGCCTTGAAGAAAATTTCTTTTACTGCCAATTTGGGAAAGAATATTCTACCTAGTTTTCTCTGGTTTTAGAACTGTATCTGAGCAGCTGATTTTTTTATTCAGATCTAGCCATAGAAATTAATGCATTAATATTTTTTTAGTCTCTTAGAGGTGGAAGAAATGACTGAACTGCTTGCAGAGGAGGAGCAAACTGAGATCAGAACCTCAGAATATATTCTATGGAGAAGCTTATTTGAGTTTCAGTTACCACAGATGTGCATAACATGTTGTGGCACTGAATTACAGAACAGTTTGTTGGTTAGCTTGTTCCAAAAGATGACCTGTTACACTCCTCAAAATAAGACAATTCCTCAGAATGATCATGAAGTTATTAGTTAGGAGACTGTGAGTATGGAAGATTTGTCTGGAGGGTCCTGCTGGATCTTGCAGTCTTATTCCAGAAAATCATATGAGTAAAAAAATTAAATTAACCTTTCTTGATCAGTTTCTATGATGCTGTTGTAATAAAAGGAATTAATTACATAGAAACCTGCCTGATTTGCATCTGTGAACCATCAAAAATTGTTAATGGGTTGATGAACTCTGAATAGGTCCATCCAATGGGAAGGAGGAACTCAATGACAAAGCTGGAGAAAAAAAACAGCTCCAGTATGTTGTACTTGAAACAGAAACTTTTCCAGATAAGTTTTTTAAAAAATATGTGCATTTTTTATACATTTTTAAAGTATTGAGTTTTCTGCACAGTTTCATTTGGAGGAGCTATTTTTACTTTCTCGGTGGTTTTTATGTATTTAATCCGCAGGTGAGGTAGAGCTTGCTTGAGACTTAATGTAAAGAGTTATTCCTGTTCTGTCAATGCCCAGAATGGTCCATCTGTGTACATAACACCTCAGGTAGACACCAGCTAACAGAGATGGACAGTGTATTAACATCTTAGGTGTTCTTGTAGGTGTGAATCACACGGGCCAGGTAATGAGTGTATGATGGGATCTGGAGAGCATTGCCAGACTCCATGGTTGATAAGCTCAGGTGGAAAGCGCATGGGGCAGGGGAGTCCTTGAGTAGTTAACATCATTGGAGGTCTGTGTTATTGCTGAAACTCAAGACCAGGCATCTTTCAAGGAAAAAAAAAGGTTATAGTATACAGTTTCCTTTAAAGAGTAGGTTTAAAAGGAAGAGGACTATAATCCTACAGTTTAAGAGTATGACTTTATCTCTCTTACTACTAAAACAGCTGTGCATTTACATATACTCAAAAAATCTTGCAGTTATTTTGGGTGAGGAGCAGAGTTGTTGAATATAAGAGTATTACTTCTGTACTGATAACACAAAACCTGTTTTTTGATGGACTCTGGGGCTTTACACATCAGAACATAATCATGAACCTGGCTTTTGGACTGAGGCCACTTCTTCAAACATCCAGGAGTGCTGGGTACTCTACACCCTTAATCTCACCCATGGCCAGGAACAGGGAGTAGTGCATCAAACTGAGTTATTTGTTGGAATTGCTGTGGTATGGGGGTTGGGTGACATCCTCTCATATGACAGTGGGGAAGAAACAGAACAGCCCTTGGCAGCTAGAAAAAATTGCTAACTACATTGAGGTTGGGTGGATTTTGGACTTGCAGGAAATTTATTCTTAAGGAGTTGTTATTTTCATTTAGCTTCCTCTCCAGGCACCTGATGTTTTTTGGTACATCTTGTCCTGCCCCAAGTTAATGGCATCATCAGCTGGGAATGCTTGTTCCCTGCAGCTCCCCTCCTGTTGATTTGAAGGCAGCAGCGGCTGTCTGGATGCGTTGTGGCTTTGGGGGCAAAAGGTGTGGGAGAGGAATGCTGACCTTTTTTTATAATTATTATTATCATCATCATTGTTATCATCATCATCATCATCTGTGCACAGTTTTGTTTACAAAAAGAAGAGCTGTTCTTTAATTTAGAAATAAAATGACAGAAATAAATTACTTTAAAAGGATGTTTAGGGAATAAGGAGGCATATTTGTGGCAAGCTATTCTGAAAATGTTATCCAGTAAATGGTTAAATTATACTGTTGTTTCCTGGCTGTAGTCTTTACAAAATTGGTGAGTCAAACAATTGTCAGTAATATTTTTGTTCTCTTAAATTTTTTTCTCACCCTGTAGGAACTACATGCATCCATCTAGATTACATCTGAATGACAAAAATACTTTGGTAGCAGGAGGAGGAAGACAGTTGCCTTTACGTAGAATTATCTGTCAGTAACTGTTTATTAAGTGCATCTGTCATGTCTTATTCTGGATTTGTGTTGCTAGTGCCTTAACTGGTAATTCATTTTTGATATCTGATGACGTTAATAATTTTAATGTTACTCTCATTCAGCAGTCTGTGTAACTGATGTGGGTCTTAAGTTCAGGAAGAGCAGAAGTACACTGAGCCCCTCATACAGATCATCAATAAAGATTTTAAAAACGACTGGCTTCAGCACTGAACCCCAAGGAACATCAGTTGTTACTTATCCAGCGACCAGCTGGATTAACTCCATTCACCAC
The DNA here is from genome assembly GCF_971803275.1 of Cyanistes caeruleus. Taxonomy (NCBI): domain Eukaryota; kingdom Metazoa; phylum Chordata; class Aves; order Passeriformes; family Paridae; genus Cyanistes; species Cyanistes caeruleus. Next base: position 14,691,822 of record NC_141703.1, on the reverse strand, counting down.
CACTTCTGGAGCCCGGTCATCCAGACAGTTTTATACCCAGCCAAGAGTATACACCTATCCAAGCCGTGGATAGACAGTTTTTCCCAGAAAATGCTGTGGGAAATGATGTCAAAGACTCTCCTGAAGTCTGTGTAGACAATACCACAGCTTTTCCTCATTTGCTAAGGTGGTCACTGTCACAGAAGGAGCTCAGATTGGTCAAGCAGAACCTGCCTTTTCTAAATCCATGCTGGCTGGGCCTGATCTCCCAGTTGTCCTGTATATGCCATGTGATTTCATTCAAGAAGAGCTGCTCTGTGACCTTTCCTGGCATGAGTTTAGGTGAAAAGGTCTGTGATTGCCCAGATGCTCCTTGCAGCACTCCATGGAGGTGGACATCACATTTAGTGACCTGCAGTCAGCTGGGACCTCTCCAGTTAGCTAGGACTGCTGGTATTTGGTGGAAAGTGGCACAGTGAGCACTTCCACCAGCTCCCTCAGTACCCTTTGGTGGATCCCATGCAGCCCCACAGACTTTTGTGTGTCCAAGTAATGTAATAGGACACTGACCAATTTCCCCCTGGATTATGGAGGCTTCATTCTGCTCCCCCTCCCTGTCTTCTAGCTCAGCAGGCTGGGTCCCTGGAGAACAACTGGTCTTATTATTCAAAGCTGAGGCAAAGAAGACATATTAAGGACCTTATTTCTTCCTTCTTCACCACTGTGTTTCCCCCCATGTCCAGTAAAGACTTAAGATTCTCTGTGGCTCTCCTTTGGTTGTTAATGTATTTATAGAAACACTTATTTTTTTCTTTTATGGCACTGGCCCAATTAAGTTCTATCTGGGCTTTGGTCTTTCTGATTTTCTCCCTGTATAACTTCATGACATCCCTGCAGTCCTCCTGAGTTTCCTGCTCCTTCTGCAAAAGGTCATCAACTCTTTTTTTCTGAGTTCCAGTCAAAGCTGTCTATTCAGCCAGGCTGGTCTTCTTCCCTGACAGCTCAATTTTCATCTTGTCACAGAATATTCTGAGTTGGAAGGGGCCCACAAGGATCATCAAGTCCAGGTCTTAAGAGAATGCTCTATACAGGGATCAATCCCCCAACTGGTGTATATTAACATCGTGCTCTGACCAGCCGAGCTGATCTGAGCAGCTGCCTATGGAGGGGGCCTCTCCTGCACTTTCAAGATTTCTTTCCTGAAGAATGGCTTGAGCAACTATTTGATTAGAAAGGGCAATTAAATGAAGGCAATAGCTTCAAGTGCTTGATTAACCTGGATGTGTAAGTGGCTTTGTTTTGGAGGCAGAAAATCAAGCAGCGGGCTCTGGAAGGACATGGTTGAGGTCTGCTGGAACTGGGGACTTTCTCCTGTATCTTGAGACTGGAGCACTTCTTTTACAGCATGTCTGTGTGTGGTTTAGTTTCACTGTGTGAATTCTAGAGGTTAAAGCTCTATGAATGTTGTGCTGGTGTAGCAGGGGCAGAGTGTGGGTGACTCTTGCCAAAGGGCTGAGCCAGGAGCACCAGGCTGGCCTGGTACGGGGGCATCCCTGCCTGCACCACCACCATGTTCTTCATGTCAATCTCTTCTGAGGTGCAGCTACACCCTGAAAGGCATGAGAACCAAAAATGCAACAAAACCAGTTTCAGAGAAGCTTTAAGTTGTATACCGGGGCTCTTACAAGGTAACTGGGACTCAGCAGTCAGATCAATCTTTTATCTTCCATGTATGTTCAGATTTTTCAGACGTTTTGATTAGCAAGTAAGAATGTTCTTGGTTTCTTCCAGTCTAATGAGCAGATGTCTTTTCATTATTAGAGATTGTTTGAAGACATTTTTCAGAAAGGTTGTGTCTCACAAGAATCAGCAAAATTAATGCATTCAGAGCTTTGTCAGCTCCTGTTGCTTGGTAGCAGTCATGTTGATCCATTGGAAAGTATTCAGACAGAAATGTTAAATGGACCACCAAATACCCAAGAGTCTTTACCCCTTGGTACATGAGTGCTTGTGCTGCAGGGCTTCCCTGTACTGCCTGGCTCTCTTGGGCAAAGATTGGTGGGCTAGAGATGCATGATGGATTCTCTCACATTCTGCAGTGCTCTTTGCTCCAGGTGAAAATGTGTGGTCAGCCATGTGTCCATGACTCATAATCAAACTGAAAAGGTATGAAATGGATGCCCACAGAGCAGGACCTGTACAACCCTGCATTCAGCCATGTCCTGAGCAAGTGTGCTGCATGACCTTCTAGCATGTCTTTTGCCACAGTGGGCCTGTTTCTGCTCCCTGATTACTGTGTTCTGAGAGGTGTAACCAGGTCTTGGTTTGAGTAGTTTTTCATGCTCATTTGTGTACTGTCACTCCTTACAGGTTCTCTTTGTGGTACATTGAGCTGGATCTGTTGCTGCAGTTGGGGCTCAGTTTTTGCACTTGCAGTGCTACTGCCTTTCTTTTTCTCTAGAGAACTTTGCAGCTTGTTTTAGAGGCTGGCATGATCTGTGAACTTTCAGTTGACTCAGCAATATGTGAGTGACCTTGGAGTGGGAGAGACACTGGTGTGGCACTGCCACTTTGTGTTTGACTGCATGTTCCATTGTTCCCTTTTCTCCTCACCCCTTCCAGATGTGATGGAGCATCCCTAACATAGCTCTTACTAGGGGCTCCCAGATTGACATTCATAGCACAGTAAACTACAAGAATTCAGGACTTTGTTCAGGGTTCAGGAGCAGTTGGTATTGTCTATAGGTAAAAAAAAAAGCTGTGGCTGCTGTAGCTCTTAAAATCTTAAGATTTCTGGGTAACATAAGGTTTTTTTAATGTTAAGATACTTTTCTTAAAGATAGGACAATAATCCTCTGCTGGCTTAATTTTTGGCCAGTTTTACTTCCTACTAGGGTACAAAATGTAGCTAACTTTTGTCTTCCCTCCTTCTGTCCTTTTATTGCAGGTCTTGATGATTGCCTGCAGCAATACATAAAGAACTTTGAGAGAGAGAAGATTAGTGGTGACCAGCTATTACGAATTACTCATCAGGAACTGGAAGATCTTGGAGTCACAAGAATTGGCCATCAGGAACTTATCTTGGAAGCAGTAGACTTGCTCTGTGCACTGGTAAACTTTTTGGGGCAAATGGGGAGGGGTGAACAGTGTTTGCATATTCACACTTTCAAAATGTTGTTTCAAATTAGTCAAATCGTTAGTCCTAAAGACTTATCTAAGCAGCACAAGAAACTCCTGATTTATAATGTATGAACAGTTTAGCATTTTAAACAAGGGGCAAGATAAAGGGAAAAATCTACTGATAGAATGATGTTTGTTAAATAAACTGGTGTCAGAGATTTAGGGCTAATATATCTGTCTTTATTGAATAAAAGTTTATCTGAAATCACAAAGAAACTAGACTGTGTTTGGTTTGGAATGTAAAATAGTAATATATGTGAATGGAGTAATTGAGTGTTGGTTGCCCTTTACAAACAAAATGTTCTGATATGTCATTTTTCACTGGTCCTTTCATGCAAATTATGTTTTAGATGATTTTTTGAGCCTGATGAAACAGAGCTGCTTGTATTTCACAGTAGAAAGGATTAAATACTGAAATAATTATCTTATGTATAAATAATATATAAATTTTTGATGGAGCGTGCAGAAGGATTTTGGCAATGGTCTTTGGAGTCAGGTCATGTCGTGCATAACTAGGATTATCTGCTCGGTGAGGGGTGTGGTGCTGACTTCACCCTCCTTATGAACTTCCAGTGTGTGTCTGTAAAGATTAGTGATAGATTGGGCACATGGCATTCTCCACTGCAGAAAGGATTGTGAATAGCTCTGTTAAGATGTACTTCACTGCCTGAGGTGGTGTTTTGTGGGTTTTTAGTACATACTGTTTTTCAAGCCTTAGAAGGAGCTTTTAAGAAAGCTGAATCCTGGGAGAGGCAATCAAAGACGGTCGGCTGAAAGGCTCTTCAGCAGGGCTTGTCGGTTTTCCATATGCAGCAGCTTTTCTGAATACCCCAAAAATTGCAACAACAGTTGTGAAGCGTAATAAGAAAAAGAGAAAATGAAAAAAATAAAACATACCCCCAAAAAAAGTTTAAAAAAGGAAGAAAGCTTTTCATGCAGGAAAACACTTGATTTTAAACAGAGATTATCTTCTGTAGGATACTGTTTCTAGTAACATTGCAATGAGTCAGTGCAATAAGTTAACTCAACAATTTGTTTTTTAAATAAGGAAGTTGCAATCTTAAAAAAAGCTACTTATATCGAAAGCTACTTTATATCTCATAAAGAGAGTTATTCACAAAGTACTTTTCTTATCAAATGGTGTGAAAGAAAACAAGAAAGTAAATACTTCAGTTAATTGAGAAGGATAGTCTAAGTTGTGGGCAACACCAATGAACGTTTTTCCCAGTCCCTCAGAGAAATAGATTGTGTCTCTTTGAAAAATAAATTACTTCTATGGAAGAAAAAACCTTGTTTATTAGCTGAAATTTATTTTCTCTTTGGTATGTAATTACAGATAAAATCTTCAGATAAACAAACACAACTTATCTCTGTAGCTTCTTTATCTTAGGCAAAAGTATATGAAATTAAGTTGAATATAAAATAAAGAATTTCTAGCAAAGACTAACACTGCATCTTAAATGCATGCAGCAAGTCTCTCTCTTCCTGGTTCTTGTTGTACATACATTGTCTGCTTTTCTGAGTTTGTCTTAAAGAAAATTGCTAAAATACATTGCTAAAACACAGTGGCATGAGTTCAGATTGCAGCTTCTAGTTTAGGATGAGGTTTTTACAATCTCACAAATGGCTCCCAATGGCTCCTCGGGGATACAAATTCTATTGTTATATTGATTTTAGTTAACTTAATTTGAATTTATTGTTCACCAATTGGATAAACCTCTTGGAAAATTTAATTCAGAGGCAATCCATTTGGCTGGACTGGTCCTATATTTACAGGCTTTTCTTTATTTATTCCATCCATGAGTGTCTAGCCTGAGTAGGGCTTGCCTTTTCTTCTGATTTGACTTTAGTATTAGCTGTATTGTTTAGGAGAACATTAAGCCTGTGACTCTCTGATGTAGGTTAACTGCTAATTCAGATAGTGGCTACGCAAGGTGGTTTTTTTAATTATCTGGGTTTTTTTCTCTATTTTACTGGAGTTTGACAGAGGTTTCATGATAGAACTTAGCATGAGTTACAAATATATGCTCCAAATGACTTAACATCTCTTTGCTAAGCATCTTTGGATGCTGGACATCATGGTGGCATGATGGGCTATGAATAGTAAATTATGTCTTGCAAGCTTACCCCCTGATTGATTTAAAGGTAATTTAAAAAAACCAACAACAACAAAAGTATTTTTGCTTCTTTTTTTCCCCCCTCTTTCTTTCTGAGTTAGTGAGTGACTACCTAAACAGTTTTTGGCATTGAGGACCACTGAGAGGACAGAACCCCTACCACTGTTCATCCCTGTTCCCACTCTACAGGGGAGAGTTTTCCAAGACAGAGTTGCTGTCACTTAGGAAAGCTTCTGCAGTGTTGATTGCTGATGTTCTTTATTCCTGCCACCCCTTCCCAGTATTTTTGGGGGGCAAACTTCTGCTTGCAGTTCCCTGGCAGCTGTGGGTATGGCAAAGAGCAAACCAGCTGCTTTGTGTAGCGTGCCTATAGTTCATGGGGCTACATTTTCTTACCGGGGGAAGGTGGAGAGTCTGAACAAGCATTTCTGGCTGATATGGAGAGTGCAAGGGTCCCGCGAGTGGGGGCTGTTGAACTGTGCTAAACACACAAACTGGCACAAAAAGTAATAGTTGGGAGCCAGTTATGATAACACTATTTAAAGGATGTTCTTCATGGGTTTTTGACAGAAGGTTGGTGGGTGGATGGCTATGGTCTCTCACATTATTCGCCTCCTGTCATCAGCACTTGCAACAAATGGATCCTCCAGTGTTTGTGCGCTGATCAGAGGACAAATGGTGGCCTGTGCTATCCATCTTTAGTAGAGTCTCTCTTGGCTGCCAGCCTGCCAAACTGTGTGCCCTTGACAACAGAGCAAGCATTCAGGGGGTGAGATTCACAGGTTTTCTCTTCCTGTGGTGCTTCAGGGAAGGAGGAATTAAGTTTCTGCCCAGCTGCTACTGCTGTTACAGGTCATGCTTGCTGGTAATGGTGGGGCTGTACATCCTGCATACCATCGCTGGAGCTGAATGTGCTCTGGAAGAGGACAGGCAATCTAACTAAAATATTGTCTCTTCCCTCCCTTCAGACTGTGAAGGTGGGAGCATGTTCAATAGATTATCATGCCTTGATGCAGCTTTGTGTTTTACAAAATCCATATGCCAGAAAGGGCACGATAAAGGAAATGTTTTCTGTGCTTGGAAGAAATAAGTAGTGAGGTCTGTGATGGTATTTTGATGCTGCTAAGAGTTTGTTGCATGTTTTTCAAAGTGAGAAACCTTGAGAAGCCACCATGATGAATAAATGCTGGTGGCATTATTTTATTTCCAGCAAGACAAATCTCCTATTCTTGTCTTTCTGTTTAAACTGGGACATGAAATCATACTGGTGGTGTCAACAGGTAGATTTTTACTTGATGTGGATGGGCATTTTTATTCATACTAACAAAATCACTCAAAATAATTGACATCTCAAAATGGTAAACTAAGGAACTACATGTCCAGCTCTAGAGATACAGGAGAAACTACTGAGTTGAGAGCCATGTTTCTCCACTATTCCCAGTTGATAAAATATACAGTTGTTCATTAGTTCTAATGATTACCATTAGGATCTTGGCCTCAACGTCATCCTTTTCAGTATGTGTGTGAGGGTGAAGCTAGTCTTACACTCCTTTTTGTTTAATCATTAACCAAACAACAGTGTAGCAGACTTCATCCACACACAAAATATGACGAGCCTTGTTTCTTTGAGAAGGAAAGAATGAAAAAAATTGCTTTAAAAACTGAATGTGAACAATGCCAGTAGAAAGTAAATTGAGAAAAAAAGGAGAAGATGCTTACAAAAAGAGAAATGTATAATAAAGAACAAATTACTTAGATAATGCCATCAGATCATTGTACCAGTCATCAGGTTTGGAGCTCATCAGGGAATCTTGTAGTTCCTGCTATATGTAACTGGCCTGAAGAAAGCAAAGAAATGCACATAATTATTTTTCTGTCATCTGTTTGTCAGGAGATGGAGTTTCATTTTCCAAACTGAGTATCACCATTTTTTCCCAGAAAACATTACATGCTGCCTGGAGAACACAAAGACTGAAGACTGCACAGCCACAGCCCAACATGGCTTCTTCCATCTTTAAGAGAATGATCTAGTTGACCACAATGCCTTGATAAATGAGATGCCACATAGAGATTCCTTTTTTTTTTTTTTTTGCTTCTCCTAAATATCATGTTTGCTTTGTTTGCATGAAGTTTAAATTAGTTTAATTTGATTTTGCAAATATATTTTAAACAGAGATCTTAAAGTAGGACATGTTGTTATAAGAATATTTAAAAAGCTTTAAAAATAATTTTGGATGCTTTGAAGTTTTTCATTAATAAAGAACTTTATGAAGTCCCTGTGAATTTACAAAATAATTCTTCAGGGTATTTTTTGTGAAGAATAGAGTTAGGTTAAAAAACAAAACAGATTTTGCTTTATAGAGCATACTGGTTTCAGTACTAGTTTCATGCTAGCTAGTTAAATCTGCTATGGCTGCACAGGAATTTATTGCATACCATATTTGAATATGTAAAGCTAGAAGATTGCAGCAGATGAAATAGCATTATTATTTTGCAGAGAAAACATTGGTGTGCACTAACAGCATGAAATTACTTATCATTTACCACTAACACAAAACATTTATATGCAAATGAATGTAAAAAATAGACCTACTTTACCCGTGAATGATTTGATTCCTCTTAAGAATTATGCCTTTTATCTTAATTTCATCTTCCTGCCATTTCTCACACAGAAATACTTTCCATTGCACTTATCACTAGTCAGATCTTAAAACTGTTTTGTCAGTAATAGTGAATATTAGATTTAATCATTATGATGCTAAATGAGAAAGGCTTCATTTCAGAATGGAGATTTATATTTTACTGAAGGTGGACTTTACTGTTAGTATTCTGAATCCTCATAGCAGAAGAATTACTTACCCTTTTCACTACTGCCCTTTGCAAATTAAATTTCTGCTTATATATCATATATCATATGCCCTCCTGTCCTTAGTCTGAGCTAACCTAACTGCTGTGCAGGAAATCCTCAAGTCCATCACCAGATCAATAAAGCTAAGGGGATAAAGAGTCTCTGATAGCTCATTTAGATCACATTGAAAATGTGTTAGCAAATCTTTTACACAGAACTGCAGTAAACCCTGTGGTGTGCCAAAGGCAGTGAATATGTCTTTATGCAAAGCGTGAACATCCTTCTTCCCACCAGCATCAAGAATCAGTTGTGGATTCTAGATGTGCTTTTTTGTTGTTGTTGTTGGTTTGGTTTTTTGGTGGGGTTGTTTTTGAGAGTTTTGGTTTTTTTTCCTTTGGACTGCTTGGAGGTTTGGGCAAGTATGAAATACCCTGGTTCATAGAGTAATAGCGTGGCTTGGGTTGGGAGGGACATTTATAAAGCTCTAAACCCCCAGTTAAAAGCAGACTGGGTAAAAAGAGCTGCTACAATGCAAAATTATTTTAAAAGGTAGTGTGTTTGTAACAATACTAATTACCTTTGTCAAAAAAAAATATTTTAAACTGCTGATTAGCTTTTAAGACTTATGGAAATGCCTGTAACTTAATATGGAACAAATAGTTCAGATTATGGAGAAATAAAGAGTATTTGGCAGGCTAGGGACAAAATTACATGAGAAAGTAAAAAAACCAAAAAAAAGTAATGAGCACTTGGTCTTTCAGAGCCTGTTGATTGAATAAGAGAAAGAAGAGTTTGTATAATTGCTCTATTAGTGCTACAAAGTGTGGCCAGGGCTTGGCATTTTGATGTGTTGCTTGATTGTGGTGTAGGAAAAGAAGGGCATTTTTCAAGAAAGGAGATAATTATGTTGACTATGAATCTTTCCTGGGTTCTGCAAGCCTAGATGTATCATGCATCTGAGTGTTTTTCTGACTATAAACATTTAGGACAAATATTTATACTCTTTGAAACAGTTTGCCTTTTAATCAGTGTATGTTTAATAATTGCAGTAAATGATAAGTGTTACTTGAGCTGTCTGGGGTTTCTGTCCTTATCTACTTATTCTGTGTTTATGAAACAGATGTGTTAGGATCATGTGTTGTGCACTTCTAAATTACCCCATATGTCAGTGCTATTTGAAGGAGAGATAACCTTAGTGTTGGCATTTCGAGACGCTGGAGGAAGGGCCGTTAGAAATATATGTTGTAGGCAGATCTGATGAGGTATAAAGTTACATAAGGCACCTTCCATATGACAAGCTGTGATATCAGTTGCTAGCAGCTTTGGGCTGGTAAGCTATCTGCCTCATACTTTGTGGGATGTGTTCAGCCAAATGTTTTGGAGAATGAGGTTCAGATCCATTTTGTTTATTTTTGAAATCAACTTTGGAGGCGAAGGGTGGAACTTTTCTTGGTGAATTTTTGCCCACCACAAGTTTTCAGGTGTGGTTTTGAAATGGCTGCCATGTGCTGTGGTATCCATGTGATGCTGTAAATCACTTAGATACAATGTAAAAAATAATCAATGAGTGTTCATTTAAAATCTTCCTCACACTTTTCAAGAAATAAGGACCCTATGAACTTCACTGTTTCCAGGTTGCTTGTTTAAAAACAAATAAAAAATACATACAGTGAAGGATACTCAAGAATTAAGTGAGGAGGATGGAAGCACTGAAAGATAGTGAAGATAAGAATTAAACTCACCTGAGGTGATTTTAAGTCCATTTCTTAGCTGCTGTATGCTATTCTTGGCTAAAACTCCTGTGTTCATCCTGTGAATAAGTGGAAAACGACTTTTTATTGCATTAGAGAGAGAACTTATTATTTCATCCTTGTGATAGTTATCCATATTACTGAGATATATCAGATGTAATTGCGAAGTTGCACTTCTTTACACATAATTTATTACTAAGTACAGCTATCTAGACTAAAATTTGTCTTTTCAAAAGATTGCCATTTTCTTTTTTAAAATATATTGTTTGTGCGTGTTACAAAAAATATTTGCCAAATTAAACCTTCACCTTCTTCAGTTGATACAGATGGTTGTCTTCTGCAGAGGAGCAGCAGAAATTAATTGATGTAAGCACTGCTGTCTGCTCCACTGTCTGGTGAAGATACTGCTTTTATTTTCTTATTGCCCACAAGCACCAGTGTTACAGCAGCATCTTCAGTTCCCATCTTGTGTCTCTTCAGCAGAAGTTAATACTGGTCTCTGCATGCCTTTTGTTCCACATGGTTTCCAGCAGTATGGTTTTCATGCCTTTTATTACACAAGGTTTTCAGCTTTCTGGGCTAAAGAGAAGACACAGAGATTTAGAATGGTAGGGAGAGAGGCCATATGCTCGTTTCCCTGTCTTGGAGTGTTTGTAAGAGTCAAACAGTGTCACTGAACTTGGATACTGCATTTGTGCTTCTAGATGTAGAGGTGTTCATGGTTACATAAAAGTTGTGATCAAGACAGCTGTTCTAAGGGATTTCTGGATTTGTTAATGAGACTGTGCTTATGTCTGTGTTGTACTGTGTTTAGATCTGAACTTGGTTTATTTAGGTAGATGAGATGGCCTTGCACTTGTAATGGGCAGTATAAAAAGTCCTGGCATGAACTGAACTGAACTAAACTCCTGGCATCTTCTAGACAGTCTGTCTAAGCCAGCAGAGATGGTTAGCACTGTATGAGTTAGGAACACTTCACTTTTCAACCTGTGCTAACAGTGTCAGATACATTTCCCTTCCAACATGAATCAATCGAATTTAACACAGGAAAGAGATGAGGTCTAAATTTTTTATTTTTTATTTTTAATTGAGGGAAGCAGGGAACACAACTTCTGAACATTGATCAAGCTAGTTAAAGAAAATGTTGCTTTCCTTCCACATTTGCCCACATTTGTGAACTCTCTTCCTACCTTTGGGGTGCTGGTGTGGGGATGGGCTGGCAGAGGGACCAGGATGGCTCTTCTCACAAAAATACCTGGCAAAACTCATCAGTGGTGATTAGAGCTGCTGCTTGTCAGCAAGTGAAGAAAAGAGCTGCAATTCCTCACTCACACTGTCATGTGGAGCCACAGAAAAGTAATTAGCAGGTAAGATGTCTATTAATAGCTCCTACCACCTTTAGTTCAAACACCTGCTGACAAGCTATTACTCGGTGTAGTTCAGCTTCATCAAGTTCTTGTTTTCTGATTGCCAGAAGAGGCTCCATTGGAGCTGTTTCTGTTGGGGCAGGGTATCTCTGAGGACACTCCATGGCCTCTCATTGAGGAAGTGGATGCCTAGACTTGTGTCACTTCTCGTAATCTCTACAGGCATGCAGAGATTTCTTTGTGGTTCTTTCAGTGACTGCGAATATATTTTGGCTAATGAAAGCACAACTCGTGCTGGTGCTGGCTAAATGCAGACTAGGGGAAAACAAAGAACTGTCTCCTTTGCCTGCAATTATCTTCTTACAGTGCTTGAAAATAAACGCAGTGCATTTCTAAGAAAACCATATTATTAATAGTATATTATCAAATATAAAGTATGATTAAACTTGGCAGTTTTTATTTAAGCAAGCTTTTCCCAGTCTTAGAACGCACAGCTCTAGTTGCTTTTAATATGAGCCAGAAATATTAGTGATAAACAAAGTGAGGATTTTGTTAGCTTGGCTGCTGTTTTAAGATCCTTCTACTTAAAGGCTTCAATAAGCACAGCTGCCTCAAAATATATTTTGCATGAAATTTATCTCTGTATTTTGCATCTCTGGCTTTATCCGTATGATATTCCTGTATGATTATATCTGTATGATAAGGGGGAGGCTTTACCAAAGTCAGTGCCATCCTCATGTAAGACTGAATTTACCTGTGGTTTAAGCTCAGTGTTTTATATAGAACACAGACACACACACACACATTTGATGAATATGTGTGAAAATAGGCTTTGAATCTGTTAATGCTCCCCCTTCCTTCCCTCATATGTGCTGGTGAGAAAAGGACTCTGAAAAAGAATGTGACTGTAGGTGGCCATCACTTAGATATTAAGAGGAAGCAACTAAGGTTTTGTAGCTGATTTTCTAAAAGAGCATGTACATAAATGCAGCCTATTTTACTGTTGTAGAAAAAGAAATTGAGTGTTGTTTTGCTTGGTCTGCAGGGCTCAATACTGCAGATTATATTTTCTTCTGGTGCTTTACTTTCTGGTGATGCTGGAGGTCTGTGCACTGCCTGCCAGGGCTCCCGCTGGGGTGGGCATGGAGTGCCTGCACAGGCTGGGAACCAGCACCTGCCTGGCTGAGCAGATGAGGTACAGACAAGGTGACAAAGAGGACATGGCAAAAGAGGGGGAGTTGAAATACACTGGGGTTGTTGAGGACCATTGGGATCCAGCCTTGGCCTCGGTGTGGTCTCCCCTGGCTGTGGGCCCTGTGTGGGGCATGGCTGGTGTGACAAGAAGGTGCCTGGGCTTGTATGGCACCTTCTCCACACACCCCCTGCCTCGCCCACCTTGGTTTTATATTTGGATAATCAGACTTGGCTCCTTAGGAACAGTCTGCTGAATTAAGAAATTCAGTATTTCAGTGTATCAGGAAGAGGGCAGCCCTGTGGCTGGACTGCAGCCTGTGACTGTACCCCCGCGTTTGGGGGTGTGAGTGCCATGTTGTTGGGGCTTGCTGTGGTGGGCTTTGCTTTGGCTGGTCTTTAAGACATTTCTGGTGATTTATCATTCACCCAGAATATCTTCCATTTGTTTCTTCCCCCATTAATTTTGCCTAAATGAATTAGATGTTCAAGAAGCAGGATGAAGTAACAGCAAACCTATTATCTTTTTCAAACTTACTCCTACTCACACCTCAATCCCCATTGTGCTCCCTCAGCCAGACCAAGCACAGAAATCTGGAGAAAAAAAATCTGATGTTCATTTGATGTTTATCTCTTTACATTGGACTGATATAAGTTATTAGTTATGAGCCATCCAGCTGCATAATAAACATTTTACTTTTCAATCCAAATTAATTGTTTTCATCCTTTAATTTTTATTTATAACCTAATGCTATCTGTTGTATAATGGCTTTTGAATATTTACGTAGTGGAAAAGTCACTGCCCAAGCTTACAATTTGGACTTACAATTGGGACTGAATGTGGTGGCAAGGGACAGCATCTGTGTAGTTGAGAAACATGCCTGCAAAGCCTTCCTTGCCCAAGATAGAGATGTTCACAGAAGTTCCCCTAATGCTTTATAAAGTGCAACCTTAGTATGTGGTCAGTGCCCCGTGGGGCTGAGTTCAAGGTGCATTCTCTGCTGTGGAAGGATGGTTGTTGGTCAGTCCCTCACAAAGTGTGTTCAGTTTACAGGCACACACAGCTGGCTGGGAGATGGCAGATGTGTGCTGTAGGCTCTCCTTTCCATCGTGAGCCCCCATTGACGTGGGAGTGGATGTTGGGAAGGGCTGGGGGCACACTGGGAATGGCTTCAGTATAACATTCCTGCAGTGCCTGTGTGGTGAAAGAGGATTAAATTCATTTAGTAGATGGTTTGGATTGGGAGCACAACAATTGCTGTAAATAATCAGCACCTCACGCCCTGTCCCCCCAGTTCCTATAGAAAAAAGACTAACAGTAAACAAGCTTCAGCAGCCTTAAATTAGCATTGACAAGCTTATCCCTTCTCCCATCTCTCCTTGTGGACAGATCAGCATGGGAAGCAAACCCAGGGGCATGGGAGGAGAGCTGGGGAGGTCACAGAGTGTCATTTAGGAAGTAGATCTTTCTGTGTGCATCTGAGGGGCTTTGTGTATTCTACTTCATTGTTTGTGGTAGGAAAAGTCCGTGTTCTGTAACGAGTAGCCCATTCCATTGTCAGCTGGACAAGTTGTCAGCACCCCATGCTGTGTGATGCCCTGTGATTTGGCTAAAGTGAGAACCTTCAGAGTTCCAGAATTCCTCTTAGATGAGTAGTGAACTCAGATCTATGCAATTGCTTATTCCTTTGCAAAGGCAATTAAATCCTTTCTGTAATAACTCTATCACTCTTTGTGTGTGTGAGGAAAACAAATCTTTTATAGAAATGGCAAATTGCTAATGGTACTGTATTGTAATTGAACATTAAATCAGGGCATTCTTGAGTGTTGTTTTGGTAACGTTTGTACTTTTGAAGGATTTACAGCTACTGTTTGTTAATATTGTTTGTTAATACTATTTTTTAATATTTCTGTATAGTTATTTCTGTCTCTACTGCACAGCTAAGGAACATAATTTAAGAAATTCACTCTTAAATGGAAACAAAGGTTAAAATTTGACTTTAAATGAGTGAAATAGAGGTTGAGCAGGGCAGCAGTGTGTTCTGTGGTCTGATTGTGGTGGTCCTTTACTGCTAAAAAGAACAGAAGTATTCTGATTAACTTACTTAGATTGTTGAAGCCAACAAACCAGTTTAGTGTCACACCATGTCCATGCTGTATACTTGTGCTAGTTGTCAGCCCTGGTGCCAGGTGTGTCTTAGGAATTATTGTGAGTATAGATATGGGGTAATGATCCCTAATCATCAGGTTGGGGCTCTGAGCAACCTGCTCTAGTGAAAGGTGTCTGTGCACATGGCAGGGGTGTTAGAATGAGATGATCTTGAAGGTCCCTTCCAACCCACACCATTCTATGGTTCTGGTGATCTACTGGCAGTGATGCACAACTTTGAAAAACTATTTTCCAGACTAGTTTTTTTCTTTGAGATGTTTTTCTCAGTACACTTAGAACAAGCTAAAGGATCACTCATAACTTTGCTCTTCTTTTGTTCTCTTTTCATGCACTTCAGAAACAGAACATTCTATACATTTAAAAACTACTGAGTGGGTGTACTTCTGCCTTAATTATTAGGAATGGTTAAATTTTGAAGTAGAAGATCAGTCTTGCTGTTCTTGGTTCTTCCTGTTCATCTGTAAAGCTAACTTTATTTTCTTTCTCTTTTTCTTTTTTTTTTTTTTTTTCTTCAATGCAGAACTATGGTTTGGAAACAGAAAATCTAAAAACCCTTTCTCACAAACTGAATGCATCTGCCAAAAATCTGCAGAACTTTATTACTGGGAGGAGGAGGAGTGGTCACTATGATGGAAGGACCAGTCGCAAATTACCAAACGATTTTCTGACATCAGTAGTGGATCTGATTGGAGCAGCTAAAAGTCTTCTGGCTTGGTTGGACAGGTAAAATCTCCCAAATATCTCACAGGTAACCAGATCACGCACATGAACAAGCTCCGACTTCTTTACAAAATGTAACATAGGCGTTGAATGGAAGTAGAATTCATTCACATGTTCAAAGGGGATGTTAGCAATTCTTGGTTTTTTTATGTCAGCATGCAATTCACATTAGCATTTCAATACAATACCTCCAAATGCACTGTGACCCTACACATACATACAGTAAAGCAACAGGATGACATCATTAAGTTATATATGTATTTTTTATTAATATAAAGCAGCAATTTAACCTGCATAAATCTGATTCATTGCTTTCATACTATCAAATTCACAAAACTGATCATACTTTTCATTACATGGGTGTCAACATATAATTCCAGAGTGTGTGTGTGTCTATACAAATGTGCATGCTGTGTTTTAGGTTTTTTAAATAGCAGTGAAATACCTCTGATTTTCTAGAGGTACTGTTCTGAACTTCTACCTCTATTATCTAGGAGGTATGTGGGACCAGGACTAAAGTGCTCCCCTTGCTACATTTGTAGTGACTTTTTCTAAGTATAACAAGAGTAATTTGCAGGTATTTAAGATGATCATTGTAATTCCTAAAGTGGTTGAAATTAGTCTATCTGTATATCTTTATATAATGCATCACAATGAATTATTGTCAGAGAAAATAAAATGCTTACCTTGATTTAAAGGTGTATCTTATTTTGTTCCAGCAGCTGAAGTTTTGTTCAGAGGATGATCTTCACGTAACTTTTCAAATCCAATAGAATTATTTGGTTTTACTGCTATGTGTTTTGTGTTTCATTTTTCTGGGGAGAACTAGCTCCTCTTCCATAAATGATTTCCATATGAATGGTTTAGGTGAGGCCTGAATCTTTCCCATTCCTTAAACCAGGCTGCAAGCTCTTTGTTTTGTTTAGGAGATTGCAGCTATGATTGCTGCTTCTTCTCTACTCCTTCTCCAGCCTTTCCCCAAGTTTGAAACCCAGAGTACCTAAAATTGGCTCCTAAATTTCTCTTTAGATTTTTATCATTAGGTGTGTAGAGAAGTAGTGCAATCTTATGGACAGTTTAGTATTTAGACTTGAACAAATGGGAGTATATTTTTAGCTCTGTCTCTAACCTGTTAGTACTTGGAATACCTGTAGGCTTCACTTTTTTTCCCTGCAAAATCTATTATATTGAGAGATTGGCAGAGAGAAACATATCATACTGGGCTTTAAAACAGAAAGAGCAGTAGAAAAACATGTTATTTTGCATAGATGGGTCAGTTTTTGCCACTTATTTCTATTTAGAAATAATCTTGTTTGGTTTCTCATTGGAGCTGTGGTCATGATTAAAGACTGTTTGCAGTAAGTCAAAGTTCTTTTTGGGTTTTGGTTGTTTGTTCATTTTTTAATAGTCTGTTATTCAAAAGTTAATTTCATATATATGTATACACATATTTAACACATTGAAGAACAATGTGTTTTCTGCAACTTAATATGAATTTAATAATTGAAGTTCAGGAAGAAGGTAGTTATTAATGCTAGAAAACATCTTCATCACAAGACTGGTGTGTCACTGTAGTACTGTGCACTGCATGTACTTTTTGCATTTAGCTGAAGTGAAGTGACAGCTGATTAGACCCAGGAATTCCAAGAAGTTAAAAATAAGGGTAATTATGGTGCTATCACGCTTTCAGCAATGCTGTCTTGAATGTCCAAAGAAAGCTTCAGTTTTCTAGGAAAGCCCTTTTGAAGATCTAAACACCTGGTTCTAAGAAATGTTTTCTAAAATATTTTAAGACTTTTCTGATTTATGAGTGTCTGAGTATTTTGGTGAAATTTGTTCTTCCTTATTTGTGAAGACTCCAAATAAGGATAAAGGTAGGCCAATAAGTGTATTTTTCTCAGGAAGGGGGAACATCTAGAGGTTAATATGATTCTGCTTCTTGTATACCATCTAAAAAAGTATTGGTGCCACTAGGGGGAGATAAAAAGATTTTAAAAATGGGTTAGTAAAAGTAAGGAACATAGATTTAATTCTGTTACTATCAAATTCTGGACCCCAAATCTTAGTTTTTTGGTTCTTTTCTAGTACCAGTTCCATCTCTGGGTTGTGAGAGGGGAGAGCAAACCACTAGGTTGAAGTGGCTCTTAGGGTTGTCCACCCCATTGTAAGAGCGCTGCTTGGCTGCCCCTGTGCAGTGGTTTTTGAGGTCACATCTGGGAAAAGCAGCTAGCAGCAGCTCCAGCTTGCATAGACGGGCAGTGATGTGGGCCTTACACATAGGGAATGGTGACAGCTTGTGTTTCACTTGTTGCTGTAGTGAATGCTCTGTTCATGAGGTTTCTGTGGGACACTTTAAGGCTTAAAGGACTTGGTTAGGCCTGGCACAGTTATCTAAATGAGTGTGAGAGTTGTGATTTGCTGAGTTACTTTCACTGTAGTCTCGCAGTGCTACTGTACAGGGCTGATCCAAAGACACCCTTTCTTCCAGATCTTTGCCTGGAGCAGTCCTACTTCCAGATGTATGTCAGAAATTGAGTTTTACTGAAAATTAGGGTAGCTTTTATTGCCAGGCTTTAAAAGTCTTTTGGTATAGTTTAGTTTATGAGCTGGAAATGTTAGCAGAGAATTCTATTTTCAAAAGAAGTTGCCTGACGATTTTGAGGAGCATGAAATAACTCTCCAATAACATGCTGTAAGGAAACTGTCATCACACTGATACATTTGAGTCTAATTTTAACTTCCTGTTACTTTCTCAGCCCACAAAATGTATCCTCTTTCAGGAGACTTCATAGCTTTTGTTTTATACTTTCTCCCTAGTCTTAAAATTCTTCCAAGCAAATTTCCTGACAAGATTGGTACCTTCTTGAAAAACCATGAGGCTTTTGTGAAAGGGTGATGTGTTTCTACTTGACACTTAACGTAATTTAGGCAGATGGAAACCTGCACTTCAGGCTATAGCAACAAACCACTTACCTGATGTTCAAAGCAACTTGGCATTGAAGTATCTCCTGTGATACTTCTCAGGATTACAGTCAATCAGGTCTTCTAGACTTCCAGTTAAATCACTGGTGTTCTGTTCAGTCTTTACTCCTGTAATTCATGAAAATTGTATTCTTTGGAATAGTAATATATGTTACCTTTCTTTATCCTTCTTTTTCTCTGATGTGTCAGATTCCTGGAAATTCTTCTGCCTTCTATAGGGCTGATCCATTCCATCATGGTGAAAAATATTTTAAAATGAGTAATTAAATTAGGATTACTTTATTAAATTCGCCACTGTGGATTTGCACTATGAATGTGTTGCAATTTTCTGGCATAAAGCTGTTTCTAACCTCTTACAAGTATTTTTTTTCTGTGCACTGGTATGTCTAATAGTATCTTCACATTTAATTTGAATTGAAATTAGGCATATTTATTTCTGTTAATCCTGGTTAAGGTTTCATTCTTAGAGCACACATTTACAATCCACCTGAAAAGCACTTTGTAACTGTCTTTGCAATTTCTGAATTATGTATACATTATCCATCCATGGCTTTCATGATCTAAAAGTAATATGAACACCTCAAGGATTTTGAGAGCAGAAGCTACTTTCTTTCCATCTTTAACAAAATTTTGTTAGGATTTCACCGTGTTACTTGCATTTTCAATGACACTAGTGAAAACTTGTCAGTTGTTGTCTAGAGGCAAGCATAAACTGGAAAGCAATGATATCACAGGGATCCCAGAAAGTTCTTCTGAGCCCCAAGTTTAGATCATTTGCCAGTGCTTATAAGTAGCATTCTTTCTGGTTAGGACACAGCCAGGTCTTGTACTGTACTCCCAGCTCATTCCTTTTCTACTAATTTGCTGATACCTGTTGGTTGCAGTACTGAAATTGAGATGAGTCCAGTCCTGAATGAAGGGTGCTCAGATTCATCCAATATGTTTTCTCCCAGATCTTAGCAGACCACCTGGCAGGCAGACAGAAAGTTGGATCTTCTTTGGATGCTGGTGCAATTTTGAGTGTTGAGTTTGTCTCCTGATGAGTCAGAAGCTGCTGCAAAGTGAAGACAGCCTTGGGAGCAAAATCCTTTAAACACCTCATTGTTTCTCTTCAAGTCACATGATTTTCTTTCATGGGATTTAGCAGGTACAGCTCATTACCTGACATTCCCACTCTTGACTGGGAAGTACTGTATTGCTCTTTGTGGAAGAGGAAGGATCTTTAGCAAACGTGAACTGAGGCGACTTTCGATGTCAGCTTCATGTGCCCTCTGGCTTCACACTTCTCTCCTTGCTCTTCCAGCACAAACATCTGATGATGTCATCTCCCACGTTGTTCCTGGTTTGATACCTCTTTTGATATCTCTTTATTCACCTCCACCACACTTCTGTTGTCTTTGCTGACCAAAATCCCTGGAAATCTGTATTTGCTGCAGGTTGCGCTAAGCAAGAAAAGAATTCTTAGTTTTGCTTCTTGGCTTCTTCCTGTCTAGTCTGGTGTTTGGGCTGTGTTATCTGAAGCAAGGACTCCTTATACCATATATCTTGTGCAGCATCAATAGAATATTTTGGATCTTAACGATAGGACTAATATCTGCATAAACTATAAATGCAGACTTAGAGAATACGAGTGAGGAAGGATTGGTTGTTTTTAGGGCTTTACGTGAGTCCTCATTAAAGAGACACTAAAATAGTGTGGTAGCGTTTTTTTTCTGTTAAGAAGTTAAGGAAATACAGTCAACTTCCCATGAGATAACTACTACAACATTTTGTGTCAGTTGTTGTGTCACAGATTTTAATGGTTGTGAATTAGGATTTGTCAAGCACCACTGGATTTTTTTAGTGTGCTATTTGACTCAGCCATCTGTGTAGGCAGAATTCAATATGTCTTTCACAGCAACTCTTCTGTAGCTCTTGTTTTTCACACTAGCACTATCCCCTTTTTGGAAATAAAGAACTTAAACTGCTGCTGCAGATTACACTGCAGTCTAAGTAGGAGGAACAAAGAGATTTTGTGGAGATAGATTTCTGTATTCAAGACTTCCAGTGCTGTGGCCAGAGAAAAGCTAACAGGCTGACAAATGTGCATCAGTGTGATTAACTTACCACTGCTTTCTGGACACGTGGTAAATGAACAAAATGGAAAAAGAACATGAACAAAAAAACCTAACTGTAAATAGAAATTGTTGGTTATATAAAATATATGGTAAAATTGCTGACAGAAATAACAAAATGTAAAATTTCACAGTAAAAGGCCTTTTTGGCAAGTCTCTGTCTGCTTTTAGGGTCATTCACAGATTAGTGGGGTGTAATCCTATAACTTCTAAACCTCAGGTGGGCAAATTATGTTGGTATGAGCATAAATTGCTACAATTCTGCGCAGCAGTTGTATCTGTACATGAATCCTATTAAATAAGAGTAAAGTCTGTGCCTGAAGCTGAGGACCTTTGAATGCTTCAGTGGCTGACAGCAGAACAGGATCTCCAAGCATTACACCATGGGCTTTTTTTGGTGATGCTTTGATGCATCAGAGAAGTGCAGCCTGCAGTGATGTAAGTGCTCTTGGTTTGTGACTGAACAATTCTTGGTGTTCAGGTGTGGCACACCCTTTAAGTCTACATTGTATGAAAGTATTGTAGTAGGAGAACACCTTCCCCACTCCAAAATGGATGCCCTTTTCAGCATGGTGACATACTCAGTGCATACATTTTCTTCCATCATAAGTAGAATGTGTTCAGCTGGGTTTCTTTGCCTCATTGTTTTTGGTGAATGAGCCTTGGTGATGTTTATGGTGTGACTGTTTTGTAAAGAAGTGCATTGTTTGTAGCTTCTTCCTTACAAAGAAAGCGTTACTGGTTTAGAGTCTCCTTTATAACAGACTTCAGTCTCTTATAACAAGTCCTGTTAGCTGTGTTTGGTTATTACTTGTCCTGACAGGGTAAATCTGCTTTACACACAAGATGGTGGGAGTAAACAAAAAAACCCAAACAGAAAGAAACAAAAGACTTTAGCAATTCTTTACTCACCACACCAGTGTTGCACTATCTGTCAACTGTGTTTGGGCTTAAACCTTTGAATCTTGTTTCTTTTATGCATTTCCCTTTTTGCTGGTTTGAATGGTACCAAACCTGTCAGTAAATGGTGCCTCAGCATGCTATGGTACTTAACTGTATTGTGCTCCTGGAACAGCTGTAAATGTTTAATAGAGCACTCATTTAAAAAATTCCTTTATCCAGTGTGAATTTTACTTCATTCTTCACTGATTCTACATAAAGCAGTTCCATTAGAAATACAAATGAAATGTTTGTTTCATGAAAGCCTTAAACTGTGAATCTTAGATGGCTTAGGCACAGTGAATATACAACAGTATTGTGCATTCAGATTTTTATTTGACCTTAATATGCTACTTTTCAAGACTGAGTTATACTATTGCTTTGATTGCATCTCTCTTTGAAAGATTTTGGACTATTACGTTTAATCAAAAGGTTCTGAGGATGTTTTCCTTTGTTATGATGCTAAAATAAGTATGATGTTGGTTTGAAACCGCTCACAGTGTCTATTTTTATAAAATATCTCAGTACTACAACTAGAGATGAAATATGATTACTTTTTGGTTTGGGTTACATTTTTACTAGTAGTAAAACTACTACTAAACAGTGTGTATTTGTCCAAATTGCAACTTTTTAAAGTGAAATTGTTATTTCTATGTATTATTTTCCCTTAATGTTATATAAAGAAGACAGATGAGAAGACTGAAGCGTATGGGGACAAAAATGTTAATAATGTAGAAATACTGAGAGTATGCATTTCTTTCACAAATTTTTAATTGTTTTCAAAGGATTTTTCTTCATGTGCAAACAGTAGTTGTGACTATTGATAGCTGTTGATTTGTATTATTTCTTAATCCTGTGATGGAATTAGCTGTGCCATGTTAATGTGGCTGGTTTTTCTACGAGTCCTTCAGGGTGTTTTCATTAATGAATGTTTGATAATACAATTTTTTTTTTTCATTCTGAAAGATGCTAAAAATGCTAATTATGTCTCAGTTCATAAAAGTGTACACACATGCATGTGTGTTGCAGCCTGTGTTACATGTGTATAAACAAATTCACATTTCAGATGTGTTAGATATTTTTAAACACTGGTTTAAAGAAGTTTAAAAAGAACCAGTAGCTTTTTCCATGCTTTGTCTTAGGAAAACTTTAAATCCTATTGATCAGGGCATTGAAGTTGATTGACTTCAGTGTTTGGAAAAAAAAAAAGTAAGCACCAATGTTTTTTTCCCAGTGGAAACACCCAGAGGTGTTTCAAAGCTCTTCATCTTGCCCTGGTGTCTCATAGATAGAACCTCAAGATAAAGGTTCACAATGTGGGTTTGCACAGTGGAAAAATTTAGAGATTCCCACTTTTCCAACTGTATTCATGATCACAAAATGACTACGAACTTAATTATCCTTGAGCCTATTACCCACTCATTTGCGAAAGCGATTTGAAAATGACTAATGGCTTCAAGTGTTGGAAAGAAGGAAAATCCTTCTAGAGGCAGAGAGACTCTAGTGAGACTGGAGGCAAAAACACCCTGCATGTGTTTGCAGAAGCATCCATGTGATTGCGTAAATTTATTTTCCTTATGATATCAGGTGTAGAAGAGTTAGACAAATAAGGAAAAGGGGAAACCAGCAGAGGTTTGGAAAAGGAAATGAGTGGAAAGGGCATGTGGTCAGGTAGGCGTGCTCTGGAGCTACAAAGGTGTTTTCATGTGTGTGTTGCAAAGAAAATAATGATTTTGAAGGAAGAACAAATGAATTATAAGATAAACAGTAAAAAATGTTTCATAAAGAGGGAGATGTGTATTGGAAATATCTTGTAAATGACTGTGAGAGATGAGACACTAAGATCAAAGTTGCAGCAGGCAGTGGGGGCAACATGTGACCCCAGTTCAAGGCAGTTCTTCAGTTCTTGTTTAAATGCACTGAATTGGACAGTATGTGTGTTGAAAATTGCAATTTTTTTTCTCAGGGAATTTTATTCACTGGAGCTGTATGAGGTACCTCAGCCCTAAAGGTCCAAAGGACTGTGAAAAATGTGGCTTTGAAAAAATAGCAAGAAATTGAAAGGTGATAGAAATAGCTCTGCCAAGCCAAGGAATTTTTTTTAAAAAATAGAAAGGTTGTCTAATTAAACAGGGAATTTCTTATACTTGGTGCATGTCTCGAGGAGTGTTTAGTAGCCAACTGAAGTTATAGTATATAACTTCAGATATGTACAGTTAAAGGCTTTATTTGCATTTATACAAGTTGATTTATCTATTCACAGTCAATAATATTGTGCTGTATTAAAATTATAAACAATGGGTATGTTACCAATGAAGAGTTTTTTTGTCAGATTGATATTTTACACTATGTCTCATGTGAAATCCAGTCAGTGATCCTACAGTGAATTTTCTGTTGCTATTTTGATAGATACTGCTGGCATGTTGTTACACTAAGTCTTTCTGGATTTTGCCTGCTGAAGTTGAGGCTTGGGATGGAATACCAAAATACATTTCCTTTAGAGGCAAATACTTAGAGAGACCCTTACCACTTATCCAGCTGCTTATGCAGTAGTGGCTGTGTAATTGTGTATGCAGGTTGCTTCCAGGAATGTGGTCTGAACTGGGAAGGGGGAGAAAAGGGAATTACAATTTTACTGGTCCAGTTTCCAGCAATACCCAAGAGAGGCATCTGCAGAAATTGATGCTGGTTGAGTTGGTTTAAAAGCTACAGAGACCTGCAAGGAGGAAATTGGAGGATCCCTTAGATTTTCTGGAGCAGAGTTTTTATAAAACATGGACCTGTCTCCTTGTCTTTCTATGTTCTGAAGCTCTTCTCAAAATCTTATATCTTAGTTGTTGGTTTGTAGTAGTCTTCTCCCTCCTGCTGACACCCTTGCTGTCTGCTTGGCATGCTACTGCCAGTAAGTCTTCACTGTGATGACTTAAATATAACTAAAATGAGTAATGTCTCAGTCCCTTTGCCTGTTCTTTAAAGTCAACAAAGTTTATTTGGGACATTTCTAATGATCTTCACTAAGAGTAAGGATGGTAAAAAATACCATTATTTTCCTCATGAACCGTGAAACCAAACTAAATTACAAAAGTATGAGGGAAGATGATGTGGTATTAGAAGCCAAAGCCTACTGTGTTATTTTGCTTAGAGAAATGCTGGAGGCTGTGAAATGTCAAATAGATTCAGTGGTGTAATTTCAGGATCAAATTGTATTAACACCCATACTTTAAGTAAAATAATACCATTTGCTGGTTTGATTCCATTCATCTTCAATAAAAGTAAGTTCCTAAATGAACATCATCTTTTTAAATCAAGGTTTCAGGTATATTTCAGAATCTCAACAGTTGCAGTTATGGAAGGAAAAATCAGTGTTTTTGTACAAGTACATCTTGACTAATGTATGTCTTTAAACACAAGCATCACAGAATCAGAGAATACCCTGAGTTAGAAGGGACTCATTACAGTCATTGAGTCCACCTCCTGGCCCTGCTCAGGATACTCCAAGAACGACACTATGTACCTGAAAACATTGTCCAAATATTTCTTGAACTCAGTTATGGTTCATAACCAAGTAGTTCAGTTACCTTTCATCCTTTAATATACTCATATATCTCCTAAACTTCAGAAATAATTTGTGTCTGTGCCTGTGGGTTGGCCTGCTCTAGTGTGTATCCACTGTGCAGTTGTCGTGTGCTGCAGAAAACTTGGACTCTGAATTGTGAGTGTGTGTCTATGGCCAATAACTTTCATAAGGCACCTTTTGGAACTTACCTTAGCTTTCAATTTCTGTACTTTCATTTTAAAAGAATGTACTGGTTTTCTCTCTACAAAATAAAGGCAGAAAGTGTATGTCATTGTGTGATGTATTATATAAAATTAAGGCTTCTAGATTTCATTATGCACCTCGGAGTTAATTCTGTCTTATGAACCATCAGGGCTGGATTGCAAGCGCTGGAGAAGAAAGAGAGCATGAGATAAAACTCTCAGAGATAAGGGAGTTCATATGGGGTTATTAATGGACAATTCCAAATCTGCCTGCACTAAAATGTCAGTAATTCTGCATTTAGAATTACTGTAATTTAGAAACCTGTTAGTACCAGTAGAACCAGAGTATTTACAGCTATCACTTGGGCTTGCTTACAGCAAAGTTCTTTGTACTGGAAATGTCTTTAGGCTTAAATAAGGAAGCCATAATACCAAGCTGTAAAACTCTCAAGGTGTATGCAACAGCGTGTGAAGTGATGAAAGAAGCCAGTTGGGGAAGGAATTAGTCACCCATCCTAATATAAAGACAACCACACTACCATCTGGTTTTTTGTTTGTTTTAAATGTTTGAAGCAGGTATATTAGGGACAAATGCCACCTTTGTGATGCTAATAACACCCATAAAATCCTCATCTGCAACACTGATAAAGTCAAGCTCTTCTCTTAGAGAAAATAACCATCCTGTCTAGTGTTTGGCTACTTCTTGAATGAAGAATATAGATCACATATATGAGTATCTAGATGGAGAGGCTTGTAGTACATAAATCAGATGTCTGCCAGCTTAACTGACCAAATACATTTTAGCAGTGCCTCTAGAAAGCAAGTAAGCTTTCAGGTAGGCAAGCATTTTAAACATCTTAATGTGAAGTTTTTAAAGTACAGGACACATGTAGGTAAGGTCTGTGAATGTTGGATTACCCTGTTCATTTCACTGAGCAGTTCTGACTGTAGCATAATGTGTGGGCATATTGGGTTGTGCTTCCAGTTTAGGCTTTGCAGCCACTTCTTAGCATTGATGCATCTCTGGCTTTAAATGCTGTGTCCCTCTCTAGAAAAACATTCTACTTATTCTGAGTCCCTCTATTACTTCTACCAGATATTAGATCAAATCCCAATAATCCCAGTGAATCAGCCAAAATGTTCTCTGATCTCATTCACATCTGGACACCATTGATATCAGGAGGAAGTAGTGCCTCTAGCTGTCTGTATTAGGGTATTCCCAAACCAATGCAGAAGGCCAGCTGGGCTTCTGGGGGAGTGAAGGCAGTCCAGAAGTAAAGTGTTAGAAATAATGCTTTTATAAATGGCCTTTCTGATAGAGGAACTTAAAATCTGCAAGTGGATATATGCCAGTGCTATTCAACTTTTTTCTTTTTTTTTTTTTCTTTTATTTTTAGATCACCTTTTGCTGCTGTCAC
Source organism: Cyanistes caeruleus (assembly GCF_971803275.1). Taxonomy (NCBI): domain Eukaryota; kingdom Metazoa; phylum Chordata; class Aves; order Passeriformes; family Paridae; genus Cyanistes; species Cyanistes caeruleus. The sequence goes on along the minus strand of NC_141703.1, from coordinate 14,665,287 downwards.
AGATTACTCAGTAACAAGAAATAATGTCATACAACTCTGTCTGGAACTAACAACAATAGTACAACAGGTATGAGACAGTCTGCTTAGCAGTTTATTTTTTCCTGAACTGTAAATGACTATTATCTTCTTCCCATAATTTTGTTTTACACTGGCTTTATCATTGTCCAACCAAAATAAGGGAATACTAGTATTCAGTAAATGCTTTTTAAAAATTTTTGGGTCTAGTTTGTGTTGTGCTGTGTATGTGGCTCTGCATATCTCAGCAGTAATACTCATCTTGAGTTCTCCAGTATAATATAATCAATATAAAATGAGATATCTACGTGATAATTTGCATATTTAATTTCTTATATTTTGTCTTTAAATTTTATTTGCCTGTCTGGTTCAAAAGATCTGTATATATTGGACTTTGGTAATCCACTCTTTCATAAAGTTAATGTCATCTAGACACCTGTTGACACATGTTCCCATGAGAGGGTTAGAATATTTTGATTATATTTTTGCACATCCTACCTTCAAAAGATCCAGAAGTAGTTACTGAGAAGCACTTGCTTAATGAGTTTCACTGGGGAGTGCAAACCTGAGAACCTTCCCCATCCTTCTGTGTGTGGGTTAGGTCTGTCTCTGTGTTTGTCTGTTGTTCTGCTGAGCTGTAATGTCTCTTTGCCTCCAAGCAGAAGTTTGAGGGATTGTTTGCACTTGAGAAGGTAGAGTGGAGAAAAAGGGAGAGAGTGGGCTAGGTAGGAGCATTGAGGAGACTTTCTCTGGTTTTCACAAGCATCACTCCAAACTAAAAACAATCAAACTTCTGACCCAGCTGTCCAGACTGGTCATTTTCCACAGTAGCTGTGCATCACTGTCTTTAGATAGTTTTTAGGTGAGGGAAAGAGCCACCTGATCAATTTTCATGTGTCCCCTATTAATGAGAAGGTGATAAAGTAGCAACCACAGCAATATTTCCCAGGAATTAGGTCAATATCAATTCATCTTACAAATCCATCCCTATCCATGATACTGCTAATTCACCATGGTGTAGGTTGATATTTCTCTATGTATATTTTTCAGCGTGAATGAGAGTAAATGTTACTATTTAATACCCTTGGAGAACAGCATTTTTACAGTCTCCTTAAACAGCATAATTCTGCAATCAGAAAGCAGTTCATGAATCCATACTTTGAAGTCAAAAGGAGCATTTATGACCCTAAATTTAAGCATGTACTGAAATTGAAATGGGCTGTATTCAGAAGGAGGATAATGAAAAATTCCATTAGTAGTCTTAAACACGTGGTTTGAGCTCTACTTAAAACAAATACATTCCAGTGTAGCATTTCAAAATGTCTTAGCTGCTGGTTTTTTTTATGCTCACTGAACTCATTATGCTTTCTTATGGCTGTAAATGAAATCTTTCAATATCACCTTATCAGGTGTTTTTTCTGTCTCAGAATCTTGTTCTCTTTTGTATGCAAAGTATTTTATAGTACCTTACTGGCTTATTTTTTTTGATGAAAAATCTACAGGAGGCAATGTTGTGGTTTTTCTCTTTAACAGTAATGAGTAGCTTCTTATAATACTTAAAGGTTTATACAAAGTATACAGTCTGTACATATTTTAATACATTTGAAATTTTAAGACTTCTATAAAATTTAAAAATAGAACGTCAGTAGCTGCGCTCCATCAGGATTTTTTTTACATTGTTTAAGTTACAGTCAATGTTCAGATTTATTAACCAAAATGAAAAAAATGATTCTTTAATCAAGATGAAGAATAAAAAGCCTTAAACTTAAGGTCGCTTCCTTGAATTGTTTGCTCATTTTGAAGCTAATTGTAATATCATGTTTCTTCATAGAACTAAATGATATTGGGTTGTGTCCCCCTTATTATCAGAGTTAAATGGATAATGAAACAAAATTACAGTATTGCATCACTCTTATAAGGATGAAGTCTAAGAAAACATATTGAGTGTCTATGTTTCAACCTATAAATAGTTAGAAAAGTTGAAGTTAGGAGACAGATTTTGGAATAAAATGTGAGAAGACACATGCTTTATTTTAGCTATGAAGTTTTCTATGTGTGTTGCACATTGCCCAAGGCCTGACAGGCCAGTGTGCAGTGGATATTTGCCAGTGGGAGCAGGTCCCTCAGACCACTGCAAGTTATTACTGTAGCCTGCATTAATCATCTGCTTCTATGCAGCTGCTTTATTTTGGCTTAGGTATTTTTTCCCCCCCTTAGGATTTTAGGATATTGTTTCACAGCCTCTTCCTGCAGGTTTTGACTCTTAATACTGTCCTCCTTGCTGATGGCTTCTCTAATTCCGAGCTTGTGTTCTTATTCATTTTTATAATAAACTCTTTCCTTGCAGAAAAACTGGAGGGGAAGGAAAAATGGGTCTAAAAAAACAAACAAATCCATGAGACTATTATGATTTTTGCTACCATTTCCTTGAACTCTCTCTCCTACACATATCTGCCTCTCTGTAGGAATTGAAGGCTGAGCACTATCTGTACTTTCTGTTTCCTCCACTATGTATAAAAAAGGCCTGTTCTTTCTTCATAGTACAGGATAGATGTTAAAGGACTATGGGTGAACAGGTTGCATGGGTGTGTGTGAGATTGTTTGGGTTGGGCTTTGTTTCTATTTGGTTCATTCATTAATTTAGATGTGTCTCGATAGAATTGTTCCAGTCACAAATGCCTAACAGGAAGAACATGAGAGAATGTCTTGATGGTGTTCATGAAAGTCTTGTTGTTGACTTAGATAGTTAGGTTATTCAGCTACAGAGGATGCCAAGAGCTGGTCCTTTTGAGTGTGCTCATTTTGGTTTAGAAAGGTAGCAGTAGCTACACTGATAACTTCAAGGAACTGAAGATTTCTTGCTTTCTTAGGTAATCTGTAGATAGCTTTTATTATCATTCTCAATGCTCTTATTCTCAGGAATTCATTAAGGTTTCACTAAAGTAGCTTTCTTCTTTAGAATTGAAACCCTGGAAATCTTGGGAATATCTGAAAAGTCTAATTTTGTATTGACTTCGTAAGGTACCATATGATTAAAGAAAACTTTGCTGCCTAACACACTATTTCTTTTACTGCTCTTTGATAGTGATCATTAGTAGCCCTCATCGCATGTTTTTTACTTTCCTTAATCAGCTTTCACAATGATTTGCAGTGTTTATTTAGTTTTAAAACCACTGATGTTTATCTTGCAGCTTTAGTATCTTGTGGGATTTACTTGGGAGTATGCTCCAGTAGAAGCATAGCTGTAGGCCTGTAAATACTCCTTTAGAAAAGCTTCACTGCATTTAATTCTCTGCCTAAAGACCTTTTTGAAGAGCTGTGGTGGAAGCAATGCTGTGTAAGCAGGGTGGAGATGGAGAGCAGTCCTTGGCTGACATGGATCTGTCTCGCATTGCTGCCACAGAGCACACTTCTGACATCAGCCTGTCTCACAGCAACTTTTGGAGGTAACCTCAGGTTTTGGATGACACAGAGTGAGGACCCGAGTGATGAAATTTGTGAGGTGGCAGCCAGGGTGGAAGATAACAAGATAATCCTACACAAATGCACTGTCCGGACTTTATGGGCACCTGTGATTTTGTGCTAAAAGCTGTGCTATAGAGCACACAGAAGTGCTTGTGCACTGCTTCTTGTGAGAGGTTTGGAAATCTTTTCCCATTTAAAGGCATTTGAGATACACAAAAGAAAGTGTCCATATATCCCTTGCCCAATGGATGCACTCCCCATCCCAGGGGATATTTCTGTTGGACTTTCAGCCATAGCTATTTTTCAAATAAAAGATACGGAAAATGATCCCAAATTATTTCTTGGGCAATGCACTATTTTTTTATGTCATTGTGGGTTTTGTAATCAGATGGCTGTAAACTCAAAAGAGGGATGTTTCAAATGTTGAGTTTCACTGAGAAATGTAAGTTCAGGCTTGTTTTCCAGTTAAAAGGATAAAATGGAAATTTACCTTCTTAGCTCCCTTGCTCTGACTCAGAATCCAAATGCAGTAATATGAAGTGGTTCTATTCACTTGTTAAGGACGATATCAAATTCATGAATGAAGAAGAATAATATCTTGAGTACCAGCCTTACAAATCTCTCATATAATCTTTTCTATCACAATTCTTCACTTTTGTTTTAAGTCCTAATTATTAAGGACTTTAAGGGCTCACTAAATATAGCTTAACATTTAAAATTTCAGGTCATACCAAATTGCTAATTTCCTCAGGAATCTTTAGTTAATAAAATGGTTTTAATAGTTTAGTGATGTAAAGCTTTGATTGGATCATCGTTAAAATTGCTTTGCGCCTGTAGAGATTTTCAAAGCAACTTGTGTTTGCTGGAGACAGTTTCATATTAAATCTTAAAGTTTTTTATTTACATTTTTAACATTATTCTTTCCACCCCAACTTTATTACCAAATACTTGCAGAAAAAACTTCATTAGCCTGTTGTGGTAATAATCCCTTCCTTCCCCTTTTTTAGATAAAAGTGCTTTATGATGAGGAAGCCACATTCTTGAAGTTTTTTTATATGTATACATAGCACACTGTTTATACAAAATGCCCCATTTTTGGTAAGTGTTCAAGTAAGGGGCAAGTGTAGAAGTAGGCAGCTAGATAGATGTGGGGGAAAGTTATAACTAAATAGCCCCCCTTGAAAACCATTCACAGGCAATATCTGCCTATATATATGAAATCAAAAGGGTCTTCATATCTGAGTACTGTAACTCACTGTAAGTAATGCTGGCAGGAATTGAGATTCACCTTGTATCCTTCACGTGCTGCTCTTACACAAGATTTTCTGCTGTAGGGGTTTCAAAGCAGCTCTCAGTAGTGGTGTTTCAGGATACATATTGATCTTATTTCAGTTATTTTCTTCACTTTTAAAAGTCAGTGTGTAATGCATATAATGTATATATAGTCAAAAGTAGAGACTAAAGGATTGTGGGAAGCATGAAACTATTATTTGTTTACAAGAAGCTATATCAAAGTAGTTTCAATTTATGCTCTCTAACAATGTTTTTCTCCTTTCCATAGTAGAGTAGCTTATTTTTCTTAAAGCACACTTTTATGGAAAATTTCAGATGTAATGTAATGTAATGTAATGTAATGTAATGTAATGTAATGTAATGTAAAAAGTGCCTAAGGTACACTGATGCCTTTTTCTGATTCTGGTAATTTGTTTCTGCTTTTTGATTATACAGTTTTTTTCCCACTTGAAATGGCTTACTTGTATATGTATTCTCTTTTGATGTAAGTTTTGAAGTGCCTTTTGGAATGGAATTAGGCATGGAATAGCTGAAAGATTAAAACATTAATAATAGTCTCTTGGGGAACTAATTTGATGACTCATTAGTTGTTACTGAGATAGGTGCTGTAAAGAGGCATGGGGTTTTCTTCCTAAAGTTGTGTACTGCTTATATGTCTGTGATGTGACATTTTCAAAGTAGCTTATGAAGCTGCCACCCTAAAAAGGTGAATTTGTTTTCTTTTCCATTCTTAGAGAAAGTAACTTCTTTTCCTAGGGATGGAAGGAAAAAAAAAAAAACCAAAACCAAAGACCACCAAAATACTCGATGTTGCTTAGTATGTAAAAAACTTAATGACCAGAAAGCAAAAAAGAGTTTGTATTGGCTTGTTCTGTTATTTTTAGGCTTTTTTTTGTTTGTTTGCTTGCTTTTCTTCCAGATTAATGACTGAACATGAGGGAAAAGTGAAATATAAAGCAGAATAATTTGTGAAAAAAGAGTAGTCTTTTTGACAGGGAATTTGTTGGTAAACCAACTACAGCTGTTAAATTTTTCCAAGAAATGGAGCTTGAGTGAATCAAGGTGACAGTGAAGGAGTCAGAGACTTTGGAACCCTCTCATGGAACCACGTGCTGAAAGTAGCAGAAAGTTGGTGAAAACTGAGATAAAGTGCAGACAGGAGAAAAAATATGGTTTTGTATCTCATGTTTCTTTAAACAAAAGGTTGTTGTTTTGTTTTTTTTATTAGACTGCTGTGGGCACTGTGTCTGTGCGCACTAAGTGGCATCACAGTCTCTATCTGAGTAGAGGCACGTGGAGGATATGCCACACTTACTGTGTAATTCTTTATAAATGGTAAATTTCATGATTAATGATGATGTAGTGTGTTGGTCATATCAGTAGAAGTGAAGCCTGAGACTCTGCATTTCTTTTACTTGGGAAACCAATCTCCCTTCCCAGAGGCAAGGCAGTCTCTGTTACCAGGTACAGTGAAGCGAGATTCCAGTTCAGTACAGTGAGTTACAGAAACCACATGCTCTAGGAGCTGGTAAGAGCCTTAAGCATAAATATGTGTAGGGTCTATCTTTATTTCAGGAATATGTGTGTTTGTTTGCTTAAATCCATTACTAATACATACATTTCAGATGATCCAATATGAAACATTGAAATTGTAGCTGAGCCTGGAATGCCGTCTACCTAAATATTGCTACTTTTTTTCAGTTCAGTTAATTTATTTTTTTCTATTGGCAGAATAACCATCTAGACAAATATAAAACATGAAATATTTTGCTGCGGTTGTGTTTTTAAAACCAGAATTATTTACCATGACAGTTCTAGAGGAAAAGCAGAACTGAAAAATTAAGAAGTTATATACTTCTAAATTGTCTTGGAAATGACATTGAAAACTTAAGAAATGCACAGTGCATTGTGCTACAAGCCCTATTTTTCATGCCAATAATAAAATAGTTTTGAATGTATGAGGCTTATTTAGAGGTGTGGGAAGTGTTTTGACTTTGTTTTTTCTCGTTTGGATGGACAATTTTTTCATCAATTCCAGTCTCTCATCTGCTGATAGTTTCAGTGGATTCTTTTTGCCTGCTGAGAATGTCACCGAGTAGAGAAATCATCTGAGCAGCTGAAATTTGACTTAGACCATGTAAGCCCTTGGATTTTGCAGGATATATGAGCAAGTGTCAGTGATTTTAGTTGATGCTGAAATACTGGCTATGGTTTCTGACTGAATAGTGTACTGGCTCATTTTAGAAACAAGGAAGAGGTGTAACTCTCTACATGTAAAGTAAGAATTAATATGTGACCAGATCCCTAAGGAGAGCAACATGATGTCTTTTACAGAAGGGAGAAATAATTGGAAATGGAAAATTACTTCGGAAAGATAGAATAAAAGAGCTTAGTGTACCCATTGCATCTCTCTTAATCCAGCAAGCAATTTTTCCCAGTAGCTGCTTGGTCTGTGGGTGATTTATGTAAGTTGTATTAAATTTCTACATGAAGTATTCTGTTACTATGGTGATAGGTGCCACTCCACACAGATTGTTTAAATAAAATTAAAGCAATTCTTTGTACTCAGTAAGCTTGGTAATTGCTATTAGTTTGTACACAAGGGTTATGAACTTAGAGTACTGCAGGTTTATTGCATTTTCAGGGAAAGGCTCTAGACTTCTAGAAGCATGTGTGTAGGTTGCATAAGAAATGTCCTTTTATTGTAGCATTTATTTAGTAGCTTGCATTGTATTTTCCCAATAGAGATTTTTTCCTTCTCCTCATACTATGATGCCTGCTCACCATTCTGCTTTCTCCCACCTCTCTCCCTTCTTATGCACATTTCCAGTGGGGGAGGACAGAGTGGGTTCTGCAGGTTCAAATGAGTTCTGGCTTCAGTGTGGAAGGAAAAGGAATTAATTATAATAGAATGAGGATGCTATAGACCCAGTGGCAAGAAACTGCAGGAATTGAATAACTGTAGCATAAGTGAGAAGGAAAGCCAATATTTCTGAACGGCAGTGGGAATAAAATCGACAGGATTTGTGTGGGAAGGAAAGAGGAGTTGAAAATGGCACCCAGGTTGTGAGCTTGTGGGACATAAGGTGGTGGAGCTGTTGACAGAGATAGGGAAAGAAAGGGGGAACAGGGAGTGTTTGGGAAGAAACGTGATTTCAGCGCTTCAGCATCCTGTGTTAAGGCTGGCGGCAAATATCCAGAAGGAGATTCTGAACTGTGAATGTGAACAGAAGGGCTGAGAGATCTGTGACTCATCCATACAGAGATGATAATTAAAGCAGCATGATTTTAGGAGGCTGCTGAGCAATAGGGAAGAGGTTGCAGAAAAGGGGAGAGTTGAGGATAGAGCTCCCTGGGACTGTCGCAGTTGAGACAGCCATAATGGGAGACTTTTTGAGCAGCTCAGTGGAAAGATAGTCATGGAAATAGTATATTTTGGGATGGTTACTTAGAAATACAGATTAAAATACTGTTAAAATAAATTTTAATGGTGTCTGTGTAGTATTAAAAATTAATTTTGTGTGGCAGCAGCCAAGGGTTACCTGTGCAAGCACTGGGTGTTGTATAGCTCAGAGGAGCTTGCTATTGCATTTTAGTTAAGTAAGAGACAGAAGGAAGGTATTTACTTTCCCCTTCTCTCTGTTCCAAACATTTGTAATTTTCAGTGTCCCCAAGGCCCATACCTTTTGTATCCAATGACCTGCTAGACCTCTAAAAATATAAGATGCTGGAAAGCACATGAGGAAACTGCTGGCTCTGTCATGCTCTTATTTCTTAGCATGTTGCCAGAGGAGAATGTTACCTGCTTACCAGCTTCTGTAGCTTTTGGGGCATTTAATTTTTTTTTATTCCTTGTACTTTTAAAGGGGAGTTGGAGGAGGGGGTTGAACAGAGCTGTATATCTGTCATTTTGTGCTCTATTATTCCACTAATTACCCAGACATACCTGTAATAACAGTCTAAGCAGGGTTCCATAAAATCCATCAGTTTTCTAATCATCATGCTCTACAGAACACAGCATTTTGTCAGATCAAACCATACCCTGGGCTGCTTCAGAAGCAGGTTGAGGAAGGTGATTCCCCCACTCTACTCTGCTCTTGTGAGATCCCACCTGCAGTGCTGCATCCAGCTCTGGAGTCCCTGTGTGAGAAGGATGTGGATCTGTTGGAACAACTCCAGAGGACATCACAAAGATGATCAGGAGGCTGGAGTGCCTCTGCTATGAAGACAGGCCAAGTGAGCTGGGATTGCTCAGCTGGGAGGACAGTGCTCCAGGGAGGCCTTAAAAGCTGGCTTCCAGTGCCTAAAGGGGGCTACGAAAGAGCTGGAGAGGGACTTTTCACAAGGGAATGTAGTGACAGGACAAGGGGGAATGGCTTTAAACTGAAAGATGGCAGTTTTAGATCAGACATTGGGAAGAAATTCTTTAGTGTGAGGGTGGTGAGGCACTGCCACAGGTTTTGTGGATGCCCCATCCCTGGCAGTGTTCAAGGCCAGGCTGAATGGGGCCCTGAGCAACCTGCTCTAGTGAGTGGTGTCCCTGCTCATGACAGTGGTATAGGAACTAGATGATATTTAAGGTCTCTTCCAGCCCAAACCATTCCAGGATATCATTTAAGTCTACTCTTTCAAGGCTGTCATTGTTTATTCCTGTCATCACCTGTAATAGATATATTTTCCATGTATTTTCTAATTAGTGAAAGGCTCAATGAACTCAATCTGTTTTATCCTTGTACCTGATTGGAAACTACGTACCAATGCCTTTGTCTGAGAAAAGTGATAAAGGATAATAATGAATGAAAGTAGACTAAAGGTTATAAAATTTTTGCCACTTTCACATGTTGGCCGAGCTTTAGACTTTGTCATCATTATTGTTGAGAACTTCTGTGAGAACCATCAGTGACTACTCCAGCAAACCTCAGTCTTGTGGTTTATCCTTTATTACAAGAATAAATTCTTGTTATAGCTGAATTGGGCAGAATTCAAACCAAATTCAAACCAAATAAGCCCTTCTAGAGCCAAAGGCGAATTCCCTAGACCTAGTGACACTTGAACAGGCACCTTGAAGCCAGAACAACTTACTTTGCAGTACTGAGACTGAAGGGGCTGGAAGTTATGATCTGGGCATTCTCAAGTTAATTATTTTTTATTGTTGCTAAGTAGCAAGACTGACAGATCATCCATTTGGCTTACACTGCTATTAAAGTATTCAGTTACAGTTTTAATCAATTTGAGAAGCAAAGGGATTTAAAGGATGATTTGGCTTAATTCCAACCAATGGCTACATTCCTCAAGAGAGTTTTATGCCAAAGGTTTGGCAATTCATGACAGTCTGAAACCTCTTTTAAGCAATCATGTAATTAATTATTTTTGTTACAAATAGAAAACTTGAGTTGCGTAGATTAGAATATTTTACATGACTTGAAAAACAATGGTGACAACAATTCTATCAGACATGTTTTTAAGCAGTAGGTAAAATCTAGCTGGTGCCCTCTTAAAACTAGACATGGAAGATGAGTGGGATTTCTCATGCATTTTCCAGGTAATTTTATTATCACTTTTAAAATGGTGTTCCTTACACAATTACCTGCATATCTATCTGCAGCCTATTGGAAAAAGCCAGTGCAATGTTCACAAACATACATATGTATATTGGCTTCCTGTAAATTCAGTTGGACTGCAGAGAAAAGTAAATGAAGAAGTGAAGAAGCTCCACCACAGCATCCTAAAAGCTACCCAGAAAATTAATGGTTTCATGGCAAGCTCTTGCTCTACTCAAGTTGCTCCACTTGAATTATTAACACAGCCTTCTTTTTTAGGCAATGCTACTATCATAGGAATTTACAAAGGACATTTTTGGGTTAATATGTTACCTGACAATTGTGACATTTGGGATTTGTTCCTGAAAATCATGTAGTCTGCTTCCATATATGGAACTGTACCAGTTCTGCCTAGGAATTTGCCTTGCCTTATAGGAAAAAATAAATTTGGATGGCTACATATATGTGAGCAACTAAGGCATTCTGCTGAACAAGAAAATAAAATGAAAGGAGTCTATTCCATCTCTTGGGTACTCTGATCTAAGGAGTGCTAGAAATGCTGAAATGTTGGTAAAAGATTTAATACAGATATTTCTGCTTTTCTCCCTTTTTGTATCCATTAACTGTTTCTATGTATGTATTTTATTTTTTGAACTAGCATAATTTTATTCTGAAGTTATGGAGTTGTCAGGAACTTAAGACTGCCAAGAAGAGTGCAGTGCATCAGCTGCCTGGAATACATTGCAAAACCATGAATAATAATAATGGTTGTAATACTGGTAATAATGATGGAAAGTTTTAAGATTATAGCCTGCAAGTATCCTGAGAGAAGTGTTTGACAGGTAATTGCAATAGGTAATTTGACAGGTTGCCAACCTGGACTTGTAAACCAGATCATATAGATGCAAAAATAGAAATGTTTTCTGTGGAATATTTATCCCACAGTTATAGTACTGCAGAGCTGCATGAACATTTTTTATCTGTGGGACATGGGAGCAGTAGGGTGAGTTGGCTGTCTGTATCTCAGTTCTTCACATTTTGAGTTGAGATTTAATCAATGTGGTTGCAAAGAAAACAAAGAACAAGAAAAGTACTAGTGTAATTAACTGATCCCATTTCCCACTTCTGTGAGATGCTAAGACAAATGTTTAAAAAGAAAGTGGTAATGCTGAGGATAGAAGGAAAAAAAAAAAAAAGGAAAAATAAAGCATCATAAACACTGCTATATTGTCTCATGTCTGATTTGTTCAGCAATGTCTGGGGTAGGATGGGTGAGATGTGTACATTTTGGAGTGTTGTCACCAGTCAGTGCTGTTTGATTCAGTTTAATTTAAACATCCTTAGCAGTTATTCCTTATGACATCATGGTAAGATCTGTGCAGATACAACTTAGAACTTTTTTTTAGAGGCCATGTTTGGTTATGAAGGTCAGAACTTCTGGAAGAAATAAGTAGTGCCTCTCAGATACAGTACAGTGTAGGTCCTGCTAGTCTCTTAAAATTAGGTTTTGAAATTATACTGGGATTGAAAATGCAGAAGAACCCTTTACTTTATTTGTAGGGTTTGTTCATGGTTCTCTTATCTTCCTCCCTTTTTGCTTTCATTTTTTTTCTTCCAATTTTGGAGCTCTTGTTTCTCTTCTTTTAGGATTTTAGCCTAATTCCAGCTGGGTGACAAAGGTCCCTTTTGCTGCATTTATGCACTGCTGGGAAGAGTTACCATGAAGATCTGATATTAGTCATAAAGTTGTTCCATCATATTTCCCTTTTATTTCTCTCCTTTTTCTCGTGGATGATACTCTGCCATTTTTCTCCCTTAAAGTACTAATGACAATATTCGACTACATCTTCAAGAAATGTAAATTAACACAATTCTTTTTTTTTTCTTTATTAACAATGTGTGTCATTAATGTTTTAGAAAATAATCATTATTAGAAGATAACCATACAGTGTTTCAGCTGAAGTTTGGTTTGGTTGGTTAGAAGATCACATAACCTAGCTATACATAGAGTATGGCAGTGAATATATGTGCAAAGTTCAGAGAATTAACAGGTAGAAGTAATATATCTATCCTTCTTGCTGTAACTGTGCCTTTCAGTTCAGGGATAATCACAGTATTGGGTTAACTAAGTGAATAGCAAATTTTTAGCTTGTGTAGGAGTAAAGCTTGGTTGCAGGTTTTTGTGTGTATTCTTGCTTTTCTAAAGTAGAAAAAAGTTGATGTTAAACTTGCATATGATCTGTTTCTTACCTTAATTGCAATGTTTTGATATCCTAGTTAAACAGATATTAAAGAAAATCTTTCAGGAGGAATATATAGGCTTGTATGGAAGAAAAAGGCATTCTCCAGGTGTGGGTGGTATGCTACTAAGAATAAAAATTTATTTCTAATTGCATAGTTAGAGACTTTTTATAGTTCTCAAGTGCTTTAAGCTCTTTTAGGTGAAATGAAATGGGTATGAAAAAGCAATAACTGTAAATGGTAAAGGCCCCCAGTAATAAGCAGGCAGCCTACCATTCCACCCAAGGGAACTGTGGAGGGTGGCACAGTTGTCTGCAGAAAGTGGCATGTGGCTGTTGCTCCTGAACCTCCTGAAGCAGATTCAGCCCTCATCTCCAGGGATGGCTGCAGGAACTGGAAACAAGCTGCAGGGATCAGCTTGGTGACCTTTCCCTAGGTTTCTTTGAATCCTAGACTTCAGGGCTGCTCTGGGGTATACTGTCCTAGTTTTTGCCATTCCTGTACATATCTCAGAGTTCATGCTTGAATTATGTTCAGTTGGATGTCTTTCATGTATGGAAAAAGTGTATTTTGGAATTGTTTTTTGTACCTAAGTGTTGCGTTTGCTGTTCTCCAGTCTTTCTGTCTTTTATGGTTTACTGAATTGTTCATTTTTCTCTTGTCTGAATGTGAAGATGTAGTGTCAACAATATGCTGTTGCAATATGATGAACTTGTTTAGCAATTCCTCTACACAGACCCTGAATTTGTAGGGAATTGTGTGTTGAGGAGAGAGATTCAGGGTTAATCTATTCATAGACTGGATGCCTGAGAAATTTTCCACTTGTTTTACTATCTTTTGTGGATTCAGAAATATTTTAATCTTTTCATATGTAGTCTTGGTTTGTCAGGAAAAAGCATATTTCTTTAGCTTCCTTCATGATCGTGGGGGAAGTTTCAATTCAAGGATTTGCCAGTATTTCTCTGTTATTCACTGCTTTCTTGTTTGTAGTAAACCCCTATGGCATTTGAGAATCCAGAATTCTTCCCTTAGTAGTGAGACATCTCAAACAGTGTCCTCTTTAAACAGACTGCTTAAACTTACAGTAAACTCTTCCTATTACCAATAAAATTATTATGTCTGCTTAAAACCACTTTTTTTCCTTTAATGTAAATGTTGCAATATCTTCCTGCTATTTTTGCAAAATGATTCATGAGTAACCATGCAGAAAATAGATGTATCCAGATTGAAAATGTTACATGCCCTCCCACAAATAACAATGAAATGTGTGTTTTGCTACTAAGATTACAAACACTTCATTGATGTCGGCATATCATGAAATGTGTTAGATTTTCTTTCCAGCTATACTTACTGGCAAATGTTTCCTGAATGCCAACAGCTGTTATTAGGAAAATGCTCCCTGATCAAACCTGCTGCTTCTGCATAGGTGGCTTTATATAAAGCTTAAGAAAACATTGGCTTTTCTTGCCTAGTAACCCTTGGAGTGTTTCATGGATTAAAAGTTCTGTATTTTTGAAACAGTTGCATATAAAAAAGTTGGTTTTCTGGCAGGATAAACTGGTTTTAAAATGAAACATGAGAACTTAGTCACATTTTTAGTTTGGTTTGGTAGATAGGATATAAAGCATGTGTTCTAAACAGAGCTTGCAGTAATTACCACAAAGTTACAGCACCTGAATGAACTTAAGAGTCGTTCTTTCACCAATATTGGCTGTATTTCATGTGTTCTCTGTCTTGATAATTCAATTTCCTTATATCCATTGAGATTCTGGCCTGTCAGAAAAACTTCTGCAGTCCCAGCCTCCCATCTGTTGGTCTTGCTTATGGAAGCTGCCTCACATGTGCATGAGGTGACCAGAATGTACAGGCATCCCCAACAGGCTGTGTGTGCCTCAGGTTTCCTGTGGCCTTTGTGTTTTTGGGGTTTCTCCTCCCTCCTGTTCAGGGTGTTTTACAAACAATAAACTCCTCTTCCCCCTCCCACCAAGGTTTTCCTTCCCTTCTTCAGCAGTGTGCAAAACTGTCAGTTCAGCTCAGCAAGAATTGTTTGTCTCAGTCACTGAAGGCTGTTGCTGGTATCTCTGTTTTCTGTGTTACCACAGGTCATTTTTGTCCATGCCCTTGTGTGGTAGACATGTGACTAACTGGTGCGTGCCAAAAACGTGTAAAGTGGAGAGAGTGTTGTCTGTCTCAGGGAAGGAAGCAATGAGAACTAATGAATAGATATAAACATTTACAAGTATTTGCTTTCCTTTCAGTGGTAGCTTCACACTTTCTTTCCATTCTGTCTTTGAAATATTTTGATTTATCCAAAAGACTATTAATTTCGGTTCAGTTCTTCTAAGGATAAGTCAAGGAAGGGAAAATGATTGGACCAATTTAACCTGCTTTTTCTGCTTTACTTTTTCAGGATTGCACAGTATATGAAACAGAGAACAAAATTCTTCATGTGGTGAGTACGATTTGGATTTCTGATAACGAAGTTTGTACAGACCACATAGAACTTAAGAGCTGTGTGTTTTGTGCTTTTTGTATGTAGTGCCAGTTTGATAACTAACTGGACTGGGTATGACTGAGTGAATTTATGGAACTACTTGTGAGTAGGTCAGGAGCTTTGAAAAGGTTTGTGTTTGTCTGGCCCAGGTCCATCTGTTATTTGTAAACCATGATTAGAAGAGTAATGTTTTAAAAGGGCAGTTTTTGGAGAGATATGGTTGCTAGGCTTCTATGTGTGGTGGGTCTAGTAGTCACCCCAGGACACTTTGAAATCATTTGTGTTAGTGATATAGCTTAATTTATACAGCTTTATTCCTCATAGGAGTCTGGAGATAGCCTAATGATAGGAAAATTAATGCAATGTTTCCTTTTGAATTCTCAGCATAAATACAATAGTCTCTTCAGAGAATCTTTAGTGCTATTTATGTTAGATAAAGCAGATAGATGAAAGTTATTAGGACATCAGAAAACATGATGAGTTTGAAAGGCTAGTGCAGAGGGAGTCAAAAGCTTGAGTAAACCTTGTCTGAGAGCTGCACCCAAATTTTAGGTAAGTGTTTCATATTGTGGCTGAGCTTTAGTGAGTATTAAGTTAACCCACAGCTTGTTTCTAAAAGTTAGAAGTGAAGATAATCTCTTTAAGGGTGAGTAATGAATTAGTTTTATTTCACATTCATGTAGGTTTGGATATCTTACTGTTCTTATTACCAGAGTTTAAGCAACAAAATACTGCATTTCTTTAGGTGAGCTTCCCAGAAAATGTTGAAATACTTCTTTTTTGTTATTTATTTTATTCATAGTGTACCCATATGAAATGCTTGGCAGGCTGAATTCTGTAAGCTTTTGATGATTTGGTTTCACAGTGATGTGGAATAAAAAGTCTCCTTGTATTTTTAAGTTTCACTGACATTTTTTCAGGTGTGAGACATAAAGAATTAGCAAATTTAGTGAGGCTGACATCATCATCTATGCTAGGCTAACCTCTGCAAGTATTTAAGTAATAACATCTTTTATTACATAATCAAAGCAAAAGTTGAAGTGCTATGGGTTTGAAGTCTGTATATATAGCCTGGTTTCCAGAGCATGCTTGTCTGCTGTCAGAGCTGAGACTTCTGAAATCTTCTATATACATTATATAAGTTTTACAAATTGGCAGAAAGGATTGTAAAGGAAGCTTCCAGAATTTAGAAATGAGGAAGCATCACTTTATATAGTCATCAACAGACAATTTTGAAGAAACTGAGAGGGATTAATTTAAGATACATGAGAGCACAAAATTGAGACAGGTTTCAAAAGTTATCTTACAACATTCAGACTCTTGTAAGTTTTTTTCTTTAGTTTGCAGTAACTTCATTGTGATCACTGGTGGACATAGGTGTAACTGTAACTTCTGTGATTGCTGCTCAAGCTTGAAAAGAAACATGAGCACAAACAGAGTGTTGAATATCTTTGTGAAGCTGTGGGTTAAAAATGACCCTACATGGATTAAACAGGACTGTATATATGACAAGTAACTTGGATAATTTCTGACCATGTTGCATATCAGCTGGTCAGTGGGATTTGATTGGGACTGGGTCAGGGGAAAAGCTGACCAAAAGCAATTGGAGAAAGTGGTTAATCTGTGACTAAATAATTAAACTATGGCATTTGATATCATATTTTCAGTTTGAAAGGTAGTTTTTTACATGTGCAGGTGAAAAGGTTGATGATAGAAATGGAATTGAAAGCAGTCACAGCTCTGTCGAACCCTTTTCCTTGGAAGACAGAAATAGGTGTTGTGGATTTAGCCCATTAGATAATCTGAAGGAAGCAATTCAAGAGTAAAAATAAGGTTCTCTGATACAAGAAGAATAGCAGTAAATGGTGGAGAAGGCATAGAAGGAACCTTGAGTAAGAAATACTGAAAAAACTACGAAGGATTGAGAGGACATGTACATGGATGTTGTAGGAGGGAAAGTAAATTCTCTCTTTTTAAATTCTGAGATCACACTATTCCTAGTCCATTTTCAGAGTCCATTTCCCATCTGAAGTGGTGTTTGACCAGCATCCCATCCAGCTGCTTTTGAATGACAGATACAAAGCTGTGTTTGCTGAGGTGACTTAGACAAGATGTTGAATTCAAACCTGTGGGCTCATCCCATGTAATTTCATGTACCACTTTCTTTTCATGACACAAGGAAACAAGTTTCTCAAAAAAGTGAAAGGAAATTATTAACAATGAATTAGCATTTCATGCAGTTAGCATAAGGAAATTCTTATTTCAAGGTATTGCTCTTATTAAAGATTGAATTAAAATTTTAGGAAATCCTTCTTGCATAAGTAAAATAGAACTAGAGCTATGGAAATGTAAAAAAGAAAATAACTTAAAGGACAATTATGTACTCTTACTTGTGAGGACACCACAATATTTGCCACCTTAGGAGCAGACTATTAGATCAAAGTAGTAGATTCTTGTGTTCTGGGTTGAACATCTCCATTGTCCACGGAACAGAAAGAAGATTTTTTGGACTCATGCTGTGGTTCAGGGGCTGGAGCTCTGTGAGCACAGATCTCCTGTAGGGATGCTGCCCTGTTTCCCCTGGAGTGAGCCTGCTTTGTGCCAAATCGGGGAGCAAGAGGATGTGTGGGCACAGTGGGGATGTGAGACCATCCTTCTCCTGCAGTGCATGCAAGGAAACAACCCATCACCGAGTCTTCATGGCTGCCTCTAAAGCTCAGTAAAGTAGGCAAGGTCCTCAAATAAATGATTGATGGGTTTGCTTTAATTAGGTAAGCCCAAAACATAGTTCATGTGCTCATAGTCTAACAGCACTGAATTTTTTTGCAAACCTAATGAATGCCCTCTTTCCTTCAGAAGTGGGTGAACATGTGGAGATTGCTGAATCACCATGTCCACAGATAGCATGTTTCAATGTCAGTTAATGCATTCACATGTTAGCTTTCCAGGATTTTCATTTTAAGAAATGGTATTTTGTGGAGACAGAACTCAATAGCTGCAGCTTATATTCAAGGAAGAAATACTTTTGTTTTCTCCAAGCAATTTGAGTTTCAAATGCTTTAAAAAAGCATTTTGATTGTCACTTAGGGTATTAGGTTAGGCAGTAAACTAATCTGTGTTGTTCAAGTAAACACATAAAATGTATCTAAAGGAAAAAGGTCTGATTGAAAAATTATAAAGTTTTAGGATGAAATTACCTACTTGAACTTGTTTATTTCTTCTAAATGGAATTTCAAAGTGTATCTGGGGAAAATGTCTTTTTTTTAATTTTTTTTGTCCTGGAATTGTAGAAGTGTTGAAAATACTACTTCAAAGACAAGTACATTTCTTAAAGTTTTGGGGTTTTTTTTCTGTGATTTCATTCAAAGAAAGACTTGGTTTCTGTGGAACAAGAAGCATAAAACCACACATAAATAATGTGTTGGGTTTTGCTCATTAAAATTCTGAAATATTCATGAATAAAGAGAAATGCTTCGTATTTCTTCCACTGCATTTCTCAATGTGTTTTTTTCCCAGGTAGATTTTACTAAATAAGCAATATAATATATAGATAGTTAAATAATACTACTAATAGTTTCTTGATATAAACAGAAAGGAAATAGCACTAGAAAATAATACCAACTGAAGTAGATGGCAGTAGAAAATATTAATTTCAGAAGAACAGGCAATAGTACACAGGGCCTAAATAGGAAAGGATAAGCCATAGGTGTGGTGCTGGATTCAAAATTGAAAATTAGTATGCACTTGCTAGTTCATATTTAGAATCTTTATATTGATTTAACTTGAAATAATAAAGTATTTGGAAAACTGTTCAGCTTAAAAGGCTAACAGTTTATATCTGCTTATTTGGGGAATTATATGTTAATTGTTGCAAAATTGTAACTGAAGCTTTAAAATACTTGAAGAATAATTCATTGATTCCATCCAGTTGTTCAAGGCTGTATTTGATGGAAATATCCAGTTCAAATTAATCCATGTGAATCAGTAGAGTATTAAAGGGAGAGCAAAGCTAGAAGAACTAATTATAGAAAGTAGAAGCCAGGCTTCAGTCAGATTAATAATAAGTTTTAGCTGAAAAATTTTAATAATTTTTCTTTTAACTTTTTTTAGTTTAATTCCACAAGAAAAGAAGACTGTTTTCCTAAGGAGTTTCACTTTTTTAAAATTAGGCTGCGTTTCCTGCAAATAGAAAGTACAATTTTTTTGAGTTGGAAAACTGTAGAAAGTGAGCTGCAGAGGGAAGCTAATATTCAGAAGTTTTTTTCAAAAGCAAATGAGCTATGGAAATTTAAAAGGAGTTACTAAGTTGAAAAAGAGAAAATAAGCAATGGATCAGAATGTTCTCTTTTTCCAAGAGCCTTATTGAAACCACAGTGATGATAATTTGCTCCTGCCCACTGTATTTGAATATTTGTTATAGAAGTATAATGGACTAAAAATACCTTGTCAAAGGTATCATTTTTATAGTGTTAAAGAAAAAGAAAAAGTAACCACCTTCTGCCTTTCAAGAGTCTATACCTTGTAAATTGAACTGAAGAAGCTTCAGTTTTATAGAAGCTTCTCTTTTTGCAGCCAAAAGCAGATGTAGTTCACCATTTAAACTTGATATATTCACCATCCATGTTCAGGCCCACTTGGTTTTAAGACTGCTGGAGTTACTGATGTGTTCTGTACAATGTAACAATAGTTTTGGACTAAAATTACTTGGTTAATAATTATTTGGTTTGGCTTAATTAATTTGGCTTCATTCATCTTGGACAGCTTTAACTAAGTAAACAGATTAACCTTAACGTTACCTGGACATCTTTTCTTACTGTAAGTCTTGAAAGTCCATATGTCTCACTGCTATCCTATTCCTCACTCAAATGCCATGGGGTGCTGGTGCTTTTCTTGTCCTCAGTCCTGGGAACATGTCTAAGACAAGATGTTTCAGTATTGCAAATACTTGGCAAGATAGATTTTAAACTTGGTCACTAACCTGGATAAAATGAAGGACAGGGACAAACCTAAGTCTGCTTTCTCGACCAGAAATGCTTGGTGACCCTGGAGCTGCCTGAATTGAGGAGGCAGTGGATGGACAGGTTGAGGGAAGGCCCCTGAAGCTGGCCACAGGTGCTTCACTCTGCTGCACACATTCTTCCAGCACAAACTGAAGTAGCCACAGAGCATCAGAACAGATGCCAATCTAATTCAGTCACCCTTAGGTCCCCATCCCCCTGGCTGAAAGAAGGAGCAATTGTGGAAAAGCTGTGTGAAACTGGTACCTTACAGTCCAAAAATACAGGTAGAAACTAAGCATTATCTGTCATTCTTCAGGCTCTGAGGCATAAAGAAGTTGCCTACTGAGAGACACACAATGTTTCCCTTTGAATTTCTACCAAACAACGAGGTGCTGTGTGGTGATATTTTTTGTTCTTCTTTGAATCATTTAGCTTTGCACATAAAGACTGTAGCTTCAATCTGCAATTATAAGTGTGTCACTTGAATAGAAAGGAGAATTTATTACTGAAATGCAGTGATGAGTTACTGCAAAAGACAGCTGAAATCATTGCTTTAAGGCTTACAGTGAGAACTGGGACCATGTGACAAAAGGAAAAAATATAATTATCTGTTGGTTTCTCTCAGGTAATCTTTTATAACTTGCTCTTCTTATGGCCTGGACAAATCCTTTCCCTGTGCATAGATATCTTGCACACTAAGAGCTGAGTGCAGCTTGAAAAAGGCTGGGGATTTTTAATGTCTGCTGTTTTTTGTGGGAGCAATTGAATCCTCAGCTTCTTGTGTGTCTTACTGTACCTAATACTGCATTGCAGCAAGCAGTCAACACTTACAAAGGATAAAGGATCCTGATCTCATTTACAATGTATTCATAATCAGAAGTGTAGTTTTACAGCGCATACAAAGATAATCATTAGAGAGAAAAGGTGCCTACCATCTGATTTTAGCAGAAGTAAAATACATGCCTGTGATGCAGATTGTCCCGAATAATTCTGCTGAGAAATAATGTGTTCATAAATTATTAGGAACAAAATGAGTAGAAGAAGTGCAGTGTTTGAGTGCTTTGCCATGTGGCAATATCTTTGCCTTGGAAGGTCCTGATCCACTGAATAGGTTGAAGTTTTTTTCCCTTGTGAGTGCCTCGTGGGGAGGAAGCATCTTCCAGGTGAACAGACTGTTCTGTTCGTACACCGGTTTATGCTCATCAGCATTTATCAACATGAACTGTGAATGAGATATTCCTGAGAGTCAAGGCAAGGGAAAATCCAGTATTTTACCTGTGTCAGCCTTTGGACATGTTTCCAGTGAGGACCTACATACCCTGCCTTTGCAGTGGGCAGAGAATATCTGCTCTGTGTGTGCTCCTTGCTGTCCTGGCTCTCTCTGGACAAGTTCAGAGGTCATGAAAATTTGTCTTAAACATACACCAAATAGATACCTGATCTTACTTCTAGTTCAACTCTTCAACCAAGGAGTATTTAATAAAAATATTTGAATGTACAATCATTTATAGGGATAATGTGGTGCAGTGGGAATATCTAGGAAAGCTGTGAGACCCAAAAGACAGTAGTCTTTTAGAAATGCTTTGAAGCATATGGCAGATTTTTTATCCTAGCAACTTAGTGATTTTGGCACCCAGCATTCCCAGAGCTCCTCTTGGGGAATATTCACACCAGCTGGTTTAGGATTTCAACCAGTGTAACTGTGCTGGAATGCTGATCACCATAGGCATTACTGTATAGGCTCTCCTGGGGAGGCAGAGGGAGAGCAGCTGCTCCAAGGGGCTATTTAATGCATCTCAGCTTAGGCTCCTGTTCCATGCCACGCTGGACTTGGCCCCACCCCTCTCCTGTCCCCATCATCTGTCAAGGCAGCTGGGAACGTGTTTTTTAGTGAGGAGCCACATCAGTGAAATGTCATACCTTGTCGTAGGTGGGAGGAACACTCCTTTTCTGTGTGTTTTGCCATCTGTCTGCAATGCAACAGTTGGAAATTGGAGAAAAAAATTAATTCACTATAAACAGAAGTTTCTCTGAAATTGCTAAGAACTGCGTACATTTAATGGGTTTAGAGGAGATTAATAGGAAGAATAGGTGGATGACTACAACTCTAAAGAGATATGAAAAACTCCATTTTCATCTGCAGAGACTAATTTATAATGTGGGTCTCTTCACTTTGCATAAAGAGCTGAGTGCTCTGTAATTTTTTAAAGCAATTTTTCAATAATTGTCAGTGCAGTTTCAAGATGGAAATAGAAATAGCATGCCAACACTGTATTTAAAAACACAAATAAACAGAAATCTAAGCTTTTATTTTTATTATGTAATTTTATATAATGTTACCTTTTAAAAGTGTCAGCTCCAAGCCATTTTCATGTGTCCAAAAGCCATTAAAAATGTCAAAATTTCAATAAAATTCTCTTTTTCATTTTTTTGTACTTCAGGTAAAGCACAAACCATTCTTAACCCCATTAATAATTACTGAATGTCCTTTTTTCAGTAATTATTCTGCATCATGAAAAAGTAGAAGGGTGGTGTGTGTGGCTGTCCTTGAAGGTATTATTTTTTCTGGAAAAAGGTCATGTTTGTAATATAAATTTTGTTATATTTTCTGTTTGATTCTGATTTGCTTATTCACCCTGAAACATTATTACTCAGTAAAATAATCAATCTGTATACAAACCTGAACTTTCAACTGTTTGTAAATACTTTAAAGAGGAGGAAAGTGTACTGGTCTGTAACAGGATTAAGATGTCACTGTCATTGGTTGAGATTTTTTGGGGTTTTGTTGTTGTTTTTTTCTTGGGGTTTTTTTGCATATGTGGAGTTTTGGGTTTTTTGGTTGGTTTTTTAAGTTTCTATTTTGGTGGGTTTGTTTGTTTGTTTTCAAATCACTTTTTTTAAAATTTTCCTTTTTACATAATATATTTGTAGTTTCCAATTTGGAATTATAATGGTGACTTGGCAGGAGGTTATATCCAGTTTTACATTACTTTTCCATAGCATTGCTGTAATTTTTTTTTTACTGTAAGAACTATACATTGGAATCTTGGAAGATTGATGGGCGCAACAGTTGTGTTTCAGTCATTGGAGGAGACTGGTTAGCTTTCATCTTTTGAATTTCAGAGCAGTTAAGCTGGTTCTTAATTGCTTTTGGAGGTGCCCATGGTTTTGGGACCAAAAGAATGTCCTAATCCCTGAATTTGCTGACAAAAGATGCATTGGAAACCTGAACATGGAAATCATTTAAAGCTGCTGACAGGGGACTTCCTGGAAAATGTTGAAACTCTCAAAAATCACTTTCTTACAGAGGATGATAGGAAAGCCTTGCAGCTTTCCTGCTTCTGAGAGGAGGTTGTTCAGGGAGTGAGAGATCAGGAGATAAAACAGTACCAGTTTCACAGTCTCAGCCTTTGAATTTTTTCTGCAGAGGCTGCCAACAATAACTGGTTTAAGAGTTATCCCATTGTGAAGTGGTGATTTATTGTAATCTTCATGTGTGCAATAGTAAATCATGTTTGGCAGCTGTAGAACATGAGAAACAAGGTCCAAAGACAATTAACATGTTTTATAGAATAAACTTCAGAGTTAATGGGAGTTACCTGTCATCATTAAGAGGCTGATTTTCATCTGTGCTGAACAGCTGCACATTCAGTGGAAATTAGTGGGCTTTGAGGCACTTACTGTCTTTGCAAAAGCTGTGGGTAGGGTGGGGTTTGGGGCTCAGCACACATTTCCTGTGTGCCTGAGCAGGGCATCTCCCTGTGAGTGCATGGGAACCCCTCTTTGTCTCTTCTCAGATACAAAAGCATTTGCCTCCTGTTCTTCCCTGGTCTGGTGCTGTTAGTTCAGGGTCATCACAGATTATGTATTTGGTATTGTATTGCAGCCTGAGGCCTTTCCCACTTTGCCTTGTATGTACTTGAAAAACACGGTGATTTAAACTATGTATTGACATTCAAATAGTTAGTACTGGTGTGCTTATTTTGACATTTTCTTTTCTTTTTTTTTTTTTTCCCTAGTGTAAAACTCTCTCTGGCGTCTGTGATCACATTATCTCGCTCTCTTCTGATCCACTGGTTTCCCAGTCTGCCCATCTTGAAGTGATCCAGCTTACAAACATCAAGCCAAGTGAAGGGCTGGTAAGAAGTACGCAGTTAATCAAACCCATCATCCAGGATGAGAAAGTGACATTTTTTTTAAAAATAAGTTGTATATATGAAAATGAATAGGACATTTTAGCCTTGTCTGTTCTAAAGTTTGAAAAGAGTTTGATTCCTCATGCTAGTTTTGCTTCTCATGCAGCTGGGCCAACAGGGAAGTAATTTGTAAAGCTGACTGAAGTATGCAGAGTTCAGTGAACAGGGAGAAATTAGTAAGAAGTTCTTGCCATTTATACCAACTTCTGAAAAATGCATGTTCAGATTGTTCTAGGATCTTGAAGTCTGAAGGGACTTAAATTACTAAGATCAACTCAACCAAGAAGTTTGCGTGGGTTTATGCACAAAACCTGTCAAATTCTGGAAAATGTTTCATAGTATCTCAAGGATATAAAGCTATTTTATAAGTTATTCCAGGGCTTCACAGCACTGCTGATAAGTAACACATTGAATTTTACTGCAAGAATTCTGCATTCTGAATTAGGTGCTTGTAAAGGCTCTTAATGCAGCCATCCTTTGTTTGTTGTTTAAGAGCTGACCATTGATCTCTCTTATTTACTCAAGTATCCCAACACCTTCTGCATGGAAAAAACCAACACTGGTAACAATTCCAGATGTATGACTTTACATCATTAATAATATCTGTTCCCATAATTTTTGGAGGTAGAAAATAAGGTGTTCAGAATACAGTTAAACATTTTTTGTGTAAAGAAATAGCTTTTGCAACTTCTGCCCAAGCCTATTCTCATTCCATATTCTTGAATAGTCTTGAAGGAGGACTGCTGTACTCTTTGCAGCAGATTTTTGAAGTTGTCTAGATGTTGTAGTTTAGGAGAATATTTTGATTTGTGGGTTGGTTATTGCTGGGTTTTGGGTTGATTTGTTTTTCTTGGCAAAGTTGGTATCCCAAGTTATTTAGAGCAATTGCACGCTAAATTAATTTTCCATTCTTTTGGAAAATGAGAAAAACCCCAAACACTTGGATGAGTAAATATGGACCCATCCTTTGTTTTAGTCTGTAGTTTGTTTTCCCTTCCTCTTCTGGCTTTATTTTTTACCTCTGAATCCATTTTAAACTTGTCCTTCAGGATTTCAGCTTCTCATGGATTCTCTCCCTCTCTTTTCCTCCCTTTCCCTGAAATTTTAACTCTTCCACCACCTCACTGCAGTCAACCTTTTCAAACCTTTTCTTCTACTGTAATGAGAAAACCTTCCTCTTTCTGTTGATCACCTTTTTATGAGTGCTGTCTGTTTTTATCTGACCTTGAATTTTTTTTCTTTCTGTCTTGTGACTGTTTTTTTGGTTTTGTTTTTTTCCCCCTTCATTTAAGTCTTTGTGTATGTTGGTATGAAGTCCTAGGGACTAAGAAACGTTGAATGGTATTTTTGTAAATAAGAATGTGTTTCATGGGTCTGTTCCTGCTGGGTAGCTGATGAGAGACTCTCTTTTCCTCTCTGTGTCTCTGTTTTACACCCTCTGTCTGTCTTGTCTATTTAAACTGGAAACTCTTCAAGGCAGGGCTTTTTCTTTTTATGTATTTGTGAACCGGTTTAGTAGGGTCGTGATGTCATTGTTGTAAAAATAATTATATGTATTTTTTAAAAAGGAAAGTAGCAACCATGCAGTGTACAAGCCTTAGAAGGATACGATGCCATTTTGACACAGTCACGTTTTTTCCCCCTTGCCTGCGTGCCACTATTGTGTTGCCTCAGCATTGTGCAGTCTCCTCTAGATTGTGAGCTCTCCAGAGCAGGCACCAAGGATGGGGGATTGGCACCAGGAGAGTGAAAATCATCCCCTTCCCTTTGTGACAGCACCAGTCTTGCCAACAGATCACCTTTGTCATGTGGTTCTTGGTGCTTTATATGCTTTTGGGTTCTTGGGCTTTTTTTTGTTTGCTTTTCAAACTAATACCTTTGAATTAAGACACAGTGAATGTACATCAGTGCTGCCCCACTGAGTGCTGAGGGTGTCAGTTTAAAAATTGATGGTGGAGCTTGGAGTTGTGAATATTCTCTGCACACACCAAATGCTGGGATAAATGTGAAGCTCAGTCATTTCTGGACCTTCTTCCAGGATTTGTGCAATGATGGAGGTGGAAAAATGGTTTATTGTCAACTTTGATTTTTGACCCACTTGACAGTTCTGTGCTGGCTTTGCCAATCACTAAATAAAATGTTCTATAAAAACGGAAGGACTTCATGCAGAAGAAGAAAGACGAAGATGGCTGCTAACTGGGAAGATTTTTTTGTCACCTATCTATAAACAGAAGAACTATCAACTCAAATTCAATAGCTAAGAAGCTAAAGTAAATCTGGGAGAGAAAAAGGAAAGGAGATGAGAAGGAATTTAAAAGGTTGGAAAACAATGCTGTTTCCCTAAACTCATGGTAAATACACGATGGAATTAAGAAAATGCTTGAAGCTTTTACAACTTAAAGAAGATTGGCATGATCAGGATATTTTAATCAGCACAAAGGTTCCTTGACTCTGTTTGGTCTTTACGTGTGGAAACGTAAGTATTTGTCAGAGGTAAATGTAAATTTTCAGACTAATATCTGAATGCAGAAGAAACAAGTAAATGTGTTACCATGATTTAGAGATATTAAAACTAGCTAACACTTATGACTAAATAACCTTTCAAGCAACTAAACCTGTCAAGCAGAAAATGCTGTTCGGGTGTGATGTGGAGAACCTCTTGTGTACTGGGTAAATCAATGTTATAGGTGGGATTTGGGATTTGTTGTTTGGTTTTATTCTTTTTGTTTTCCCGCTATCCATGTCTCTTGTGACTGGCTGCATTCATCTGCTCTTCAGTGAGTGCTGCTGGGGGAGGAGATAGGGCCTGCAGTGGCTGTGCAGTAAGGGTGAAAAGACAGAATGGTAGAAAGTTATTGAAAAAGCCTTAAAATGGATTAATGTGGTCAACTTTGCAATCACCAACATGCTCCCACGTGTAATCCTTTCTTTTTTTCTTTTTTTTTTTCTTTGAGGACTTGCAAGTTGTTTCATCTGTATCAGTAAACAGAATTTAATTTTGTATGTCTTTACATTACTTATATACAGAGACAAAACTGAGTAGCTTAGATAGTATGTTTCACCGTGAAGCAGACTTTAAAATATTGCTGCTTGACTGAAAACAATGTATTTAGACAAAAAGCAGAAAACCAAGTTTTCTTGGGTGGTTTTTCTGCAACAGTCACTTTCTACTTTGTTTTTATTTTTAGTATAGAACAGAATATCAGAGAACTGTAGCAAAGGTTAATCTTGAATTTCAGTTATTTCCTGTTCATATAATAATTTTAATCCCGGTCAGGTAAGTGACTGTGGTATGATTTCAAGGGTTCAGAAATGCAAAGGTAAATCCATCAGAACATGAGAGTCATTGTTCAGGGTTCCTTCTTGCCTGCTGGAGCAAACACAAAAGAAGCTTGTCATGTAAAAAATTGCTCATAAAATACAAGTCATAGATAGAGCAGGGTGTGGCAGCTGATTAAAATGTACTGCTTACTCCCTTTCCAGGATTCTAGTATACTACTATTCTTGATATTTCTCCAGAATTTTTTAGTTACAGAAATACTGGAAGAGCTGGGAAAGAGTTACGAACAGCATTCTGAGAGCTGTTGGGGATTAAAGAGTCACATGCAGCTTTGGAGGGCTCCATGAAAATGGAATGAAAGTAAAAATTCAGTTACATGTGTGGTAACATGAAATTAGTATCTTCTTTCCTTTTCCATCCAGCATTGCATAAAATATTGAGGAATATGTTGTATATTTATATACATAAAATATGTTAGAAATATATCACATTCTGTTTTCATTCTTTAAAGAAATATAAACAAAAGCAAAGAGGGCGGGAGCACAAAAGGTCTCTTTACTAACCCTAACTTAATCACCAAGATAAATTGTAATGACTGGTTTGAAATTAGAGGTGTACCCATGACTGATCAGGAAAATCTCTCATGTAATTAAACATGAGTTACTAATTTTTAATCTAGGCATACATTTACTCCTGATTACTAGGTTGGTTAGCTTATGGTTATTTTAGTCATATAAACTGAATTATCTTTCCTTGTATCTGGCATAACTGATTCTTATAAATTCTTAGGGACTTATCTTTGAATACTTAAGACTGTATCTACCAGTTTCTTTCAGTGGAAATGGACAGAGCACACACTGATTTCCCCTGTATTCTTGATTGCTGAAAGTACTGTTGATATTGTGCAGCCACAAGGAGGCAGAGAGAGGAAAACTTGTAAATGTTTGTGGTATTCTTATTTCCATTCCAGATCAAACAATTGTAAACCAGAAATGTTCTCTTCTCTGCATCATTTCCCATATATTGTTCGCTTAAAACAAGGAGTGGAGAGACATGGGTGAAAGGGGTTCATTTTTGTGTTGCAAAATGTTAATTCTCCTCATTTGAAAGCTGCTTTATATCAAGAATTAGGTTGGCTCTTGTAAAATTGATGTGACATGGTACTAATACAACATTTATTAATTTTGCACATGTGGAATAAGTACAATCTAGGGTGGTTATTTTTCAGCTTCCTTCTTCCCTCTTTTTCTTAATGTGTGCAAAATCTTGATCCTATCCTTTAAAGAATGTTCTGCAAAAGTTCTTTCTCCTCTTTTGCATTTTCAAAGTCTTTAAAATTTATCAAAAATACTAGATTGGATGTGAATTGTGCTCTGGAATGGTGGCACACTTGGATGAACTTACTATCCTTGGAACAATGCTTTGCACTAAATTAAACACAGAATAACCATTAAGTGTGAGACTTTTCCCTCAGCTTTCACCCTGATGTTTAAGGTTGAAAGCAGTAACTCACTGTGAATAAAAATAAAGATGTGGCTTTCTTCAGAAATTTCTCTATTTGTGGACCTGACTCAGGTCACCATGGTCACTGTGATTTTAGCTCTTGCCATGTTGCAGGGTGCGTGGCTCAGTGACTTAGATGGGAATCCTGGGAGGGATTGAGGCCCCGATTAGTGAATTGAGGGCAGGCCTGTGTACCAAGGGACAGATACCAACATATCTCAGCCTCTTGTGTGGCTCATCCTGCTTCCTGTAAGATATCTGTATAGTAGTGTTAAGATGTGTGTTTATTATTAGTGTTTCCCTACCTCACAGGGGTGTTGTGAGGATAAATGTATGAAAAAGCCATTTAATATTTGATTTAAGCAAAAGCTGTGTGATGGAGCCAATCAATGGAAAAATTGCTGAAGGTCATAGAGGAACTGGAAGTTAAGTATGATGTCAGGGGGTTTCTGACCCTGTAGTAATAATTAGGTTCTGGATTTTTTACCCTCTAGCTGTGGCAGCCTAACCATGATCCCTGGGTTTGATGCGATTAACAATATGTAGTTGTGCAGAAGAAAACAGGACTTCACTTCTGAGCCCCTATCCAGAGAAACTCAGGAAGTCCCTGGCTTGTTTTACAGGGGATATTATCCACTTAGTTAATTTAGGTGCACTTCCTCATATCTGCTACCAAAATGTCTGTCAGTTCTGGTTCCAATGTAGATTAGTCCAACTTGATATGTCTGCTGTGCCTCTTTACCATATATTACATATCACATGTATATCTTTATCACATAGCCCAGTGAGTGCACTGGGCTCCTCAGCTAGGAAAAGACTTCTCTGTGGCACTCTGATTAAAAAGTGAAAAAGTAGGTTATGAAGAGGATGTTTACTCAGGCACTTGTTGTTTACCTGCTTTCTGTAAAGTGGTCGAGGGAAAGAACGTTCCTCAGAAATTGTTGAATGCTCGGTATATGTCAATTATCTCTCCCTTTTCCTTCTCTCAGTGTCACAGTGGATGCTGTTAAAATGTTTGAATTAAGGCTTGGTGAAAAGGCCTATTTGAGGCACTGTCTTGGACTACCCATGCAGGAACTTCTGTCTGTTCATAAGCTATCCCTCCTTTTTCATATTGTTTTTGAAAGAAGTGGGGTAGCTAACAAAGTTGCTGTTGAATTTTTCATAATTGAGTATTACAGCTGAAGTGTTCATGAGCATGAATGAGAAGGTCTTGCAGGCACTATTCCAAGCACTGGTTAGCAGGTTGAAAGTTGTGTTTGCAGCATTGCCTACTGAAAGATCCAAATCTTTTAAAACTCATTGTCGTTTTCAAAGCAAAACGGACATGCTGATCATACTAAGGAAATTTGTAATTCTGGGGCTTTTTGTAAGGCATTGTTGTATTTGTAGTTGAAGAAGTGTATTAAATAAACTGGGGAGTATTTATGGACATAACTGTGGTAAACAGTTTTCTATTGCTAATTAGGGCCAAAATGTTTTGGGCTGTTCCTCAAGTATGTAAAAAAGCACTTCCTTAAGCAGAGACAAATTCCTCATGGCATGCATTAAAAGTCCACAAATCTTAAAGCAAAAAGAAAAGAGGGATTCTTTAAGAGATATGCAAGTTTTGTTTGGATGGTGATGGTTTGTGAAACACTTTAAAAATTCTTTCCCATGATGTCTTTTTCTTAGGGTATGTACATTAAGTCTACATATGATGGTCTTCATGTAATTACTGGAACAACAGAAAATGTAAGTATTGTTGATACTGTATGTTCAGGCCTGGAAGCCTTTCTGACCTTACCTGTGGTTAATGCTTTCCCTTTGCTATAAACTACATTTTGCTTGCAAACTTGTGCTGGTTGGCTGTTAAGGATCAATGGCATGTTGGACAGCAGAGATGCTTGTGCTTGTTTACCTCAGAATTGAAAGAGTTGTTCCCAGTTAAGGATCAAGAGAATCAGTCTTGATTTGTTCTTGCAAGACATCTAAAATGCTCTAGTTGATCAAGACAGGAAGCAGCTGTCTTGGATTTACTTTGCTCTGTGAATAAAAGATAAATGTCTATATTATATTTAGGCTGTTATGCTGAAGTTTGCTGCAGTATTAGACAAACAGCTTTTATATTTTCCATCTATCAAGCTTCATTTTTTAATAAATGAGTGCATGGAAATGGACATCCCTTCACATTGACAAATAACCATGTATTTCTGCATGAACTTCTGAGTAATGCCTACGGAAAGGAACACTTATTACCAGTGTACTCATTCTCACTGAAGGCATTAAAGAGCAAGTGAAACATAACAAACTACTTTTCAAAAGCCTTTGAAATACAACCTCCTTCTCTTTTACACTATATTTAGGGAACTGGCTGTCTGTTAGGAGCTGAGAAAAATTATAATTTTGGGGGAAGAGGCTTCTATCCATGGTCTTCAATTAGTGTGAAACAATCAATAAACAACACTGAACTGTTCCATAATGGTTTAGGTAATTCCTTTCAAAAATTTTGATGGCATTTTCTTAAAATGAAGCTGTCAGAAATGTTTGTTTTATCATGCTATTGTGTCATTCTGTGGGAAGTGCAATCTACCTAAATGACATTTGCAGCTGCTGCATATGATCTGCAGTGAGGTGCTGTTAACATCTCAATGAAATAGGAATATTATTTTCATCCTTTCATAGAAGCTGTAATCTGATAGCCTTTTTCCTTTCTGTTTTCTGCTGTGGGCAGAATATCCATGGGTCATAACCAATAGATAATACCTGTTATAGAATTGTGTGAATGCCACATGTCTTGGAATAAAAAAAAAAAAATGTAAGGAATCTCAAGGAAAATAAAATTCTAGAGAGTCAGACCTACAGCTACAGACATCATTAGTGAAATTAGCAAAACTAAACAAACCAAACAGAACTACAGTTGAGCTTTATCTAGAAAATATATGAAATAAAGAGAACAATTTTTACAGTTGAATCTCTCAAATTAAGTAGGAACAAATTCTTTCCATAACTTGCTAATGGATTTAATTTCCCAGGGGCAAAGATAAAAATAAAATCCTAATGCATTCCCTCAAAACTCTTATCTTTTGTGATTCATGAATATAATTTAAAGCTATGTCAGGAAGCTTCAGTCATGAGGACTCTTGCTGTTGTTGCTGACTCTTTCACTCACTGTGACACCCTGGAGGTGCTCACAAGCAGACCAGGACACTGCGCTCTCTTCTCAAGGGAAAAAGCTGCTGTGTGTTAAAGCAATTTTGAGAATGGGTAGTGCTTTAGATAAAGAAGTGTGTCTCTTGCTTTTTAGAACACAATTTCTAGCTGCTTTCTTTTTAACACACAGACACAGAGTTCTGATTTTGGTAGATGGGAGGAGAAAGATCTAAGCAATATGGCCAGAATAACATCACAGTGATGCACATGTGATCTGACCTGCTGTCCTTAACATGTTTATTCTTTGCAGTACAGTTTAACTTCTTGGAAACAAGAATCCAAATTTTCTTGCATTTGAACAAAATATTTTGTGTCCTTTAAATTTCCAAGTTTTCTCTTCCAAGTGAGACAGTGACAGAATTTCCTGTCTTGAAATATCCTGGAGAAGAACATGTGTGTGTATTAAACACAGTATCATGGTAGTGCTCTCCACATTAGTGTAAGAGAGTAGTTTTGTAATAACAGTTCTGCTTTTTCTGTCTGGCCTTTGAGGTGTTTGATGTCTGTCACTGCAAAGCCCATTAGAGTTTGGATTTCGCTGTTCAGCATTAGGAGTCATCTCCCCCAGCACATTAGCCATGCCAGATCAAAGCAGCTGAGCTCTGAAGCTTGGACTGAGAGAGAGCAGTGTTCCTCACAGGTCTCTGCCCTGTAAGGGCTTCTCTCTGGTGGCCCTGTAGCATTAGAGCAAGCTGAGCTTTCCAGTTTGTGGCTTCTGTCTTTTGCTTGGAAGTTACAATCTAAAGGGTCTTTTGGTCAACAGAAGATTTTAGGTTTCTTGTTGAGTAGCCCATCCAGACCATGTTGGAGAGATTCTTTTAATTCACAAACCAAATGTGTCCTTCAAATAAGACCATTTTTTCCTTTGGTTTTCCAATAAAAAAGAGCATTTTTCTAAAGTAATGGCATGCAGTGCATCTCCAGCAGGAATGTGGCTTTGAAGGGATTGCTTTCTGTGTCATCACTTACTGTGGTCTGGTTGGTTTTGCATGGTGCCCTTAGATCACAGGGAAGAGAGGTTTTCAGAAGAAATAGTACCAAAATCTCCACTGTGGGCATGCAGTGGTTGTGCTCCGGGGGCTCTAAACTGGGCTTTCAGACAGTGTGAGTATACCAGGGGAATAGGAAAAAGACAACATTTAGCCTAAAGGACAAAACTAAATCTATCCTAAAGAATAAATCCAATCAGATTCTGAGTAGCTTTTAGTTATTGATGTGTGAGCCTCACTGACAGGTGCTTCCATCTCTTCAGCTCCCTGTAGAATTACCAGCTGATGAAGATACAGCTGTGGTGTGGCACACTTTGTTCCTCCTAGTAGGACTTCATGAGGGGATTGTGTGCTTAATGATCAGCATATACATTTAAGAAACACCTTATTGATTCTCCTCTGTTTTCCTTAGATGGCCATGATAAAAAATACTATTTTACAGCAAGGTCTGTTTTTTACTGGAGAGGAAGTTACAGGAGTTACAGGAACAGGAGTTACAACCACTTCTTAACAGCAGAGCCTTGACATATACTTGTAAATTATTTTTACTTCACTTTTTATTTGAGGCATAATAGCAATGAGGCATTTTTTAACGTAGACTTTTCCAGTTTGAAGATTCTTAGACCATGTTTTAGTGGCTTGGCAAACTTGACCTGTTTTGTCAAGATTTAAGTTGCAAATGCTGAAGACACTGTAAAGCAAAGGATGTATTGTAATAAAGTCCTGAGGAGTTCAAGGGTAATGACACAGAATTCACTTGCATTTGCATTTTAAAAGTCTTAACTACATATGAGCTAAAAGAGCTGTGTTACATAGGAGGATTATAAAGATTTTAGAGGTATGAATGAGTAAGTGTGAGTAGTGAAATGGCAGACAGAAGACAGATCATTAGGACATAATCACCAGTCTTAAAATTTTTCCCCAAGTCATTTGGCCAATGCCTTTATTGCTTAAGTAACACCAACATTTTGTGGCTGGTGTTCTTTATATAAGTAAAATGTCATTCTTACCAGCCCAGTTTGATTTAGGATGTTCTGTGCAATGTCTGCTAGGACTGAGTCATGAGTTCTTCCAGCCTCTCATGTATCTTGGATATCTTTCATTTGTACACTGCCCTTAACTAAGGCCATTAATTAAGTCTAGTTGAACTAGAAAGTCATGGCTTAGTTGTGGGATGTGTGTTTTGAATGAGCATGTAGTACATAGATTATTACAAAAAAATCCATATTTCAGGCCTGGAGCATTTTCTTTAGATGACCTGTTATCTCACCTGAAAATTAAACTAATTTCATTCTTTAACATAAAATTTGTACCAGATTTTTTGGTTTGTTTTTTTGTTTGTTGGTTTGGTTTTTTAGGGGGTTTTTTTGGGGTTTTTTTTTTTTTTTTTGGAACTCTGCTGCTGAGCAACTATGTTTCCTTTGGGTTCTTTTTTCAAGCTGTCAGTCTCACCTTCTACTGTTAAGGCAATTAACTGCCTTCTGGTAGCCACAGTATTGTGAGAAAAATAAAGGTGTGACTCTGAAAAACTGAAGGAATTTATTTTCCTTTAAACATAGAGGTATTCCTCTCAGAAAGCAGTTGTTCTACTGTAAAGAGAAAAGAAAGGAAAATTTGTGGGGCTTTCACTTCATGGAAGAGGCTTTTTTGTTGTGGTTTTTATTTTTATTTTGGTTTTTGTTGTTGTTACCTAGATCTTTTTTTGAGGCAAAAGCAAAGTACAAAACTACTTTGCTTTTTTGAAAGTGTGATCACTGTAGGATTTTGATGATAGTTACATTTCTTTCACCCTAATAATGTTCCAAAACCAAAGTTACCATTAACTCACTTGCTCTTCCTAGGTTGTACCTAACCCAGTCTTCTCGTCTGGTGTGCTCTTTGCAGAACAGTAATTTACTAAAGCTCTCTGCAACATATTGAAATGTTCTGGAATAAAAAGACAATTTTATGAAATTTGTTTATGAAGACATGCCAGTTAGTCTTGGTAGGTTCAAAAGTCAGCCAAATATTGGCTTTCAAGACTTAAGAGATGTCCGGCAGATTTAAGCATCCTTTGTCAGGATGAAATTCCAAAGAAATCCTTAGGACTCAGTTATATATATTCATACCTTTCTTAACATGTGATTTTATTGTGTAGAATAGTGCATATCATTTTTCTCCAACAAGAAAAACTGATTTATTAAATATTTCTTTAATTCTTTATTTCACAATAGGATGTCTATCAATCTAACCTGATTTACATAGCTTAGCAATCATACTGCTGAAAGAGAGATGATGGCTGGTAAGACCTGTATTCTTGATCATCTCTTTTATTTTAAATTCAGTCACCTGCAGATCGGTGCAAGAAAATCCATGCTGGGGATGAAGTGATTCAAGTTAACCACCAAACTGTGGTATGTATAACTATGTTCTGTGTCAATTGGAGATAGAGGTGTCGGGGCACATTAGCATGTGTAGAGAAGAATTGTGTAGAAAAATGTGTTTTTATGACTCATTATTTCTTCTAACATCTAAATTTTCCTTTTCTCCTTTGAAACCACATAGTTCTGAAGTCTTAAGCTAAAATCTGATCATCTGAGTATTACAGGAGATACCAAATTAGGCTAAATATCTGTACTTGAAAGGCTTGAACAATCTGTTAGGCTGTTTTCTGCTTGCCTATGCACTGTTAATAAACAGTTGGTTTAAGTGTAATGGAAATTTTGAGTTGAAGGTATGCAGGGAGTTGGAAATATTGTGCCCATGTGGGTTTAAGATCAAGAATGCTTCCTGGGAGCTGGAAAACTTACTACTTTGTAAATGTACCGGAAAGTGTAGAGTGTTGTTTTCAAGAACACAAGCATGTGAACTTCCCACATGGGCATCTAGGGTGATTGACTTAAGTTAAAGACATGTTTTAAACTTGGAAACTTAAACAAACCTTTCAGATATGATAGTCAAGAAAACTAATACCATTCAAATTGCTCTTTGTTGGAACAGATACTTGTTAGTGCCTGGTACTTTTATTTAGGATTAGTGAACTGTTAAAATTCATTTACCTTTTCTAAGGTAAAGCTTTGTAAGAGAAAAGGCAGACATAAAATATAGAAAGCAGCTACTCTTTTCCCAAAGTATGTAGTTTCTTGAGAGTAACGAAGGTCAATATATGGTATTAGTGCAGCAGCCATTTGTTTAAAGTTGTGTTTTGTCATTCCACACAGGACTTCACTTCCAGCTTTAGGCCATTGTACATCATATCAGCTCCCCTGCACAGATTAGGGCAATATTTCACTATACCCTCCAGTTCAGTTGGAAATCAAATATTCTGTACATATGTAGACCTTAACAGATGAGAAGCTGTTGTTTGAGCTATGCAATGTAATTGCATAAATTGATAAATTTGGCAAGTCAGGATGACTTTCGATACTGGCTTGGCCTTACAGCTTCCTTATAAGTGTTTATAAGGATTATAAGTAATCCCATGATTACTTTTCATGTACAGTTGATGACTAATTTCTCTGTTTTCCTGCACTAAGGGAGCTTATAACATCAATTATATTTGAAAAATGTTTTAGAGCATTATTATTTTGTCTATTAAAATGTACAGACATCTGAAGAAGCACAGTATTAAACATTCAGTACTAGCTATCTATTTTTCCCCCAAAAAATCGATGCTGCTGTAAAGTTTCCTTGTCAACTTGAAAATTTACAGTTGGCTAGGTATCTATTCTAGTTTTCTTAGCACATCTACAGCACATTTATTTGATGGAAAGATCAAATTCTTAACCCTAACACTAAAAGTAATATTTTAAGTAGCCTTAAGATGAGCTTTCTTACCTACCTGGATGGAATATTTAATGTAGGATTTGGGTGTCTTGTATTTTGCATAAGTGAAGTATTTTCAGAGGCACAGAAGAAAGTAATTGTATTTCTAGGGAAAAGAACCATAGAGAGCTTAGACAAAATTTTAAATGGTAATAGAGTTATTTTGTAATAGACTAAACCACACATTTACTTACGCTTTGCTTTGTTGTATCAACAATACAACTGAAATAGTTGTTACCATTGATATTGTATACAACGTATACAAGTAATGCTCTCCTGTTCTAGTGTTGATTTTCCACAGTGAAAGTCAACTAGGATCTTCTCAGAAATGTGGTAGTACCTCCCATGTTATCTTTGCAAAAGTACACTGAACCAGGATTCAACAAGAGTCTAAGTAAATCCTTTTGTACTCCAGCCCTTGTCATGAGGAATTTACTTTCCAGTTCTAGGAATCCGTTTTTCTGGGAAGAGGTGTTATTCCTTACAGTGACTCTTGCTTAGGAGATAAATAATTCTGAAGATATTATGTTTTGGTTTTACTGTTCATTTATTTTTTTCTACACTTGATACACTGCTCACCAGCTGCAAATACAGGACAGCTTGGTCCCTGTAACTTATCATACCTATCATATCTAACTCTTCGCTAGTATTGACCATGGAAATAACTGAGTAAAATTTTTAAATACCTAATTCTAAAGCTGTAGGGAAGTCTACAGCTTTACAAGTGTTGATTTACAAGTGGTTTTTTTAATTTGTTTTCAGTTATTTCAGTGTATTCTTCCATCAAATTGAAGTTAATGTCATGCTTTTGTACTTTCCATTTCAAAGAGTAAATACAAATATGAGGAAGAAAAGTTCCATACAATTAAAAATCCAACATGTTAGATAATACTTTCTACAAGAAACACATTGTAGTAACTATGAAAAAGCTGCTTTTTCTGAAAGCCCACTGGCTTTCAAATAAGCAGCATGACAAAGTAGGAGAATGGTTAAGTGTCAGATAGTTTTAATTTGTCTATTGACATCCTCTTCTTGTAGTCATGCTTAATCTTTGTAGTTTTTCATTTGGCAGTGAAATCAAAGAATTTCAAATGATTATTTTGATTGTTTGCTATTTGATAGAAAACAAGCATAACAGAATTATTCCACTTGTTGCTGGCTGGATGTTTGGACTGTTTGAATCTCCTAAATTAAAAAAAAAAAAAAAAAGATTAGGCCTAAAGTCAGTGAAAAGTTAATGTTCAGAAAATTGTCCTTTAAATAGTGGTTTCTTGAGGTTGAATAGCTGTGTGAATCTTCTGTGTCAGTTTTGCCTTACAGGACAGATCTATTCTTCAATAGCTCTGTAACTAAGGCTCATAAGTCCCTCCAACATGAGAAAACCATGGACCTGTTGGACCAAGCTCAGAGGAGATCACAAAGATGATCCCAGGGCTGGAATGCCTCTCCTATGAGAACAGGCTGAGGGAGTTGGGATTGTTCGGCCTAGAGAAGAAAAGGCTTTGGGGAGGTTTTGGCATCTTCCAGTAACTAAAGGGGCTGTAAGAGAGCTAGAGAGGGACTTTTTATGAGGGCCTTTATTGATAGGCCAAGGAGAATAACTTTGAACTGAAAGAGAACAGGTTTAGATTAGGTGCTAGGAAGAAATTCCTTGCTAGGAGGCTTGTAAAGGACTGGGAAAAGTTACCCAGAGAAGCTGAAGATGCCCCATTCCTGGAAATGTTCAAGGCCAGTTTGGACAGGGCTTTGTGGGGATGTCTCTGCTCATGGCAGGGGGTTTGATGCTAGGTGATCTTTAAGGTCCCTTCCAACCCAAACAATTCTGTGATTCTATGACTCTTCTATTAAGATTCAGAGAATTTATACAATGTATTCTCCTAAACTTCCCTGAAAGTTTTATCCTTAATCTTCTCTAAAAGCCTGTGTGTCTAAAATATTTCCAATGTAAACAAACAAGCAAAACCAGAATATCCTCCTTCAGATATTTCAGAATTTGCACTGTACTGCAGTACTCAGGTTTCTGCCCATATATAATTCTAGAGCCTGTTTTGACTCAAGATAGTCTTTTTTTTTAACCAACTGAAAGTGCAGGGCACAGTATTATTGCTTAAACGAATTAATACTCTCCACAGTACTCTTTTTGTTTGCATCAGTCATAAAACAGTAGAGAAAATACTCCAAGCAGAAAAAAGGGATGTACAGACTCAGGATGGTATGGGATTCTTGCTTAGCGATCTGTTCTTGTGTAATAGTTTCTTTATTTTGGAGGTGTCTTTGGCATATTGCATATACTTTGAATACAAGTATGATATGACTTATGCACGTTTGATATGACATGATAGACCAGTGGATTCCCAAAATTTTTGTTTGTTGGCTAAAACTCATCAGAACTTACATAAATATTGATGATGGGAAAAAATAGGTGACTATGGTCAATTATCAATCTGTTGCATGTAGAAGCTGGTAGGTTTAATGTATTTAATACCTATAAGTTGCAATTGTTTCTTCTGGCATCTTGTAGTAGATGCACTTAGCTTTTATACAGCAGATTTCTCTCCAGTGTGCCAAACCAAGTCCACATAATTGACTTGCAGGAACTCTTTTTATATTTACATTACAAAAACTTAGAGGAGATTTTTCTAAAATTCCTCTGAAACAGAACAGATATATTTACAAGATCATACCTTGCTTTGTTAGAAGGGTATACACTTATATGATGCTTTTCTAGATACTAATCCTAATTTAAATCTTTGTTTAGGAAAATGAAACAGATTTTCAACTTTTACTGTACAATTAGTGAGGGAGTTCAACTTCCACAGAATGTCTTAGTATTTGTTGGGAGATGGTAAACTCCAGTTAATAGGAAATACTGAACTTGGGGTGCATGTGATTCTCTGGAGTGTATGCATCCAAAATGGAGTTTGCAGTAGATGGCTTCTTATCTGGGGGGGATACCAAACAAAACAAAACACCTCTAAGTAGAAAAATTAAGTTGCAAATACTTACTTGTTTTTTCTGCACTGTTTCAGATCCAGCTAGGCTTTTGTGAATACAGGTATTTCATTTAAAGCCTTGTTAACTTGGCTTTTAATGGGGCAATATTTCTAAAGAGGCTTAGCAGGGAAGTGAGCTGGAATAGTACAAGGGAGGGGCCAGCTGAGTCAGTCCAAGCTTTTAACATAAGATGTTTCACACCTTATACTACTTCCATTAAAAATATCTTTATTTAAAACAGTATTTTTATTTTCTTATGATGCTTGACTTGAACAAAAAAACAGCCCAGCAAATCATTAAAGTTCAAGGGAAATAAGCTTTTTATTCTGTTTCCTTCTATTGCTGTCATGCATGTGCTCTTATGGAGGACAAGATAGAGGAACAGCTCTCAAATGATGCTTTTAATCCTTTCTGAATCCTTGGGTTTTCTCTGTTTGTAAAAGTTTGGTAAATGTTAACACAAATACTTAGTTTTAAAAGCTTTTTAGGGCTATCCAGAAATGTTAATAGAAGTCTTTATGGAAGTAACCTAGTTCTGTAGGGCTCTGTCCTAAACTCTTTGTAGTTTGCCAGGATAAGGGGTCCACACTTTTTGTCAGTTGTAGTCTGTAGTCCCTATCCTGTTTTTGCAATCTCCATAAGTATTGTGTAGTACTGAAAAAGTACAAACTAAATTGTCCGGATCCCTTCAAAAGAAGAAGTACTTTTGTCGATTTCCTTTTACCATGGAATTTGTGTTGAGACTATAAGGTGTTACTTGTGTTATCTTTTTTACATAGATATGCAGTTACCCACAAGTATATTATTTTATATTGCACATGCCAGGAAGTGTGGTATTGCAGAAACTAAATGTGTGAGAAAACATGATCTTTCATTTCCCCATGGGAACAAATGCTGGATGCTCTTGTCCATGGAATCTCTTTCCAGTAGATCCCTGGGGTTTGTTTGGGGTTGATGTGTGGAACACACACCACTTTGGTGAGCACAGGCTCATTCTTATGTAAATAGGTTGGTGTGCCATTGTGGGCATCCAGTTGCACTTCTGTCTCTGGCAGGACAGAACAGCCAACAAACGAGTCACATCTGTGTTAGACCAGTATAAGCTTCGGCCAGCCCATGCTGCTTCACATTTCTGCCAAACTTTAAATAGTTTTCCCCATTAAATTTTCACACATAAGCACACCTCTGTCATGTATCAGTGGAATTTTGTTGCAGCAAAAGGCCACTGCTGTCATTCAGTAGCTACCTGCCTCCTAGATGATAACAGAACTAAACTATGTCAGTTTTTCTACCTTAATTTAAAGTCAACCCGCTTGTCTTAGCTGAAAGTATTAAACCTGGTTGACTGTGCCCAAGAATGGAAAGTAAACACTGTCAGTGTCATTCGTAAATCACAAATGGTTATGGAAACTGCCTCTGGCTTTGTGAGCGGCACATTTGGTCCTGTATGCCACTGGCATCCCACATGCAGTGTGCTCTTGGTTCTGTGCTCCAGAGCACCTGGTCCCCACCCTCTGCTCAGTTCAGTGCACTAGGATATGTGCTGGGCATAGTAAACCTCATCTGTGGGATTGCTTTGGAAACGATGGAGCTGTGAACAGTCAAGCACTGAAAGGCTGAAGTTGTACAAGGCCTTTCAGGAAGTTCTTTCAAGAAGCTGGTGCAACAAGAGGTGCTTATCATCTTATGTGCCTGGGACGTGGCTTCAGTACCCATACACTATTTCTAGAAGTATTCCTTGCTGGCTGATTGTGTTCTTGCTCACCAAATGCCATTTGCTATGTCCTACAGCTTACTCAAAACCAGATTTTTTTTATTCTGTCCTGGCTGTTCCCCAGAATGGACAGCTCTACTGCTCTTGAGCCTTGGTGCTTTACTTGTGTGATTATATGAACATACAGGAACAGCATTCAACAGACAACATTCATGCTGAGTTCTTAAATTATTTTTCTTTGGGGGAGAAAAGTTCTTTTGTAATTGAAGACAGACTGTTTTGTACAGCTGTTGCTTGGGAATACACACCTGGGCTGACTTTCAGGCACCAAAGCATCTTTTGAAAGCAGTGTAATTGTGGTGAGAAATCCTCTACAAACACCAGGATCTGTGTCACTGCTGGGCCTTGATAGTGTCACCACTGGCAATAGCCACATTTCTGGGTCCATTTCCAAGTCTAGTATTTTTATACAAGCTATACTTAGGACTATACTCCTGAGGATGTGTTTGCTAAAAGCTGCTGCAGTATTCTGTGGAGTATTTTTTGCGACCTAATTGATAAATTCATCTTTCTGCACTGAACACACTGAAAGATGATGTATTTTAATGGTTTTATTTTTTAGAGATTTTTTTCTTTTTTGCTTTTTTTCACCACATGGTAGCATTTCCATAGGAAAAAAAATCCTCTAAGTGGTGCTGTAAATGGTATTAATATTTTCAACATAAATATTGAAATATGCTGCCGAAATGTTTTTGCATGTATTCCTGATAAAAATTATTTTCATATTCTCAGTAGTTGCTACTGGCTACAAATCATGGTACAATTTGTATTTGTAGGCAGTTTAAATTAAAATTTTAACAGTATGTTCTCTGTAGTGAGAATACTGTAAATTCTTCAGTTAAGATGGTAATTTCAGAATATATAATTAGAGTATATTTTTTATGCCAGCTAGGAGATATTAAGTAGAATTAGAGTTTTTTATTGTTAACTTTTTTGATGCCTGTAGAGCAGAATACAGATTATATTACTCCTTTTGTCTCATAAGAACAGGTTAAAAAGGATTACTGTTAGTGTATGTTCAGGTATGTGTATTTGGAAAGGAAGGCAAGTATTATACTGCTGCTTATAATTTCCTTTTAACTGAGGTTGCTGAAAACTGAAGTACACTGTAGAAAGGATCATGAAAGCTTAAGAGGAATGTCTTCAATTTTGTGCATATAAGCACAACTGACATTTCAATTGTGCACAGCCTGGACTACATATGATTTAGGATGGAATAATTTTGAATACTTCTGTGCTTTGTGCAGGTAGCAGCTGTGGTTATGACACAGCTGATCTTCGGGTTCCAGCCTGATGTTCTGTTGCGTAATTCTGATGAAATTACGAGATAACTCTGAGGAAGTGCAAGACAGTGATAGTTGTTGTAAAAATAGATCAAAACAGTAATAAAAGCAAATTCATGCTCTGTCACATGGGAGGAAAAATTAAAGCAAGGGAAATTCTATAATTTGAGTAGATATACTCTGATTATGTAAATTTTTATTTAAAAAAACTCAGTACTGGATTAAAACAACTCAGTGGCTTGAACAGAGTACAAAGTCTATGGCTGCTTATTTTAATAGAAGGAAATGGAAAAAAGAAAAAGAAAAGCTCTGTCATGAGTCAATAATTACTGCCTGAGTCAATAATTACTGCCTTTTAATGACAATTTCTTTTATCTCCATATCTGTCCTTCCTTTAACAAAGTGATGCTGCATAA
The DNA here is from genome assembly GCF_971803275.1 of Cyanistes caeruleus. NCBI lineage: Eukaryota > Metazoa > Chordata > Aves > Passeriformes > Paridae > Cyanistes > Cyanistes caeruleus. Next base: position 14,621,808 of record NC_141703.1, on the reverse strand, counting down.
GTTTGCAGCTCACTTACAGGCTTTTTTTGGATTTGAATTTTTTTTCAGTTTGCTTGGTCATTAGTGACCTTAAGGATTTTTTTTTCCAATTTCTTTGTACACATCTTAATTTTTTTTCACTATGTGAATTTAGTCTCAAGAAACATCTGCTTCAAGGGTAGCAGCACAGTTTAGCTGCAGGGCAGCTGGGGATCTCAAGTAGTTTATTTTTACACGGAAAAGCTGGGGAGTGTAAAAGACTGGAATTACTGACTCACTGGAATCATTCTCAAATATTAAGTTTTGATAATGTAAATCTAACCTGAAAAGAATTATATATGTGTATGCATGTATGTTTACATATATTTATTGTTTTAGTTCCAGGACAAGCACTTAGGGAATTTAAATATGTGACTGTGCAATGCACACACACATAAGTCAAATTCCAGTTGTGAGATGAAGCACAGAGCCACACGAACAAGTTCCTGTAAGGCAAATGTGGCTGGGGGTTAATACTGCAGGTTCACTCCTGAGGAGCACATTCCTTATGCCACATGAAATGTGGAGAACTTGGCTGTTCCTCTGCCCTGAGGAAGGGGAAAGCTATCCACATCCATACTGCAGCTTAGTCTGTGAGAAACCAGGGTGTGAGCCAGTCTGCCCAAATCCTGCCTGAGCCTCCAGCTTGTGCCACCGGCTCTCTGTGCCTGCTTAGATATTTATCATCAGTTGAGTTTTCTTAGCGCTCACCTGAGGCCACCCAAGGATGCTGAAATGTCTCTTCTTAGGCTGGGGAGATACTGCCCTTTGCTAGAAGCCCTGCTGAAATGAATAGGCACCCAGGCTCTCCATGTATTCCCTGGAAGCTTTTGAAAATGAGGCCAAGGAAGGACTCTGGTGGCAGCACCTTTGTTCATAAGAACTTAATTTTGTGTCCTTGCTGAAGAAAGAGCCTGCTCATCACAATGGGGCTCTCAGACCCTGTTCTCTGCAGTGTGTGTTTGTATTGCCTTTATATTACACAAAAAGTGGTCTCTGGGAATTGGAACCAGAACCCTTATTTCCCATATCCCAGTGCAAGGACCTAATGGTTTCTTGCCTGTTGTATGATGGGGGTTTGTGTTTGCGTAGTCCCATCAGCACAGTACTTTGCCCCCATGGAAGTTATGCATATCTTGGTGCTTGAGACACCTTTGTAGTATTTGAAAGACTGAGTTTAGTCCCTCTGAGGATAAATAATGCTGAGATCCATGTTTGGAAACTAGATGGAGGGTTGAGTGGAAACCTCCCAAATTGCCAGTAGCTGTATTTTCTGGTTGTCTGTACGCCTGGTTGAGGAGACTGATGCCTTATAATTACCACACTACTGACAGCCAGGTACTGCAGGTGCCCAAGTAAAGGAAAATGCTTCAAATTTCAGAGGTACACCAAATCTGAACTGGAACCAACCCCATTTTTTTAGAGCCATACCCTAAAATATGGAAATGAGACCCTTCTTCCTCAGAAATTGTACCGAGTAACTGACCTGTATGTCAGTAAGATATATAATCAAACCCATCAAGTTGGAGTCTTTGCTCTTCCAACAAATATGCTCCTTTATTTGTTCTAGGATGTTGTGCTAGCAATGACTCAAAAGCAAAACAATGGTGTAGCTCTGAGCTGAAGGTTGATTGTATCAGTACAAAATGAAAGGTAAGCATTGCTATTTAAGAGTTTTCAGGCTTCAATATAGAACTGATTCTCTGTTCCTGGAGAAATCAAGTTTTAGTTCCCCCATGGATAATACAGATGCCTCCTATACTGGGGTGCTCTGTAGTCATGTTACTAATATTGTCAAGTTTGTTGAATTATGGTGGTACTTTGCTGTGCTTTGTAGAAGTTAAGCTCTGGGTTAGATACATGTTCTGACAAGGAAATGTGTTTAGAGCAGCTTAATGAGAGGCAGTGATTTCTGCACTTAACTCTCAATTTGGATCCTAATTTAGTTTATTCTTGTTAAAGTCTCTTAATTTTGATCTTTCGTGTACATAGCCAAAAATTAATTTAAAAAACACTTATTTCATGGTTTGGTGGTAGTAAGCTAAAGTTTTAGTGAAATATCAGGAATTATTCAAGTAAAAGATACGATTATTTTTTTTCAGTGTACTTTACATACAAACTGTGTTGTTGTGACTTTGGGCAGTGATACAATGCAGTGTGAACAGTGACATTCTAAGGACGCACAGAACGGATTTTTAACATTGAATTAAAATCGCATTGATTTAAATAATATAGCCAAGATACTCTTTAATTAGAATTGCAGCCTATGCAATCACAGTATTATTAACCTCTCCTCTTTGGGAGAAAACCATTATGCAAGTGTGGATGGTATTATCATCCTAGCTTAAGAACCTGGATAAATCCCTGAAAGGCTTCTGCTGCTCTCCTGACACTGCTTCCTTTATTGCATACAGATAGAGATTTCATCTCTGTGCTAGTCCATGCTGTAAACATCCTTTTGTGCTTTCCTCACCACTTGTCTCCTGTTTCTGGAGACAGAAGACCTATGGCTTCCCATTAATTTTTTTGCCTTTTCAGGCATCTGCAGCTGGGGGAAGGGAAGAAGATATTTGCTACTAACATTTGTTTCATGGGGCTAGCAGCTGACCATCCTCGTTTCTGGCCACTTTTCATGGAATTCAGCCCGTTGATTTAGCAGCATGACGCTGTTAAATTTCTTGTCAGATTCTGAGTTGCTTAACAACATGCTATGTTTGATAGTTATTTGAAGTGCAGTTTGGTGTTTTCTGTCTTATGTGCTTTTTTTTTTTCATGAAATGCAAAATGGTGTTCAATATGAAAGTTCTTTAAAAAACCCATTTCTTAAGGTGAATATACTTTCCCTCCTAGAAATTGTTCAGGTTTTTTTAGCTGAAAAATGAATAAGAATTTGAAGCCTGAAATGTTGATAAGTCAAAGTGCTCTGGGTGCATGCAACTAATTACAGGCAACATTGAAAGAAAAAGAATTTTGGTTATCTTCCCAGTCCAACAACTTTTAAAATTAGACACTAGAGTGGGTTTTGCATATTCGTGTAGTTAGAAAATAGGAAATGGCTTAGGAGATTATGTTTAGCAGCAAGGTGTTATTTTTCCTTCAAAAGTGTAAAGATATTACTACTTTTAGCTTTTTAAAATCTGCAAGTCAGGAAATAATTAAAGTAATGGAAAAAAAATAACAGGGTTTTTTTTTTAATGGGTACAGAAAGCTTTCTTTAAGTTTCATGTGGCTCTGGTCACCCTTAGAATAGAATTATGGCTGTAAAAATATGAACTCTGTTCTGTTTACCAATTGGCTGGTATTCTACCTCTTGATGATGTAGTTTAACTGTGTACTGGGATTGCACCAATGATGCTTTCAAATTATGTAGCTGTTCTCCGGGGATACAAGTCCTTTTCAGACTGTAGGTTATTTCATAGCATCCTAAAAATAGTTGGTGTAGGGCCATCCAATTGTATCTGAGCTGCCTGCATGTTAATATTTCAGAGATCTTCTTTCTGGATCATAACATACAGCAGTACTCATGAATGAGCACAGGAGTATGGAAATATTGTCATGAGTGCAGCTGTGTGAAAAAAAGATTCAATGAATGGTCATGCTTGCTTTTTCAGAAAAGCAAGATTATTGCCAATCTTCTAAGCTTGTCATGAGGGGGGGCAATAGATTTATCTGGGGAAAAAAAATCCTATTTAAGAGCAACATTTAATTATTTAAAAGTTAAATTCTTGACAATTTCAGATAGGAATTCAAAATAAAAGTTTAATTTTAGGCAGTTGTAATATTGTCATTGAGATGTGCTTGCTAAAAGCCAAAGAAACATAGAGCTCTTTTAAAATATATCTCAGCTTGCTTGGAAGAATGTTCTTTCTCTGGGTGGTGGATGGGGACCTCTAACAGCGCCCTTGGCTGTTAAAACCCCTCCTGTGATTTGGGCTAGTGGATGCTTGGTGAGGAGATGAGGAGTGACGCTGCCCCTGCCGCGGCTCTCCTCGCCCTGGCTAGCTCTTACTCCCTAGCCGCTGGCAGCGCCGAGAGTGGGGAACGGTCTGGGAGCTCGTTGTCCCAGACCGAACCTTCAGAGCCTGCGAGCCACCAAGCTCTGCGGTCTCAGGTGCGTCGTGGGTGCCCGATGAAGGCAAGGAGGAGGCTCAGAGTCCCAGGTTCTCTCCAGAAACCAGGTTTTATTCCAGGGTCGGGAGCAGTGGATGAGGGAAGGACTGGAAAGGTCAAGGGTAGGACGGTCTGAGCGAGGAGCACCTCCGTGCGCTCCAATTTAAGGTGGGGAGGGTACAAACACAAGAACCAATCAGGGTATCTCAGGGGAGGAGTTGGGGGGAGGGTTTACAATGTTGGGGACCAATAGGAATAACCTGTGGGAGGGGCGGCAATCACAATGCCAATGGGGCCTCGAGTGAGGGATGAATGACAGGGAAGGAGCTAGAACAAAAGGTGGGGTTTACATAGATTGATGGGGTTCAGGGGCAGGAACAGGGTGATGGACAAGGAAGGTTCAGGAAAAAGGGGAGGGGTTTACAAAACTGACAAGTGGGTAAAACCATCACAACTCATGGGGGGAACAACATTAAGAACAAACCATTTAAATTAATAATCAGAACAAAATGAACAGGCGGCAACAGAGGAGGATGTGTCAGGGCTGTGCAGGGCTCCCATGTACCAATCTTGCTCTGCTGGGTGTCCCTGAGTGACTCTGGAGCATTCTGGTGAGGCTTCCCAGCCTGGCCACGGTCTCTGGGCAGGTAGTGGTGGAGCAATGAGAAATGTGGAGGTGGTCTGATGCTGGTGCTGCAGGTACCCTGTGTGCAGCCCTGTGTCTGCACAGTGTTCCCTCCCCTTGGGAGCGTGGTGCTCCTGCCCCTGCCACCCCAGCAGCGCTGCTGGTCTGGCCTTGGACCACCTGTCCTTAGGTGTGGGTTACCCCTTCTGTCCCTCCCTGAACTGGTGGACTCCTCCAGCAGAGGAGTACTTGATTGATGGGTGGTGATACCAGCATTACAGATACCTGCTGTAATGTTGGCAGAACCAGCTCTCCACAGCCCCTCAGGGCACCAGTGGCTGCCCTGGTCCCTCTGTGCTGGTGGCCAGGAGCTGCACAGGCAGCCAGCAGGGATTCAGGGATTCAGGGATTCAGGCATGGGCAGCGAAAGCCAGAAAGCCAGCACTGGACTTAGGCTGCCATCAAAGACACCTCTCCTGACTGCTGCTTCTAGGTGGCACTAGTTTAACAATGTAAATTTATTTTAAAGCAAGCAGCAGTAGCTTCCTTGGCCCTTAAAAATGGCCACCTAGTCAGCATAGTGTGCTGTTTTAGAAATTAATTGCTCAGGGTTTTTTACTATAAGTAAAGTTGTCTGCTAAAACAGTCCTCTTATGTATATATTGAATTTTCAAACCAGTGTTGAAACTTTCTTGTTACTCTCCTGTTGCTATCCATAAAGGATGTGATAGGAACTCTGAAAAATCTGCCCAAAAATCTTGAAGATTAGAAGTTGCAATTTTTTAACTGTGGTCATGAGAAAGGAGATGTTAGAGAGAATAAAACCAAATTGCACTTAAAGGGTAGGTTGTGTGTCACTGAAGTGGATTTCTGAAAAATGTTTTCAGTTCAGATATAGTCCCTGCTTTTTTGTCTTTCCAGCCTGATCACCTCAAATAAAATTGTTATGTCTGTGTCAAAATGAATTTTGAGAGGGTCTGAAATATGTTGGAACTGATAAACAGGCCTTCTATGTAGACATTGATTTCCTTCAATTGATTATTGACTGCCTCTTATGTTGCTTGTTCCTCTTGGGCCAATTTAATACTTTTTGTTCAGATTATGAGCAGCCATCAAGGCCTGTCTGAACAGACAGAAAACTTTTGTCAGGGAAGTAGATAAAAGCAGAGGATGAACTTCATTTGAAATTTATAGTAAACTCAAAATTTCACTGTGAAAAATTAAGTTAAATTGTTTTTATTCATGAGCTTCTAAATTAAATACATCAGATGTAGTGCTTTGAAGTGATTTTTTTCTTTAATCCCCCTAACTCTTAGAAAGAGACTAGATAATCTCCCATTTATTGCAATGTAAGGCATATTTCAAATACACGAGACAGTTTATCTCTGCTAAGTATGAAAGTGCATTTAAAATTATTTTTAAAATGCTAGCATAACCAAAAAGCCCTAATTATATTTATATTCCTCTGGCTATTTCAGTGAGAAACAGATGGCTTTTTTAAAGTACCGTTTTTGCATGCAGTGTCCTACCAACTTAAATGGGAAGAGCTTTATATTCTGACCCCATAACTGAGGTCAAATCACGTTCTCCTCAAGGCTCCCTGTGCTGCTTTGTTCAGCAGAAGGGTTCTGCTCCACAAATCCCTCCTCAGTTGTTGCATTAGGGAATTGCAGTGTGCAGTACCGTAGCTTACATGAACTGTAGGCCAATAATTCCTTCTCTTGGATAGCAAATGAAACCTTGCATGTGCCCACTGTTACATTATGTAACTGTGGGGAATATATTGCTTCCAAGCAGTGGTGGAAGTCTCTAAGAGTAAGAAAACAGTATTGAAAATAGCAAGGTATTTTTTTTATAAAATTGTAATGTCCTTACACACAAAGCTTGGGCTTGAAGATATTTTATTTAAATGCTGTTGAAACACAATGGAAACTTCAGTGGGATGTGGGAATTGAGCCAGAGTTGGTTAATTTCATGTTTCATTTTATTCTATAACAGCCATATGCCTAGTACATGGGACTGAAAATAAGGATTTCAGCATGCTTGAAAGTGTTCTGTGAAAGCTGAAAAATATTCTATAAATATGTATGTTATCAATACCCTTTTTTTCTGCATACAATAATCTTACTGTAGAAGTGCGTCCTGGATATAATGGGCTTTTGCTGTGCTGGAAACAGGACAGGTAGGTTCACAGGAGCTGAAGAAAGGATGATGGGATTTGAGCCATGTTTGTGATTCAGAGTTGTTGGTAAAATTAGTGTTGGCTCAAGTGGGATGCTTGTTTGGGAGAAGCAGTTCTTAAAATAAGTGATACTAACCAAAGTGAGGCATGGTGTAATAGGGAATAAGGTACAAAATAAGTAGCAACAACCTACATGTGATTATCTTGCTTAAGCATAGGTAGCACATGTTTGTGTCATACTGCACTATGCCAGTGATAAGGAACATCTGTGCTCTTTGTTCATACTGCTGATTTGATTTTTCAAATTTTCAAATTTATTGACGTGATATAAACTTTGAACTTGCCACTTCAAAGTTCTAGATTTTTGTTTTTCCTCTTCTCAGCTGGGTAGTTTTCTTTTTGACAGTGTTCTTGTATGAGTTGTGAAAGAAGGAAAATATTCACAGTTGTGATCATTTACAAATTACGAAAATTTACTTGTTTAATTAGTGGGGCGTGGGTAGGGGACAGAGCAAAAAGATGTAGAAAAGCTGTAAAGTTTATAGAAATAATCACTTTCTGAGTCTACAGGCCAAGATTTTGAAGGGATGTATGATTCTGTGTATTGCCAGTCTAGGTGCTAAACTTGAAAAAGCATACTTTTACTATTCTAAAGCATTTCACAATAGGTATCTGGTACTCAGGCTTTATTCAGACTTAAAACCATTGTTACAACTTTAGTATTTGAGTACTTTTCCCCAAAAGGCAAAGTAAATTATTCAGAAAATTCTATCTTGCATTTATAAACCAAAACTTGTTGCTTTCCATTTTAATCAATGTTTTAATTTTAAAATGTTTCAAAATGCTGTAATTAAATTAGGAAAATTTTATTTTGGGCTAATGTGTAGTGACTGGACTACATTTCTGTCATGGATTTACTGTACTTGTTTCTGAAATCATTGTGAAAGAAGTACTATTTTAAAAAAGGCCTTGTGGTTATGACTTCATTTTTTATAGCAGTGTGAAGAGTAGGTTTTCCTAAACTGGTTTGTGCTTGCAGAAAATTCCTAGGAGTAATAGTGTATGACTACATGTGGTTAGTGGACTTTGAATAGTAACCACAAAATACAAAATGCTCAGTTTTGCAATGAACTGTCAATACAACAGCCAGGGCTTTTTAACTTTCTAGTCTCTAAAGTCTATGTACCAGAGCTAAGTTTGAAAACACCTTGAGATTTAATTGTGCATTTGCAGTGAAGTAAAAGTGGTTTATTAAATCTAAAACCTGAAATTATGCGTATACATCCTAATGCATTATAATAAATATTTTAGCTTATGTGATTTTTATGCAGTAATTAAATTTTGCCATTTCTAGAGTTAATCTCCTTTATGATATATATGCACTCCTTATGTTATTTACTAATCTTATTTAAAAAGGGAACATTACCTATGGAATAATGTACCTCAATTTTATTGTAATGATTTTACTGGTTACCAGGTGGGGTGGCAGTTGAAAAATTTGGTGAATGCACTACGAGAGGATCCGAGTGGTGTTATCTTAACTTTGAAAAAGCGACCTCAGAGCATGCTTACCTCAGCACCAGCTTTACTGAAAAATATGAGATGGAAGCCCCTTGCTCTGCAGGTAATGAAGCTTAATCATAAGTCATACACCATCATTTTAGCTATAGATTATCTCAATGATGCTTTATTGTGCTTCATCCTCAGCAACGTATAGATTTACTCTTGTATATTTTGAAAAATTGTTTCTGAAATTATTTCTCTGCCATTTGTTCTCATAGGCTTAATTTGAAATTAAACCTGTTAGAACTTCTCAAAGTTAAGAAGTAATCATCCCAGTGTTCTAAAATGCAGAAAAGTAGCCTCAGATAATTTTTCTAGCTAAAGAGCGACAAACATTCTTCACAAACTGCTAATTTTTAGTTTGGTTTCTTGTGAAGTTATCAGTACAGTATAATCTCAAATAAGAGGGAAGAAAAGGTTTTGAGTTCTCAGTTTGATTACTCATGTAGTTACAGGAAAATTTATAAGGTGACTGGATTCAATAAACTGCTTGATCATCAAAATTTCCTCATGTAAATAAAGCTGTACTTGTGTCAGAGTTGTCCTTGAGATTGAAAGCTTGCACATACAGAGGCACAGGATGTCTGGCTGGGCACGTAATTTTAGTAAGCTTGCAATGTGCTGAAAGCCATGGAATGGTTTCAGAAAAGCTTTCATGTTTAACTCTAGGATAAAATGTCACTGTGATGGATTACTCTAGGAAATAAAAGTTATGTTCAGACTGATGAAGGCATGTAACTAACTGATGGAACCAACAAATAATCCATTTTTCCATTCAGTTCAGACAGAATACTGTTTAGAAATTTATTTTGTTTGCATAAAGAGTGCATTCTTTGAGACATTTTTATTACCACATTAAAAATTCTAATTAAAAATTAAGTGCATATGAAAGAGAAAAAAGTTCTGCAAAGTTTGGATAAAAGGAAAATGGGATATGGAAATGCCACTGCCATTATGTGTGATCTTATGCCATTTGATATGTTAGAAGATACAGAAAAAAACTAATTCCATGAAGAACTTCTTTCATATGTGTGTGTGTATATATATATGTGTGTGTGTGTGTGTGTATAAATATATATTAGAATGATGAAATGCATCATAGTCTTTGAAACTAAGTTCTAAAATGATTGACATATTTTGGCCTTTCACAGATAAAGAGCTGAATACACATTCAATGAAAAAATATTCAATAAGAAATTAGTATCTGAAGATAAAATTGCAAATCTGGATGCATGAAATGAGTGTATGAATGTCTATATTTGAAGGCTGCACTTTTCCATAACTTTAGTGAGAATATAAATGCAAATGTAAAATACACGTCATTGCTTTAAATGGGTTTGAATGCTTTCAGTCTAAATCGTGAGTTTGGGTGAGTTTGGTATTTCTTCAGGTGAATTGGGCCATGCTTATAAATACTGCATTTGTTTCACTTTATCATTTATTACCAGAATAATTACTCTGCAGACCCCACATCAAAAGTTTTTGACAGGTACTTGGGCCTTATTCAACTGATCACACTTTGCACCTACTATGTAAATACCTACATGTCGTTCAGATTTATCATTTAAACTCCCTTCGGCCAGCAGACATGCATTGGTAATTACTGATTCATTCATCTTGGCCTGTTTTCGACTGATCTACCTTAGGATACCATGAATTTGCCCCTGCACATGCCTCTCTCTCTGCATTTGATAATAAAGGGAATCTGGACAGCTGGCTTGAATGTAGATTATCTGTGCTGGTTGACATTGACCCTAGACAGTGATTTTCTGTAATCTTACACGTTTGGGGAATGGAGGGCAATGGGAGGATTGGGGGTGGGAGGGTTGGTTCTTGCTGTTAGCACAAAAAAATGGAAATATTTTCAAGGCTGATATGACACAAATAGAGACATTGTTTAACACTGCAGATAATAATTCTGGTATCATGATGGTATTATTCTGATTTTATCAAACCCGACACCAGGAAAAGGCCAGAACCTTATGTGTTCAGTGGGCATACGTGTGTCTGTTGTAATTTATAATTTTAGTGTGAGAAACACACTTCTTTGAGTTTTCTTAAGTAGGCGGAGTGGAGTGAAAGCTCCAGGGTGAAGTGCAAACTTCAGAAGATGCATAATGTGGAAATTTCTGTTGATTTATGCAGATCAGAGTTGAACAGATGTTAAAGTCAACTGATGTTAAAGTTTAAATGTAGCCTAAGTGTGAAATCATACTGTATATTTTATCAATAAACATCAAAAGAAGTCCAAGTGCAGTGCAATTTTATAGCTGTAAAAATATGAAGAAATTATGTTTATTTAATTGTCTGGAAAAAAATTTCAGAAAATCTTTAACAATCGCAATTTGATGCTATGACTGGTCTGGAATTTCTTATGTTCCTGATTCTCATAAAGGGGCTATTCTTTAATAAAGTTTGGGATGTAAAGTGAGAGGAGAGGGAGGAAATTGATAGCAAATACAAAAAATTGTAAAGGAAAGCAGTGCTTATCATCAACTTTGAAAGCAAAAGAGGTTATGGTAACTTGTTTTCCCGTATCAGAATGTCTCAAAATATTTGAGAATGTTACAAATGTGCTGTCATCCCAGAGTTAAGTTAATTGAGCTGTATGTATTATTCAGCAGACACAATCTGTAAGGAAATTGTGACTCAGTAATAATTCTGTTAAAGTGCAAAATATTCAAAAGTTATAGAGTGAGATATGGGAAGGAAATTCTGATAAAATGGGAAATAGGATAAGCAAAAAGACTGCTGTGGTCTTTTTTTTCTGCAAATAGATTGAACACAGGGAAAATGTGGTGTCACAACTTAATCATATTGTGATGAGTGAGGTGGGAAGGTGAAAGTTTACCCTAATGTACGGATGATGACAAAATAAGGCTTGAGTTTTTTGTATGCATCCCACCAATCAATATGTGTAACAGCTGATGCCATAGGTGTAGAAGGTAATTTCAGCGTATTAAATTAGGAGACTCATTTATGTTAAAATTTACATTGTGATGTTTAAATTGAGAACTGTGGAAACTTAATTTTAGCTTAAAGTGAGTAATGTGGAGGCATTATTGGTAAATGACATTCAGCTTGTTCAGTCCAAAATCGTGTTTAAGAACATGAAGTTTGCCATTTGCAGCTGTATGACAGCCTAGACGTAGTGCCAAGATAATAAACATACCTGTGAGCTGGGGAAGTGCTCGCTGAGTGTCCCAGCTCAGGCTGTGTGCAGGTACCACCAGTGTAGCGAGCTGGTTTGTGTGTGGCTGACAGGGTATCCTAGGAGTTAAATTACAAACTGATAGTGAAATGTTTAAGAGCCTTCTGCCCACTCTTAGTGATCTAGATTAACCATAGCCAAACATTTACAGTCTCCAAGTGTGGAAGATGCTTTTAGATCATTCAGATATTAACTGGTTTTTAATTGGTATAAATGCTTCTTAGAATTTTCAGCTGTTTACTTTGAGCAGCTCTACCTTCGCGCTGCAGTCTTGTCAGGAGTTAGGAGTTTAATGCAGGCTACATAATTATTAATTCTTAATTCTTTATGAGTTGGGTTTTTTTTTCCTTTTTAGCAGAAACACATTTATTCTTTTCATAAATATTCTTATCCTTAGAATAAATATGAAAGGCTAAGGGAGAGAAAGAAAGAAGAAGAAGAATTATGCATCTGGTGTAGCTGTCCTGAAACTGAAATTGAATGGCTTGATGCACAGTAAAGTAATACAATTAGCCTTTGGCTATACTATGCACCATTACATAATGAGTTTGTATTTACAAGCACATTAATTCCAGCTCTAAGGTCAATCAGTACAGGAATAAAAAAACTCCTTTTTTTCCCCATTGTGTCCTGATTAAAGAAAGTGCTGTTTGGTTGGTTGGAGGTTTTTTTTTCATGTTTGCAGTGAGTTGATTGTCTGTTTTAATATCCATCAGTATCCAACCTCTTACTGATAATCAAGGTTCTCCCATGATGCATTTTAGAATCATGTCCAAATTTGTGAAGTCAAGGGATTTTTCAGCCTGCGTTTTTTGTTACTACTTTTGAAACAGTTGAATTAGGCAGCTGTGGCCTTGGGGAATTTAGTGGTTGCCTTTTGCAAAATTGAAGGTATTTATTAATATGGCATTGTACTATAAATATTATGATGTTATGCCTGCAAAACAAACTTAACTAAATTTGCCTTTCAGTTACTTTTTTTGATAGTCTGATCCATTATGTGAGAACCTAGAATGATATTGCAGTTTGCAGTATTTGTATTTCTGACTGCTACTGAAAATGGTGAACAATCCAATTAACTTTAACCTTTAATTTTTTTTATTTTATTTTTCGGACATAGAGGTGACTTTATCTTTGAACTCTCCAAATTTTTGTCTGGTTCAAAACCTAACAGAAATAAATTTACTCTACTCTAGATTGTCTGTTTTATTTCTCCTTTCCACTTTGTGTTATTTGAGGAGGTTTCAAAGGAAGGCCCCTTCAAGTGCTGTTTGAATAACAGTGGAAAGTTCAATAGAGAAGATCCTCAGAGCACATGAAATTTTATGTAAGTTGCTGTCAGAACACTAGCAAGAATCTAGCTGCAAAGACCTCCTTTGCCTTCTGGAGAATGCTTTGTTAATTACTCAAAAGAAAATGGACTTTATTACAGTGTGGAAGACTCTTCATCCAGTTTTTTTTCAATACAGAAAAGGAGTGCTAGAGCAACATGTGCCATGCTTGGATTAATTTGGAATACACCTGCTGGTGTCGGTGGGACAGCTCTTCCTCATTGCAGTGAGGCAGGTCCAGCTGCCAGCCACATCTGGTGTGTTGACTTGGAAAAAAACCTTCTGACCCCTCCTTCACCAAGCCCTTTTAAATGTCACCTTTTGTGTATCTTTATAGTTCACTGTACTGTTTTGTATTTGATTAAATTGTACTGTTTTAAAAGCACCTACAGCTCAGTATCTGTAGTTTTTTTAACAGTTTGTTTTGGATTAGATGTGCATCATATTTCCACCGTTATATATTCATCTTTTCATTTTAATAAGAAGCAGCGACAACAATACCAAGTCCTTTGTTTGAAAGAAAATGCTACTTTTATTATTCTTCTGTATATTTTCTTACTTGATTATATTGGCTCCTTCATTCATCTAGACACAATGCTATATACTGTTTTCATCATTTATGACTAGAACTAATAATCCTACACTTTTAATTATTAACTTTGGATAAAATACTAACTTGTTTGCTTTTAAATTACTTAGTTGTCTTTTAACTGCATGGGAACTGGGCATTCTTTGTGTGCTGTTAAAATGAACTCTGACTGAATTAGTTACAGTATCTCATTACTTCATGTCATGATTGTTCTTATAAAAAGTTTAATTTATTGGAAATGTTTTGTTCTATGTATTGTTGTTACTTTGATCCAATATGAAACATATATTGGCAGTAAAATCTGCTTATTGATGCAAATACTTTATAAAGATAATACAGTCTAAAATTTTTTATTAGTTTTGTTTATGTTTTGAAAAATTGTATGTCCTTTCCTGGAGCAATGTTTCTCAAACTTACATTGCAGCTTCCAAGGGACTTAATGAAAGATTCAAAGAGTTTTAAAATAATTGAAAATAATTTTAGGTAGTATATATTAAATATTGACTATGTTCATTGTTTAACTAGAAAAATCAAAAAGAATATGCTGACTCATTGAGACACCCTTGGTTTCCTCAAGACTGGGGGTGTGAAAAGCAGCAATGGTTCCTGTTAGCAAGAGGGAAATGGTGACCACAGGGCAGAGCCAACCAGGGACAGAAGAGAGGGGACTTGTGTGCTGTCAGTGCTAACAGGGATTTCCTTTTTCCCAGTGTCAGGGAAGCCAAGCTGCTGTGGGTGAAGACGGCTGGTTCCCTGTTCTGCAGCCAAGCAGCAGTTTAGGGAAGGCTCTGTAAAGGCTAATGCACCTGAGGGAGGGTGGTGCATTTAAAATATTTGAGAAATAGTACTCCAAAATATATTGAATTACAGATTTTGTGTCTGTCATTGTGGATTAAGATCAATACAGGGTCATTTGTGGGACATTTTTTAGGTTGTCCCAATTTTAATATGTACCTTCCAAACTTTCTCTGTCAGGCTTTTCCCATGGGCCAAGAATTCAACTCTTCAGACCTGAAAATATTTTAGTTTTATTGCTATTTCAGCAATCCCACTTGCCCTCGCCAAAAGGAACTGCAGCAGGAATCTCTGCTCCTTGGAAGAGAATTAAATCAGTGATAGCACTGATCTCCAAGGCATCCAGCTGAGAAATTCTTGACTGGAGTTGCATGTGGTTTTGTGTCCATGTGCCTGCATGTGGCTGCCATTGAAATAGAGAACTATGTAACCTGGTTACTTGCACATGACCAGATTGACTTGAACAGTTGAGGTCTCTAAATTTCAATGCAAAATACTGTGTAGATGTACCTTACCTCTAGGCCATGTTCTGAGGGCTTGCTTTTCAGCCAGAGGGGTCTGAAGACTTTTTCATTCTGTATATAAAAATGAAAGCTGAACTTCTACAGCACAAGGTGATAGTTACAGCAAGGCACTCACTGTGTTGAGCTGCTACCAGGAGAGACCATTTAAATGTTTTTAACATGTGAAAACTCTTACTAAGCTACTGATTCACTGGTGTAACCATGATAAATACTGGGGTTTTGTTAAAAAAGGGGTGACCTATTTTTAAGTTAGGATTTCCCTTTTTTCTAGTTAGACGACTTTGTTTCTGTGGAAATAAGTGGAGAGTTTGGTTTGGCAATGCAAAAGAAATATGGAAAATACATGAGACATTCTAGTATGTTTTGGGGCAATTCTACAGGATTGTGCCTCCACCTGGATGGGATTATGATTTCTGTCCCCTTGAGAGCTCCAGGTGCTGTGGGAAGGTGATTTCACTTTGGGAGTCACTCAGAGTGTCCAGTTACACTGTCTTCACCTCTGACAGTGTCTGACAGGGAACCACTGGCCTTCAGTAAGTTGGACAGCTTGTGGCTTTCTGTGTTAGACTGAATGCAGTTTCTTCCTCTTGTACTCACTGTTTTAACCACATTTTTGTGGTAAAAGATGTACAAACCCAAGCTGATTTCCAGGATCAACCAGCAAATTGCCTGGAGGACAAACTGACGTGTATATAAGGGCTCTGTGTTATACCAAACAGATTCCTCAGACTTCAGCAATGTATATACATATATATAGATATATGTTCTTTTTTCCACACAGAAATTAGGGCAATATCATTAAAATAGTTGCAGCCAGGTATTCTAGAAGTAAATTCTTTCCCTGTGTCCTCTAGCCCTGCAGCAGCTTGTCAGGATCACCAGAGACACATCAAAGTCTTCTTAGTCTAGAACACTCTTATGCTTGAACATGATTTTCCCTACATAACATAAACCATATGCTCATATTGACTGCCACCATTCCAGTCTCTAAGTCCTCCTTTCCTCTTAACTCTCTTTTCATGCAGATAAAGTCAAGGCTTGTCTTCTTTAAGTGGAGAAGAGCAAGCCCTTCTATACAGTTTGTCTTCCTTTCAGAGCTTCTGCTGGTACGAGCCATGAGCAAACAGCTTGGGCTTAACAAGTGTAAACAGGATCTAGGTCACAAAATCCTCATGGTTTACAATGAAAATTAATTCAATAGGCAACTCAGTGAGCCACAAAGTGTTACTGTTATAGAAGTGCAACGTATCAGAAAGGTAACAAACACTGTTGTATTAGTGAGTGGTTCAAAAGCATCTATGGCTACAGTGTTGCAGATGAAAATTTAAAATATAAGATTTTTGTTTCTCTGAAATAAGAAGGGGGGATGTTTAAGGTGGTTTTTATTGTTTTGGGGTTTTTTGACCTGTTTTTGCCACCAATTTAATTCTTATTTTTGCAGACTTGTCTTGTTTTTAGTGGTTGTAAAGTCTTTTACCTGTCTGGTTTTTTTGTGTGTGTCTTTCTCCCTTTCTTCCTCTAAATGCTGGCAGTCTTTCTTTGGCCTGCTGTAGAATACTCACATTAATTCTAATGAGGAAAGAAAGAGTTAAGCAGTATCACAGTTTATAGCAGACAGATTTTGAACACTCAAAACAAGAAAACTTGGGTCAGCTTATAGCTGTTGCTCTAAAGGTGGACTTGCAAAGCTTTAATAAGACAATTTTAAGCATGAGTTTTTTGATGTTAGAGCTACATAGCACCTAACACAGCTCTGTTCCTAAAACAAGGCAGTAATTGGCTAAAGGATGAGGTTCTCTAAGTGATATTCATCGTTCCTATATACAGATTGTAAAAAAGTAACACAGTGATGTGGCCCTTGGCTTGATAGGCATAGATGTCTATCACTTATCATGAGCTGATGAATGAGCAATATTTTGGCTATGACCCTGCTTTAAACTTCTTGGGTTTCTTCCTACAGTGTCAAGATTAATATCTAGAAAATTAGAACTGATTATTCTGCACAAGAATACCATTTTGGTCTGTCATAAAGTATTGGTAATAGTGCTGGGAGGTGGATCTTTCTATGCACCCATTAGTCCACCTTTAGAGCTTCTCTGCCATCAGTACAATGTGAAATGTTTGTGTCTTCAAGCAGTTACTAAGGTCAGAAATAGTAGATAGTGAGCTATCTTCAATCCCAGCACTTCTTTATTCAAGGAATAAACTTCCAAAAAGATGGAGGAGAAAAAAACTCTTCCAAAGCAAAACTCAGTATATTTTAATATTAGATTCTTTTTAGGGTGTATGAAGATACTCTTGTACTTTCTCTTCTACTCTTTCTTTTTCTACTCCATGAGTTTAGCTATCACACCAGCCAAGCCACTCAAGACTTTTATTTTAAGACAGATATGTTATTAAGTAGACAAAAACAACCAGACTTTTCTTCTTATTTGATTTTTCTGCATCTGTGTAGAGAATTGGAAAAATCTTGTGAAAATCTTGTGAAAAAATGTGATTAAGAGGAAGGATCCTATCTGGACTGGAATGATAGTTAGAATGCATGATTATTTTGCAAGGAGGGGTACAGTTTATTTACCTGTGAGTAAATGTTATTTTGTGAGGAGTGTGCCCAGGGGAATGAAGAAAAATAATAATCTTCAGTTGATTCTCTCATAGTGCATGTGCTCTGAGGATGCAGTACCTGATTTAACAGCATCTGCAGGCATAAACTGAAGCTTTCACAGTTAATTCTTAAGCTGTAGAGCAGATGGGAGGACTTGACATTCAATTTAATGCCTACTTATGCACCTTTTGCTGTAAACACTAGACTTTTTCTTTACAATGTTAGTTTAATTAAGGAATTAACTGGATTCTGTATGTTATTTACTCATTAAGATTTCTCCAGTAGCTCTAGTGATCACTAATTTTATGGGCATTGGCAATAAACTTGCTGTGCTAAAGGGAAAAAGATGTAATCAGAGGAGTTAATTTTATAAGCACAATACAAATCCATTTGTAGATCTGCCTTCTTAACATGAGTGGTTTTTTAGTCAGTTTAAAAGCACACAGGATGTTAGAACTTCTATTTCCTCAGCTTTCTGAGCTATATTCTGGTTTTTGCTTTTACAAATTAAAAATTATAAGTATAATCATGATTATTTCTCTCTCTCTCTTGAACCAGCCTCTTATTCCTAGAAGCCCTACGAGCAGTGTTGCTACTCCATCCAGCACTATCAGTACACCTACAAAAAGAGACAGCTCTGCCCTGCAGGATCTCTACATACCCCCTCCTCCAACAGAACCTTATGTTCCCAGGTAAAAAAGACCATTTCACAGTACAATTTGATATAAAAAATGTTTGTGAAGTAACTGACCATTCTGTTCATAACTATTTTATTAGTCTGTCCTATAGATAAACCCATATTAATACTGTATATTGCAGGTAAACTGGTTATTAAGTGTAGATGTGTTAAATCAGACCCACAATATTCTGAATCAGTATCTTGTCTGCAAAATGGACAGTAGCGTTTAGAAAAGAAGGTTCAGCACCCTGTTTTCTCAAATATGGCCTAATCAATTGACTGCTGTAGTTTCATCCTCATTCAAAAGAGCAAAAGTTACCTGAAACCCTGAATCTGTAACTAGGAAAGGAGCTCGTATTTGTCCCCTTGCCCAGTAATCATGATGCAGAAAGGAGTCTGAGTTAAATGCAAGAAACTTTACAACTTCAACAACAGCACTGTTTAGTCCTGCTATAGTGTTTTCTTTTTCAGATACATTTGTTTAGATAGCATTAAAACAAATTTCAGGTTTGTGTTTTACTGTGGCCACTCTGCTAGACTGTGCAGTGACCCTGCTGTTCCCTGTCAGTACAGCTGCTACTCTGAGCTGTCACCTGGAACAGGCATTTTCATCTCTCCCAGGTCTCTGGACTTGCTGAGCCAGAAGAGCAGCAGATCCTCCTTGCAGAATCATTAGCCTACACAACTGCAAATGATTCAGTATAATTCCTTAATGTACACAGATGTTGCATTCCTGAAACTCTGAGAGAATTATGGCCTACAAATAGAACAAAAAGTGGCTACCCAGAGGTCTAGGATTGTATTTAAGAGGAATCAGAATTCCTAAAGCTTCCATGATCTTAGACACAGGTTAGCGTATGTCCAGTTAATGTATTTTTAAGTTACTTCTTGCTTTTCTTTTAGTTACCTTTCTTAGAAAGGTTATAAGAGCAGCATGTACTTTCTTGTACCTGAGTTTCTTGTAGCTGAGTTTTTCTTACACTTTCTTATCAGTAACTCCTCTAGCCAGTTAAGAAGATGTATGACCTGATACTGGCAGGACTTTCCAGGGGCTTGTCCAAGAGCGAGGTATATGGCAAGTTAAATTGCCTACTGGGGAGGAGAAATTGAGATTCTATGATAAATTCTTACTCCTCAGAGATATGAAAAACTCTCCAGGGCAGAAGTGCAGTTTGACTTTGTGAGGATGTCAGAAGCCTTTTGTGAAGCCTTAAGCTGTGTCCCTTGTTCCTTCCTTATCCTTGCCTCATCTGTACCTGGCTTGGTTTCTATTTCTCAGAGAAAAGAAATAAAATTATTTCAAATGTGATGTGTATAACCTAGTTGAACTTACACATACTCTAGTTTACTATAACTATTTTTTTCTTTTAATTAAATGAGAACATTCTCAGTCACCACACTTGAATTGTGCACAGGAATCACATATGTGTTTTACTTCCCTGACAGCAGTTCTTTGTTATGCTTACATAAGTATTTTAAGGACTTGGTTTTCAGAAAATCTACAGAAAAGCATCAAGTATTTAATTCTAGTCTATTAACATAAAACAACCAAAACAGTCTTAGGTGTGTTTCTCTTTGACTACAGTAGTCATATGGTAATGACATAGTGCTCCTGAAACTATACTATGTTAAATAATTAGCACTTTTGTACTGATTCTGATTATGTTTACCATCACAAAAATATTTTTATTTGATAAGAAGTGCATCCTAATTTTTAAAATATTTTTAGTGAACATTCACTACTCTTCAGTTTTTGAGTTCTGCTCTATAAATAGAGATCTTCCAAATGAATTTTGATTATTTTTAATAACATCTCTTAAGTCATGATAATAATGTAGTTGTTTGGACCAATTCAGATTAAATCTTATAATACATATTAGTATAAGCTGTAATCTTGTAGAGAGGTTAAGCTTTGTGCATTTGATTTTTTTCATCAGCTTAATCCAAAGGGACTCTTCTTGATTTCACCTGTCACATAGGATGCAGTGTTTCTGAATAATTAGTTTGGACATTTCATCAGGTTTTTTGTCCATGATTAACTATATTAAATCATGTGTGTATTTTGGATTTTATCAAACTGCTCAACATCTCAGTTTCTCAGTTTGTTGTTGCCATTCCAAAGGAAAAAAAAAACAAACAAACAAGCCTCCTTTTGTCAGTGGAACAGAGGAAAAGACTTGATGTTTTGATGTGAATTGTAAAACCCAAAGCCTTGGTGCTGATCCCCACAGACAGTACAGCTGCTGATATATCCTCACATGGATGGCATGACAAAAAGGCACCATCACTTTTTGTGTGCTGGTTGTGTGTTAGTGCCTGCTCATATCTATCAAGTACCTTTGGGGATGAGAACTGGAGCCCTCATCTCTAGAGGGCTGTGCCAAAGGGGGTGTGCCTGAGGGCTCTGTACTTAACTTCATGCTTGCAGTAGAGATCCCTCTAGGTCAGGCTGTGCTGCCTTCCTTGTGCCAGCCCCTGATGGTGGTTGCAGCATTGATTAGCACCTGGCTAATGGTGTATGTCAGTCTCCATCAGTTACCTGCTGGGGTCCCCAGCTCTGTCACCACAGAAAGTCTCTGTGACTGGAGGGGAGCCCACAGCCCCATTGGGGCATCACCATCCTCTGGGACAGCAGCTAGCCAAAGTGAGTGTAGTGACCACAGCTAGAACTGACAGTGGGGGTTTGTGATGCTGCACTGTCTCATCAAGGCAGGATGGCCTTTTCTCATCCTTCATTGCTGCCTGGGCCCCATGAGGAGGCTTTGCCTGGTCTCAGGGAGTCTCAAGATGCCAGGTGAAGTAGGGGTTAGCATGCTGGCCAGCTTGGAACTCACATGGAAGTTCACAGGGGCTGAAGGACTCCAACAGGAGCATATGGCCCAGCATGTCTCTTGATTACCTCTTGAATACCTACTTCTCTCTTGACTACCTGCATTTTACTGCCAGAAATGACTGTCTGATCAGGTCTTTTGCAACCGTCTCCAGGCAATTCTAGAAACACATTTATTAGATGAGTCCTGGTTCATCTAGTGCAAGAAAGGACTCCTAACCCGGCACAGCTTACTCTCTGTCCTTTGAGTAGTTTCCATTTTCAAAGAGTGGGGCAGGGCTGCAGGAAAGCAAAAAGATCTTGGGAATCTGGCACAAGGTGCAGAGTGAGGACTGTGCTGGGGTAGCAGCTGATAAGCAGGTGAAAATGGATGTACCTATACAGCTTCTAGACCTGAAATGATTGTGCAAGGCTGTCAGGTGTCTGTATGTCTTCTGTGCCTAGTTCTTCTTGATCTAGGGTAAAGTGTAAGGAACCAGATTGAGTTTGCTGATGCTTGCCATGTAGCCATGTAAAAGTACCCAATGTATTTAAAAATGCAGGTATAAAAATGTTAAGGCCAATGTCATTCCTCTGCACTACATCACAAAGTGCAAGGTTGATGCCAGAAAAAAACCAAGAAAAAATAAAAAGAGTGACTGCACATCCATTTTATCACTGTAATTCTTTTCAAGAGAAATCAATGAGATGGATAAATCAGTAAAGAACTAAACAAACATATGTGTGAGGTAACTGGCATATAAATGCATGCATATGCATATATGCTGTGTGATCCTGATGTGGGGTGGATTTCATCTGTTTCAGTCTATGAAATATTGACATAGGCCCATGGTTATTGCAATATTCACAGTATAAAAAATCAGTGTCTTATCTCAATATATTAAAAACTTCTCTTTTTAACTAAAGGGATGAAAAGGGAAATCTCCCCTGTGATGACGTTGGCAGACATATAGTGGGCAAACCAGTTCATACAGGATCTGAATCTCCAAACTCATTTCTGGACCAGGAATATCGGAAGCGCTTTAATGTGGTTGAAGAAGATGCAGTTTTGTACTGCTATGAGTATGAGAAAGGAAGAACAAGTGGTCCTGGAAGGAGAGAGAGCACACCAACATATGGTACAGCATTGATCTCATAAAGATAATCACCATTTGTTGATTTTAGGATTTTCATGCATCTGCTTTTGTTTTTAACCATGAATTTTTTTTCCTGTGGCCATTGATTTTGCTGAGAATTCATTACTGCTTTAGTCCAATTTCAGCCTAAAAGCTTATTCTGCTATAGGGAAGAAAAACACTTATTATGATAGGTAAGTCCAGTTAAAAATTGATGGGTTTTCTGAATCTAGGTTCTCTTTGTGCTATCAGCTTAGTTTTCCAGACTATGTTTCAGCATCATTTTATTGAAAAAACCTTATACCAGAAGCTCATTACTAACTTATTTTTTACTAAAAATACAGAATGGAAATTTTCTCTCATTATAAGGGCAAGACTTGAATAAGTTTTGGAATTCAGCTTTGGGAAAACTTTACTAGTTATAATAACAATCAAACCCCTTCAGATTTACCAAGAGATGACATGCTGCTTTCATGCTGCGCTGCTCTCTAAAACTCTCTAATTTTTCTTTAGCCCCAGAATTGATGTATGACGGTTGACAGTGGTCTTTTTTTTTTTTTGGTAATACTGTATTAACCTCCTGTAACTTCCTATATTGCAATATGTATTCCTATATAAACATTTCTGTATGGCTTTTTACATATAGCAGTTCATCTTTGCTTGAGATCATAGATTGTTTGAGAAATTTTGCATGTAAATACACACGTGTATTCATGCTACATCCACATCTTGGATTTTGGCTTATTTAGGATGAGAATTTAGAAACAATTTCTGTTAAGAGTTTTGATACTCAAATCCTTGTATCCAGCTTATTTTACCCTTGAAACTGTTGGAAGTCTTCCTTTAGCTAGTAACTTGATCAGCTTTGGACTGGGAAAACTGGTTTTCTGCTGCCAAATATAAAATTGTACAGACATAAAGTTGTTAGGCTATAGATGAAAATGAGGAGAAAATCTCGTGGCTTAAAAAGGTATTTTGACTGCTCTAGTATTAGCTGAGCCCACACTTCAATATTTTTTCAACCTGCCTGCTATGTTACTTCAGTTTTTAAAGTGAGCACAAGCTGTATGTTAGAGTTGTTATAGCAATCCTGTCATCATATACCTTTGTGAAGAAAATAGATGTAAATATATGAATCAGCATGGATTTAGTACATAATGCAGCCAAGCCCCAGACATCCAGCCTGATAACTTTGATATAAATTGAACTTGAGCTATGTAAAGTATCCTCAGGACCTGGAGCAATGTGCTTGCACAACATGAAAGGTTGCACTTTCAAAAAATGTACCCTTTCTACACCATCCTGCTGAGAAATCTTCAGTATCCTTTTGATTTCAAAGCCTTTTCAAGTGTTTTCTAACCATGCCTATTCTGTGCAAAATAACTGGTACATTTTCAAAATGGATATATCAATTTTATTACTCCAGTATTTCAAATGTTACAATTGGTGGCTGCAGTCAGTTCCATTAATAGGGATGTACTCACTGCTCCAGACATTAAATTTTAATACTGATGTTGAGAGTGAAGAACACATTTCTTCTTCAAGGACTGCTGAATCCATTATTATATTATAGGATAGCTTTTTCAGCCTTCTTTTTCTGTTAGCAGAAAGGGTCATAAAGACATGGATCAAAGACTCCACTGAAAATCAGTCATTATTTAACACATTTATTTTACAGTCTTTCACTTTTGATCTCACTTTTTTTAATGAATTCACATTGTCAAGTCCACTTTCATTTAAGTGTATTTTCTAAAAATATTACCATTTCAGCATTAAATTCTAAAGTTTCTCACATGGCATTTGTTAACATAAGGTTTGTGGGTAGGCATGACCTTGGGGTTTCACAGAAATCTGGAAAATGACAATAACACTCTTCTGGCTTATGGTCACCCATTAAGGAAGGTCAAGGAGAATTCCCAGGCCTAGAGAAATAATTGTTTTCAATATGTACTTACCATTACTTTTGTGATGTGTCAGTTTTTTTACAAAAAATTTCTCCTTCATGAGAGGTTAATGAGGCCCTCTGTAATTTCTTTACTGACATCTTTTAACATTTTTTGATGATACTAACAAAGATATTTCTCTTTCACGCACTTACTGGCTTCAAACTCTTCTACAGTTGCTGCTAATTGGCCTTGGAAAGCTTCTGTTCACATGCAAGATAAAAATTTCCCTGAGTGTCCTCCTCATGGAAAAGAAGTTAGGAAATTAATATGGGCTAAAAACAAGATTGTTAGGAGGGGTAACAAGCAAATGAAACTTGAGTTTAAGGAAAGAAATAAATTGATCATTGCAGTTTTAATGCCAGATACAAAAGCAGGTACTTGGAGCAGCTGAAGGTTTTTCAGAAAATTTGTTGTTACTTTTGATAACAATTAGATTTTAACAATCAATTTAGTAGCTTTTCTATTTTATTAAGTGTGCAGTTCCTATTAATATGGTACTGTGTGTTCAGCCTCAACAATGAAAAGAAGGTTTTCTTTCTATGAAAATAAACTGTTGAGAGCTGTTCCTGATCAAGTAAACATCAGCGAAATACATCCATCAGGAAATGACTTTGTGTGTGCTAAATCTCACTGGCTTCAATCAGGCTTAAATATGTGGCCCTAAATAGTAAAATGAATGATAAGTGAAAAATTTAAAATACATGTGATTTTCCTGAGTAGTGATGTATTTGTGACCTGATCATGTGGTCTGTACAGAACATACAACCTTTTTGTCAGTTTTTTGTTTTTTTTTTAAAGATGATAAAAACTTTTACCATTGTGCTGCCTGCATGGTGATGGTGTGCTCTCCATGCACACAGAAGTTCAGCAGGGAGATGGACATGCTTGAATATTTGTTTTCATTATAAACATGTCTCTTTTTTTTCAGTGTATCATGGATTTAACCTCAAAAATGTGGAGCAAGACTTTTATGTAGGGATTTTCTGGTAGAATAATTAATAAAACCTTTGAAGTTTTTGCTTTCAGCTTTGCTACTTTTAAAATAAAATTATTTACTCACTATTTGAGTTTGTGGCTGGTAGATTGATTCAAAAAAGAGCAAGGCCTGATCTTGTTGGGAAAACATTTTGGTTTCAGTCAGTCAGATAATATGCCATATGCTATGATTCTCTGTTTTGTTTCAGTACATTATTTACCTACACTTTGTTTCAATACACTGTTCAACTTGCTAAAGAATTTAGACCACTCTAAGTGGCCCCACTAAGTTCCATAGCACGCTGATTTCACTGATTTCTGACTATATATGTGCAATCTTTAAATATAAACCATAGTTTACAGCATTTTTTGAAATCAATTCAGCAGCTTCCAATAAAATTCAAAAGGTAGGATAGGATTCAGCTATTCTGGTTTTTGCAGTCTGAAGTCAAAGTGAATTTAGCAATGACAATGTACTTTTTTCTGTGGATGAAATGCTACAAAATAAATTACATATAGAGGTTTTTCTACTTCCTTTCTTTCTTGGTTACTGATGGATCATGTAAGCTCACCAGCAAATATGCTATTTGTGAAGGTACTTGAGTGATATACGCAGGTTTCTGTGACCAGCAATTCACATGTGCTTTAAAACAGTTCTCCCATGTGTGTGCCAGGGGCTTCCAGAGTAAGAAATAGATACTACTCAGTGAAAACTGTGTTTGTCAGTGTCACATGTCACTCCAGTGGTGATTTTTTAGTGCACTGGATTTATTTTCTAAACTTAAAAAAAATCCCTTAAATACTTAACTGCTTCTTTTCTGTTAAAGAATACAAGACTCCTGTCTTAACCTCTTGTTCAGAGGCAGTGCTGGATCCTCTTTCATAAGCCATCCTGTAGAATAGCAGCTTAGCACATAATTTGTTCTTTCTTCTGAAGAATATGGGGTTAATGCTGCCTTATGGTGCATGATCTCAATTTTTCCTCTATTTCCAGGGAAGTTGAGGCCTATTTCTATGCCAGTGGAATATAACTGGGTGGGAGATTATGAGGACCCCAATAAAATAAAAAGAGATACTAGGAGAGGTAAGTAATCTGAACACATCTTATACAAGGCATTATCGGTTTTATCTTCCTTAAAGCTATATATTTCACCATCATTTTGCTGCTTGCTTAGCTGTATGTGCTTGTGAACCTGTTTTGGCATTTTCTTTATTAGGTATGCTGAATTTTTTGCAGATTTTATTTTAGGATTGAGGAAGTTGGTTGGAAAACATTCTAGAGCAGCATGGGATTTACTTCAAAGAGGATAAGTTCTTCAAAATTTTGGGTTGTGAGCCTTGGATACTTAACTCCACATATGAAATTATGACCTCTTAGATTGCTGGTATCAGCCAGGAACAAGATGTTGCAGTAATGATAGCTATTTCTGTACAATATTAACTAAATATTCAGTAGGGATCAAAAAAGGAAACACTTTGGAATTATTAGGAAAAGAATACAAGACCAAATTTAGAAATATTCTTATGCTGCCATGTCAGTTGTTGCTCATGCTGTGTATGTGCAATTCCAGTCTCTTACTCTCTTAAGAAAAATGCAGTTAAATACAAGAAGGTTTAGGAGACAACAAAAACTAAACAGGTGCATGAATTGACTTTTAAATTGGGGTCAGTTAAGCAGTCATCAATCATTACCATTATCAGTTTGGGGAACTTAAGTAGAACATAATAAAGGTTTATAAAAGCTTATGTAGAATGAAGGAAAGCAGGTTTGTCAGTGTTTATTCTGAAAAAAGGGCAAAGAGATGAAATATCTCTGTCAGTTGCTGGATAAAAAGAAAATGAGCTGCTGCAGTTAATGTTCAAGCTGAAGAACCTCTTGCTGCAGGAGGCTGTGGATACTAGAAGTTGACATTAGTGCAAGGAAAGACAGACAATTTTGTGAAAAAGAAATCCGCTGAGGTTTCCTAAATTGACAGACATTGCTTCTCAGGATGTCTCAGCTACAAATTGCTACATCCTGGAAGAGTATTCAGGGAAATTATATATGACAGGGTGAATGATCTCCAATGAATGTTCAGAGCAAATTACTTTAAAATGTGTGGTACCACTAACTTTTGTATTCATTAGGACTCCTGGTAAAAGAATAGCAAAACCCCAAAACTTACCAGAAGTCCATCATTACTCATTTTTTAAAACTCCAAGGCAAAATTTATTGATGTGCAACTCCTTTTATATTTGGTTCCCTTTATTTAAAATATACCAGAAAACTGTAAGAGTCATGAATTTTCCCTACCAAAAGTTCGCTTTCTTATTACAGCTGAACCGAAGAAGCATATGGTCTTTGTTAATGAAATAGTCCTGAAGAGTTAAAAGTGACAATAGATCTTAGCAGGAATATTGCTAAGATTGCTGTGTTCTGGAAGCAGGATTTATATGATTACAGCAGTTCACACTGATGTTTTGCATTACTTTTCTTTCAACAGAAAATTCATTGCTTCGCTATATGAGCAATGAGAAAATAGGTCAAGAAGACTACATGTTTCAAAGGAATAGCAAAAAGGATACTGGGAAAAAGTCCAAAAAGAAGGGAGATAAGAGTAGTAGTCCAAGTCATTACTCGCTGTTACCTAGTTTACAAATGGAGTCATTGAGACAAGAAGTCATGGGCACACCTGGACCAGAAACTGCTTTGTACCATGTGAGTAAAAATAACATCAACAAAAGTCATTGCTCTGTGCTTGTGGTAAGAGACAGTCTTGATTTTACAGTGGTGTTCAAACCTTCTCTGGACTGCTGCTGTTGCACTGATTTATATTCTTCAGACATTAACTAGGTCTCAAAGAAATATTTTAGAATTCTTGATTTTGCTGTTAAGATGTGTGATGGACAACATTGTTTTATTTCCTTTATTAGAAGATGGCACTTTTGAAATACAGAGTGATATCTCTGCCTTGACTTAGTTGCTGCTGATGGAAAGGGTAGCATCAGCACTTTCCTGACTGGCTGGAAACCTTCTTCCCAGCACCTCTATCACTGCAATATGCTAAGTGTTGTCAGACAACCCCTTTAGTACAGGCATTTGGAAGGCCTGATAATGGCAGGAAAACTTGTGGGAGGGAGGCATTTGTTTTTCTTTCAAGGTAAGAAGAGCTCTAATGCATGTAATTGTTTTTAACATACAGCCCTCGGGAATGCAAGTATTTGTGTGAAGGCAGTGGTTCTGCTGAATAGGATGCAAAAGGAAAATTGCAGTGACTTGCTCATTTTTAAGTGTGTCCAAAAAATGGAGTTAGAAGATCATAACATATTTTAGATGTGATAAGACATTCACCTCATAGCACTTCCCATGTATCGAGAGAATACTCTTCTCTCAGTGACATTTCCTTTCTCAGTATATGTTAAATTCCTGACACTATGCAGTGAGAAAATTTTTTATTTTAAGACACCATCTTTTTATTTTTTCTTTGGTTCCCCCTATCACATAATATAAGTCTAGTTTCCAAATTCTGTACAAAAATAAACGATGTATCCTGGTTTGGAAGTTCATGAGCAACAGCAAGCACAGAACTGACAACAAGCATTTTTCATTTACTTTGGATATCCATCCACAAAGCATTTGAAATGTTACCACCCCAAATTCCACCAGTATCAGCCAGTCCTTTTTGTGCATCATTACCATTAAATAATGTCTCTCTGTAATGCCATTAAATCTTCAACACCTTTTTGAAAGTTTAATTTGAAAGTTTAGTTGGAGCTTATTCCTATATAAAAATAAATAAAGGTTATTCATTCTTTAGAATACAAATCAGTATTGATCTGCTAACTGGCTATGGAGCAAAATGCATGAAGTAAACAGAAAAAGGAATCTTGGACTATTGATTTGTCCCAGGGGAAATGGAAAGGAGCCCTTCACAAAGCATTTACAGCCCTCTGCAGCTGAATATTGCTGATGCTGCCTCTGGAAGCTGGCTGCAGTCATGCAGTACCAGAGTTTCTATTTAGTGGTGGTGACACCCAAGTATTCTGGTGCATACATCTTTTGCCACATAGCAGAGTCAAAGGTTTTGTAATAAATTGGGAAGAACTTTTCTTCCAATCTTAAATAAACAGTGCAGTGAGCACACAAGGAATGAGGGAGTACAGGTAACACACAATGAACTCGTATTTGTTTGCAGTAAAATTTTATTCAGATATAGATAACAAATTAGACAATGAAAACATATTTTATACTCAAGTTGCATCTTAAAGATCACTAAATAGTGACTGTCCTATTACAGTTTGTTTTTTTTTACAAGCAGCAGCTATCTGGTTTTTCCCAAAGATTTCAGATTGTTTGTAAATGGGAGCCTCTGGGTACAATGAGTTGGGTGCAAAGGAGCTGCTCTCATAGTAGTGAAAGAGCTGGAGATTTTTGTTCAGTTTTGTTTGTTTGTTTTTTTCAGAAGTCAGTATTTTCATCATGTTAGAATATCAGGAGGAGAGAGAATACTGTGACTCTCTGCTGTGTACACCACAAGTCAGTAGATTTTCCTAAAGTAAAGAGCAGCTTCTACCACATGGCTTTAGTTGAATTTGAACCTGTAGTGCCTCAATTCTTTGCATAAGGTCCCAGTGTTAAAGAACACTCCTCTAGGCTTGTTAAGTAGCTCCAATCTGTGATTGCTCATGTTGTTAAGAATATTCACCTATTAACCTGTATTTACCTGGCTTCCATGCCCAACCATAGTTATAAATGTACCATTGTCTTCTGGATTTAAACATCTTTTGTTACCAAATTTATCCCTCAATACAGGATTTTAGAGGTTATAATCAAATAATTCTGTAGACTCCTCTTGCTTGCAAGAGTTAGAATGAGCATCTTAGGTTTTTCTTCAAATACTGGGTTTTCACATCCTTTCCTCATTCTCATTATTCTTTCAAATCTTTCTTATCAAATTATCTTTCATATCTAATCCTAAACTATCTTAAGCATCCTTCCTAAAGCATATATGCCAGCACAGCACATAAATTTCCAGGAGCTGCATGGAAAGGTTACATAACCCTTCCTGTTCACTACCTCTCTATTTAAATGCTTAAAGGACTGATTACTGTTTTTAAGCATAGCCTTGGAATCAGGGTATGTTTGTTACTTGGTTTTAGTTTTATTTCTTCTGTAATGGTATTATTTCAAATCACTTATCTGCAAGACTGATATTCCCAATCTAAAACCTTTTATCTTTGCATTTTTTAAATACTATAACATTGTATATGGTTGGTCATGTTAAAACATGTGACTTCTTGGGTATGCTTGCTGAATAATCCATGTCTCTGAAACACCCTAACTATGAAATATGTGAGAGTAAGGGCTTTGGACCCTCAAACTGGGCCCCCATGATTTCCAAGTCCATAACTAAGGAGTATTGAAGCTCCAGGAATCTGGGGTCTAGTGTGGGGTCTCTTTGTTCTGACTTTAAATTTTTAATGTGTGTATTCAGTGAAATAGAAAGCATGCAGATTTAATTTCTTCTTTTCCTTCTATTTTCTTTTCCTTTTTACTGAATTCCCTGGAGTAAAAGCCATGCTGCTCACTCAGCAGTCAGGTTTTGTGTCATTCAGTGGTCTTTAATTCTGTGTTACCTTTATTCAGTGATGTTTTCATTCTTTTTTGACTCCATTGATACAAATGTTAAATAATTTTGGACTAAAATACATCCCACTTGTTAATGATGAAATCCCCTTACAATTCCAGTTCTCTTTACTTTTGAATTTTGCAGCCACTGATGTGAGCAGGTTGATTACGTTTTTACTGGAAGTTTTCCTGCAGAAAAACAGCTTTTACAGTTATGCTGACTTCAACTCCTTTTGCTGCTTTTATGTATGGCTCTACAGAAAAGAAAAATGTTTGACTGAAAAAGTACACTGCTGAATTAAATTACCACAGCAGAAATGGTATTATTTTTTTGTGCTGTAAACAAAGTGGATAGTGTTAAAAAATATTACCATGGTGATGTAGAAGTGCCTGGTTGTTGTTTATTTGCTAAAAGCTATTCTGTAAAATGCCAGCAGATTCAAACTGTTACATTCTAGAGTGATCACAAGATTGTGGCAGTCTAGCATTTTTCTGACTGCCAGGGTACTAAGCTTGCATAAAATCACTGGTTTCAACTGTTTTGTTTGTTGACACTGCTGGCCTGCCATTGCAATAAAATGTGTCTGGTCAAGGGTGCATTTCAGACGCAGCCTTGGAAAGTGAACAGGGTTTGCTTGTGTCCACTGAACGTAGCCAGTGTGATAGCTGATACCATAGCAAAACAAAAACTAATATGTGCTGTGTCTGTGAGCTAAACATCTCTTGTATCCTCTTCTGGTGTTTCTGAATCCTCATATACAAATGTTCTGCATTGCTTTGTTTTGGTTTTTTCCCATCCTAGGAACTGTTTTCAGTGTTATGTTGATTTCTAGACAAGTTGTTGTTCTTGCATTCCATTTTTCTTCCTCAGTATTGTAAAGAAACCAACACAGAGTGTTAATGTTTTTATTAAGCTGAGACAAACTGTTTGAGCTGTTGCTAATCTGATGTGCAAGCAGGTGTTTAATGTGATCTATTTCTGTAGGCAGAAAACAGCACAGTTAAAATTGTCTTGAACTTTTGGGGCACAGGAGATGAAAGCTGTGGCATATTGTTGTAGTTTCTCAAGTTCATTATGTTTTCTGTATAGGAATTTTCTTGGTGTGTTGTGCTTTGTTTTTGTTGAAGGAAAATAATGTGGTTATTTAGGAGGGAGATAGAGTCATGGGTCAGAAGAAGTTCAGCATCAGGTTAATGCTAATTTGCTGCCAACTGGATCAATACAACTTTCCCTTAGCCTAGAAACAGACTTGAAATGTGAAGAAAAGGTTACAGGCTATTGTTTACAGTAGTAAGCAAGATTGCTTTTTCTTGCATAAGTCCCTACTACATACAATAGGCTGTAACCTGCACAAACAAACTTATATTATTGACCTTGTTTCTTCTCCCTTCCTGCCTCCCATTATCCCTCTGCCTTTTCCAGTGTATGCTCACTTCTTCATGTGTTATTAGCAATACATAGTGGCTTGCTTGTTGTAGAAAAAGTGACAGAAAAGTAACAGCTTCTCACTTTGCTGTGATGACCAGACTTTTTAAAATGGTTTAATTAATTAGAGGAGTTTTCTTAGTTATTTTATTTGTATTTGAAAGTCAGGTTAGTTTGGTAGCAAAATGTCATTTAAATTTCATACATCTGAAGCAGGTCTCTCAGTAATGGGTTGAGGGCATAAATAAAGGTTTTGTACCTTTGGGATTTTGCTGAATTTACACATGTAGATATGTACACATGCACTATCTTCGGTGTTCCAGTTCTACTTTTAATAAGGGATAAATAAAATAAAACCTTTCATCTGCAAATTGAATTAAATTGGTGCAACTTTGGCAAACTTCTTTTTTTCCCTCTTTAGCAATGTATCACCATCCACGGAGGTCGATGACTTTTAATCACATGATTAACAGCAATACTTGCTGCAGCGAGCACCCACGGAGAGCCAGGCATTCTCCTTTCTGCTCTGCCAGGGAGGCAGCAAGGAGCAGTGAAGATTTGTTTATGGACCTATTGCAAAAGTCAGTTTTTAGCTAGTAATATAAATGGGAAAGGAGACAGTAACTTTTAGCCAAAATAGCTTCTACTTAAATTGTGCGCATTTCTAGGTGTTTCTTGCCTCCTATGAGCCCCTACAGAAAAAATACAGGAAAATGCTTTTTAAAAGCTGAATTCAAAATTTATGTATTTAAGTGTTGTCAATTCAGAGAAGAATTTACAAAAAAAACCCTCAAGATTTTAGAAACTTTAAGTCTAACTCTAC
Organism: Cyanistes caeruleus; assembly: GCF_971803275.1. Lineage (NCBI taxonomy): Eukaryota > Metazoa > Chordata > Aves > Passeriformes > Paridae > Cyanistes > Cyanistes caeruleus. The sequence continues at coordinate 14,588,853 of NC_141703.1, read as the reverse complement.
TTAAATTGTTGATTTTCCCATACTTCTTCTGTTCCTCTCTGCAGAATGGCTGAAAGGAAGTAAAAAGTGAAAATACTTAATACTTTAATACTTAAATAATTTTAATATAGTTAAATAACTATAATACTTAAACTATGTCGTTTTTGATGAAAATTCTTGAATCAAATATGCATGTATTTATAAAACCCTTTAACTGGAGTACCCAATAACTAGCATTTTAAAAAGTGCAGAACGTGTCCATATTAATTTCCAAAAAAACTTATGTGCAAGCTACCCATCACTTTATCACAAAACTCTTCTTTATAAAAATGGCATCTAAAAAACATTAAATAGTGCAGAATGATTAACCAAAAAAACAGCCCTAACACAACTACTCCACTAAAAAACTAATAGTTTCCTATAATTGTAAATATCACCATATTTAAAGAATTTCTGTTTGCTGAATTTTCTTGTTATGGATATTTGTAAATAAATGAAAAAATTTGCAGAAAAAAAAAATTAAAAAAACAGTTGCACAGATTTTAAGTAGGTGTCTGAAATTTTGAATGTGGTTGTACCATTACAGCAGATGGAGTTGGTACATTTTCTTCTTAAAAATGTCTGGAGTCCAACTATGGCAGTATTTAAATAACAAGGCTCCCTTTTTCTTTTTCTCCTCCCTGTTTTCACAATAGTCTATAGTTAGACATGTAATTGTTATAGAATAAAAATCTAGCAGTTGATATCAAAGTCCAGTTTAACCTAAGTGCATAATGAAAAATCTTTTCCAATAATATCTCCATAAATTTTGTTCATATTTGAATTAGTGGTACTTCTTTGCTGTGGTCTTTCATCTCCATTTAAATATATATATTAAAATAATATTGAAACTTGCAGATAGATTACAGACTTACATTATCAGCAAATGCAATCTTAAACTCTTTTTTGAAAATGCAAGAGTTATGTAATGTAAAAAAATTATAGTGGTGTTCCAGTTAAAAACCACTGGCATTTTTATATTCCCAGGTAAGAAACTGCACTGGATTTCAAGTAACCATCCAGAAATTAAATAAATATAATGAATAGTTTTGGAAATAATTGTGAAAAATTTCAATTTTAATTACCACAGTAAGAAAATTATTTTAAAAATCATTTCATTGCTGCTTTGTTGCAAGCTATCCCTTTATAGTCTAAATATAAATATGCATACTCTAGCTTCTACTGTAAAGGTAGGGGAACACAAACCTTAACCAAAAGTATGCTGTTGAAATTTCACAAGTGAAAGAAATGGTAATTTCTCATGATGTCTGGACTTTACAAAAACAGCTGTCTCAGACAGGACTGTGAGTAGGCTCCTGGGTGTCTCAGTAGAAAAGTCCAACACTCTGAGCTGCTGTGGAGGCCGAGTTTCTTCTCAAGGACTTGTATGTTCATGAAGCTCCAGCAGGGCTTGGCTGGTAAAAGCTAAGCACCTGGATACCCCTCTCTGGAGGTGACTGGAGCATTTAAGACATTTACATCTTTCTTCCCTAGGTTATGCAGGTCACAGCTCGGTTTTTGTAGCCTTAGGGGGTTGTTTGGCCTGTTCTAGGACTTCAGCTCCTTGCTCCCTTTTCCATCAGTGAGCATGAGGAATGAGGAAATAAGGCTGTGATAGTAACTAGGTCCACATGTGTGGAAATGGAAGAAACTCATTGCATTGCAGTAAAACTGAGCTGAAGAGGCTTATGAAGTTATAGAATAATCTGATTTGGAGGTATTTTAAAAGCCTCAAAGTCTATTCAGAGGCAAAAGTGCCAGTAAAATGTTTCATATAATGCAATGCAGAGAAGCAAATGCAGTTGTGCTTTGAAGGCATCATGAGCTTGTCTCCATTTCTCATCAGCCTAATCTGCTGTGGTTCAGGTATACATAGTCCTTTGCTCTGAGAGACATTTAGGAAGAGCAACTCTTAAAAAAATAAGGGAGTATAAGTAATAGGAAATTTTTACCTATTGCCTTCATGAGTCTGAAACATCATGTCCCACAGCCACATTGGCCATGGGCAGCTTTGAATGCCTACACATTGGCACATGTGGGGTTTCTTTCATTTGGATACTTGTGGTTTGTTTATCTGATTCAGACAGGAGAGCAACATGTCTCACATTCTCAAGTTGGAATAGTGGTTCCAGGACTTGGCCAGCTTCTACATGCCCAAAAGAAACCATTTAAACAATACTGTATATATCCTTTCATTTGAATGCAGCACTTCACAAATGTAACAGACATAAAATAAGTGATAAAAATAACATTCATGTTGCTAAAATCTCTGTAGGGACTTCATTTAGGTCATAAGGGAACTGTGTAGCATATAAAACAAACAATACAGTAAAGCAGTTAACCAGTAAGCAAAATGTGCCTTTCTTGTGACAATTTGGAACTGATTGGCATAGCCAGATTGTTGTGGTCAAAGGTAATTTTTGCTATTCCATCTGAGTTTGGTAAAACTTTGGTTCAAAATCTGCATTTCTGAGAGAAAAAGAGCAATACGTATAAATTCCTTGCTAATGGAAGATGGCTTTATATTATTTTTAGACTAGTGCAATCAACATAGAGGAATAGAGGGACCTCCTGGGTCTAGTCCTCTGCTATTACAGTTAATCTCTTTCACTTAATCCTATTCACATCTGTATTAAATTCCATATATATATATATATATATATTTGTTGTATATATCCAACAATACAAATTGCTGTTACTAATGATAGTACCGTAAAACATGATAAATTGGGTGAATGGGTAGCCAGTTGTCATAATTCCAAGTAAAATGTTGGACAGAGGGGAAGAAAGATGCCAGAGAGAAAAAGGCATCTAATGAGTTTGCTACAGAAAAACAAAACCCAGATGCCTCAGCAACCAGCATAAACTGCATAGGATAATAGGATAATTCAGTCTGGGAGCAACCTCAAGAGGTTGTGTGCTCTGGTCTTTGGCTCAAAACAGGGCCAGCTCTGAGGTCAGACAGGGCTTCTCAGGGCTTTTCCCAGCTGGATGTTGAACACCTCCTGAGACTGAATGAACTCTTGGCCAGCCTACAGCACTGCTTGTCTGTGCCCATGGCAGAAAAGCTGGTGATGAACAGCAAAACAGGTATTTTGGCAATAGCTGAGAGGATAGCAGCTTGCTTGGATTTAAGGCATAGTTTCTGTTGTTTCATTGCTGCTTAGCTAAAATCATCTCAGGAACGTGCCTCAGTAATCTCACGTCTGTTTTCCCAATTCTAGATTCTCAGTCCTTTGAACTCAAGACTGAAGAGAGTAGATATGCATATGCAGCTTTTATATTGGAGTCCTGTTTAAGCATATATTTTGTGAAACAGTAATACTCAGTGTCCTTGGGAGGGACTGCTAAGTTATTTTAATTATATGGAATAATATCTGCATTATTCTTGAGGGATATTATTCCTGTCACAGATTAGAGAGTATTTTCACATCTACATTGTTTCTCTTTGAAAGACATAATTAATACTATTTATTTGCTCTTACTGGGAAAGTGGTTGCCCAAATGAAATTTGAAGGTATTGAATATGGGAAATTTTACATCTAATTCTGTATACTCTCTGGTCATTACTAAAATCCAGAGTTAATTATTGAAGCAAAGCAAAATCCTCCAGAGATGGAGTAATATTGGTTTATGGGTGATCATGAAGCACAATGGGATTCTTTTGTGGAAAATTTTTGTTTAAATTTTCTCTATTACCTTCTTTTGCATTGTGACCGTGAGGGGAAAAAAAATGGCCTGTCATAATTTCTTTCCATGACAAAGCTGGGGAATTCTTTAAAAATGAGAGAGTTACTGTAAAGGTCATCTAGTCCAGTTCTGCAAGTCTAGATTTATTCCTTACTGCATGAAATATAATGGTCTGAAAGTGTAATTTTATATGGTCTAGAGATGTAGATCTATACACTAATAAATCTCTCAACTCAGAACATTTCCTAATTTCCTTTCACATCCTCATTCTGTATTTTTTTCTGTTATCTATTTCGTAGAATCATTCCCGATTGTATCCTGCTTTTATTACCTGATAGATGACCATTGCCTTTGTAGGTATTGTTTGTACATCAGTAAACTACATTACCAGTAGCTGGTACAATCACAGTAACACAGTTTTATCTTTTATTAATGTAGAATAAGTGATTTAGTCCTTTGATAAAGAGGAGATTAAGAGCAGCACATTGCAGCAGAGAAGTTGATGTCAGGCATTGCACAGAGGGGACACAGCATGAGTTACCACTGCAGTACGGTGGGTTCTCACATCCAGGAGAGCTTCCATCTAGGACCTGACTTCTCTACTGGATCTTCTTCTCTGTTCTCCTTCCTGCACAAGGGAAAGGGAGATACCAGGACTAGGAAAGCATTTAACCAAGAACACTGGCTGGCATGTGTCATGATATTTGGCATTGTAAAAACTTGTACCGAGTGGTGGAAATGTTGTTTGAATTAATGGGGCACATATGCCTGTTTCAGAGTGCCATTTTTTCAAAGTGCTCTGACGAAGAGCTCCATTGTTTCTGAACAAGGGATTTTTTCCAAGTTGTGGTTTTGACTCCACAGGAGTCTCTGCCCCATTTCCCTGCCCCACTTACACAGTGGTGGCTCCTCGAGCCTGTTGCTAACACAAAATATGGGAGATTGTATGGTTCCACCTGGGAGGAAAATGGCTCTTTGCAGCACTGCAGCTTCTGAACCATAGCTGTTTTATTAGGTGTTTCTGTTTTACTGGAGAGAAGTGCTTGTTGCTTAGTGCCTGATCCCTGAGTCAGCCAATCCATCTCTGCTACTGTGCTGTGGAGGAAAAAGCAGCCTGGTATTTTTCCTAAAGCAAAAAAATGCTTTTTGTACACTTCTCAAGTATATCCCTTTGCTTTCAGATTAATCCAAGTAGATAGCATTTCCAACACTACAGAATTCTGACTTCAGGATGGTGTGTAAAACTTCTTGTAAGCTGGTTTGTATCCATAAGGTCACCATGGCCAGCTCAGAATTAAAGATACCTAATGTTATCTTTCCCCACCTTCTGCAAAGTCCACTTCATCTTATGCTTAGAGGAAATTTTACGGAATTCCAGGAAGTAATGAGACTTTTATCCTGGAATGAAATGTTCTTTTTCTAGCTTAATTCATAAGGTAATGGAAGTGTTTGGTATGAATTTTAATCAGGAATTTAATTCCTGATGTTATGAAACTTTTTCTTTCTTTTCCTTCTGAAAACTTCCCCTCTATTGAAAGCCAGGAGTTTCCTGTTTCTTTCACCAAAGCATATTACGTCCAAGTGCTAACAGAGAATAACTTGCAATAGTGTATCTTCCTTAAAGGAGAAATCTGTTTTCTCAGAGCACCTACACCCTCTGAACTTTTTTCTGTCACACAGTCAGAGAGTATGAAAGACATCATGCTGGGGGGGCACAGTCACAAGTGCCACTCACTCCTCCTGCAGAAGGAGCTGTATGTGATCATCAGCATAAGCAAGCACCAAGGGGTTGTAAGGGGGCATGGGACTTTCATTCTAGTCTAATGATTTTTCCTTTACAAAGACCTTGGGCTTGGTGCTAGATGTTGATAATGCCCCAAGGGTGACTTCTGTTTCACAGCAGTTTGTTTTCTTCTGAGAAGGTCCAAGGTTGGCTCCATGTTGTGCCACCTCTCTAATCCAATAATAGATCAAGAATAAGTTTCTTAAATCTGCTTGGATAGTCTTGTTGTTTAGATAAGTACAAGAGAAAAAAACCTATCTTCCCTATGAATAAAACAGATATTTTCTAAGCAAACCAAGATTTTTCCTGGAGGAAAATGCAGAGTTTGATATCTGCTGGAGGGGCATAGCAGCAGGGTACAAGTACCCATGAGGCTTCTCAGATGCTTTTGGGATGACTTGTCTCAGACACATTGTGAAAGGAAAAAGGCAATGGACAAAACCAGAAATTCCATATAAACATAAGATACTTTTACTGTGAAGGTGGTTTAACTGGAACAGGTTGCCCATGGAGTTTGGGGAGTCTCCATCTTGGAGATACTAAAAACCCAACTGGACTCAGCCCTGAACAACCTTCTCTGTTTGAGTCTGCTTTGAGCAGCAAGGCTGGATAAAATGATCTCCAGGGCTGACTTCCTGCCTCAGTTGTTTAGGGGTTTTTCTGAGTGGTCCATTCTCTTCAGTAAGAGGTTAAACTGGGAACTGATGGGGAGTAGAAATAAAAATAAAGGGTTAAATACTGTTCTATAATAGGTGATAGTTTAGTTTCTATTTTTCTTCATAGATGGGTGCATTTGAAGCACACACTCTGATGCATCTTGAACTTTTTGCCTTTAAAGGATACATACAGTTTTTGAATGCTCCCTTTCTCTCCCAGATTTCTTGCTGTCAATAAAAAGTAGTGTGGGAGGTACCAAAATTACATATTTCAAAGTAGATGTAGAGCAGAAGAATGATCTCAGAATAAATTATTCTGATGAACAGCACTTGTCTAGTTTAACTTTTTATTCTTATTTGCTTCAGGCAGCTATGACACTGCTGCAGTCCTTGTTATGCCAGTTGAAAAGATGGGGGGAATATGAGAATTCTCATTTAAAGCTAATGTCCAGGATTTTTACTGCTTTGGTATTTCAGTTAAAGGAGTCCTGTGGCTTAATGGCTAGGAAGGAGAATCTTTCCCTGGTGGTGGAAAGCAGCACCACTGTATATTATTTTTCCAAACAGCCTGAAGATTTAAAAAATTATTTTATTTTTGCATTCATTATGCTAACAACTTTGCACAGAGTATTTGCACTACCTGCTGGAGCTGCTAAGTTACAGTATCCAGCTACTGTAACATTTGCCACAGAGCCCTCCCCAAATGATAAGAAAACATTTAGAAATGGGAGTGTGAGTAAGAATCCCTGAGCAGAAAAGCTGTGCTTGCTATCACCTTTCAGACAATTGTAGTTCTGCTCTTAGCTAGCCTGTTCTCCTTGGAGAAGCAGACGTAGGAGCAGTTTTATGAAAAGAATAGACATCTTTGAGAATATCAAGATAAGGAGACCATCCAAAACAGCTCATACAGCCATTGCTCACCTCAGATAAAAAGTTGGTAACTTCAATCTCAGCCTCCTTTTTTTTTTGCAGTAAAAAACTCTTAAGGCACATACATACTGTTTCTTTCTCCTTGTGGTCATTAACAAAATGCAAGAATGAAAATTTGCTGCTGATTGGCAGGAGTCTTCAAACTTTCTGATCTGACAGAGGTCTTCCCTCATCATGTCTTTGTAACACAGTCCTTGAAAATTTTATTTTCCACAAATATCCATGAAAATAATTAGTACTGTCTGCTATAAGCTCCTAATGGAGACTAAACAAGATGGTAAACAAAAAAAGATTTTGGCAAAGTCCTGTGTTGCAAGTACCCTTAAGCATGAGATGTTAATACTGATGTAGAGTGTGACGTTGTATCTAAACAGGTTTACATTTTCCCCCTTTTCACTCCTCTTTTAGGTCTAAAATTTTGCATCTCAATGCACCAAATGCAGATAAATGTGTATGTGGTTTATCAGAGCTGTGAAAACAGAACATTGCCACTGTTCTCAAAGCATTGAGAGCTCTCTCTCAAAGTGAGAGATCAGTGATATAATTGGCAGAACCAGCTTTCATTTTTTTTCCCAGATACTGACTTTTCCATCTGTAGCAGAAAGTTCCAGTAATCAGATGTGTTACAAGCTACCCTGCTGAAACTAGAGAAAGCTATCTTACAGTGACAGAGGGGAAGTGCCTGCTTGTAAACAGTTCCTTGGTGTCTAAACTTGCAGCTTGAGAAAAACTGGATTTGACCTGAGCTCTAAATAAAGCTATAAGAAATGTGCCATTTTCCCTTCCAATCAGGCTGAGCTCAAATTTGGGTAGAAGGATTGGGTATTATTTTTTCCATAACCTGGTTCTCTCTTCCAGCTTTTTTAAAATGAGTGAGTGAAAAATCGCTGAAGAATAGTGGAGAAACAAAAAACCCTTGAGTGAGAATTTTAGGAGCTGTCCAGTTTAGTACTAGTTGCTATGGCCAATCTGTTCCTTCAGAGAATCTTCAGTGTGATCTTTTTTTGGTAAACCTACAAATTCTGTAATATGAAGAAGTTTATATAACTATCAAAATAAATTTATTTCTTGGACATTAATGTAACGTTCTGTTGGTCAGAGATCTAATTTATATTGGATCTTCGAGAAGGTCTAAGGAGCAGCTTGACCTCAAAACTTTAGACATATTCCTCAGACTCTTGAAGTTTTTCAGAATAACTAATCTTCTCAAATTTATCATTTCAATAACCAGTCTATTTGTTTTCTACTTTTATTTGAGCTATCAACTGGAATAGAAGTTTTCTAACATTCATCATAACAGTTTTATCAAACATTCTCCTCTTCTGATAGTGGTTTCACTCCAATTTAATATTACTATTGAAAGATCAATTTATTAAGTTTCCTATTTGGCATGAAAAAAGTAAAATCATTGAAACTTAAATAATTTCACATTTCATTTAAACACATTTTTCCAAATAGAGAGGTATGAAATTACTATTAAATAAGTTAATAATAAATACATTTTCAGGCTTCTGAACATTAATGACTGACTTTGAGTCTTGTTTCCCTTCTGAGCAAATACAGAGCAGTCAGTCACAGAACTAACCAATAATAAATACTTTCTTCCAGGAGAGAGGCCTGGATAACTCTGAGAATGAGACAAAAACATGATAGTCTCATTTCTTTAAAATGTTGTAATGTTTAAAATGTTATACGTACAAAGATGCTGACGTGTGATTGTGTGCATGCACACAGCATTGGTTGTTCCACCTGTTTGGGATTATTTTCTTGCCAAAAAGCAAGTACAGGCCAGTGGGGGTCTCTTTGGTTGGTGTGAGCCTCTACCTGCACATTTCCTCCAGTGTAGCTGCGTTGCTGTGCTATAATCCTAAAAGGCTTGCCCTTGGGCAGGTTGCTCATTGCAGGTGGGCAGTCTGCTGGCCTTTTGGAACTCTGTCAATCATTTGGAAGGCTGTTAAAACAAATAGAACCCACACAGCAAGTCTGGTAATGAACATTTGCAGGAAGAGAGGAACTGTTATGGCTCTTCCCTGCACAGTGAAATCTCCATTGGCTCATGGAATTTGCAGCTAAGACCTCAGAAATGTAGGGCTAGAGGAATGCTAGAACCTTTGTAAGAAAAACCAAGCAGACAAATAAAAACCAAACAAAAAAACCCCACCCAAAAAAACCCCACACCAAACCAGAAGCATAGAAAAAACCCTTTTAATAGATGGTGTTTCATTCCTCTTAAAATATATGTCCTTCGAGGCTGCTAACAGGAAAGGCAGACTTATATATACCTTAAATGTTTCTTTGATATTCTCCTTAGAGATGCATTTGTCAAAGGGCTTAGTCTAGGTGTATTATTAAATAGAACAAGCTCAGAGATCACATATTACAGGAGAAAATAATTGTGTCTAAAAAACTCACTGAGTCTCAGTGTATTCAAAGGGGTTTTGATATATTTTCAAACATCAAGTGACACCTTGCTTTTAGGTAATGGAAAGTTTTTCTAGTTGTATTTTGGATTACTGAAAAGCATATAATTCAGAATATGATTAAACAGTTTCAGATTTTCTTCAGGAGTGCAAATTTCCACTTGTCTTAAGGTACTCATTTATTGACTCCTTGCAGTGTCCGTCTTCTTTCCATTTTACTCATTGAGTTACTAACAACTTTCTTTAATATGGAATGCTGCTTTCTATTTCATTTCATGCTTGCTCTCAGAATTAGTAGAAGAGATGGATTCTTGGAAACTGGGACAAGATGTTTATGAAAGCAGTTACTCAAAGCTCAAGGTGTATCAGAATCAAAATGTAGTGAACATACATTGAATTTGGCTTTGTGGGTGGGTGATTAAACAGTATCTTACAGTGAGTTTGCATTAATACAACTAAATTTCTTGCTTTGGTGTAAGTCCATGTTTTTAGGGTTCATGGAATTTAGAAGTAGTAGTTATATTATTTCCATATTTGCCACATCACAGAATTAGGCTGTAAAAGGGGAAGCATTGTGGTGGCCAACATTAGGACAAGTTGCTTAAAGAGGCTGTGGAATCAACCTCCTTAAAGATAGTTTATCTGGGCTAGAGATGACCCAGAAGAACAGGATTGAGTGTTGGCTGCAAAGCAAGCCTTGCTCTGATCAGCAGGAAAGACATGATCTCCTGACACCACTGAGAAAACAGCACTAAGCATTATCTTAAAAATGGTAAGAGGCTGTAGATTGCATTCAATGAGTTCCTAAAACAGCAACAAAAGAAGCATTTTTAGATTTAATCCTCAATTTTTTTTGTTTTTGTTGTTATTGTTGTTTTCTAATTACATATTTTATATTGCATATACATTTTCTGAGTTAAAAAAAAGATGGCATTGTTTTTTGAAAATGGTGAACTAACTTGAAGCCTAAGGTTTATGTAAAATATTCTAAGTGTTAGTTAAAATCACTGCATTTGAAATAGTTCCCAGGAACTTCACTCAGTTGTAGAATTTGCCCTTAATTATGATTTAATTCAATGAGCTAATTTAGAATAATAACTGAATTTAATAAAACCTATTTTGCAATATAACATGATGTATGGAAAAATGGTTAGACATGTAAATTAATGCTTTCTTCCTGTTAAAAACCGATACCCCTTCATTACCCTTTCTTCCCAAAAACTGACTCAGAAGTTAAGAAGTGTGAACTGAGGTTTGCAGGTTCAATTTACAGACAAAACATCTAAAGAGAAGGCTTTTCATATGGTTCTCACCTGCTCTCAGATTCACTTGTGAGAAAATGGAGTAGAGGTTTTCCTTTTCTGTTTTGACACTGTGAAAATAATAGTGCAGAAAAGGCAAACAGCAGAATGAAATTGTCTGAGTTGTGAACTGAGAAATGCTAGGGGTTTGGATTTGTGTGTGTGTGTGTGTTTTCATCCACTTTGAATTAAGTAAGATTTTCAGTGGGAGTTATTTACACACTTGTGCTCAGCCACTCTGTTATTCCTGGGGCATTAGGCCTTTGCAGGTTGAAATTCTTCATATGATGTAAGTGGAATGGTGTTCCTGTCTTGGTTTGTTGAGAGCTGGTGCCGATTCAATTGGTACCAGTAGCAGAAGAAAAAGGACAAGAGTCAGGGAATGAAAACAAGTGGGATCCTTTCTTATTTCCCAGTGGAGGCCTTCTTTGACCCACTGAGGTAGAAATATAGTGGAGTAGTTTTTGTCAGATACGATCTCCAAGAGATCAGCACATCTAGCAAGTCAGTTAAATTTTTTGATTACACTTAATTATTGTCTTGCTGGTAATTTTTCCCCATAGGTGTGTTAATTTTTGCTGCATGAAAACCTCTCAGCTGTGAGGCAAGAGATCCCTTTGAAGCTGAGTCTGCTGCATGTGAGCTCTCGGGTTTGGGAAACAGGGAGGAGAAAACTAGAACAGAGTCATTATGATTGAAAAAGAACTCCAAGATCATCGAGTCCAACATTTGTCCAAACACTGTCATGTCAATTTAGGAATAGCACTAAGTGCCATGTGCAAAACCAAAGCTGCTCTTTGAACTGAACCTAGTCATGTGAATTGGGCAGGGGGTTTGTCTTACGTAATCCCAAATCAACAGGATTTGGGATTGCAGAACTGTCAGTGCTTTTGCTTAGATTTATTTTTACCAAGTGGCACAAAAGTATTGATTCCTGACAAGCTGAAATAGGAAGTTTTAACACACAGACACTCTCATGTAGCCTTTTCTTAGTTTTAACACTTGTTAAATAATACATTTGTCTGTAAATATGTAAATGTAAAATAATACATTTGTAATACATTTGTCTGCCTTTCCAGGAAACTAAAATTCAAACCAAGGGAAATCACATCTTTAAATTTTGATTGATTAATTAATTTTTTATTTTTTTTTTTGTAGTTCACGGGGGATTGTTCTTATCTGAGTCAAAGTTTTTAAACAGAAATGGTTATAAAATTTGTTAATATTTATTGATATTACTAATTATCTAAGATATTAAATAAAGGAGCCATTTCCATCCTGTCTCATTGTCAAGGGATTGGGTTAATTTGTGGGAGTGGGTCAGCTGGAGGGAAATACTTCCACTTAAAACCTGGTGAAAACATATAGTTGTAGTTCAGACTTTTTATTTGGAAGACTTTTTCCCAGTTGTGATTTAGCAGAATTTACTCATGTCTTTCAGAATACTAGGCCTGGTTCTAAGAAAATTATCTGATGGTCTGATGACCATTGTATGAATACTTCCACACCCGCATTAGGCTGTTAGTGGGTTATTTTGCATATTTACATACAGATATCAAGGAAAATTTATTTACATGTATATATTAAAAATACATGGGCTGTGTAGCTTCATTATCATAGTAAACAAAGAGAGACATTCATTCTTTATAGGAGAGCAAGAGGAGAGTGACCATTTTGGACAGAACCTACAGCTGGTTTGGCAGCCTAAGTGGTGATCTGTTTTGAGATGTTTCACAGTGTGCTTTTTTGCTTTACAACCTTATGAACAGGTGAACTAAAATTACCTTTTTTCTTAAGCCTAGAATTCTCTTGGCTGGTGTTGCCTGATACGACTTCATGTAACATTGCTTTTATTATAAGTATGTGGTTGAATATAAACATTGTATTTTCACTTTTTCCATTTTGATTTTCTTGTAGACATTTCAGCAGTCTTCTCTACAACAGAAAAGTAAAAAGAAGAACAAAGGTAAAAAATAATTTTGTTTTCATATATGGGTAGGAAGGGAAATGCCAAGATTAATTTTATGGTATTGCAATACATGAGGAACTGTAACTTGTTAGCTCTGATAAAATGTTCGGTTCAGTTGATCATGTTGAGAATGTATTAGTCCATTACTGATGTCTCATAGTTTCCTAATGCTCCTCTACCTTCATGTATCTGCTTTTATCTTTTTTTTGAATAGTTAGACTCTAGCCTCTTTGGGGCCAGGGTTGGTTTTTCCAGCTGTGTTCAGGTAATGCCTCACTGCAGCACTTGCTCATTACCTACGCTCTCAGGTAATTTATATCATAGTAAATTTTCCTCCTTTGATTTTGAAGTACAAAGGCCTTAGGAACCATTTAGTTTCAAAAAGAGCTGCAAAGAGAGGTTTGTGAACACCTGTGAAGTACTTGAATAATTGTATTTGGTAACCAAGTGGGAAGTACATGAATTTATATGTTGTGCGCTTTATTTTAATGTGAAATATTAATCTGTTGAAAATTGAAAATAAGCATTTTTCTTATTTTTAAATATCTTGCCTTTCTTTTCTCTATAGCGTCTTCTGTCTTCTATTTCTGTGTTGCTTTTTTTTTTTTTTCTTTTCTTTTTTTTCCTATCCATAGAATATGAGCTCTGAGATGCTGAACGTGGTTTGGTTTGGTTTGGCTTTTAACTTATGGTGGTGTGCATAAGCTTTGTGGTCAAAGTAGAATGCTTGTAATAATTTTTCATGGCAATTAGACATTGAAATTTTTAATTAATTTTCTCAAACAGAAATATAGTGCTTACTGGCTAGGTGTCTTATTGATTTAGTGAACAAATCAAATGCTTTCACATCACCTTGTTGTCATTTTCAGCTCCAATTGCTGGTAAAAGCAAAAGACGGATCTCATGTAAAGATCTTGGTCGAGGGGACTGTGAAGGCTGGCTTTGGAAAAAGAAAGATGCCAAGAGTTATTTCTCCCAAAAATGGAAAAAGTACTGGTTTGTCCTGAAGGACACGTCTCTATATTGGTATATCAATGAAGAGGTAAACATCTGTACTCAAGGTCTCAACAAATGCTGTGTGTGGTGCTGTAGTCATGATTTAGTGGGAGAACAATGCTTTCAGTGCTTATATATGTTAATAACTTTATTCACTCAAATAATCATACTGAAATTAACATAACTGCCTGCCAAAATTGCCAGGAAGGTTTTGAGATATTTCTTCCTTCCAATTCACCTTTTACTATATGGAGAAATAACACAGTTTTCTGCGTCCTCATGACACCAGTTTAGAATAAATTTATCCTCAAACCCTTGAAAGCGAAAAGGTAATTACTTAATCCCGTCATTCAGGCTTAGTCATGGGAGTGTAAACTTTAATGTTGTGCTGCCTGGTGTTCTTGTTTATCTCAGCTGGGCAATTAAGGAAGATAGTTCTGTTTTCTCAGTTCTGTTCTCCTGTTGTTTTTTTCTTTGTAGCTTTTGGTATGATTTCAGTGCTCATATTTGCTGAACTTAAAAGCACAGGAGCATCCCAGCTGAATTGTGAACAGCTTTGATTATGCAACATTTTCTGCATTGGTACACACTTATTATATCAGCTTTAGCTACGAAGCTTTTTGCCAGTGTTACGATACCTTGATTTTTAATCCTATTAGACTCATTAGTAAATATGCTGAGATAAAGCCATTGTTAACATCTGCATGCACTCTGTCCTGAACTTGTTCTTCTAATCACAGCAAGCATTTGTACATAACCTTTTCGAAGTAATCCGCAATTTCTCCCTGAGTAAACAGAAAGCAAGTTGTTCCATGGCCAGAGTTCTCAAAGCCTCTTTCCTTAGACTCATTCCATTTGTGCCTTGATCCCAGCTTCAGATCAGTGACCCTATCTCCCTCCTCTCCATTCTCCCTCCCTGAGCTACTGCTAGGTTTTCATTGGGGCAGTAATTGGTGGGTACAAGCGCAGTGAGCGGTCGGCAGCCGGCTCCAAGGAGCAGCGGGAACCTCGCGGTTGTGCCGTACTTCCCGTGTGGAGGGCAGTGCTCTCAGCAACTCTGCCTCACACCCTGCCCCAAGTTTCCCTCAGATTTTCTGAGTTTTGGTTATTTTTGAGACCACAGCTCCTCAGCACAGAGTCTGTCATCACCAGTAGACTCAAAGGCTGGTAGGGGGTGCCTCAATGGCAGGTGGACAGACAAGCCGACACTGCTCTTGCCAAAACTCTATTTCTCTAGGCAACCATTCAAAAAAGAAATAGCAAGATTATTCTAAACAGTGTCTCTTTGATTTTAAAATACCTGTTAATGCAGAGCCTGTTGCAACCCTGTACCTTCACATAATGACTCCAGCTTCAGTTTTATATGCTGATTTGTGCCTTTTACTTATTTTTAATAAGGCATATAATCATATAGACTGCATATTTGGTGTAAATAACCATATAAACTATTAGGAAAATATCTATGTTCATGGAATTCTTTCACATACATGTGTGTGTTTTCCAGCTTCATTTCAATGATCCTCTATTAATTTTGCATGCAAAGTTATGAGCAGTTAAATAACAGACTTTGTGTTATTGATGTAATAGTAGTTTAAAATAAATAACGCTTTCAAACTGTGAAAAGTTGAGGGAGATTGCATAGCTGATAAAATAAACTGTGTAAATCTTCAGAGGAGAGGGGAGGAAGGTCAGATACATTCTGGGTGTTGTAGAGAGATGAAAGCAGCTGAAGAGATACCATGCCTCTTAGCTGTTATACATAAAAATGGTAACACCCATTGAAATGCTTTTTTTCTCTGTTACTTCCACTAGGCTGCATTTCTCCTTACTAATTAGTCCATTTTCCCCAAAAATTAACTAATTACAATAACTAATTGACTGAATACATTTGGTCATTTTGTATATTTTCAAATGTTGGTTCAGCTGTGAAATTGTTTCAGAAAACTGGGTATTTAAAATTGTGTTTTTCACCAAGGGATCTGTCTTGCTACTTCGGCAAAATTCCCAATGACTTCTGTGGGAGGTTTGCCAGAGCAGAGCAAACATTAGTATTCCTTTTGTAAGAAGCAGGCAAGTGAAAATATTTGTATGTTTTCAGCATGGTGGGGTATTTTTCCTGACACTTTAGCTACAGTAATATCTGGAACTATCTTTGCAGGATGAAAAAGCAGAAGGATTCATCAGCCTACCTGAATTTAAAATTGACAGAGCCAGTGAATGCCGCAAGAAATAGTAAGCACGCTCAAAAATAATGCAATGATACAATAAATAAAGTGCAAACAAAGGACAAGGTTTTCCCTTAAAACAAGGAGATAATGGACTTAGTTACAGTTGTCATGACGTTGTGTCACAGAATAAGCTCATACAAAAAAGGCAAATTAATTTTTTGTGTTGTGTGTGCCATCTTGCCCAAAGAAGGCTGTTTTTTCACTGCATCATGAACCACAGTGCTTGACTAGACCAAAATGAATTATGAGCAAGAAGACTGCTTGGCTGCTTCTGTCCCTTTATTTTCCCAGCTTTCCTTTCTATTTTTTATCCTTTTTGTTTGGGGTTGCTATTTTTTTTATTTGTTTGTTGGGAGTTGGAGAGTGTTTGTGTACTTTATACTCAGTAAAGAGCATAATACAGAGACCATCCAAATAAGAAAGTTCCCAAGTTTGTGGTCAGGCATCAATATTTAATGTAACTCCAAATTAGTTAGCATCATCTCAAAGTTTGCTGAGACATTATTTCAGTCCTGAGGCAGAGTAAAAAAAAAAAGAGGATGATGGTGATTTGTTGTATTTTTGTTATATGACCTAGAGGTCTCAAAGAACATTTCTTCTTACCTGTTTATGCTGCTATCCAGATTTGTGCCATTGTACAAATCCATTTATTATTTAGATAAATTCAGGCATTTGTAGCAATGTGACAGGTGCATGCTTCCACAGAGATATTTTTGGAGTCATTATTGTTCAAAATTTTTTGCCTTGCCTTCTAATGATTTAAGTTATTTAAGCAAACTGGAATTGCTGAAATTCATGCATAACATCATTTTCAAATATAAAATGGTATGATTTGTAGTACCTACAGTTCTACAGAAAGAACCAACCTTGTATCAGTTGATCTGTATCTCTCTTTAGGATGATCTCTGCACTTAAAAGGTGGTCTCAAAGGGCAGAAAATAAAAACTGCATTTAAAAAAAAAGTAAAAAGATACATTAGCTTGAGCCTGCTGTCCTGTGTCCTTGGACCACATGGCTAAAGTGCTTCATTTCTCTTTTGATGGGGCAGCAGCATAAAGTCAACTCATTTTTCAGAATTGCACCCTGCTTAAATTATTCTGGTTTGTTTTTACCCGATTTAGTGTCTGCTGAATAGCAGCACATAAAATGTGGTTGTTCTTTGGGTGGCAGATAAAGGGAAAAAAACTTTAAGAATCCGGATGACAGATGCTGTAACGGCTTTAAGAAGTCCAGTTTTAGGTCTCAGTAACTTGATGATGTCTTTCTAAATTGAGCAGATGTTGCTGTACATCTGCTTTGACTTGCATAACACTGTTATGCTGTCATGTGTTGGAGGAATCCGGTCAGTCTCAATGTTATGTTACTTTCTCTTGCAGTAACTTTCCTATTACCAATTTCATCTGCCTGATTTCTAAAACATAGATGTGTGTACATCTGTGTGTACACAGATATGTATATTTAAAATTGCAAGCATGATAAGCATGAAGAAGGTCATTACCATTTTTCTGAGACACAATTGATTAGAGAGTGAGAATTACTTTATTACTTTATATACATGTGTGTGCATGTATGTGTAAAATCTATTATATCTCAGAAAAATGGTGGTGATGCTCATCATGTATCATGTTTGCAGTTTTCCTTATTTTCTTTGGGACTGTTACATTTCTTGTTCTTAAGAGATACCTTCAGATTATTCTCCAAATTATTCTTCTCTACTGTAAATTATTCATTATTTCAAGTGCATTTGCTGCGTCTTCAGGTACTTCACCATAAATCTTTATCCAACATGGTTAAAAGTGTCTTTCTAGTAATTTATTTCATATTATGTATGAGATGCAGTAATTCACTCAGCCCGGTCATGTTGATTATTTAGGTGGAAAGGAAAGATGAGATGTAATTGCCCATTGTTTAGGATGACCTTAGGAACACGCTGTTGATTTATGACAGCTTCTCAGAAGTCAATCAGCACATCACATTTTCCTGCTTGAAATGCAGTCATTAGAGCTAAAAGTGATGTCAAAGTCATTGGGACATGAGAAATCAGAAGGATTGAGAATTTTATTGTTGTATTGAATTAATTGTTTAGTCGGTTTTCTGTTCAGAAAAAATTGACAGCTATATGTATATCAGCAGAATTACCCAATACATGAAATTATATCCTTAACTGATGAACTTTATCCACATACAGTACACTGCAAGTGATAGTTGAACAATTATTTATGCACATGTGAATCAATGATTATTTAGAAGGGTAGTTGAAGAGCACTTTACTTGGTGAAACCTGGCACAATCCTAAAAGTTGTATGTTCATATACTGTTTGGGGGCATGCAGCAACGCAGAAATATGAACTCATCTCATTCCTTGGTGACCATGCATTCTTACATTTCAGAAAAAAAAAAAAGATTTGTGCCATTACATTTTTTTAATTATGTTTTTTCTCTACAGTGCATTCAAAGCCTGCCATCCTAAGATCAAAAGTTTTTATTTTGCTGCTGAACATCTAGATGATATGAACAGGTAAGGAAATCTAGCAAAGTTCAAGGACCCATTCCTTAAATGTGACACTTCTTGAAGCTACTAATAACACAGGTATCATAAATTACTTGTTAGTCTAAAAAGATAATTTTAATTGCTGAGAAAATAGGTGCAAAGTAATATTGTTTCTGACTGGCTTCATATGTTAATTATTCAATTCATGCAAAAATTACCCCTTTTTTGATACAAAGGTTTGAATTCTTTAGAAACATGATTCAATTTTTTTAAAAAATAAATAAATACAGTGTGTTAAACAGCCCAACCCAATTTCAGAATTCCATATTTCTGGAATTGGCTGTGTCACACTGCAAGGGGAAGTGTCTCCAACTCTGCTTCCTTGCATACTCCCAAACACATGTGATGCTTCCTCAGGGAGTCCTTCAGTTTCTTGCCCTGGAGGGAATAAGAAGTTGGAGAAAGATTTAAAGCAGTCACTATTTTCTTATGCCAGTCTTGCAAAAGGAGTGGGGGTTACAAGTAATGAATTTTGCAGATTCTCTCTACTTCCATGAATTTTGAAGTGAAATTTTGGTTGTATTGGATTTGATAGGGAAAATTTTGGCTCTTCAAAAAAGAACAAGGACTTAAGTCCTAGTTCCTTGAGTACTGAATTTTACTGTATCTATTCTTGGCCACTTGTGTAATTTTTCAGAAAAGTGATTGAGACTTCAGCACAAAATAAACACAATTCCTCTTAATTCATTTGAATGGTAAATTGGAACATGAATCCCATGTTTATTCAAATATTAGGGGGTTTATTTCATTTATTTTCACAATATAAACTGAAATTAATTCAGTTCAAAATAGTATGCCATTTTCATCAAATGACAGAGGACACAAACAAAAATCTATTATTGCAACCTGAGAATAGTTCTATCTTAGATAATGTCTGTTGATATCCTCTCTCACCAGAGGAGTTTTCAAAACAGAGGAAAAAGGAGCTAAAACTGAATCAATAGAACTTAGCAAGTCCTGTAATCATGGTTTAATCTCTCCTGTGTGTATAAGATTCAACTTCCTGGCAGAGCACCTTCAGGATACTGCCAGCTCATGACTGATAATATTTGGGTGGAAAGGCATGCTGATACTATACTGTGCCAGCTTTCCTTTAGAAATAGCTCTCTGTTAACATTTTTTCAGAAGTTTGTGCATGACTGAGGCTCACTTCAAAAGTCTCTTCTCAGTTAGAAAACCGAAAACCTTTTTATTTGTTTGTGAAATTTTAGGCTTCCCTTTCTTTGATAATTCTCTCAAGCCGGTCACTAAAAATGCAGTTTGCTGCGCAGCAGATAGAATAATGGCATGGTCAACAACATATCCTGAACAAAGCAGTAGCTAAATCATTTCTGTCAGCAGGTCCTCACTCAGTATGACACAGCACCTTCTTTTTAAGGATAGAAATTTACATATTTTTCAGTAATCAGAAAGCAGCAGCAAATATGCAGCAATATTTTAAAAATATATTGTGTAGTGTAAAACTCAGGAATTACGAGATTTTTATCTTCCCACCACAAATAGTCTTTTTATCATATTTTGAAATTAGTGCTTATTAATTCTTTTGGAACGAGCTTGACAGAGTTTTGGTCTGAGTTATACACATCTAAATTCAAACTCTGTCCAGGTCTACAGAATTACTTGAAATTCTTACATTTGAGTTGCCATCATTCTCACCAGAGGATTTTATTTTTTCTCTTTGTTTAATATTTTATAAAAATCAGTTCATTTTCACAGATACTCAATTAACTCAATAGATTGGAAAAAAGTGAAAAACTGAAAAATAGTCTTTCAAATGCAGGGATAATAAAATACTTCCTGTCTAAAAGTATTGTGAAGCCTAGATGAATTAAAACACAGAATGGAATTATGAAGTTAAATTAGTACTCTTTGGATCATTTTATGTTCTTTTGTTTGTCAAGTTTCTGACATAGATTCTAGTTATGTATCAGGCAGTCATTTCAGTTTTGTTTATACTTTAAGCAGAAGAAACAAGAGTAAAAAACTACTAATACATAGAATGACAGAGTTCAGAATGGCTCAATTCCTTCATCCCTGGTATAAAATGATTCAGTTTTTTATATAAAAACATGTTTGCCAGCTATGAAGTTTTTGTTTGTGTGTTATCTACTCAGATAAAATGGGTATTTTAATCTCAGGTAGCTCTGTCACTGTTCAAATTTTCTTACTACTTTTATGACTGTGCCACACCATTGCACTGGTAAGGAGTCTGGAGAGCTGTAATCACTAAACTTTGTTGCTGTGGTGTCTGAAGCCCCTTTAGGTTATGTGGTCACGCCAGCAAAATGTTCTTTTTACCTATTAGCATGCTTTTTCTGTGTGAGAAGAAGGACAGACTATCCTTTATAGATGCAAAGTACTATTTTCTAGAGTAAGTGTATGGTCATGGAAATGTGTTGCTTGGAAATTCCCTGTTATTCTCTTCACTCTGGTTATACTGCATTCAGGTACTCACACACACTCTTAAGGTATCCATATTCCCACACAGCAAGTTCATCCTATAGCCTTGAGTTTTATGATTAAGGAGCATTTGACACCCTGCTTTGACCAAAAGTATTGCATCTACCTGAATGTGAGATAAGATAGAAAAACATTTCCTACTAGTTTGTGAGAGTGAGAGTAATGTACATCCTTCCTTACAGAAACTGCAGGTCTGCAGAAAGTCAGGGGGTTTTAATCCTGTTCTGTGTGTCATAAAACAGTTTTAATTAAATACTGACAAGACATGAGTGTGCTGTTCTTAAAAAGAAAAGAAAAAAGAAACTTGAATGACTACTGCAGTTACCAGTGACACTGTATTTATTTTCATACCTAGAAAACAGATCTTGTAATTCTCACAAGAACATTGAAGCTGCATTTGCTGTAAAGAAGCAATATTTTCTTGGCCTCTTGCCCTCCAAAGGTTACAGTGCCTACCAGGACACACACACTGAAGCAAAGAAAGACATAAATCTTTCCATGTTGTAGGGCTTTGTATCTATTAATATGCATATTAAGAAACATTAGTGTAACTATATGATTGGAGCTTTTGTTCCCAGTGCATTTTAATCCAGGCATGTATTACTCCTCTTCCATTCTGCAGGACATCTGTACGTTTCCCTTTTGATACAGGTTCAGTGTGTTGGATTTCTCACACAATTCTAACTTCAATGAACTGGAACTCTGGCCATGCTTTATTAAAATAATATTAATTCTCTAGCCATATCTGAAGAAACTTTAGTAGTCACATACCAGAAAATATGCAGAATACCATTCATTTAGCTTCCAGACTGGCATACTGCTCAAAAGCTGTGGTTGTTCACTGTTTACAGCCACATCAGTACCTTCTGGTTCACCCCACAGGTGCTGCAGGTCATAGTCCAAACCTCAACACAGATCATGACCTGCAGAAAGTCATTAAAGGTGAAGTCAGTCTCCTGTCTCTCTGAAGAGTGAGAGAATGGCACACATTTCCTGGGCTCTCATTAGATTGTACTTTTCAGGAAATAATGCTTTTCTGGAAACAGTCATCTGTCACCTCTGTAAGCAGCATCAATTGACTGTCAGTTAAGTCTTCATTGGTTTAATTGATTACCTCACTAATAAGCACACTTACCAGGAAATGCTATCTCATGTTTAGGACAGAATGAAGGACGGGAGAACCTTTATAGCTGTATTTGTTGTCCATTGCTTTGTGGTCAGCAGCTCTACCCAATGGGGTTCATAGGTGAAATGTGAAATCCTGTATAGGTGAGAGGCAAGCAAAGCACCATCCCCACTGTCTGCCATGCCATTTGACAGAGCAGATGCTTGTCATCTTGTGCTGCTTTACCCTTTGGACACAGACAAGTCTGTGTCCTTTGCTGGTCCCTCTGCAGCAGGGGCTGGAGTGCTTTGGGTGAGGTCCCTGCCTCTGTGCCTCTGATTTGAGCTGGCAGAGCAGGCTCAGCTGGAAGCTGAGCTTTATTCCCCAAAGGAGGTCTTCACATATCAAGAATGTGAGCCTAAAATACGGTTTTTTATTGTGTCATCTTTTGGCATTGAAGATGTAAAATTGTTGTCTGAGATGAGGTTTGTTGGATTTCTGTTCCTGTATGCTGCTTGTTTTTACAACTGTATGGCACTTCCTGACAATTACAACTCAAATTTTAAGTGTCCTCTTCAGCTTCCATATTCTTCTGGTAGAAATTTTGATTGTGTGGTACATGAAATACTCTGCAATCAATTCAGGAGTAAATTCTTAGCTTTCTTCCCAATGTACAATGATTTATGGACCATTAACACGGTTTACACATGAAAAATGTGGTCACTGTTTGTGGAAGGGCAGTTAGAGTCAATGGACATGTCCCTGCCTGTGCGTGCCAGGGGGATTGGTAACTAGAATATTGTTAAGATCCTTCCAGCCTAAAGCATTCTACAGTTCTCTGGCTCCATGATGACAGGAGTTAATTTCTAGGAAAGCAACTGTATTTTATGACTTCATGCTTGCCCTGCACTGCAATGTCTTGAAGACAGGCATGCAGGAATCATTACAAAGGTATGTCCTCTGCTGAGACAAACATCCTGTTTCTGTGCATGCAGTATGCAAACAAAACCCATCAGGCACAGGTTTCTCAAATGGGGGTTTCCCATTCCTGAAGAAAACGCAAACCTGACTGGAGTTGTCTTTCTGTATACCCTAGCAGTTAAATTGCAAGCCAGTAGGTTGGCAAACCAGGCCTGTCAAGTCCTGACTATGGGATGACTGGAGCAAGTAATTCCAGGTTTACCATGGAATGGACAACACGGGAGATTGCCGTGGTGGTTTAAAGCCTCGTTGATGAAGCACCTGATTCAGTGTAAGCATTTGGCTAATGAATACACTGAGAGCCCCATGGGGGAAGAGCACAGGTTGAAACTGACCTGCTGGAGGCAGTTCAGTGTATGCTTGGCAATGACAGCCTTACTAGAAGAGAGCAGCAATAGCTCATTTGCTTTTTGGCTTGGGTTTTTGGGGTTGTTTTTTGTGTTTGGGTGCTGGGTTTTTTTGTATGGTTTTGTTTGGGTTGGGTTTTTTTTAATTTGTGCGGTTTAGGGAAGCACTTTTTCAAGGCTAAATTGAGATTAAAGCCTTAGATGTGAACTGCATTGAAGCAACTGTCTTTCTCCCTTCACTTCTCTGACACAAACACAAAAATGAATTCTGATATGCCTCTTTCTCTTTGTACACGGCACTGTAAGTAAGCTCTAAAACATAAGGGCATAATTAAACCACAATGGCTGTTTGGGAGTGAACCTGTTCTTTGTACTGCTGTTTTCTGCTCTGTTCCTCTGCTCAGTTGCCAATTCAGGTCTTAAAATATTGCTTAAATCTGTGTTTATTCTTAAGAAATCAGAACAGTAGGAGTATTTGTGTGATGGCATATCTGTGAGCAGCAGACTTAACAGCTTGTTGATTGTCTCTAAATCCTTTACTTTTCAGATGTTTGATATCATACATGGTTTTCCATTTGAAATAAAACCCTTGCTGTGAAAATGGTTTGTTCAACAGCAAAATCATAGATCTTTGGAGACTCCCTGAATAAGAGTATCAAAGAGAGCAGCTGTCTGATATGAAAAATAACATTGTCCTTAATCTTCTTCAGATGCTTCTAGCTTTGTTTTTACTAGAAATGCATGCAAAAATTAAGAGGCTGGATCGGTATCACTGCTTTTTTTTAATATTATTTCAGATGGCTCAACAGAATTAACATGCTTGCTGCTGGCTATGCAGAAAGAGAGAGGATCAAACAAGAGCAAGGTAATGTGTTGTTATTTTGGTTCCTTCTGTCAGCTCTTATCACAAGTTCATCTGTTCTCTTTTCCCTGCTGTGTATCAGGCCTCATTCTCATCATCTGAAAGCAAATCACATGTGGGTATCACTGTTATTGCTTTAGAGAATTCCTTTTCTGTCAGGAGTTACGATTAACTCCTTCGGACTCTGATCTGCAGATACTGATATTCTGATATTTCTGAGAAGGCTGCAAAAGATAGCTAAAAAAGCAGATATACTGGCAGCAAGCTCCACTGTGTGGTACCGAGGAATCTGTGTCCCTTATCAGAAGAAACTTAAGAATCTGGAGGCTAAAAAAATGATTTCAAACATTGCATTTGGTGTTTGAATTCACAGAGGGCAGAAGTGCATTAAATGGAACAAAACCATTTTTCTAAAGCCTGTTGAGATAATTGGATTTACCCTAAGGACTTTGATTTTCAGACCACTTAAATTTTGTAATTTCTACTGGTTTTACTATATTGCAGTGTGTGCCATAGCTCTGTTGGCATTTCACTTGGAGTTGTAGAGTTACAGCATTTTACATATTTTATTTTTTATGCCTAATACTTCATGGGTTAAAAAAGCAGAGCATATAAAGTCATGCATTGCTTTGCTTTAAACAGCTGCAGTAGAAATTGCGTTCGCAGACAGAAGAAAGAAAGGGTCAGTCCAATTGTATTGTGGAGGTTGTTTCTTAGAATTGCCAGTGACATGACATGGATGCATAGAAGGGTTCCTATCCAAGTATCTGCTTTTGCAAGCAGGTAGTTCTTGAATTCCTGCTCTTTTTAACATACGTACTCAACAGCAGGCACTGGAAAATTGAAGTGCTCATGATGATCCAGAGCTTATCCAGATTCCTGTCTGCTGCCTGCTTCCCACTCAGTCAAAACCACAGCTTTTAATTCTGTGGCTCTGAAGCCTTCATCAGAAATATTTTGGGGTTTGGCCCAAAAAACTTGTGTCATTTTTGACACCAGGCCCTCTGCATTCACACAGCCCAGGGTAGCAGCACCATGCTCACTGTTCTTCAGTCATGGTCACAGTGCCTCACCAGATCTGGAAATCAGTTTGGGAATCCATATTTCCTAATCAGCACTGCAGTAACCTGTTTGAAAGAGCCTATGTACCATCTGTTGTCACTGCTTGTAGAAGCTGTGAACAAACTCTGAATCTCACAGTCTTCAAGGAAATCCTCTGTTTTGGCATTCAAAGCCAAATTACAATTTTTATTGACAGTAAGTTGGCACTAGAATTACAATGCCATGTGGGACAGTAGGTGAAAAGGTATATGTTATGCTAATGCTGTCCAAGTGCACAATTACACACATGATACACCTTTCAAAATCCAGATGAACATGAAGAAATATTTTTGCTACTAAGAAATCACTGAGTAATAAAATAGCAGATGATCCAGCTAGGCATGAGATGATGTGCATTCAGGCCTCATGTAGCTTATTATTAAAATGTCTCCCTATTGAAGATAATCAGTGAAACCCCACTGACCATGGAAATTATATCCCAGGCACTGACAGAGTTCTTCATTACCACTCTAGCACGATTCACTCCAGTTGTTTTGTTATAGGCAGGTAAGTGGAACTACACCCTCTTTGTGTTGCTTAGTGGTGTTGAGTGTGGGAGGCAGTATCACATTCCCCCCTTGCTGCCATACTCTGTTTTAATGCCTCTGGTGATTTTCCTTGGCTCCCAGCACAAGGGCTGTTACACAGCTCAGTAGTGTCCCTAATTAGCAGAGGCATCAAGTTAGCAAAGTAGAACCTCTCTATCACCTCAAGCATATTTGCAATTATATGAAGCTGGAATTTTCTATATTCAGTGACTGTACCAATTGTCATCTGCATATTCGATTTGACAAAAGATCTTTTATTTCTGTGTGGTTCAGCCCTTTGCAGCAAAGCTTTATAATACCTCTGAAACAATTCAACAGGAGTTGTCAAATCTGTCTCAATTAACAGTTGAATAGTTCTGAATCTAAAGTGCACAAAATATATCTCAATAGCTTCAGAGATGCACGAATCACAGAATTGTGGGTGTACTACTGAATAAAATGTTACATTCTGTACTGAACAGTTTTATAAAAATACCTTCAACTTTTCATATGAAATACAATGCATGTTAGCAATACATCAAGGGACTTCCTTGGATGGAGAAGTTATATACTTTCCAGTCATATAAATCAGAGGAAAAAAAATCCCTAGTTTATATAAATAGAGGATATTTATTCAGGAAATGGCAGATCAGTGTTGGTTTGTATATAATATATTCAGTCTATTAGTCATTGAGGAAACTTTCAAGATATGCCTGATGCATAGAGCTTGTCCATCAATGAATTGGACAAATCTACAGAGAGAAATACAGCAACTGTTTCATAGCATCATACATGTTTTGGATGGACTTTAATGAGTCAGTTGCCACAAGAGGAGCATTTATAAAAATCGGTGGGAGGCCATTTTCATACAGTTTATCTGAAAATTGACCCCTGTTACTACAGAAATTTTCAAGACAAGCTGTAGGCTGCCAACAGAATTCCCTATCTGAGGTAAGGGGTGCAAAAGCATCATCATACAGTGTTTCCTTGTGTGTGGATTTGACAGAAAGAACACCTTCGTATTTTTTAGCCAAAATTGGAACCTGCACTGAGACTGCTAAATTTTGCTTTCAGAATAAACAGTTGAGCTCAAGTCTGCAGAAATGTCACTGAACAATGCAGTTCTGACAGGTCTCTCACCACACATCGCACCATTAGGCTTTGCTGCAACAGGAACAAACATGTCTACATGCCAA
The DNA here is from genome assembly GCF_971803275.1 of Cyanistes caeruleus. Lineage (NCBI taxonomy): Eukaryota > Metazoa > Chordata > Aves > Passeriformes > Paridae > Cyanistes > Cyanistes caeruleus. The sequence continues at coordinate 14,561,732 of NC_141703.1, read as the reverse complement.
TATTTTCAAGTGTTTTAAGTTGCTGGAAACATGTTTTCTTAAAACTAGGATTTATTTAGAAAAAGAGTTTTCACTGATGTAGTCTTTTACTCACCAGAAATAAATTATTTACAGATTTCTAGAGACATAACTTAGGATTTTTTTATTTTTTAGTCATAAAAATTTTATTTATGCAATTTATTTATTAATTATACTGTTAAAAGATAATGTCTCAGCTATAAGCTTGCAGGAAGCAAATTGAAAGCCTCAGAGTAAAAATGGAATTGCTATTGTGTGGAAAAAATTAAATAGATAAATAAGAAAAATTAAATAGATAAATAAGGCTGTTCCAACCAATACTAAAATCTAAAAAAATACAAAACTGTAGAGACTTCTGTTTCTAGATGGTGTTGTTTAAAGGTAAGTCTGATTTAGGTCTTGAATAAGATTAAATATGGTAGATCATTGATCATATAATATAGTAATCATAACAGAAAATTATTAAAGACAAAATTACATGTTGTGCCAGCTTGGATTTTTAGTTAGATCATTTGTGAAGCAGCAATCAATCTTCTTCTCTATCAAAGAGAGAGTAGTAAATGATGTACTTTGTTGAACATCTGAGGTGAAGTAAAAATTGCCTGTGATTGATCTGTGAGTAGTCTGATCTCTAGTGTCCTGTCATACAGTGATTTACCCAAATACTGGAAGGTACTACAGTCAGAAACAAAGTGATAGCAGAAATATTTGCTTAAGTCTTAAAATGTGCAAAAATGATAAAGGTTGTCTGTCTTGAACTGAGTCAGCAGTTAATTAGGATTTTTTTGCAGGGAATATTAAGGTTCAGTGTCCTTTTAGTTGGCTGCTGTTCTGCTTCAAAAAATATTTGTAACAGAATAAATATAAATTCCCATGTGGTATATTCTTCTGTGTGTTTTCCCCTTTGAAATAAGATTGGCCATGACTTATTTCCTGAAAAAATGAAACATTGTAGCCCATTAAACTTAGCCCACAAAATCTATGTCCTTTATACTTTGTCATCCTTCTTTTTGAATTCTATTCTTAAATGTCATTGTTATAATTTTCCTTACCATCACCTTCATGTTCTTGCATAGATAACAGGGCAGCAGCTGTTTCATGTAGTGAATATATGACATAAAGTTTTTTTGTCTTGCCCTAAATACAGCTGTTTGTTACTAGAAACTGAATTGAAAAACGTGTCTAACTGGTAGAATATAATGGAGAAAATGGGTAGAAAAATAGCACTGATTATTTATGTGTGCAATAACCCCTACCTGTTTGATCTGCCAGTTGGTTAAACACATTTGGTGATGTTATGCACACAACAAGACTTTAGCAAAGCTATGTTTTTAATCATTTCTGTTCAAAAATATTTCAGTATTTTTGAGCCAATACATGTCTAATCATAATTGTTTTTGTAGATGTATAAATACTTCAAAATCTGATACTTGGATTAAGAGTATTCTATATGCCTGTTGCATTTACAAGGTATGCACAAGAGTTAAATTTGTGGCTCATTTTCAGGTTGTTTTCCAGTAGCTCTGTGATGGGACATTAAGTTTAGTATACTTCATAATGTTTAGAGTTTTCCCTCTTTAGATGAAGACAATTCCAAGTTGCAGCAGCTAACACTGACAGCGTCAGCATTCTGGTATTACACTGCCAGTGATACCAAAGGAGGAACATCCAGTTGCTTTTGTGAAAGTAACCTGTCTGATACAAAAATGCATCAAAACCTGTTGGCAGTTTTTGACCTGATCCTTATGTAACTTGTAGATTACTGGAGCGAGAGTGACAAGGAGGAAGCTGACACTCCATCAACACCGAAGCAGGACAGCCCCCCGCCCCCGTACGACACGTACCCACGGCCTCCCTCGGTGAGTCACCTGCAGCTGTCCCTAGGAACGTGTGCCCCAAGTGCCACCTCTGCCTGCTCTCCTGCCCAGGATGGTGCATGGCCATCTGTTTTTCAGTCTGTGCTTGACTTAATGCGTTTGTTCAGCAATACACATTGCAGGCTTCAATGGCCGTCATTCCACGGGTTTGTAGAAGACAGGGATTTATAATACCACTTGCTGCACAAAATAGATTAAGTTACAGAATTCTTTCTTTTTGGTCTTCATTCATGATGGACAGCTGCTCATCCAGGCAATCCCTCAGCACCCCCTTGTCAGCTTTCTGAGAAAATGTTATTACCTCAGGAACAACACAGACTCTTCTCTAAGGCTTCAGCAGTTGTGCTGTGAAGCTTTACAGTAACAAATTACACTTGAATTTACAGAGAAATACATAAAAATGTTCTGTCCTGTATTGCAGTACCAGGTGTTCTGTTATTGTTAAAAAGTAGGTTTCTCTCATAGAGAAATACAATTACAAAAAAGGGGGATTTGGGTTTTTTTTTTTCTTTCCTCTTGTAGCAGTTGTTGATCTAAAACTATGTTATAGACTTCTAACTTACTCTCCACAATGCATACTCAGTGTTAACTAATGCATCTTACTTGGATGTGGTTTTTGAAATGAACAATCAAGAAGTTCAGGGGAAAGAGAGCATTCATGATGTTTAATTTGGAGGCAGGACTTTATCTTACAAAATTGTAGACCTTTGAATGACAGTACTGAAGCACTGCAAGCATGATTCCAAAGAAAAGCAAGACAGAAGAACAACAGACATTTGGATAGCATTTTTAAGGTCTTGAATGAATCAGGTACCTCTCTTCTATGTCATCCATAGCGCCATATTTTTGCACTATTTTGTGAAGTTTCCTGCAAATTTTCTTGGCTTATTTTATGGATTAAGTGACATAATAAAGATAGTTATTATGAATAACTATCAGTATTAGACCTACAGGTGTGACATATACAGACATGGGTATGCATTAAAATCAGGATCAGGACAGGTTAATTAGGTAAGTTTTCAACTCACTAATGAACCGGGTGCCATCGCTGATAATGAAAAGTGACGGGTTATTATTAGCAGCGGGTCTCGGTGTGACCTGAGACATTGTTGTCATTGCAGATGAGCTGCACAAGCCCCTACGTGGAGCCCAAGCACAGCCGCCTCTCGTCCACGGAGACGTCGCAGTCGCAGTCGTCGCACGAGGAGTTCCGCCCGGAGGTGGCGGGGAGTGCCACCGAGTCCCCGGTGCGCAAGACGGCGAGCCAGCGGCGCTCCTGGCAGGACCTCATTGAGACGCCGCTCACCAGCTCGGGACTCCACTACCTGCAGACGCTGCCGCTGGAGGACTCTGTGTTCTCCGAGGTGGCCGTGGTGTCCCCCGAGCACCGGCGGCAGTCGACCTTGCCCACCCAGAAGTGCCACCTGCAAGACCACTACGGCCCCTTCCCCCTGGTGGAGGGTGAGCGGATGCAGGCGCTGAACGGGAACGGGGGAAAGCCCCGAAGTTTCACTCTGCCTCGGGATAGCGGCTTCAACCACTGCTGCCAGAGCCTCTCGGTCGGTGCTGCCGACCACCACGAAGAAGCACAGCAGAAGGAGGTTGAGGAGGAGGAGGAAGTGGAAGGCAAAACAGCAGAAGAAAACCAGGAAGATAAAAGTAAGTATGGGATATTTTTGTGGCTTTTCAAGTGTCCTGTTTGTGTAACGTAGAGGTCGCTTTTCCTTTTTCCTATCAAAAATCCCCAAAAGTCCTTCAGCATCCCCCATGTTTTACCAGGTCCCCCGTGTTGCACACCTCTTTGGTCTGCCTTATGTATGAGGCCTTATAACCAGAGCGCTGCATGACCTCTCGTGATCACCAGACATTTCCCCGTAGGCTGATCAACAACCACCTTCCACTAATAATTCTTAGTTTAAATGGATTTTGCTTCCATGCTTTCTTCATGTTTACACTTGCACAGTAACCTCCTCCACTGACACACGTGTTTCAGGGAGATGCTTAGTAAGATTTCCAGCCAACCCCATGTGAGCTGTAAAAACCTCTTGGTAAATCCTGGAGTGCAGAGTTGGGCTGTGATTGTGTAGTATCCAGGCAGGCAGGTCACAAGACATGCCAAAATCTGTAAGAAATTGAAAAAGACAATATATTTTCCCCAGTTCTTCTCATTGTGATTTAAAAAAAAAAACAATTCAAAAAGCATTTCCAACAAAAAAAAATAGAACAACTTTGACCAGCGAGGCTTAAAAAAATCATAATGCTGGGTAATTCAGTTACATGGCACATAAACTCCATAGAGATTAGTACTATTTACAAACATAATCCAAATAACCAGGGATTAGAGAAGGTCCCTGCCCCTCCTGAACATGTAAACACATTTTTGTGTCTGTTTCATGCTCTGTCCTTCACTGTCATTTGTGGAGCTTCTCAGCATGTGCTGCTAGCAAAGTTGAGTCCACACCCCGGTTGTAGGGTCAGTGAGTAAAGCCTGCACTCATGATTTGTGGGGTTACACTGCAAGTAAGTTACCTGAAGTGGCAAAGGATAGCCCTTGGAGCTCTCCAAGGGTCTCTGCTATCTGTTCCTTCAAATTCAACTTTTTCACTGCAGGAAAGTTCAAAAATGTTTAAGAGAGGAAAGGGTAATGAAAGCTTTGTATGACTAACTACCTACCTAAATGGATTCATTACATTTAACACCTTTGTTGATCATTTAAATTCATGTGGATGTTATTTAGTATACTTGGGAGAGATCAAAATTTTCCATTGTCCTTATGCTTTAGGCATTACTTTCTAAGCATCACCAATTCTTTACTTTCTTCTGCTGCTTTGAGGAAACAGTGGTTTCTTTTGCAGATATTGAATGTGATGGCATTAAAAGTTTAAAAGGGCACTATTTCAGTTGTGTTCATGCATAACACTTTGCTAAAAACTGATACATTTATTAGGGTAATATCAGATTTGTACCAACTGTGAAATTAAGCTGTCTAATTAACAGGGTTAAATTTCATCAACCATGCAGAACGTTTTGTCCTATTTTTAGCTTTCAGTTTTGGTTTTCAAATGGGTTTTTACTGATAGCAATATAAAAAATATTTTTTAAAAGAGTCCTTACTGAAAATGGGAAAGGTCAAGGAGACTTTCCACTGGCTTTGCTGTGCTGTTTGAGCACTACTTAAAGATTCTGTTCAAGGTCTAAGGTTTTAGGTGTTTTTAATCTCAATTTCAATGCTTTTGTGTACCTGGTTGTAGCATTTTATAGCATGCTAATTACTAGTAAAAGGCTGGTGCTTGATTTAATGGACTTGGGCTTTTCTCCATCCTTCTATACTAAATTCCAGATAAAGAGAACAAAGGTGTAATTTTTGAAGTGATCTCCCTGTTACACACATTTTTTTATTTGAGTGAGGAGGTTTCTTTGGTTGAGACTTTAACAGGAGATTATTTTTGAGACATTGATGACCAGCTAGACAAGTCAAGTGCTCATAATGAGTTGTTGACCTTGAAATTGTAAAACCAGAAGTAAAATACTGTCTTGTCTGTTGAAAAGTGTAAGTGTTGAATTGCTTGTTGCTATGACTGCAATGTTCTGTTTGCAACGTTGACTTTTTCCAGGTCCCTTACCAATAAAAGGCAGGAGGATTTCCTGCAAGTGGTGTTCTTTAGTGCAATCCAGTTTCTGAGTTGAGAGATTTGCTTGCATCTTCTAAGTCACTGACAGAACGGGTGACCTTGTGTGTGCTACCTCACTGCCTCCTTCACTTCCATTGCTCTGGGAAATTCATTTCCATTGCTCTGGGAAAATGAAACATTGCAACCAGCTGGAAAAAGGAAATCCTCTCAGAAATGTTCTAATCTCATATTGAATGTTCCCTCATGTGGTATCAGAATCTTTTAAATATATTTATTTGCCTTACACATTTATGATCCTGACATAGTTCTGGGCTCTTGGATGATTATGTGTGTTTTTGTGTGTACATATGTGTGTTTTAAAGCTTAATCATTCCTGTTGCTTTTTGTGTGGGATGAGAATGCAGCTCCTTTGCTGTTGTCAGATGTCATTGCCAAAAGTTTGTTTTCTCAGCTTTCTGTTTTTACATTCTCACTTTTAGAACCACATGAATTTAAATTAAATAGTAAAATGCAGGCCTGTTTCTTCCAACTTCTCTTGCAGAATTGTTTTCAAGTAACTGCACCACAAACTAGGAGCTCCACACTTCTTTCAGATGCTGTCCCCAGCTGCTATAATTTAACATAGCTCTGTTGACTTTCTACTAAAACTATGCTGATTTGCAACAATTAAACATCTTCTCTCAGTCAGTCAGCACTTTATATCTTAAATAGATATTGCAAGACTTTACTGACCCTGCAAATAGCTCTGTGTATCAACTCTGCTACAATGCCTAGATATATATGGTAAATTGAAGATGTGGGTTGTCCTTTCCTATGTTTATCTGTCGGAACCTAAGTTTGTTGTGTGTTCAGCTGCTTCTTTTTTGTCCTGTTATATCACATTAACATTGTGCTGCTAATCCTTAATGGATTGTTTTATTTCCCAAATGACTGTTGTGTAAATCATTTAGATGTTCCATATTGACACCATCTTGTCAAGTCTCTTGCTCTGTAATCAAAGAGGTTTCTCTTGTGGGATATTTGAGCTTTTCCATGTGTTTGCTTCTGACTATGCAAGTGGCAAGCCAGGGTCAGAGCTGTGGCACCAAACACAGCCCTTGCTGTGCTGTTCAGGGGCAGCCTGCACACGGAGAGCAGGTTGGAGGCTGTGGCACAGAGTTTGCATTTCTGTGATTGAGTTGTGAAGGAAAAGCTGGGCCTTTTGAGGTTTGTGTTCTATTAGTGGGAGGTAATAGAAGGGGACAGCAGTGTATCATGGCACCATCACCCCTTCCCCTCCTCTGGCCCCACCTCTGTCTGCGCTCTGTGTTTCAACAGGTTTTGCCACTTCATGCAAAGAACACTTCTAGAGAGAGTACTTACAGGTTTTGTCCCAGGAAAGCTTGTTTCATTTTTTGCTTTATTTTTTGAAATTTTCTTTGGTGGTGGTTCCTTCACTTTCAAAGACTTCTCTGGTTTGTGCATTACTAGGGTTTCAGCATCTAAAAGAAGTACATCACTAGCTCTCTGCAGAGTGTAGCTGGCTGTTGATCCCATCAACTTAACTGCAGAACCAGCACCTTTTTTTGCATACTCCCTGAAAAAGTCTTTGGAGAACAGCAGTGTCTGTGGTAGTCTCAGGTGCTCTCATCTGCCTGGAGGCTGCTGGGAGAGGAGCTCTGCTGCTGCCTCCATGTGCTGCAGGATTGCCCGAGCAATGCTGGCACACTTTCCAGGGAACCCACACCTGGGAACAGCGTGCAAGGGAGCTTTCCACTGTGCTGGCTCCATAGAATTTATTCAGGAAACATGGACAGAAAAGCATTGATGTCTGTGTTTGAGTTTGAAAAGGTATTTGCAGCAGGAAGAAATTACCTAGGTTGTCTTCACAGTGTTAAACCCCATTTCTTTCTGTGTTGTTTCTTTCTTCTTTGTTCTGCAAGTTTTCAGGCCTCTTCCTGCACTCTCAATACTGCAGTTCTTCATGACATGTGTTTAAGGATTTTTTTGTTGCTACCCCATCATGGTAATTTTGGAGTACCTTCTGTATAGCATGGAAAATGGTAACAAAGTCTTACAAAAATTTTAATAAATTACTGGCTGCCCTTCTGGGGTAATTAATGGCTGAGAGCCGCTTGCTAGCTGCATTGGTTTCACCCTCCAGAGTGTTTACAAGATGCTACAATCTTCCTCATGTGACTTCTGTCACCTTTAAAAGATTTCACAGTGCTTCTGAAGGCTGGGCAAACTCACAGGTATTGCCTGGCAACTTGATCCATCACTACAAGCTCTTGTGCAGGTTTGCAACATCCCATGGCATCCCATGGTTAGTCCCACAGAGTCTTGTGAATGCTGCCTCAGAGGAGCACAACAGCCTCATGCTCCAGTCTCTGAAACTGGCCTTTTAATCCTAAACTACTGAAAACACTTGTCAAAGGCTAGAGCAGGAGCTACTGTTGGCATTTCACAGCTCTGACAGATGTCCCTGTGAAGGGTTTCAGGAAAGCTCACCTTTATGTCAGGGAGGGGTGGTCACTGCAGGAGGTATCAAATGACTGTGCTGAGCTACCAAGCCTGAGAGGTTTTCTTCTTTTTTTTTCTCCAATAAAAAATACAAAGCAGCAAGAGAATAAGGGAAACTGAGAACAATTTCTCCCATGTTGCAGCTTCCTAGGTGCAGAAATGAAATTGAAGGTGGCGGTGCTTTCACAAAATAGGACAGAGGAGCTAAGGACTTCCATGACTAGCAGCAAGTATCATGCACTGTGCCCAAGAAGGTGTCCTAGGCAGCATTTGCATTCAAGGAAGAGTTAGTGCTAGTGAAAAATATACTCTGAATAAGGTCAGGTATTTGAAATTCCAAAATACAGGTCTAGGGAGGCTTCCCTCTTTTTAATGGGGGGGCTGTAATGCATGGTGTAAATGGTTGTCTTAGAGGGATCAATGCTTGCTAATTGAACACCATGCTATGAAGTAGTACCCTGTGTACACTTCTAGGTTTTTCTTCTCTGGATTTTAGGTAGAGTGTCTTCTCTTTGGCAGGTTTTAGGCAACAGTGAAATGTGTGAGTCAGGAGGAATAACACATAAAGCCTGGACTGGGCACACTGGAGTTGATGAGATGTGTGGCTGAAATTAGTAGGACAGTTTGCTTTTCTGACAGCCTCTTTCTGTCTTAGAGGGGGCATCATTAGTGGTGTCCTGTGGTCTGACCAGCTAGTCTTATCCTCACTGAGAGGCAAGGGAGGAAGAGGTAAGATACTGTATCTTCCCCTCTGGAATTAATGCTCAGGAGTGTCTTAAATAAGCAGGGCTATGAGAAATTGAGGTCATGTTTCACATTAGAAGTATTCCATATGAAACTGGTGAATAGCACAAAGTGCAGCACCCTCTGGGACATGAAGGAGGGTGTTATTCTGACTTACTGCTCCCACTATCAGTCCTGTACAACCAAGAGCATTTGCCAAGTTGGGGGTTGTTTTTTTTTGCCTAACATTCTTCTGGGCAACACAGCCCAGACACTGCTCAGACACTGGAGTAGGTTAATGAAATGTCTGCTTTTTCTGAGCTTTGTTTTTGTGATCTGGTTTTTTATTCCTAATTCCCACTTGAGCTTTCCTGTGGTACCTGACTGGGCATTTGCTGAAGACCATTAGCATTCTCTACTGATCTACTTGTCCCATTGCCACCAGGGCACTGTTTTTGCTGTTAACTCAGATGGAACTTACCTAAAAATGCTGCCTAATTATGTTCAAAAATATGACTACCTTAGATAAACAGCTGGGTGTAGGTATGTTCATTTCTGAACATGTTATTTGATTAAAATTTAAAATTTATTAAATAACGCTTTTTCAATTCTCATATGCAAAAGCAACTCCACTGCAGAAGTGAGTTTGTATTCTAAACAAAAATGATGGGATACAAAACCTCTATATCCTGATTTTAAATTTCAGTTCAAGGGGAAAAAATTGCCTGCGGTGTTTGAAAGCCAAGTATTGAATCATTTACTGAGTAGCAATTCAGAAAGCAATATGGGCTGTCAACAAAAATAAGAATAGTTTTATTTTATGCTTGTTAGTGTTTATACATATAGAAGCATTTTGCCCACAAATATCTTGTTGCCACATTTAAAATTTTATTTGATTTCCACTGCCCATGCTGCTAAAAATGCAAAGGAGAGATGAATTCCTACTTTTCTTTTGGTTTTAATAGCTTTGAGTGTCACTGCCAGTAAAGGTCATCTGCTTTTGCCTGAAATATATGGATTAAATTGTCTTTTTTATATGAAAGAGAAGTTCACAAGAGAACTTTTTACATGGCCAGTCTTCCAAATTGCTCTTCTTGCTAAGTTCCCTCGATTCTGTCACTAAGTTGGGGACTGTCAATGGAGCTATGCTACTCCCTACCAGAGACCCCTTCGTGCTGGGTGGTGAAACCATGAATCTGTAAATGTGAGAATATATTTGTGGTGCAGCTTTTTTATGTTCTGCATTAATTCTCTTGCCAGTTGTTGTGTAACCAGTCTATTTTATGTTTAATTTTTCCACTTCATGGTGTCAGCAAGCTCTGTCTCTGCTCTTGCCCTGAGTCTGGCTGCAGAGATGCTCTCCTTGGGAAAAGGTCATTCAGAAATGGGAAAACACTTCACAAACAACAGAGGAGGACAGTCCAAGTCCTCTAGGGCTCTCTGTTCACCCCACTGCTGTTCCTTCCCATTTTGTTGGCCTGAAAAGTTTTGGTGGCAATATTAAAAAAGCCTTTTTTTGTGCTTGCTGTTTCCACTCCCTCAGTTCTAAATGTGCTTTCAATTCTGAGGCTATAGTCAATTTTCCTAAATGAATATATGTAGCTTTTTTTGAAATTACTTTATTGATGAAAAGGGAAAATCCAACTTTTTTTATTTTTTTTTCATTAACCCATAATTTTCCATTGAAACTAGAGTTTTCCTGTCCTGAAATTTAAACTTATATTCATTTTGATTTCAAACATGAAAAACATACATTTTTTTAATCATTTATATAAACCTTCTCACTGGAACCTACTGAAAATAGTTTTAAAGGCATTCTTAGATTTGACTACTGGAATTAAATTGAATTTTTTCCATGACAAAGCCATTTCTCACCGGGGTTTTTACAGAACTGGGATAGTTCCTTTTTGAGATACAGCAGGGACTTGGCCTAATCTGAAGGTTTCTAAATACAAAGGAAACAGAAATCTGCCATTTAAAAAGTTAGCTACCTATCATTGACATGAGATTGTTCTTCTGAAATGTATAATTTTAAATTTTCAAAGCTAAAAAAAGATGAAACCCTTTCTATAATCAATGGCAGTTAAGTCAGAAGATGATGGCATAGTACCAGTAGGACTAGGGGAGCAGAGAGTACTAAAGTCTTTTCTAAATGCATTCATTACATCTCCAGGTGGTACCATCTGTTGTGTGTGGCTCTCATGTTCTTTCAAGGCACTCATTAAAACAAGGATGAACTTGAGTCAGTAGTGCTTGGAAAGACATGGGAGGGAGATAGTTTTATTAAATTACTACCATGCTGAATGTCTGGAGGATCACTATGTGAACATGCATTCTTGTTTAATTAATGTTCATCATGGGAAGTGGGATGCAGTGGTAAAGACATAAGTGCAAAGAATCAGCATCCTGCCAAAATTTTTTTTGCTGGACAGAAGACTCTAGACAAGCCACATTTGTTACAAAGCAGTTCAGTTTAATCTAATTTTTTTAAAAGAAGTGCTCAGAATTTTTCAATTTAAGATTAATATTTTCATGGAGGTCTATGCAGTCAATGTTGTAGGAAGGCTTTTTTTTGTGAATTATCCTAACATAATAAAGCCTGGATTTCTGGCTGCCTTTCCTTGTAGTCACTATTTGCTGTTCCAGAGAGTCACAGATCTCATGGCTAATCTTCCAGCCCTATGCAACTTCATTGGATAACCCTGGACAGCTAAAATGGCACTAGATGCTTATTTTTTGGCATCCTAATCTCCTAACTGGTTTCCTAAACCTTTCCAGTGCAAGAGGGCAGTCTATATAGGTTAAAATCTTGGTCCCTGCAAAGACCCTGGCAAAGCTGTAAGTGTGATGTGCATGTCTTGGAGCCAGGGAGCTGGAAATTATTTGGAAGATTATCCATTGTACCTCTGCTGTCTAAATCTGGAACTGCCATACCTTCCAAATCTTAAACACCCCTGGTGGTGGGCATCCTTCATTCCCTACAGACAGTGCTTTTCCTCTTTGCTGTTTTGGAGAGGAATAATTTTAATTTTTTTTTCTGCTAATGGATATTGAATTGTTCCCTCTGCAATTTAAGGCCAGTATTTCCATTCCCTTACAGCACAGAAAACAGACTGCTGCTTTACTGCAGCCCTTCTTCTGAGCTGAAGGGTTGTTGTGAAGGTTAGTTTAGTTTTTCCTATACTTAGTGTTTCCTAGGCCTCTGACTCCTCTTGCTGAGCTTCCCTGGGTTTTCCCAGCTGACTCCCATCCCCTCTGCCATGGCAGTGTCCAAGCTGGGAGCTGCACATCTGGTTGAGAACCAGGAAGGTTGATCTGTCCTGGCTGTTTTATGCTCTATATTGTGATAAGCATCCATACAGCATTGGAAATACTGTACTTCATATTTCACTTGGGGCTGTACAGTGTCCCAGATGGTTTTCTACCTGAATAGTTGTTTTTCTAACTGTAGTTGTTCTGATTTTTTTGTGGGCCTCTAACCTATCCACATTAAGTAGCTCATGTTAATAAAAGCCTCAGCTGAATTAAAATGTCAAATTAATTGGGCTAAAAACAACCAAGAAATGCATGTGACATTTTGTAGAACTAAAAGCCTGACTAGGTTAAAAAAAGAAAAGAAAAGAAAAGAAAAGAAAAGAAAAGAAAAGAAAAGAAAAGAAAAGAAAAGAAAAGAAAAGAAAAGAAAAGAAAAGAAAAGAAAAGAAAAGAAAAGAAAAGAAAAGAAAAGAAAAGAAAAGAAAAGAAAATACAAAAAAAGTCCCTTGCAGACTAACCTGGTGTTTGCTAGGCTCTGTGTTTGCTGGCACAGCATTTACCTATTATTATATAAAACCTGGCAAGGGATTTCATCCCCCCAGATCATTCCAGCTCTCTGGCTGTCCTCCAGCAGTCTAGGAGATGTTTCCTCACGCTTTGGTGCCTGTGGATTTTAAAAAAGTCTATTCTCTTGCACTGTTTAGACTGTGAGTGCCATCTGGGACATTTCTGGGTGCAGAGCAGCCTCAGGGGAGCCCACATAGTGCAGCCCCTCCCTTTAGCAGTGAGCCTCTGGTGTCTCCTCCGTGCTCTCTTCCTTGGCTTTGGCTATCAGAGGACACCTTGGGTAGGGAAGGTGGCTAATGTTGTTCACTTCTGAGAGCTGAACCTCTAGAGGAAAAAGATGATTCCCTGTGTCACAGACATCTAAATGCCAAGGGAGATGTTACCTGGAGATGGGAGCAGAAGGCTTATTCTTCTGTCACTTGGGATTCCATCCATCCCTCAGAAGTGTTTAATACCCAGAGTTTACAGTAGCCATGTGTGTTTAATTTGTAAGATCTTGTGATGTTTTTTAACATTAAGAATTTCCAGTTCTTTTGGAACAAATGTGATAATACAGTACTAACAAACAAACAAACAAAAAAGCAGCCCTGCAATCAGGCAATTTTGCAGTTCTCATTCATTATTAATAAAATAGGTTCCTAGCTTTGTTTTTAAAACATACAGTTCAAAAGCAAGAAAATAAATATGTTTTTTCTCCTTTCGTGCTCCAAATTTGCAAATTTTGGAATCTGATGATGATGGTTAACAGTCCAGCATCCTTGTACTAGTGTGATGCTATTAAATACTATGATTTTATGAAAAAGGCATGAAATAAGTTCTCTGTGGGATCTTACTGTATTTACATGAAGAAAATGGCTGCATTTTAAGGAGGATTTGTGCTTTCTGGCTTTGCATTTTGAGTACTGCTGGCACAAAGTAGTATCAGCTAATTATTTCTTCTTTTCTGGATTCCAGAAGAGTAAACTTCAGGCTTTTGGAATATAAAATACCACCACTGATTTCTTTAAAAGTATTTGAGTTGTTATCACCATGAGAGAGTGGGGAGAGAGGCTGCCAAAAAACTTCAATTTATACCATCATTCAGCCAGTTTTTGAAACGTTCATTTAATCATGGGATGATTTACAGGCTGCAAGGAGGAAGCAAAATTAAGGAAGCCTCACTTAGGAGATTTCTCCTGCTTGTTAATTCAGGGATGGACAGAGACCAGGCAGTGGCAAAGGCAGGAAGTTTACCCTCAAGACTTTACCCAGCATCATTAATGAGAGTAAGAAAACTCCACTGGGGATCTCTGTGCTTTTAGTTCCAGGTTAAAAGCAGCTCAGATTTCAAGTGAGGAGGGATGGCTTGGGGAGGCTCCAGGGACTGCTCCTGGTGTGGTACCCAGGGGCTTGGTGATGCCACAATCCCCTGTTAGTGGGGTTTCCTACATCTGCAAAGTGGTCTTTTTGGAATACTTGAGAGATGGTGAATATGAGGCATAGAGAATTAGAGAGTGTTTTCATGTAATAAAAATAGTAAAATCTGGTTTAGAGTCTGTGTAACAGTATTTCCAATAGCTTCTGCACTTGGCATTAAAGTGAGATTTTTTTGCTTTGCTAATGTGCACACTTGAAATCCAATCTAAAAATCATACTAAATCTATAAAAAACTTTAAGCTGATTATTCTGGGAGTTCTTGTTTCTTTCCTCCCTGCTAGAATGTGTCCTGTGATTTATTTTAAACTTTTAATTAAAAGAAAAAGTTCTTCTCAAGACTTTTTTTTTTTTTTTTTTTAAATCAAGCTAAGTACAGATACATAATTTTACAGCAAAACATTTATATTTCTAACTTTATCATAGTGGCTTTAAAGACAACTGGAGTTGCTGGTTTCAAATTCTTTAGAAGACCAAAGAGAGTCTTTTTATTTATTTACTCCTGGCTGTGCGAAGAGCCTGGAGAAAATTCCATTTAAATTTTATACTCCAAACTGAAACTATCCAAGACTAAATTATTACATTTTTTACATTTTTCTGCTTACCTTCTCCAGTGTCACTCTATTTAATATCCTGTTTCTTAATGTATCCTCAAAAATTTCATGTGATTATTTTAGGGGCTATAAATACTTACTAATGAACTATTTATTAACTAATTTAACCATACCAAAACTTTTTTATCCCAAGACACTGAAAATTAAATATGGTTTATGAAATTGTCAGAGTGTGGATTAAAAATAAAATCTAAAAAAAAGAAGACCCAACAAACACAAATGCACTTTAGACATTAGTGTATCATGGATTAATAAATCAGTAGTTTCTAAGTTCTCTGCTCACTTTGTGTTTTAACCTTGAGTTCACAAATTCTGCCAGCAGATAAGGACATCTTGTAGCAGCTATCATGAATCTTACAGCATAAATGGGCTGTCCTTGTGTCTATGCAAACTCTAAGAAGTTGAGAAAATTTGTTTTATGAGAGCCTTGCACAATCTGTAAAATACCTGTAAAATGTCTCCGTAGTAAAAGAAGAGGGAAAAGGATGTGTGTTAACTCTCCTGGAAATACTTGTTTAAAGGATGGCTGAATTTTTTGGTACAATTGTTTCTGAACTGTTGTTGGAAGGTGGAAGTTGGAAGAGTGAGTGTTTTCATAAAGTTACAGAAATGATTGCCTTGAAGACTCACAGTTTGGAAATGGCTTTTACAGTTAACGTACAACTCAGAGCTAAGCCACCTTCTTCATGGCCTGTCCCATCCCAAAAGACCATTTTCCTAAGGTTGTGTATGTTGTGGCTAAAGAGGAGTGTGGGATTTATAGGAGAGCATCAAGGTCCCTTGAAGTAAAAATTAGACTCTTCAGTTTTGAAAATAGCACTTGGATCTTTATGGATTTCATTATTCGAGAAATTTAGTGGAGGTTGAATGTGGAGAGATGAGGGCATGGGAGGATGGCCCTGAGCAGCCAGTGCCTGTGGCACCTGTAGTTTCTACTTGGAGGAAAACAGGTGTGGAGGGGTGAGATTTTATATTCTACATGGATTTGGCTTTTCTGCCAGGGCTGTCAGAAGGCTGTGTGCATTTTTGACTATTACTGCTCCTTGGAATGATGGGGAGTAGGAGGTTGCTGAGAGTAACCCACTGAACAAAGGAAAGCACACCCTCCCAAGCTGGTGGAGGCTTAATTTACCTCTTTTCTTGAAAAAGAAAGGAAACAGTTTGTGCAGTCAGGTCTGTAGTACTTGAAAACTGGAAACATTAGGGTAGGAGATAGCTGGGGAGGAGATTGCAGAATTGAGTGGGGTGAGATGGAAGCAAAAAGTAGAAGACTAGAAATAGGGCATAAATCTGTAATGGTTAGGATAAACTGTGGAATGAGTTTAATTAAGTTGTGATTGGTTTTTGAAATGAAAATCCCATCAGCCTCTAATTCTCCATACCACAAATGAGGATGATGGTGTTGTAAATCTTTCCCCAGTTAGAAAACCTGTTATAAAAGTATTTTGTTTCTACAGTGTCACATTTCTCTTACAGCATAACCTACTGTAAATGCACCCATGCTGCTTTAGACTTTATTTCAAAGATTTATGCAGTTTAAGATTTAAAGATTTAAGCCCAGGTGAGCTACGTGGATGGATTTTATGCTGGGGCCACATTCTGTGCATTGATCATGCCAGTGCATTGAAATATTTCTCAGCCCAAGTTGTCTTCCAAGGAGGAGACTCAGGCATGATTTCTTTATTAAGCTGAAAATCCTGTAGTATCAATGTCCATAATTAGTTGGGGCAACAGTTATTTTTGGCCCTGTAGCTTTTGTCTCTGAAAGTACTAGCTGAGAGTTTTCCTTCAGATGACTTGTTCAGTTGTACTGTATGGAAGTAGAGTAAATGTTTTAAAAGACAAATTCATGAGGCTGTTTCTTTATTTTGTCCTTGTATGTTTTGATTTTTTCTGGTCTGGTGTTGCTCATCTTTAGCACTTAGTTATTTAATTGTTAATGACCAAAAGTATACAGCCAAATCTTCATCTCTGGTCCTCCTGGGTTTTACTAACATCTGTTTCTTCTTCCAAGGACAGTGGTTGTGGCAGTTCCAAGTTGAGCAGGGGAGATGGTTCTCTGAACTTGGACTGCTAACTGTGATTTCCAGCTCTGAAATCCCCCCAAGGTTTCTGCACACACCTGCTAAGGGCTTGTTTTAAACATCTTCAGCTTTAGCTGACTGTGCTCTTGTTGTATTTTATAGTTCTCTAAGAGGTGTGTAAATCATGGTCACCAGCAGGTTTTTTTGTCACCTGTTGTTGTGTTACCAGATACATAACCAGAACAAATAAATTCTTCCCTGTTCCTACCTTCTGCTGTACTTTTCATAGAAAATAAAAAAAATCTTTTTTTTCCATAGAAGCGTTGAATAGATACATCAAATAATACACACTGAACTTTTTGGTTACTCTGTAACTCTTTGGAACAGCCAGTTGTGCTGATGGCAAGTCTTGGCATTATAGTGGGAAATTAATGCACTTACTAACACTAGATACACAACTCCTTTAAGAGGGATGTCTACATTCTTCTGAAAAAGACAAATCCTTGCAAAATTAAAAATTCACTGAGCCTTTTATTTTTATTGTTTAATCTTGCAATCTGACATTTCCATTCTGCACAGCAGATGTGAGCGTAGCAAAAATTGTTGAAAACAATGATTTGTCTAGTTCTGTATCACATCTCAGATTGAGTTATTTGAGTTTTAAAGTCACCTGCAAGAACAAGTGATTGTACCAAAAAGAGGTGAGCCCTGTATCCCAGCTAACCCTGTTAGCCTGCCTTTAACATGCCTAACTTACTTCTAGGGAGAGTTAAAGGTATCTTGCTTGTAACCCTCAATGGATCATTCTTCCACAAAAAAGTTTTATTTTGAACTCCAGTGTACTTTGAGCTCTGTCATGTGGCAGTAAGGAGTTGCACATTTTAATTCCAGGCTTAGAGAGACAAGCATCTCTTCTAGCTAGTTTTAAACCTAGCACACGAACTTTCAGATGTTTCTGTTACTTGAAGAGGCAATTACCTACCTTTTCTCTGCATTTATGTCCTTATAATTATACAGGCTTCTGTTCCATCCCCTTCTTTATAGGGGAGAAGTTCTTGATTAGCCCTAGGCCATGTATTCCTTGCAGGAAAATCATTTTGCACAATAATAATCCTATCAGCCCTTCTCTGCCTATTTCAGTACTGCTTTTAGAGGTGAGAAGTCACAAATGAGTCTCTTTCTTTTTTTGTTTCTGCTTTATCTCCACTACTTTCTGTATTTATATGTAGGTAGAAGCCAAACCTCCTTAGTTCTATGTTTTTGTAGAAGCTGATCTGACATTTTTAACCATCCAAGCAATCCAAGAAGAGAACTAAAGGGAACTGTTTGGTATGTTTCTGCCTGATAGGGAAAAAAGAAAAGGGTTTGGTGTTGATGTGGGTGATGCATGAAAAGAGACGTGTAATGCTTATTCATGTACAAGACTGCAGAGGAGAGGAAAGTGAAAAAGACAATATAGCTTCTGAAGAAAATAGCAGAGGACAGTAGCTAACTGAGCAGCTTGAGAAATGCATAGAAGGGAGGGAGGTTGCTGTTATGGGATAAGAACAGAGCTCAGCTACATGATAGTTAGTGTTTTCAGGCTGTAGAGATGGTAGTATTTTCTTTGTTTAGTGGTGATATTTTGGTGGAAAGCACTTAAGCAAACCAAAGCAGGAGTGTGTAGCAAATTGCTGGGAATATATCCCTGTATAACAGCTCTGGGTCATGCTACAGCTTGTCCAGGGGAGCCTTGCTCATGCATGTGACTGGTCTGGACAGCAGAAACCCCTCCTTACAAGCATCCTCTGGCTTACCATCCGCTGAGGGAAGGGCACTCTTACCTGCCATTTTCCAAATGGTGCCTGTCTTTACAGGTAACCCTTCCCCCAGCATCTCAGGGTGTTTTAGATTCCCTTGCATACAACAGTCACCAGCTGTGGTGACAGTAAGGGATTTTTTCTTTGAGCCCCTCGATGCCCTTTCTGCCACTGTTGCAGGACCAAGGGCTGAGTGTGCAGCAGCTCTGGGGACTGGCACTGCTGGAGGCTGCCACGGGAGCAAGCTGAACCCTCCACATCATTACCCAGCCAAGAGGTTTCTTGTAAAGCTAATTCTGTCTGAAATGTGTCCCCACCTGCCAGCAGATTGCTACAGCAATGCCAGGGTCAGGTGTCAGCCGTGGAGCTGCAGTGGGTGCTCCCTCCCACCCAGCACCTGCCTTTCTCCAACTCCTCTTCCTTGCCTCAGCCTGATCAGCCATCATCTCAAACCAGCCATTCCCCTGCTGCCCCGCTGTTTCCAGAGCTGGAGCAGCCCTTTGGGGAACAACTGCTCTCACTTGAATAAGACTTCTTTTTTCCTGGATATTGTTAACTTTGAGTAAACTAAAGGTATTTGTCCCTTGTGATCAAAAGACCTGGATGACATAGCAGAAGCGAGCAAGTAGTCATGCACATTCTAAGAACATCACATTTAACAGCTCAAAAGGCTTTGAGAAGTGACCATCTCCAACACAACTCCAGTGGTTTCTACTGGTAGAGGAGCTTGACCTACCTTAGGAATGCAGAGATTGGTACCTGGTGGGCCCTGTGCACTGCTCCATCACTCCAGGAGGACAGCAGGTCTCCTCTGGGCTCTGCCCTTCCACACTGGGAAGGAGTCAGATGTGCAGGAGAGGAGAATCAGGGCCATGAATCACATATTGGTGCTATAATACGTTCAGTGAGGATGAATTTTTTCTGTGAAACAATGCTGTCATACAGAAGTATGGCAGCTACACTTCACCAAACAGCGTGACAGGGGCAGTTTGTGTGTTTTGGAGATGCTTGGGGATGAGTTAGGAAGGAAGAGGCTAAAGGGAAGTAATTTTCACACCGATGTCTCTGTACCTTTGTGTAAGGGTTATTGATGGTAAAAACCTCCTGAATGGGTGGAGGAATTAGTGGAAGACTAACAACTGATGGAAATGTGTATTTACCTCCGTACTGGTTATCACCAGTTGACCAAGAGCTTTATCAGGATCTTTGCTTGAAAACCACTGGGTGCACCATATCCTCTCATCAGGAAGGTCTTGGTGGGTGCCTGAATTTCAGAAAGGGCTGGGGAGGAGTGCTAAGGACTCCTGCATGGCTGGGCATCTCAGCGTCATGAAACCCTGCCACGGCATCCCTCAGCTTTGTCTAGGTACCTGGCCAGCCTGGCAAATCCCTTTTGCCATCCATTTTCATGCGTGGCAGCCCTGTAGTTTTCAGAAAGAGTATTTAACAGGGAGCTTGAGCACATAAGGGGATACGACAAAATACTCCCTCGATTAGTTTGCTGGTTTTTCCCCTCCTAAAGGGCATGCAGAAGTACTGTCTCAGCAGGCTTCAAGAGATGGTATGCATGCTGTATCTCATCCAGTCTAGCATAATCAGGGATTTGAAAAAATTTAAATTTTGCTATTTGTTATTATCTTTAAAGTTATAATAGTCAGGAGCTTCTGATATTTTCAGCATTTGACTCCTGTAACAGGAATCTTTAGTGTAATGAAATCCCTGTGCAACCCCTGATTTTCTCTTATTACAGTAGTGATAGCATTGTTTGGAATATGAGAGGCTTAAGATACACTTTTTATGAAAAGTTGGATCCCCTCTGAAAACAGCTCTCACACATTAAAAATATGCAAGGAATTCTTAACAAACTATATAGCAATGTTTGGCTTGTCAGAAGAGTACCTTGCATAAAACCTTTCAGTGCAAGCTGCAAGCTTTTTATATAATTATTCTCATAAGAGATAATTTAAATTTACCAGATGAAAGTACCAGCCTTCAGCGTCCAACAGGTGTGAAACATCTAATCATGTGAAACATTTAATCAGTAATTCTTCATTTTATATTCACAAATAGGTAAGGAATTTCCTCCAGGAAAACAAGGTCATTTGTGTGTTGGTCTGATGGGCTTTCAAGACACCAAGAAAGCACCTCAGTCATTGGTTTAGAATAAGAAAGGTGATTCCTGTCTTATTTTTATGGGAACCAAACTAATTAAAAGCAAGACTCCTAAAAGTAGTTTCTTTATATGCTAATTTTGTGCAGTATATTTCAGGTTGTTGATATGAGGGAGGGTTTCAGGTCTGATAGCATTTTTGTTGCTAAATAAGGTCCTCCTCAAACCTGAAAGAGACATGACTGAGTCAAAAATAGAGTTGGAGCAGAATGATAATACTTGCCTGGGAACAGTCAAGGCAAGTTGGTTTGACAGATGAAACATGTGCTAGAACATGAGGAGAGGAGAAGGAAATACCTTTGTTAAATGCAGCACAACCAGCCAGCAGTGGTGCCAACATTTCACTTGTTGACCTTGCCAGAAGAGTAATAGTAGAGTCCATGTTTTGTGTGTGTGCCCCTCCAGTCAGCTCCAAATTAAATTAGAATATCTCAACATGATCAATATTAATAAAACAATAATAACAATCAGCCCCCCCAATTTTCCCCAACTGAGTAGGTTTTGACACCATTCCCATTGGAGGTTGTAGCAAAAGCTGCTGAAAAAGTTCAGCCAAATGTGGCACAAAGAAGGTAACACGTTTTTCTCAGTCTGTTCATTTTACCTTAAGCACATGGCATGCTATCAGTAACTTACAGTGTTCAGGTGATCTGTGGCTCTTTTACTGACCCAGTCAGAGAAGGGATCCCTGGCCAGGTTGCTTCAGCTGTCAGCAGTTGTGGCAGGGGCAGCATCTCCATCCTCTGCCCTTGGATGTAGCCTGGCAGTGGGAACGTGACAGTCTGGCTGGGTGTTTTTTAGTCACACCAGGGATTTTGTCAGCTTATTGGTATTTTTGTTGTCAGTATGGAAAGCACCACCAGAAAAAGCAATTATGGCTGTTAAAGCCTTCTCTGAACAAAGGGGCTCCTATTGGTTGAAGTTAAAAATTTGTTTGTGTAAATTTGAATTTGTTATGCTATAATTAATTCCATATGTTTCTGTCTGCTTGTAAAGCCCTGAGCAAGTTAATGTAAAAAAATACCCAGAAATATTTTACTTGAAAAAGTAATTTTAAAAGTAATACACAGAATAGTTTGTCACAATAATAAGACCAATTCTCCTTAAATACTCCTTATTAAAAAATTTGTTGATAATTTTATTGATAAGTAATGCATTGTTATGCAAAAAATTACAACACTGCTTTTTTTTCAGGGTTGATGTCCAAAGCATTATTTTGGAAACACAGCTCCCATTTTTGTGTTGTACATTAACTCTTTCATGGGGTGATAGACTGGAACTACAGTTACTGATTTATGGTCAGGAAACAAGGACATGGCTTTTCAAGCAGCTCTCAGAATAAACAATGCAGGAGGTTTGGTAGATTAAATTGAGCTTTATATGCCATTACAATCATAACCTGGCTGATTTTAGCTTACAATAGTATTAAGAATTGTATTGAAAGCAATCTCACAATTAGATATGTGCCTCATGTGCTTGTCTTTGGGATGTAGCATAGACTTCTCCTGGGTGAGGCTTGTCCCAATAGGCTTATGTAACTTAAGTCTCCCTGTAGTCTAGCAGTTAGAGTGCCTATATGCAGAAAATTTAATATCATTATCAGAATTCATAAATTACCCAGTGGGATGCTAAAGTTATGATTACATCCTATGCCTTCTAAATGTATATAAAACTATGAGATGTTCAGCCAGCTGCTCTTTTTTTTCCTGAACATGGTTATTCAACTATGTATCACTGTTTGTGTTCCAAATTAGAGGGCTTCCTTTGTCTGGGAGAAGCTTTTTGTGTTACTTTGTAATGGTTACAAAATGAACTACTCCAGAAAAATAACCTTATTTTCTGACACAACCACACTAAAACTGCTCCATCTTGAAGCTGTGAACTGTCACTCCAGTGTAGGACTCTGGAAATGAGCTGAAGGAGAGAGTTTTGCAGATATTAGACATCTGAACAGCATAAGAATAACCATGAGATATATCAAATATGGAGGGACAAAATAGGGGCAGAATTAGGAATAATATAAAATAATACACTGTAATAATATAGTAAGAGTTAGTAATTTGGCAATTTAATGTGCCACATTTTAGTTTTTTTAGTTCTGTAGTACTGGGTAGACAGAAGTTATTTAGCAATAGCTGTAGTACATGAAGTGCATAGGAGAGCTGGGTTACATTTGCAATTTAGGAATACTGTGGTAAGTGGGAGGAAAAATGCCTGCTGATCAGAGCCCTGTAATTTCCACTGCCTTGTTCTCATGGGACCAAGTGCAGCACTTTTAGAGGAGCAGGCACTGGAGGTTGTACGTGGGCTGACACCACCATCTGTCCTCCCTGTGCCTGTTCCACACCGTGGTGCATTCCCATAGAACATTTGTGCTCTTGGTGTTCCTCAGTGAGGACATGGGGGACTCTAAAGCCTATATGGTGATGTTGGAAAAGCTGAAACTTGCTATTTTCAGATAGCATACTCCTGTGTTACAATTGTTTGATGTAGTGTCCTTTACTGCAATCTCCAGAGGAGCCCTGAGTGACTCCTGCCATTGTTTCTGTACCAAACTGGCTTCCCACAGGATAATGTGCAGAGGCACTGCTTTGGAGTACAGTGTAGGGTCTGCACCAGACATGCCACCAAAACCCTCCTTCCTCAGGCAGCCTCACTGCCAGGCTCTCTACCAGCTCCTTTTTATCTCTGCATGGCATATGTCTGAGACCTGGAGGTGGTGGGAGCTTCCCACTTTTGAGCAATGGACAGTTTGTGGATGTTCCAGGGTTCCTCCCCAGGACTCTGTGTCCAAGAGCCTTGAGACATTTCCCTAGTAAGGAGGAAGATGTATCTGCCAGTGGGCTTCCAGCAGAAGCTGCCAGGTCACAGTGTGTGGCACATGGGGAAGGTTTTCTCTTTCCTGTTGTTCTTTACATTCATTCTTGTTTGGAGCCTAATCACTTATGCAAAGTATTTACCTTTAGGGGAAAATGCATAATTAGATATGCTTCATTATTGTCCTAGATAGTAGGTAAGGGCTTCCAAAGTTTTTCTTTCCTGAGTATGTAGACAGATGTAGACATATATACACAAAATAGGATAAAAACTAAGGAAGGGGTAGCTCTTAAAAAGGCAGGTACAGGTTTACAGATGGTCACTATAGATGCAAACTCTGAAATTTTCTAAAACTTCAGTATGTATTTAAAAAGTAAGTTTATTAACCTGCTATTATTCAACCTAACCCTTCTTTGAAAAGTTGTCATAAACATACCATCTAATAACCAGGTGTCTTGTATTTAGGCAAAATATATAATGTGAAGATTGATTAGAAAGTGTACCCTTAAGTGAGAGTGGTAAAATCTTGTGCTTCTTATTACGAAAAAACACATCAAAGTGAAAACCCTAACATTATACCTTCTCATTAGTGACTGCTGGTGTTCCTTAAAAATTTATTTATTAATCAGGCTCAAAGAGAAAGGGCACCTTCTTTGTCCCTTTCCTTACACAGGATTTCTTGTGTGAGATCCATTTTGACACCTTATTGATTGTGGCTCTCAAATATTTCTCTCATGAGGACTTTCTGCTTCTCTTTGCTTACATTTTTACTGGCTTTTGACACTTGGCCAGGAACGGCATGGAGAGCATCCCTTTGCTCCTGCTTGGTGGGTTGATCCCAGCCCCGGTGCATTCTGTCTCTACCACTTTAGATGGGTGGAGTTCCTCCTACTGCTGCAGGCTTGCTCAGATACAAGATTCCTCACATCCCACATGACCACATCACCTGAAAAAATAGGCAGAGGTTTACAGCAATTTCGTGTCTGTAACTACTCTGGGGAAGTCCTTTGCCATAAAACTCTTCTCATAATGAAGACATCATTTGGTTGATAAATGCAGTAAATTCACTTTGCTGTACTCACAGGGTCACATTCATTTTTGTATGTGAATGGCAGTTGGTTTATTCAAAATGTTTGCAAGTCTCATGAATTTCATAAGTTGTAGTGTCAATAAGTATCGTCCAAAAGCACGTTACTCGTTCTTTGTTATTTGTATTTGTTCTCCTTTAAAACAAATTTTAAAACCCTTATTAGAAACAAAACTGTGTGCTGGAGATTTTTTACATAAATAATTTTGCTAATGTTAGTGATTAGAATGAAAAATGTGGGGTATGTAAGGATAAGGAAAATAATTTTACTACTAAAAAGCAGATTTTATAAGTGCTTAGTTTCTATCAGTAAGTAATATTGAAAATCTATTTAGAAAAGCCCCCTAGTGCCTGATAATTATATTCACATTAAGATAAATAGGACAACATATGCTACCACTTACCTTAAGAGGTTAATGA
This sequence comes from Cyanistes caeruleus, assembly GCF_971803275.1. Taxonomy (NCBI): domain Eukaryota; kingdom Metazoa; phylum Chordata; class Aves; order Passeriformes; family Paridae; genus Cyanistes; species Cyanistes caeruleus. Next base: position 14,536,814 of record NC_141703.1, on the reverse strand, counting down.
AAGGCTGTTCATGCCCAGTGACTAATCCAAACTGGGACAGTGAAAAATTACCAGTGTTTGATAATTTATATAATAATCAAACCTTAGCAATATTATTGAATAGTCTTTACAAAAGTATGTCTTACTAGCAGGTTTTTTTCAGAAGTAGTTTTCTAGTGCAAAGTTCAGTTGAATTTTATGTACATAACACAAGTCCTGTCCCACCACGTGTTGAAGGTAGCACAGTTCTTCCACAGACAGAGGACGTGTCCCAGCCAGCCTCAGCTGGGCTTTGACATCTGTTAGATAATGCCCTTAACTTCAGTAACTCTCCTTTATTTCACAGCCACCTTGCTTCACACAAAGGGACATTTCTTTTGCCAAAGCCTGACCTTTGAAACAAACTTCCTGAATTCTTAGTAATTAAGTAATATGAACAACAACCTTAAGATGACACGATCTCCTGAAGCTACAGAAGTGATACCTATGAGGCAGCAGTATCCTCTTTCACTTAGTGCCTTTTTCCAAATAAATCCAAGACTCTTATTTTCAATGCTACAACTGTTTGTAGTATAAAACAGGATGAAATCTGAAAAACATTCCCTTTTGTACTCTACAAAGTCTCCCTTTCCTCAACCCCATGAGTCCTGAAATGTACTGGTTTGGCCTTTTGTTTGTCAGGGGTTTGGGGTTTGGTTTTGGGGGTTGGGTTTTGGGGTTTTTTTCATTTTGGTTGTGGAATCAAATGTTTGGGGTTTTTTTTATTTTAAACAATAGGTTATGTAAAAGTTTCTTTTGACTGCTATACTTAGAATTTAGTTATATAAACTGTTTTCCTCACACTTCTTCTTCCTCCTCTCCTTGTTGACGCACAGAGTCCCAGGAAATCTCAGCAACAGAAAAGAGGCTGAACTGGGTTTGAGTTCTGTGTAGCATTGCTCACCCTCTGCCTCTCTGAAATTCATTTTCCAATTGCTGCCATGTGTGGAGTAAATGGCATCAATGTTTCCATCTGGGATTCTTTCTAACCTTGTGTTTTCTGTCCCTGAGACAACATTTCTTGTCTGCTTTCCAGACCTTTTGTGATATGCTCAAGAATAAAAATGGCAATGCTTGATATTTTCCTTCCTTTCCATCCTGTCTTTTGAAAAAAAAAATCTCTTTAACAGGGTTAAACAAATTGGAATGAGTTTGTATGTCTTTACATTATGCACAGTTGAACACTTTCCCAAAGTGTTTTGCTTTTTTTTAACAACAAACATCCCCCAGCTTTTCATATCTGGGATTCAAAATGGCAATGGATGTTAAGATCCATGGAGTTTCGTTTTTTATTACAATTTAGGGTAGTAGGGACTAGAATAGGGAATGCACTGAGAGCAGCCAGGCTTTTGAAAAACTGCCTGTGCAGAGACTGCATATCCACACAGAAACTCTAAGTAAACAATTTAGCTGTATGCTGTTTATTCCACCTCTCTCTTTCTCTTTTCTTTGCTAACACAGGTCCACAAAGATTCTCGAGTTCTCAAGCCCTAGCTTATGGAAGTGTGTAATGTCAGTGTGGTTGCAAAATCACATGATCTCCTAGCTCTGTATCTTATCCTTCACCCAACATTGCACAACGCTGGACTGTCAGCTAGGAGAACGAAAGGAGCCAGATTGTGTTGTGCCACCTCTTTTTCTAGTTCACGCATAAGTTGCCACCAGGATATTTTTCTGTGTTTGTAGCACGTTTGGTGGATTTGGGGCACATTCTTTGCTTCCATTCTCCTCATTTATGTGACCCTTTCCCAGTGCTTCCAAATGAGCTAATGTGTCTTCAACATGGAGAAAACCAACCAAGTTGGTTAGGATGTGTATTGTTCTCTTGTTTTATTTGTGGGTTGTTTGGGGTTTTTTTAATTGGTCTTTGTTCTGTTCTTTTTAAAAACATATCTACGAAAAGAGAATATATAACTTTCTGCCCTAAATACCTCTTTTGCATCAGGGATGGATATTTTAATGGAGTGAGGTGTAATAGCAGAACAGTGCCATGTCTCTGTCCTCACGAGCATAGCTGCATGCAGATTAGAAAGGCTCTGTAGTGCTGCTACTGTATGCCAGATTTGCTATTTGCTCTTGTTTGCATGATAGTATTTCTAATTTACTAATATGATATGGAAATAATGGCACATCACCAATCTTTCAACATATTGTATCACTGCTTTATCATATTAGGCTAATACACTGCAAGAGTTGATAGCACCTCTCCATGTCAAATGGGAACCACATCTCTTGGCACTGAACCGATTGGACTCAAAGGTTGATAAACTTATCATTAGAGAATTGGCACGACGGAGACTCAACTTCAGCCTCTTGCAAGCAACATAATGGCCTCCGTTCAGAAAGTCAGTTCTTCTTGAATAACTTTGATGTTTATAACAGAGAACAGACCTGTTAAAGCATAGACAACCACATGCCTGAATATGAGACCTCCAGGAAGGTGTCAAAGGGCATGGCCAGTCTTTTGAAGAATGCACCCTTTCCACAATGGGACTAGGCACAAAGTCAGATCCAGTCTACATGGAGCACATTTGCAGAAAATACTGCCCCCCGCATGGGAGAACAGAAGGGGAAGAGGGTCTTGGCAGGGGAAGGGCTTTGATGTCACTCAGTTTTGTTCTGCACACCTCGAGGAATTAAAGAGGGATTCAGCCATGGTAACTGTAATTTCCCATTGCTTGTACTGAACTCCAGTGATCCCATTCAGGCCAACCAGACAGAGTCGTGTCATTTAAGCGTGCTTCACATTAGTGAAGGAAGTTTCCTTACTGTGTCATGCTAAACTAAGTGTATTCTGTCAAGTGGAGGTATGTACAGACCTTTCAGAGACTTCCATTTATCTATTGGTTTGTAATGAATTCCCAGAGGGTACACTGGCACTCGTTTGGATGGTGACGGAGAAGATACCTCACGCTGAGATTTATTAGACTCTGCAGTTAAACTCTTCGGTTCCTCTTTATCTTCTAGGACTAAAACATGTGAGTGATGCTGCCTGGCCAAGCAGGCACAAAGTATTCTCTGTATAACACCCAGACTCCAGAGGGCTGTTTTGGGGCCAGTATTTGTCTGGATGTCACTCGAAGTAGATTCAGATATTGTATTGATCATTATGTTCTGAGTCCCCTATGGGTTGATGTTTGCCTCTATCTCTGTGATTAGAATGTGGATTTTCCTTAATATATTTGGCTAAGGGTGTATTGTAATAATGTTAATGCTAATTACTTGATATTTCATACTATCTTACGGGGAGATACTTTTAAAAAATGTATTTTGAAATGTTTTCTTTCTGTTTGCTCAATGTATGGTATTGCATTATGTTAATACCAATAAAATTATATATATATAGTTATATATATATTTCCCTTTTATAAAGAAGTAAATTATGCTTTTTTGCCTCACAAACAGGAAATGTGCAGTGAATAAAATTACATCATTCTGCCTTACAGCAGGTGACAAAGCTTATAATAGTTTTAATATTCTTTTTTGAAAAATAAAAAGTATAGTATTACAAAAACTAGTTGGAAATTCATCAAAATGCATGTTTTATGTTTCTGCTCAATGGGACTGTCACAAAACAGCCTAAATATTTAGCAATGTTTTTTTGGCATCTTTAATTTTTTCCAATCAGAAACATGCACTGTATTGCTATTATTGATTACAAAACTGTACTGTCATAAATTTTTGCCTGTTGGCCAGATAGACAAACCCACTGAGTTTGTCTGTAGGAATTGATTTTAAAATTTAATTGAGTGCTCTTTCCAATGCTTGGCAAAGGCAGAATTTATTTTTTATATAAGGTTGCCTTTGAAGTACCTGCCTCTGCCAGGAATGATAAATCACTGCTAAGTACATAAAGATTCTGCGACCTGAAGGATATGTGATTAAAGCCTTGTTGGAATGGCCTGCAACCCCAGCCAGTCCTTTACATTCTGTCATTAAATTCCATAATTAGTTAGAGGTGAAATGTTTTGGAAATGAATTAGAGAAGCAGAAGCAAGGATGTGACTCTAAAATGTCCTTTGGCTGCCATTCGGGGTTACACTGATGGCTTATTTGCTGCTCATTGCCAAAGGCCAGTGTATATCTGCACTAATGCCTATTAGATTGTCTTCAGCTTCCTCTCTTTCTTTTCCCCACCCTTTCTAACATATTGTATTGAGTATCTTTGTTTTGCAGAGGCATTCAGAAGGGCTGTAATTAGCAGTCCCTGGCATTTAATTGCATACACATTTGTTAAATATTTTTCTGTATGCCTTAAAATAAAGTGTAGAAAATGGCAGTAAATGTTTCTTTAATGAAGGCATTTGATTTATTCATGAAGTCAGGATTTTTTAAAGGTGTTATTTTGGGCTTAATAAAGGAAATAAGCCAGCAAATTTTCAGTCTTGCTTTTGCGTAACCATCGTCTGTCAGGGCTGACGTTGGGTTCCTTTCTCTTGTTCCTTTTGCGGCAAACACAGTCTGCCCTGTGGGTGGGGAATGGACCTTTCTGCTGTGACCACTCTCATGCCAGTTTTGAGAGCACTTCACACTGAGGTTCATAGGTGTTCACAAGCTCATTCTGACATCTGATGACATGAGTGATGTCTAGAAAAGCCACGTGGAATTACTGCATTTCTCTCGTCACAGCAATAGCTTTTGTTCTAAAGGCACTTTGAACTCTGTGTGGTGCTTACAGACCATGGGTGTGATGGGCATTCAGCAGCTGATGGGGGGGGGGGTGCCTAATAATTGGCAGTTCTGTGCCCTGCATAAATAAGATGTAAATCAGGGTGCAGCTTAATTAGGTTGGAATCTAATCAGTGCAGCTATCATAATGTGCAATTATAAATCCAATAATAAATCTGAATATCTGAATAAATATTACATCTTCTGAGATAACATTTTGGGAAGTATTCCAGGCTCCTTTCAGAAACACCTTGGGAGGTGCTTCCCCAGCAGAGCACAGTGAGTTACAGAGGTAACTGAGGCAGAGATTCAATTAACCTGGCCCCTACCCACACTAACGTTTCTCCCATTGGAAGGAGGATTGTAATTTCTTAGTGATGCTTTTTGGGAAACTTCGCTCTCGATGCTACGTTTTCATACAAATAAGCAACTAGGGGTGTAGCCTGAAGTCAAGTTCATTTTCTGGGTGGGTGTTGCTTACCAGGAACATGTCCCCCATCTGTTCAGGTATCAATCCCATAAACCTTGACAGGCACTGCTGTTGTGCGAGCGTGACTGTGGCTTGATTCTGACTGGTGAGTAATGTTGCTGGGTCCGTATCGTTTGTCACTTAACCTTTCACAACTAAGAGCGCTGCAACAGCTTAGGTTTGTAAAAACAATGTTTTCCTCAAGGAGTAATTGCTTCTATATGTTGCTTGGGAATTATTTTTTGTAGGGAACTCCTCATCCTGTTTAAAAGTCATAGAATCCCCACATGTCTAGCAATTTTCCCCAGTTTGCTCCAGCTCCTGGCTTTCCTCGTAAATACAAGTTTTCTATTGTTTTTGAACTGCACAGCCCAAGGGGATGTGTACCATCAAAATGTTTATTTCACTTCAGCATTGATAGCTTGTGATAAAATTAAACAGCACTTATATCAGTGTGAGGCACAAAAAAATGTCTGGATATCCTATTTCATTGTGTAAAATTTTCCCAGAGAGTCACTAAAATCAGCAGATTGAGGTTAAACTGGTGCCTTCATAGGCAGCTTAATGAGTAGAGTACCATATCCAAAACCAAGGAAGGATGCAACTATAACCCTACTGCAGAAAAGTTCTGTCACTGATCAGAATTCTGTGACTTTGGGAAGCTTTGGAGTGACTTCATTCTTATGCCCTCTCTGAAATCAGCCCACCAATATAACCTCATGAAACAGCAGGACTGCGAGCAAGGAGGGAGCTACAGATGCTCATTTGAGGCATGCAAGAGCTGTCAAGGGGCAGCAGGAGCAGAAAAAGCTGATTATTCCCTCTGTGTGTTCCCTTCCCACTAGCACAGTGACCCATTAGCTGGCACCTGTACTTCACTGCTAAGCAGATGTCAGAAATGGCTGGATGTTACTGTCAGCTCAGCAAAGCAGATCTGCAGGGAGAGACATCGAGGGGTTTTCCTTATGCTCAGTTTTGTGTCAGCTGTGTTTAGTAAGCAATTCCAGTTGCATGGAAGGCTGAAGAGATGTGGCTGAGGAGGGTGTGGGACTCAGAGCAAGACCAGCTCAAGTGTCCCATGAAGGCTGGAGTTGCACATGTAAACATGCTGCAGCCTGCAGGGTGCTGGAGGCCTGCGGGGCCATGGCAGGGTGCAGGCAGCTTGTCCTCCAGACATCCCCAGGAAGGTGACTTCAGTGGAAAAGAGACTCACAGGGATCTACTGACCCAAAAGGAAAACTCCTAGTGCCATAAGTAGTTTACAAAAAGAATTAGACCTTCAGTGCCACCGCAAAGGCTTGGCATCCGTCAGGCCTTACAGAGGCTAGGGCGAGATCTTTTAAAAGGTGGTACCTAGCTAATTCTGATATTGAACTTGGCTGTGGTGAAAAATGCCTGAAATACCTTCAGATATCTATCATTCTGGAGATGAGTTTTCCACTTGCCTGCACAGTTCACTTTATTTCAAGAAACCAAATTTATGCTGATCCATGCGAGAAGAGAAGCAGACGCGTACCATTGGGTGTAAAACTCCAGCAAGTGCAGGACTCCGTTGTGGTGGTGCTTTCAGTGAGCACCCTCTGTAGGGAGTATCTTTTTTTGTCTGCAGGTTTACATAATAATAGGAGAGAATAGAAACTGAGTACAGCTATCCTGGTAACCCAAAAATACTTCCACTTTAGAGGAAATGATGGTATGAAATCCAGATTTAATACCTGCGTTGAATAAATACAAAATTATAAATACAATAAAATTTAATTATCCTCCAGCTACTAATATTTCAACAAACACATGGATCAAAGCTTGTTTTTAAACAATTCTCCTCCGTTCCTTGATTCCAGACTTTTGGGAAAATCCTGTACTTGCACATACACAGGGACAGAAAGGACGGAGGATTACACTAATCAGAAGAAGGCAGGGAAAGGGAAGCAATATCAAAGAAGGGTTGCAAAGACTGGGTACTGCACAAGAAGCCCTTATTTTGCTTTTAATTCAGTTTTAATTCAGCTTGCTTAAACTTTTCTTCACTTGTAGAAAACCTTAATATGGTCCTGTGTGTGTGTGTATAGACATAAATATATATAAATATATATGTGTGTTTGTGTGTTTACAGGTATAATCACATATCCTGTCAGGCCTTTATTTTAAAGTGGCATGGGACATAGCATAGCTGTCTATTTGTACTTTAACAGGGAAATCTGCTCTATTTTACCCAGAGCAGATGATTAGCTGTTTCCTTGTTGACCTGCATTTAATTGCACCTCCTGCCTGCTGCATCATGCCAGGCTTAAATACTGTGCTGCTCCTTCCTTTTCTCAGTAATTAGGGATGTGACTTGTAACATTTTCCTACCAGGAGCTGACTTTCCATGTCACTGTGGCTCCCCCACACCTATGCAGGAGTGACCTCATGCACAGCCACAGCTGTGCAGACACCATCGCCTTTAAGCCTTACATTGATTTCACCACTTTGTTCCTTTTAGCTTGGAGGTGTTGGGGGAAGTAAATATACAGCTTAGTCTGACAGCCAGCCATCTAAATAGTGTTAAAAATTATTTATTTCTGAATTTTTTGTATTAGAAGCATTTGGGTATATCCAACTCTTGGGCAATTTGGACTCCTGATGATTAACCTGAACAGCAGTAAAGATGGATTTAGGCCTTGCACTGAGAAACCAGCTGCTTCTTCAAAGGATTTCTTTTCTTCCCTCTGCTGCAACACTGCTAAAATCCACATCCACCCTCCTTTCATCCTTCTTCTTTTTCACCTTGTATCTAGGGATATCCCTTCTGTCTCTCCTGTTCCCTGGGGTTTACAAGCCCAGCCAGGCTGTTGCACGCTGTGGCCACAGCCCTTGTCTGCCTGTTGGCACAGCCTGAGCCATGGCTGCAGAGCTTCTGTGTGCTGCTCTACCTCCCTTTCAGTGAAACTGCTGCAGGCCCAGCCAAGGTTTGATAGTCCCTGTTTTTAGACGTGGCAGAGAGAACCTGCTGTGGCATAGGAAGATTACAAATGCGTTCTTGCTACCAGGATTATATCAGTTATTAGTTAGCTTGTGGGAGACCAGTGTGTCTGTTCCCAATATAGACACATCAGGGTGAAGAAGGCAAAAAGAAAAAAAAAAAAAACCAAAGGTTTGTGTGCCCAAGGGTGATTTATCTAACTTGAGACCATTTTCCAGAGGCCTGGGGTGTTTCTTTTTTTGGGGAAGTATTTACTGCATTTACTGTCACCCACTGACAGTCTCTGGGACACTTTAGGTAAATACCTCCTCTGCACAAAAGGTGAAGCAAAAAGGTGTAGTTCTCAAATTGGAAGCAAATCTTTGGGATTTGGAGGGAAAAAATAACATGGCAGCAATTTAATAATGTAATTAGTGATGTGTTCTAACAAAATTGCCTCCTTAATATCCTGAGAAAGCTGAGGTTAGCTAGTTCCTCTGCCAGAGGGAGTGAGCTCACCAAAAGGAGTGAAAATAGGAGTTTAAATTTCAGTGCAGCCTGGAGATTTCAGTCTGGCTGTGCCTTGTTCGCTTCCTGTCACAGACTTCTCAGCAGCTTGGTTTTCTGGGGATTTGCAGAGGATGGTACTTCTGTTCAAATGCAGGGCTGACTGCAAGAAGAGGAGTGGGCGTGTGTGAGAGGAGTAGCACAGCGAAGGAAAGTGCGTCACTGAGCAGTAAAGGTAGCAAACAGAAAAGAGGGTAGTGGGAAAATGGAGAATTCCATCAGGGTGGCAGTGGTGTCTGTCAGTCAGGATGAGAAGTCTAAAGGCAACGGGGCTGAGCCTGAGTGGTGTTTGGAGGCACTGGCAAAGACCAGAGGGGCCCCGCTGAAGAGCTTTGATCCTTGAAAAATATGACCTTGTTGGCAGGGTAGATGACAAAATTTATTAACTCTCCTTACACAGGCAGTTCTGTTCACTCATAGCCCCACATGGAATCATGGGCTCCTCTGGTACCTCACTGAAAGATGAAAGCCATGCAAGATTTTGGCAGCTTGAGCTTTAGCAGAAAAGTGAATCACAGAAGTGCAGGGACCTCCACGGAAAATGCTGGAGGTTATTCCATGTATTTAGAGCAGATTTATGAGAAGCATGTGCCTAGAGATTCTCTGTGTCCAGAGAGCAGTGTGTTAGCCAGCTGGGCTGCAGTAGTGACCTTCTAGAGGGTTCTAATTCAATATCATCTTCCTGAATTATCAGTTTATATGAACCAATCTCTTGGTCATGTAAATACCAATGGTAACTTTCACTTATCACATAAGCACCTTATGCTCTTATAATCTTGGTTTATAAGAGGGAAATAATGGAAAAATGAATTGCCTAACAGAGCCAGGAGTTGATTACACTTAGTACATCACAGAGCTTGGTGTCTGCTCTTTTCAACAAGTGACAATACAGCATGAGAAATCCCACCAGTTTTTCCTGAATGCCAAAAACACAAACAATTCCTGACCTGTTGGAGTTTCACATACTCAGCCATAATCTTCATCTCTCTCTCCTGGGAAAATGTAAAAGTAGTTACAAATATTTACTGCAGTAAATTCTGAGAACTGAGGGCAAAGTACAAAAAGTTCAGAATTTTTTCCTATGGAAAGTAGAATAGTGAAAAATAATAGTACAACATTTACTAGACAGATGCATTCATTATCTCCAGAACTGAATGCAAATAGCTGTGCATTCACTTGAAGACAGCAGGAACTTCTTTGTTATAAAATCCAGTGTATATTGCATTTGGAAAACAGGGTTCTCACCAGATTTAGATCCCATGTGTTGCAGTTTGTGCAGCTTTATTTCTGCTCCCGAGTCACAGAGTTGTTCAGGCTTGTGTGGGGCAGGGGAGAAGATCACAGCTTCAGAGAAGAGACCCTGCTTTTCAACAGTATGTGGGAACTGTGACCTGGCAGTGCATTCAGAGAAGCAGGAACGATGCTTCTCTGCATCACCCGTGACTCAGCAGTCAAATGAGTGTGAAAAACAACTGTTGTGTTGGCTGCTGATCTGAGGTCACCTGCAAATACACATTTTCTACTTAAACGAAACATTACCAGTGGTCTTATTCTTCCTCAATGAGACAGCCATGCTGTAATAGCATGGCTTGCATACAAATCCACCAATTTTAAAAAAGAAAATATGTTTTAGGCTCAGCTCTATATCTAACAGAATACCTCAGATGCTTTATGGTGCCAAGGGTTTCACCAACGCCTACAGGAAATCAATCAAAGGCTCTAGCAGAAGGCTGAGGGAGGAGAGATGTGTGTGTAATCTCATTCCCGCCTACTGAGAGCCATTGAGAGCAGCAGCACCACCTTCAGCATTTCTCTGGAAAATATTAAGGGCTCAGGATGTGTTTGCGTGACGCCCACTGCCCTCTCCCCCACCATGGGTGAACAAGGCATCTTGCCCTCTTTAGAGCTTTCCCAGCCTCAGCAGCAGCAAGGCATTTAAGAGACTTGTTTTTCTTCCCTCCTCTTTCCTCTTTAGGAAATCCTGTCCCCTTTTTGACGTGCTGCTCGTAGTGACATCACCACGTCAGTGACAGAGTGTGGGGGAGGCAGCCCCAGCCGTGTGGAGGTGATGTGCTGATGTGTTCCAGAGACCTGCTGTCAGTGTTCTGCTGCCTGGCCCAGCCTGTGTCCTGCCCCCACAGTCCTGTGCCTTCCCAGTCTCAGGGCTGTTCCCATTTGGGCAAGGGTAGAAGTCTGGTGTCCATGCTCCCTCCGAGGCCCATGTGGAGCAGGAGCCATGCAGATCCCAGGCCAGCAGTGTGGGAAGGGAGGGCAGGACAAGCTCCCCCTGACAAGGGATTTGTACTCACAGGGACTATGTTGCCATCCAGGCTCATTAAAGGCTCTTGTCATTCAGTATTGAACCTTAGGGTTGAACTCAAGTGCCGTATTTTGCCTTGGTGGGGAGTTTCTGTGTTTTAGGAAGCCATGGGTTTTTGGTGGCAAGCCTGGATGTGGTGGCTAGTTGCCAATCCAGGCTCTAGATCATTCTAGCAAGGTAAATTTGTATGGTGTGGAGTCAAAGTGCTGGCCTGCTTTTTGAGCCAGCCGTCCCTGTCCTAATCCCCTCAGGGTACAACCTTGGTAGTGCTGCTGGAGAAGAGACACCTGAGGAAAGATCTCTTTTGCCTTGCATAGCAAGAGATGAGAAGGAGACAGAGAGAAAGAGGTGTCAAATACTCCTGTGTCAACCAGGAGGGAGCTTTCCCTTTGCCCTTCAGCAAATCACTCCCCTTTCACAGCTGTCAGACTGGTGGACAACAGCATTCAGCAACAGAGCTGATAGAGAGATCCCAAACTTCTGATCTCATTGCAGCATAGACTTCTTAAGAAAGCATAAAAATCAAGACCACAAAAGATTTTAACCACTCTAATTATTCACCTACTGAATGTTTTGCCCTTTAGCCCATTAGATGTTTTAATAAGAAAGAAAATTACAAGAAAGAGAAAAGCATCTCATTTCTCTTTTGTTTCAGTCCTGGCCACCATTGACCATGTTAAACCCAGCTCACCAAGCAGGGTAGCACAGAATGATTTACAGAGCTCTGCGCAGACTCAAAGTACTTCCATCAATAAAAAGTCTCCAACCTTTCTTGACTTCCATATCTCTTAAAAAAAACCAGGACACTGAGGTTCTTTACTTAAAAGTACTTCTGTATGTGGCAAACTTTCAGCCAGTAGAAATTCCTCCCTTGGAGCAGGATCAGTCATAGGATGAAGTTAATGCTTGAAACCAAGCAGCTTCCTACAAGAGCTTCTAGGAAAGCCTCTCAAGGACACAGGCACTTAGAACCAGGAAAACAGGCACCACTGTGAAAGCCAGGACTGGGTGGGAGGATCCCAAGGGCTCTGGAAGCAGCCAGGAGGCCTCGCACAGGCAGTGTCAGTGTGCAAGGGGCAGCAGGGACAGAGCTGAGGGACACAGCAAACACTGTCCCAAGGGCTGCCCTAGCTAATCCTGATCCCCACTCTGCTAATCCTGACTGTACTGGTGCTTGCAAAGCTTGCACGGAGTCACCAAAGAGTTTCCTCTGGGGGAAACATTGTGTGAAGGGTTGAAATGGTTTGATGTTTTCTAAATGAAGCATTTCAAATGCTCATATCAGAGTAACATTTCATCCCCAGTTTTTCCTTGGTTTTGTTTTTAAAGAAGCAAAACCTTTCTCTTTTTATTTCTTCTTTTTAAATGCTTTCCCTACTAGTTAGAACTAATGTTTAAAAAATACTTCTCATATTTATGCATTTTGTTATAGTATAGAATAAATACTATTTTTTATAAAACCAAACTATAATTCAAACAGCTCTCTTTTGGTTTGCCATGCTGCCAGGTCGTGGTTGTTATCTTATACTTAGTCTCTAGTCTGCTGCTGAACCTTCAGGTAACAGTGAAGTAGCAGACCAGCGTAAGAGACAGCATTACTGGCTATTGAACAGCACTGCTGGGTATCAGAAATAAGAGACAAAAATAAGTGGACTTTATTAGGAAGGGAAAGGACATGTCATTCCAGGGCCACCATCCACATTCTTGAGTGCTGTTACCAGCACTTTCAGTCCAAGCTGTGATCCCTGATGGGTTCCTGAGCAGGATGCTTCCAGGGCTTCCTCTCCTTTAACAAGGAAGTCACCAGAACTATATAACTGCAACACCAGAAATCCGATTTCTGGTAGTGAGTCACTAATATTACTGCACCTTGCGCCGTTTCTCTCTTTCCCTCTTTCTCGGAGTGTCAAGATTTTACATTCTTGAAAGTTTGTCTTCTTTTCTTCTGAAGGCAGTAGCAAGAAGGAGCAGTCACAGCACTCTTCTCTGGAGCTTAGGAGGTGTGAAATACTCTCTTTATGGTCTAGTTAAACCTGTTAAACATTTTGCAAAGGTTTTTGATAGGTCTTCATGTAATCACATTAATGATACATTGTTGCTTTCTCTATTTTTTTTCCTCCTTTTTTTTGTTTTCCTCTTTGTCTCATTACAGTTGAAACTATAGAGGAAAAAACAGCAGACTCCTTGCAAGATTTGTACAGAGCCTTGGAGCAGGCCAGCCTGTCTCCTTTAGGAGAACACCGGATTTCCACTAAGCTGGAGTATAAGAAATCTTTTATAAAGAGATGTAGCGATCCAGTAGTCAATGAAAAACTGCACCAGCTGCGAATTCTGAAAAGCACTTTAAAGGTGAGATAAAACAGGGAGGAAAAATCCTGCCCCAGGGTTGGATTGGGCTGTATTGTAATCAGAGATTATTGTGTGCAGCTGGAGTCCAGGCTGAGCCCAGTGTGCAAACAAGGGAGATATGGGGAAGCGCTGCTTGAGAAGCAGAGAAAAATGTGCCTGGGAGAGCAGTCAAAGCAAGGGGATCAGTTTTAATTTCTTTATTTTCTTGTATTTAATTTCAGTCAGCTGCTCCTCCTCTGCCAGTTTAGCAGAAGTTGACACCAAATTATTGAAGGAAACCTTAATCCCTTTGTTGTCCCTGAACGCTTTCATTTACCAAAACACATTCACTTTGTAATTGCCAAAGTCTAAAGTTAAGCAAAGCGAGCCTTTAGAAGGGAGCAGTGTCTCTTGCAACACTTGACTGTTTTCTAATTGATGGGCTTGTCCAGCCAGAAACTGTGTGCTTTTTTTCTGTGTAAACTGATAGGATCATTGTATTTAATCAGTAAGATTGATTAAATAAGTAGATAGTGATAATGATAGATTTGAAAATTTTTATGGTAATTTTAAATGGTACCACAGCTCATTTAGCCTCCTTGTCAGCTTCCTTTGTTTGTTACAGCAGTTTCAGTTCTGTCCTGATAAGAGATTTCAGCAAACAATATGCTGGATTTCCTCAGGGACCCTGTTAACTATATTAAATTACCACATTTTAAGTCGCTAGATAATTGTACAGTGCATTTTGTAACAGTTTTCATCAAAGAGGGCTTTATCAACATTAATTAATTTAGTTTTCTATCTCCTAGAGAAGCATTTAAACAGTATTATTTTCATGCTGTGGTGCTCCCATCCTGAAAAAAAATCCTACATGTGCTTAACTCTCTGTACTGTATCATCTCATTGCAGACAACTTGCACTATTATCTTGGTATGCGAGTCTTTGCAGGATTAAAGGCTGGTTAAAAAGGGCAACATTCTCAGCTGCCCATGACTTCTACAAGCATGAGAAACTGAAACAAAATCACAGTGCTCTCACACACATCAGGATGGCAGGAGGTTCATGACATAGTTGTGGTTTGGTGCTGCAATGGGGTCACACACCACAGCTGTGGTTCAGCATCAGCAGCCTGCTACCGTGCTGAATTGTCTCTTTTGTTAGTGGCTATTGATACCTGGGATACATTATACCAATGGCTTCCTGCAAATGAAATTGCTTTCCTTCAGGGAAGTCCAAAAAACAGTGCAGCATCTTGATCCAGTGGGTGCCTGTTTTTGTGCTTCTCTGGAATTTCTTTCCTTTGGACCAAGCAGACCAAATTTTTTCATTCTCTATCCTTAAGCCCTATTTGCTAAGCTTGTCAGCATTCTTGTTTGGACTGTGATTAGTGTAAATCATTCTTACGTACATGAGACCAATAATGGAAATTGCAATCAATGGCAGCAAGGAGGAAAGACAGGTAATTGTTGTTTCCTGCATAGAGCAGCAGTGTAGAGTGACACATGCTTGGTTTGCAGTGACATCTTGGTGTCTTGTGACTGACTGCAGTCACAAGCTTAGAGCCCCACCTCTGCCATACTGTTGGCAATTGTATCAACCAGTAGCTATTGCTATTACCTGATCAATTATTCTTTCTTTTTATCAATGCCTTTGATTTCTCCTTTCGGAATGCAGCCAATTGCACTGGTTGTTGGCATTGATGTTCTGAACCCTCATTGAATTTTATCCTACATAATAGTATCCAAAGACAGTCCTCCAAACTGCTTCTAGCTCTTGATACCTCACCTTCTGAGTTATTAATGAAAGACCCCTGTGTTCTATTTCCTGTGATAATACTAAATCATTCTCCTGTCATTATGAACTGCCTGGCTGGTAGTGCAGAGGTGTAGGACCAGCCACAACCTGTGAGAAATAACTTGTGGTAGTTCAAGCACAGATAAGGTGATCAGGAGCTCCCATGGTTTCTTTTCCACAGCTCGTTCTCAGCTTGCCTTCTCTTTCTGGAAATGAGTATTTCAGCAGGCAGTGTTAATTTGCTGTTGTTAATTTGCTGTTGTTTGCACAGCAATGAAAGCACTGCTTGTGGAAGATGTCTCTGACCCACCTGTTCTGTGCCCTCATACACAGCTTGGTATCTCCCCTTGCCATGCTACCCAGAGAGATTTAACATACTCATAGGATGTTAACATGGAAAACGTGAGTTAGCCATGAGGAGTGTGAATCCCATCTCACAGGGAGGTTGGAGGGGAGATTGTTGGTGGGCACGGTGTTCCTGTGCTGAGGAGCAGTGCTGGAAACCTGCATGTTAGCTGTGTGTCCAAGGATTACAGCTGTGGCACCCAGTTTCCTCCACTTGCAGCAGCTGTGAGTGGCTGTGGGTACATCTGAGGCTTACTGCGACCCTCAGCTCCAACCACCAGAGAGGGATTATGGCACTGTCACTTCCCCAGCCTCGATGGTGCATAAGGAGGTACCATCAGCTGTGTTGTGTTTTCCCTTTCTCTGCCTTCTCTTTGTCAGTGGCAGGAAGAGGTTGCAGCCAGCCAGCCCATCGCAGGGAGCAGATCTGTAGTGAAGATGAGCTGTCATTCCCATGGGACTCCCTGCAGCAGCCTTTGCAATGCAGAGCTCAGGTGCCCCCATGACACACCTGGCAAAGAGGTGTAGCTGTGCTGGCAGGCTAGAGGCCGTGTGTGTCTGTGTCCACACACCCACACAGTATTTCTGATGCTGATCAAGAGCAAACAGATGGTGCTTTGTTGTGTGAAACCCATCCTGAAAAATGCTAGCAGCTAACAGTAAACAGTACAGGGCTTGCTTTTTCTGGGGCTGAACAAGGGGGCAGGTTTTTGACAAAACAAGAGTTTTGTCAAACTCTTACTGAGGGTTCTGGACAAGACAAGGGAAGCCCAAGTCCACAAGGGAATGTGTGACACTCACTTGTTTGTGAGTGCCCGTAGAGCAGATAGTCCCTGTGCTTTCAGGGGCTCTAAGGCTTGAGTTTGTACCCCCCATTCTCGACGTGGTTGATTTTGCCAGTACCTCATCACTTGCATTAACTCTTTGCATGTTCCTTTTCTCCCACAGGCCAGGGAAGGAGAAGTAGCCATCATAGATAAAATTCTGGAGAATCCAGCTTTGACGTCTAGAGACTTTCAGGAATGGAAACAAATGTATCTTGATCTCTTCATGAACATCTATGAAAGCAGCCCCCCGAGGGACTCTGTAAATGGCTCTCCTGAGGTTGAAGCACTTATAGCTTCGTTAGCACACACTCACTCTTACATAGAAACACATGTATAAAAGTCTCTTTTTGTCCATTTGCTACACTCCAGCTCTTTACTTAAGTGCATAAAGTAGTTTTTATATCAATATGTGAGAGCTCTAGTAAATTATATTTTAATGCTACTCAGCTGTGTGAAACCTTCAGTGGTCAACAATACCACTTCTTTAATGAGGATTTGTATATTTTATATGCTACTAATGCTCTGCTTGTGTTTACCTTCTGTGAATTAAAAAACATGATCTTTAGCTATTGAAGAAAAGGATTTAAAAGCATTTTTGGAAGACTGTGGCCCTTCATGCAGGAAGTTCCACATGCTAAAGCTTTTGTTATCAAAGGTCAGTTTTACAATGATATTTTATATCATATAATTCCAGTATTGCATTGCATTTTTGGAGTGCAGGTACTGTTTTGGTGGTGGGAGAAAACCAATTTTTGTATTTCATGAGAAACTCTAGGAGTTTTCTTAAATAACAGGGAAAATGTGTAATGCAGTGGTTGTGTTTCAGTTTTGTCAAACACATAAAAGGTTGAAAATCGGCAGACAAAAAAAATTACTAATTCATTCAAAAGGTTAGGTCTTATTTCCTTGTGCTTTTTTTAAGCCTGTTGCTAAGGTTTGCCGCCAATGCAAAGGGATGCTGGTTTGTATTATAATTAAGACCAAATTGTGTGTTGTCTCTTGATCACATTAGGTTGATTTAAAAAAATAGTCATGGTACTGTGATTGATGATGCTTTTGCACTGAAGGCATCAATATAAAGTGCAGAATTTGACAAAGAGAAAATGTAGACTTTCAACGTCCTTGGTAGCAGCATTTCTTTAGCCCAGAACAGCAGCAGTGGAAAAGGTTTTAATGAAATGCTTCAAATCTGAGATGCTTTGAAGATTCCCACAATAGAAAAGGAGTGAATAGGATTTTTCAGGTAGTTTCCTATGTGTTTTCTGAGCTGTGAAATTTGGCTGTATTGTATGCAGGGATAATGTGTGATGAGAGTAGAGCTGAGCACAGAACCTGAAAAATAACCAAGGAGTAAAAAAGCCTCTGTTTGCTTTTGAAGGGGAAGGGAGTCTCTGGTTCTGCTGAGTTCACAAGCCAATTAAAATATTTTTAAACTTCCATGAGATTTGTTTTCTGCTGAAGATAACCCAGTGAATATGAGAGGAAATAGATCCTTAGAGTTAGGCACATGCCTGAAATAAAAGTGGGAATGAGCTCTTAAATCATATATTTACTTTTTATGGGCTTGGTTTTGAAAAATGTTAAGAGCATGACAAAATATTTCTGCTGCTCTTCAGTATTTTGCTGCGTAAGTTAGGACTCATGACATGATTTAATAATGCTCATGTGGAAAGAAAAAGCTTCCATTATGCTTTAGTGAGTTGTACTCTTTACCAACTTGAGACTATTGTCTGTACAGCTCAGTGAATGTACTTTAAACTTTATGAACTCTGATATTTCCTGGCAGTTATATCCAT
This sequence comes from Cyanistes caeruleus, assembly GCF_971803275.1. NCBI lineage: Eukaryota > Metazoa > Chordata > Aves > Passeriformes > Paridae > Cyanistes > Cyanistes caeruleus. The sequence goes on along the minus strand of NC_141703.1, from coordinate 14,518,741 downwards.
GAAGGAAAGAATTGACAGACTTATTTATTTTCTTTCTTTCTTTCTTTCTTTCTTTCTTTCTTTCTTTCTTTCTTTCTTTCTTTCTTTCTTTCTTTCTTTCTTTCTTTCTTTCTTTCTTTCTTTCTTTCTTTCTTTCTTTCTTTCTTTCTTTCTTTCTTTCTTTCTTTCTTTCTTTCTTTCTTTCTTTCTTTCTTTCTTTCTTTCTTCTTTCTTTCTTTCTTTCTTTCTTTCTTTCTTTCTTTCTTTCTTTCTTTCTTTCTTTCTTTCTTTCTTTCTTTCTTTCTTTCTTTCTTTCTTTCTTTCTTTCTTTCTCTCTCTTCTCTCTTTCTCTCTTTCTTTCTTCTTCTCTCTTTCCTCCTCTCTCTCCTCTCTCTCTCTTCTCTCTCTCTTTCTCTCTCTCTCTCTTCTCCTTCTCTCTTTCTTCTCTTTTTCTCTCTTTCTCTCTTTCTTTCTCTCTCTCTCTTCCTCTCTTCCTCTCTTCTTCCTCTCTTCTCCTTCCTCTCTTCCTCTCTTCCTCTCTCTCTTTCTCTCTTTCTCTCTTTCTCTCTTTCTTCTTTCTCTCTTTCTCTCTCTCTTTCTCTCTTTCTCTTTCTTTCTCTCTCTCTCTCTTTCTCTCTCTCTCTCTCCCTTTCTTCCTTTCTCTCTCTTTCTCTCTCTCTCTCTCTTTCTCTCCCTTTCTCTTTCTCTCTCTCTCTCTCTCCCCCCTGTCTCTTTTTTCTTTTTTTTCATTCGCTCCTCTCTCCTTTCTCTTTTTTCTTTTCCTTTTTCTACCCCTCATTTTCTATCTTGTTATTGTGTTTGAATTGCAAATGTTCTGCAGATTTTGCACAACTGTACAGAAGAGTGGCCTTTCTGTAGCCCATTTTCAGTAATCTTATATTCAAGTTATATGGATGACAAATCATGTATTAACGTTTGTATAGAATTCTGGATCCAGTGTAAGATTTGTACTATTAGAAGAATATTGTTTGTATAAACTGGACATTTATTTACTGCATGGGTACTGACTTGTATATTAAATTTGTGAGGTTTTTGTAAATTTCTCTTAAAAAATGCTTGACTTGAAATGGATTGTGCTATTGTCCCAAGCATTTAGATTCTCTTGCTATTGTTTTACTGGACCAAAAGTAAATATATTCATATGAAAAACTCTTTATATCTGATGGATGTATATGCACATTGTGTAGTTGATTCCTTGTCAAAACCAAGGCAGTTCAGAAGACATAGATCTGTTGCTATGCAACAGCCATTCTGCCTGCACTTTACATTAGTAAAGTTAGCTTGATTGCTTTAAAGGTGAAAATTAAACATTACAGTTTTTTAAGCTAGTCTGGTGACAAAGAACATGCGTCCTTTCCATTGTGCTGCCTTCTTTTAAGACTATTAAATGTTCTTCTATATATATTTTTATTGTATTAACTCTCAGCCTAGAAAGGGAACACTGTAAAATTAAATACAATAAATTTAGCTTTTAAATGAACATTTATGGCTCAAGATTCACTTTATACCAGATTGATTCTGTGGCATCTGACCATTTTGTCTGCATTTCACATATCCATGTATTTTGAAGTACCCCTGTGTGACTTCAAACACTGCCAGTGTGTCCAAAGGGGAGTGACACTACTGCTGATTTGTATGTAGGCAGACACTGAGTAAAGACTTCTGAAAACCTTCAGTCACCTCCCTCCCCTTTGTACTCTTCGATGAAAGTAAACCTTTTTTGACTGCAGGGTTCTCTCATGTAGCAGTTCAACAGCAACAAAGCATTTTACCCTTCTTGCCTAGTACATAGTATAACAAATAATACCTTTTCCTTGGCAATACTTGCTACTAATTCTTGTAGGCATCAATTTTCTAGTCTTTATACAGTTCTCTTTCCTTTTGCTTAGCCATAGAATAAAAACTCAGTAGCACTTACCAGCTGGGAAAATTACCTCTGATTAAGAAAACAGAAAAGATGGATCATATTTTTTAATATTTGAAAAATCTGACTTGCAACACCTACTAATTGTTATCTAGGTATTATCCAAGAGTCAAGGATTACAGTTCTCACTCATCGCCTCTAAACGTGCTACTTGCTACATCCTTGCTCAGTGAGATCAGCTTCCATCTTTATAAATCCTAGATGTGTTTCCTGTGCTGGGGCCAGATTTTCTTGCCTGTTTCCACCAAGTATTTTGCTTATCCAAGCAAAACTTTCACTCTCACATTCAGTGCCACTGCAATTTTCTTCTCCAGGACTGCCCTGCTCACTCATCTCCTGGGATGGATATTCCTCAGCAAGGGAGCTCAGCAGTTGGGCAGCTTCTTCTGCTGGCTATCGTTGTCCTGCTCTTCGGCTACCTCGGAGAGCTGGAGCACGGCGCATTGCAGCCCACACCACGGCAGAGGGGCCTTGCAGATCTCTTCCCAGCCATCGTTGTCGATGTCATAGCCAACCACGTCTTGCGTGGAGACCTCCAGGGAGTTTTGCCATTTCTTTCCCCCAATGAGAAGAGCTGTTTCCTCTACCACTGCCAGGCCGTAGGAGAATCGATCGTAGATCAGTGGTCTTAACCGAGTCCACTGGTTTTGATCCGGGTCATACCTTTCTATTTCAGAGAAGGGTTCATATAATCCCAGAAAGGTAAATATGGATCCCCTGATTGTTGCCATCTGATGCCCAAACCGAGCAATGCTCATTGGGGCGCGTTTCACCCACTGCCCTTCAAGTGAGCTCAGAGAATAAACGTCATTGCTTGTGCTGGCTGGGGCCGAGTACTTGCCCCCAGAGATGTATATGGTGTTCTTGCAAACAGCACTGGCATGGCCATGTATTCTGCATGGCAATTCCCTGGCCTTCGTCCATCTGTCTCTGCTGATGTCATAGACTTCCACAGATGAATGCAGCGACTCAGCCTCACCCCTTCCACCAATGGCAAAGATATCCTTGCCTAGGACACAGCAGGAAAACTGGCATCTCTTTTCCAGCATGCCCGTGATTTGGGTCCATGTGTTAAATCTTGGATCATACCGATGGACCTTGTTTGTAACCGATAAGGTCTTTTCAATTTTAGCATCATCCAGGGTACCACTTTGTATTTCCCCACCCAAGACATAGAGGAAGTTCCCCACCACACACACACTGTGGTTCTGCACCCTGTCCTGCAGCTGCGTGAGGGTTCGCCATTTGTGATTGTAAACATCAAAGGCCACCACATCGGTGACGAGCCCCTCACTGGCTGTGCCTCCCCCCAGTAGAATGATCCGAGTTTTCTGGTTTCTCAGTGTGGTGGACTTATCCTGCAGGACAGGCTGTTTGAATACAGATGTGTGATAATTTATTGCTTTTATGATCAAGCACTTAATACCTGCTGAGAGGGACACTTCTGACTGCGTGTAGGTTTTTCTCAGCTCTTCCACTGGGATGAGACCGTATCTTATGTGCTCTAGAAGGCTGCTTGCATGATCCAGCCTGGATTTATCCTGCTTCAACCACAGCAGGACAAGATTTAACAGGCGGCATTCTTCCACCATGGGGAGATCTGGTGATTGAATCACTGCTAGCAAAGACCTGAAGTTCAGCTCGAGAAGTCCTGACAAATCCAAGTCCAGCAGCTTCCAGATATTTTTGATAATGTATTTTTCTGTGGCTGCTAGGGCATCTGGCAGGTAGAACTTCCTGGCCACGTTGGCAGAGAAGCAGCAGTTTTCCAGGGCGAGATTGTTAACTAAGTACTGACTGCACAAGCCAATAGCATCAGACACTTGCAAGTAGCTTGCAGCTTCCAAGGTATCCTCCAGGCTTTCAAAGGAAAGGGGCAGCAAGGATGTGTAAATGAAATCCAGGATGTGCTGGAGCCCAGTGGGTGAGATAACTTGCAGGTGAATGACACTGGCTTTAGACTCTTGGGTATAACTTTTGAACATGGCTCGGAAGTAGTCGCTGGAGCATGCCAGCAAGGACTTGTGTGCAGGAAACTCGTTTTCTTTCACTTTCAGCAAAATATCACAGAGAAAACCCTCTGACCTCAGGCTCTGGTATTGGGCAAGCACAGCAGTGCAGTGTGCTTTGCAGTAGGACAGGAAGTAGCTCATGGCAGACAATGCAACGCTTTCCCTTGAGCTATTACAGCTAAAATGCAATTAGATATTGAAACAGCTGCCTTACTCAACAGCCATTGCTTGAATGCCCAGCAGACCTCCAGCTGTTAGAGAAAAGCTCTACCCCAAAAAAAGTCAGTCTCTTGCCTGGCACAGGGGGACAGTTAGTAGATTTAAAGTGAATTCATTCCTTTACAGAAAAATTAGCTGAATGTCGTATCACCTGTAGGATGCTTACTTTTCTTGTCTCCACAAGTTGCGCAAGGATGAGGAGTCCACAGCTGTGCCGAGCACTTCCTTGGCCGGCCATCAGGTGACAGATGAGGGAGCTAGATGACAATCCCAATAAATGGCCCGTCGTGTCTGCCCAGCCGTCGCCCCCAGCCCTTCTCGCTCCACAGGCAGATCAAAGGGATCCTCTCTGGCTGCCAGCGCGTGGCTCTGAGCAGACACGGATGAGAAGAGAGCGCTGACTTTTCTCCTTGTTTGTATTTTGAACTCCAATCAGTTTAGACGTCACCACCCCTGGGACAGCAGCCCCCTTTCCGTCCTCTTTCCGCACGGTCTTGGGAAGCCTCAGCCGAAGATCAAATCAGCGCTCAGGGATTATTACGGGAAGATTTTCTGAGCCCATAAATCTTTCCCCGGCAGCCACTAAGACAACCAAAATACCGTGATTAGTCACTGGTTCGATTTGACATGCATTTCTGGCTCTTTGCTTCACGTGACACCTCCATAGCTCACAGCTACCAGAATAGCCACAGGCTCATCCCCTTGTCCCCCTCGCCTGGGAGCCAGCCCCGGGCGGGTGAGAAATGGGGCCGGGGACTGGGGTGAACAGAGGAGCTTCCAGTGACAGCCACAGCCAAAGCAGCTGACTTGGAGTGACCTGGCTGGAAATCACAAGGGTAACACATTTGCACAAAGTGGTGACAAAAATAGATTCCCCCAGTTCGGCCAATAAACCAAATTCTGTTTATAGAGGAGGCTTTGCATAATCGTCCTCTCAGTTACCACCTGGGAGCAAACCCAGAGCCCCCAGGGATGGGCCAGAGCTGTCTTGCTCAACTTTCTCACTTTCAGTTTGTCCCAATTAGAAGCACTTATACAGGGATTATCCCTGATTTTCACCTGGGCAGTTCAGGGTCTAATTTCTACCAGGAATAGCAGCTCTGGGCAGGCTACACATTCTGACCTCATAAAGCTTGCTTTTATTTCTTCTTTTTTTTTTCCTGCATAACTCTGGATGGAGGTGTTCAGGAATCTCCTCCCAACACCTTTCATTCCAAATCAAACACCCTCAGGACTTGCAGACCTTTGCCAGGGTTATTAAATGCCTGATCATTTTGCTGCACTGTGAGCCAGCAGACTTGGGAGCAGAGAAGAATCCCACAGGATTGGAAAATTTTGCTTTTTGCTTAAGCCCAAGGTAAAGCCTTTTTACTGTATTTGTTTATATTTATTTATGTGATGTCATTAAATTCTGGCTTACCCGTGTAGCTGAGCATTGTTTGGAGCTGACTGGATCCTAATATGGACTGTGCATGCTGTGTGACTGTTCCAGTGAGCTTAAACTCTCCTGCTAAACAGACTGATACCTACACATGCTCTACTCTGTTTGTGGGGAAGGACTCCAAAAAAAATAATTTTTTGTTGCTGTATAGCTCTGAAATCTGATTTCCTTCTTGAATCCACTTTCTATAATGAGATCTATTTATAGACCATAAATCAGGATTTTGCTAAAAGATCTTGCCCTTTGTTAGCAACACAACTTGTTTGGGCAGTAGGGATGAAGGAGAAATGGGATGCTTGTTTCTTTTTCCCAGTGGTTTTGCCTATGTTCACACTGGGACAATTCTAAGGTATTTCAGGTGTTAGCAAAGCTGTGCAGTTGATTCCAAGCTTCAGTTTTGATACTTCTCCTGTTTTGGAAGTAGAGGCCAAAGGCCAGGTTCCTCTGTCACCCCTTGGCAGTCATGAATCCCGGTGGTGAGGGACCAGGCCTTAAATGCTCCCACTCCTAGAGACAATGCTTTCCCCAGTTTAACTCCATCAGGTACCAGATTTCTGTAACAGGAGGTACAGCTAAACCTCCACTGTTTTGAAATAGCAGGTGGGTGGGCACTGTCCATCACTACTTCCCTAGGAGCATGAGGTGTGGGGCAGGTGAGCTCAGGAGCTGTGCCTGCAGCACAGGGCTGAGTTTGAGGAGAGCTCCTGCAGCAGTTTTGGCATATGAACCTCCTGGCATCACCTCCTCCTCACCAACAGTCCTTGTCCTCCACCAGCCCTTAGCCTGGGCTGCCACAGATGCTCTGACACAGCCGGGAAGTGGTGCACAGGGAGAAATGGGGAAATCCCAAAACCAGAAGAGCAGAGAGGTCCCTGTGGCCAGGCCAGGTCTCCAGCCTCCCTCACAGTGTGAGCTCCCAAGCAGATGTAGCCCAGCAGAGGTGAGCAGGGGCTGGGTGTGTGGCTGGGGATGCACCACCAGCAGAGACCCTGTGCACAGAGCCGGGCTGGTCTGCTGGGGAGCCAGGGCCACCAGCCCGGGGAAGTGCATGTGCTGGTACCACAGAACAGCTGGGATGAGGGCACATAAATAAATCCTGCTCCCCCCAGATCCAGATGTACCTGAAAGAGGTCAACTTGGCCAACTGAGGGTATTGCCAGGAGCAGCCAAGGGATTTTTCTGGCCCCCGTGCGGCACTCCTGCCTCTCCAGTGATGCATTCCCAGTCAGAGGCAATGTGCCTTTTCCTCACCCCCAGCAAAGCCAGGCCAGGCACTGCCCGGTCTTGCACCACTTTGGCTGGCAAATGTGAAGTACCAGCACAAGCTCTGTAACTTCAGAGAAGCCAGCAGGGCTCAGTCTGAACACCCCTGCCTGTGCCCAGGGTGACTCTGTGTTAACTGGTTGTGATCGCTTGCTTTCCAAATGAATCCCATCCGTGGGTGGCTGTTTATACAGGTCAGTGACTGGTGCTGATTTAACTGAACTGATTTAACACCACTGCCAGGTAAGCAGGTCCTATAACTGTATGCAGATTTGCTGTGCTATTCCCTCTCAAACCTACTTCATCTTCATGGCAAGCCAGCTAATAGTAGTAGTAAGAATCATGGTGCTTATAAAGCTGTTTATTTGAGTGGTGATTTTTTTTTTCTTTGGCTTATAATTGAAATAAAACCACATCTTTTCCAGTCCCTTGCTCTGCAGTGGTAAAAATAAAAATCATTATCAAAATGAAGTTTTTCCCTACTTCACTTTCAGGCAGCTAGCCTTGTCTAACTAGGGAGCTTGCTCAGCCAAGACCCTTCTTTGTCAACAAACAAATTACCTTCATGCAGCAGCTCAGGTCTCCAGCACCTTTGGAAGAATATTTAATGTCCATCAGTAAGAGAACAGACAATGACTAAACAGCTAACTTACAAATCTCAGCACGAGACCTAGCACTAAGTGGGATGCAGTCAAACCAGGATCTTATTTTCCTCAGGCGCAGTTTGCTAATGTTTGACTCACTAGATGGTGCTTAAAATTAGGGAAATATTAGTGTTTCAATGATGCTGATTTGCTGGGAATAGATAATACATTTTTAATCATGTGCATCATTTAGACTTTAAATTAGATTTCAGGCTTTCAGTATGTTTTCTGTTGAAGTGATTGCTCTACTACAGTAGGCAATCTGAAATAAAAAAAAAATTCAGATGTGTGCTGTGAAAAATGTTGGCTTCCACACGTGCAGAGGTTCTTTTCCTATACAAAATTGAAAAATGGCCCAAGTTGCAATGCCACATTCAATTTAATATTGCAAGTAGGCCATTGGTTAACAAAGAATTTAATTATTATTTTTAATTTTGCCAAATATTTTTTAGGAGTAAAGATTACAAAAAGAGTTGTACAAGTGATATTAGGTTCATTACTAACAAGTGGCTTACTATAAAATATTTGTTACAAAAAATCCCACAGCAGAGGATTACCAGGCTACATTTTGTTCCAAAAGAAATCAGTGCAGTCCAGAAGACAACAGAGTAAATATTTCAGATGCTTGATAATGTACCACATGAACAAATAACAGCAAAATGAGCCAAGTAATGAGTATAGCCATACAGGTTTCCTAGAAGTGCTAATCAGAAAGATCATATTGATTTAAGTTTGTGAAAATCTTTGGACTACAGTCTGTTCTTCATCCTTGAATAATCATTCACAGTAGTATTTGGGTCAGCACATCTATTTAAAGAAAGGATGTTTAGCCCAGGAAAGCAGTCCTTAAGAGCAAAACAGTAAGAGGGAGGAATTTTCTTGCAGCTAAAAGCAATGTCTGGTGAGATCATGTCTGAATATAAAAGCAAGAGGGAAGGTTCCCAGCTTGCATGAGGTGGGTTTAGGCTGTGAGGGTTCCATTTTGGCAGGGTGAGTGGTGCTGCCTGTGGCTTTAAGCACTGTCCGAGTGGTGCCCACAGGAGACTGTCTCTGTGAGCTGGGGGAGCAGGAAGGCAGCATAAAAGTGCCTCCCCCAGCCTGGCCCCAGCCAGGTCAGAGGAGTTCTGCAAACCCTCAGCACCCTGGATCCATCCATGTGCCACCTCAGAGGGGTCTGTGTCTGGGGACAGTGCTGGCAGCAAAAACCATGAGTGCAAGGATCCATCTGCCTCCAGGGAGAAGAGAGGTTTGGTATGGTCAGGAGTAAGAGCAGGGATCCCAGCCAAAGCCTGCTGCAAGACCTTGGCTGTGTGGCACACTCCTGTGGCTCCGTGGAAAAAGAGGAGGAAAGGAGGAAATACCACTGGCACACCTGGGCTGGGAGTGGCCATGTCCCAGCTGAGTTACTCCAGCACTAACCACACCTGTGCAAGAAAGCATCCTGTGTCAAATTGTGAAAGGCAACATGGAATAACTTTCAATCAGACAGTGCCTCATTTATTTCCTCTCCCTGTTTTTTCAGGTTTCGTTTGCCTCCTGTGAAGACAGACGTTGTTCCAGCTTCCACTGCCATCTCAGTGGGTTAGATATGAGCTTCCCTGGTGAATAAAACACAAGTTGGAAAAATTTTGACTTTGGTTCCCATTCCAGAGCAACTGCAGTGGGATGAGTCAGGCACTGCAGCCACAGGATAATGGAAGAGAATGTGTATTTTAATGAGCCCATTTCAGAGCAGATGCACTAATAGCTTTCACAGCACCTCACTGCTGAGGGTGGAGGGCTGTTAGGGGTTCATCTGTTCCTGCGATGGCCAGGTGGCACCAGAGATGCTCTGCACTGAGCCCTGGCTTTCACCCCTGGGCAAGCAGTGCTGCCTGTGCTGTTATTGGAGCAGAGAGGGACCTACAACCCCTGCCCAGGGGCATCTTCCCCCTGCATCCAGATCACAGATGCCCACAGACACCTCTGGCCGCTGACTTTGCACAGCATGGGTATGCACAGCCCTAGCGGAAGCTGTTCTTTTCTCATGGGTCCCTTCCACAAGTATGAAAGCCCCTCTTCTATAAAAGGACCATTTCTGACCCCCAGGTGGTATTCCTGCCTCACAAAGACCTTGGTGCTGGTTGAACTGGGTTCCCAGCCTCTATTTTGCTTGGGTGCAGGTAGTGGCAGCAGCTGCAGCTTTGTGTGACCACTGGTGGCAGCAGGGCTGGGCTCTCCCACCCAGCAGCTCCCAGGCACACAGCCTGTCCAGCCTGACCTGCTATCCATGGTCACACATGCATCCAGCACAAAACCCCTACAACTGGGGTACACAGCTCAGGTCTAAGAAAAGGGTGAGGAATTGGGGACTAGCCTCCCACAGTTCAGTGTTCTTTGAATCCATTTACTTGTAATTAGAATGAGGATGACTTTTTGTAGAGATGTAAGGAACAGCCAGTGATCTGAGTGATCAGTCAGATCACAGAGGAGAAAACTGACATTTTCCTGTATTGGGATGCCATAGAAATGAAGTAAAGCTGCAGTGTTGAAGTAAAGCTGCCTGTCTCTGAAACCAAGGTGCTTTTTACATAAGCTGTTAGGATTCAGCTCTACTATCCTCTTCAATTTTCTAATTGACATTCAAGCAAATGCTCTCCAAGACATGGGCTGTTGGTGAGCAAAGTAAAGGTTACACTGTAATCAGCTGCTGTTATTGCATGAGATAATGAGATCCTGATGTCTACACTCAGCTGATCACTAAAGGTGTTCCTAGGGTCCATACACTACTGTCGTCATGGTTGTGATCACTGTCAGCAGCACCACCTCATTATCTCATGACTTGGACTTGGTCCCTCCATGTCATGGAAGTCCCAGGCTTATCCTTGGGACTGCAAGGATTGCACCTGCACATGCTGATCCTTTTTCATTTACTCACAAGCTCTCAGGTTTGAGAGTGGGTGAGCATCCATGGGTGAAGTGCAGCTGGAATTAATTGCACATGCCAAAGGATGAAGGATGGATGACAAACCACCAGGTGTCTAGAAAGCTTTTTTCCCTCAATGTCTCTTGACTGAATAAAGCCATAATGGAGTGTGACAAAGGCATTGCTGGAATGTGTGTCATTTACCCCCCTAATCTCCATGAGTTACAGACTGCTGTGTGACTAGCAAGACTCTCTGATCACTTGCCAGGCTGATTTCAGAGCCAGTCCATAGTGGCATAAGTACTGGTGGCCCTGCTCACCAAACAGGAAGAAAGACAACTCCCTCCACACCAGACACAGTCTCTAAATTCCACTCCTGAAAGAAATTATTAGGGTAGTTACAGAAATTGTGTATGCCAAATTTTCATCCTCAGGCCAGAGTCCTAGCAGACCATGCAGGATTTCAGTTATCTCCCCTCTTTCCCTGGTATGATCTGGATGCCAACTCTGCATGCACATAAACTGCGGATAGCAGTGAGCCAAACACCTCATCTCCAAGTCACTCTCCAAGAACTAATCTATGAGCTCACTTTCATTAATTTTAATTTTGAGTTCTTGTGACAGGAACAATGCAAATATTGACTCTGTCATGGAAGTGCAAAGGTTTGCCTGCACAGAAAAAACCACATAGATAGTGTGCCCAAAACAGCTTGAAAGACTGTTCTATATTCAGCAAGTTTATTTTGGTCTCATCTGTCTAGGATAAGGATTGACATAAGTGACTCTTGAAGGGAGTGACCACTCATGCCCTGGGCCCCAGCAGTGTGCACCTGGCATGACAGTGCAGCAGCATCTTCCTGGTACAACAGCAGAGTTTTCAGGGGGCCTTTGCATTTTTCCTGAAGCAGGAAAATCATTGCTCTATGTTAGTTCTTCTGTCACACTCAAGAAAGGAAACTGCAGACAAGTGAAGAAAAAGCAGGTGAAGAGGACAGATGGACCTGAAACTCTCTGGGGGGAAACACAAACTTTGAAATGTCTAAGAGCAAAACACCTTCCCAACACTGCAAAGACTTACCTGTCCATTCATCTTCCAGGTGGCCCATCTCTCCAGGACAGGTGGTATCTCTCAGCAGAACCATGGGACTTGTCTGACAGTGTAAGTCAGCAGCCCTTGGATGCACCACTCCAGCCATGCCAAGGCACCCAGCAATGCACCTGGGGCAAGCACACACCCTGCTCAGGAATGCAGGTCAGCCACAGGGGTGGTCTGGGTGGACTGGCAAAACTCCTCCTGCAGTAAAGAGTGGCTTTGGGGATGAAGGTGGGGAATACAGCTCAGCAGGGTGCCAGGTTCTGCCAGAAAATTCTTAGTCCTCACACACAAAAAATAGTACAATTGCACCTTCCTCCTCCACTAAAGAAAGCAGTGCTGGTGTCAAGGAACCTCCTCTGATCCCAACAGTCATGTCCAAGGTGAGGATGCTAACAAGAGCTGAAGTTCAGTGAGAAATGTGGTTGCCTCCATTTTTTTTTTTTTAATTACAAGTAATAACACAATATTTTCTGGAGGTCATTCAAGGACAGAAATACAGTATTTAGGCCAACCTGACCATCTTGAAAGGGTGCAACTATGGCTTTCCTACCTTTCGTCATCTTCCAGTCTTCCTCTTTGCTGAATTATGGCCAAACAAATGAGTTACCACAGAGAAAATTTCCTGAATTTGCTCTGAGATGACAAATGGAGTCAGAGGAAACCTGATTTCAAAAAGTAATTAGGTTTATATATGTAGAGCAGTAGATAATCTCTCTGCCTGCACCTTCATTTAGCTCACAGTAACATATGAATATGCCTACAGCCCTAGCAAAAACACCAAACCAAACCAAAAACAAAAACACCAAAAGAAAAGTCAAAGTATTAGCTTCACAAACTAGACTAGAGGCACACTTTCAGTCCATCATTATGCAGGCAGATACTGTGCACTGCTGGTATAGCACTTCATTACACCAGCAAAGTCAAAACTTCTAAAAAATGCATTGTATTAAGTAAATTCTCCCATACTTCCCAACATCAGCACCCTAACAAAATTTCCACGGTTTGAAGATTATGCTGTCTGGAAAGAAAACACTCAGGTTCAGGACATACCTTGAAATAGCCATAGCCAGTCTTGACACACACCAGCTGTACACGTAATATAAACAGTCTGTACAAACAAACCACACACCCTGATATTTCTGCTGCTCCTGACTGTGGTTTAGGGGCTGTAAGTTGAAATTATAAACAGAATATGAAAGCAGTCACCATACAAATCACCTGTATGTTTTTCCCCAAGCAGGTTTATTTGCCTTTGATGATATAAAATTGCTGTTAGAAGTCTAACAGATCTTCTGCAGGGAGCTATATTTTGCAATTTTCTTCAAATGAACTTTGTGGTTGCGTAAGTATTTTTCAGTCCAAAGTTTACAGAGTTATATGGAAATAGAGACTGGTTTTGGTTCCTTCAAAACCAATAGAAATTTTGCCATAAATTCTGGAACAAGCAGAAAGACAACTTTTTTTAGCACAGAGAAGCTTGGGAGGCTGTCTCAGCTTTATTTTTCTACCTTATGCACTGGCTTTCTCACCTGATATGCAGGGTATAATCAGCTCCCAATGGTCCTGTTAGAATAAAGGTCATTTTAAAGATCAGACCCTTTACAACTGAGCCCCTTATCTGCTATAGAAGAGAGTCTGGTTAGTTTCTACCTACAGCACTTTATTTTTAATGGGTTAACTTTTGCTGAGTAGAGATTATCAGTGGCTTGTATGGAGTGAGCAGGCCCTGGTGAGCAAGGATAAGGAAGGGCAGCAATAACCTGTGCTAGGATGTTCCCATTCTGCAGCTTTCACTGATGCTTTAGGGAGCAGAGTCCTCAGACGCCAGTGTCCAGTGTAATGTGGGTGCCCTGATCTCACCTGGGTTACTTCAGAAGCAATAATGTTTGCTACTGCTTCAACTTCTGGAAATGTTTAATTAAATGATAAAAAGGTTGATTTTTTTATTTTTTTCCTGCTACTCAGATCAGGCATTCTTCCTGATCTTCCTCATATTTTCAGAAAATAGTTACTTTGAGAAAATACTGCCTTTCTACAGCTTCTGGAATTGCAATACATTGCCATGAGTCCACAAAAAAAAATACTGCAGAGAGCTTCAGTTCCTATAGGCCATTTGTGGTTTCCCACGTACTGAAATTCTCAACTAAAAAGACAAACAAGAGGATGAACAGGCATAGCTAAGACATCAGAAACAAAAGTATTCAGGTCACTTTCAAAGGCAGAAATAGCAGTTAGAGGCCTAGGTCCCATCAGGCAGCTAAACAACCCTAATGGCCATTGCTCCTCATGACAATGTCCTTCCCACTTAGCAAAACACAGTGATTCTGTTATCAAAGTGACACCAAACTGTCTGATTTGTTCAGGACAGTGCCGTGTGCAATAGGCCCTTTTGAAACACTCAGAAAGTTCTGGAAACTGCCCTCCCATGAGGCCACTACTGTAAGTCACTGCAGTCAATAAATATTTTTGCTCTTAATTGTTTGGGTTTCTCTTAGAAACAAATATTTACCAGCTTCTGGTTTGCACAGTCTTCTAAAGGTCACAAATGCTAGCTCCAAGGGGTGCCAGGCTATTCAACCTTAAACTATTTAACCTTGGTTTCCTGTGGCAGCCTGCACTGCCATAAAAGCAGGCATCACTATGGGATGTATGTGCAAGGATGGAGGGGTAAAGTTCTTCTTCCCTTGGCCCATTTCAGCATGTTATTTTTAAAAGCTTACGTGTTCAGAGATGAAAATAGACATCATCATTCTGCTTATCCTTTTGGATAGGTTTGATATGTTGGACACTAATGGTATGCCGGGAAATTAGAATTGCTTTCTCATTTAAATGGGTGAAGGGAAGAGAAAAGGATTTTCTTGTGATTGTTATTAGTGGTGAAAGTTTGTATTAAGAATAAAAAAAGGTTCAGGTTTTCCAAAACACCTTTAGTCTTTCTATGTCCTCCACACAACTAGATGGGGGAACCTGTAGCTCCAGAAAAGCTTCAACTCAGTTACTTGTCTCAACTTCCTAAGACTATTCAGACCTGAAATTATGTCTATCAGTATTTCTTATACCTACCTTTTATTTCATCATGACCAAAAATTCCAGCCAGGAGAATTGCTGGGGAACCTATAATCCAACTTTGTGCCTTGACTCTTTTCATGCTGACTCTTTACATTTGAACAGCATAATTCCTGATTACACCAATCACTGCATACTCATTTGGGCTCCTCGCTTGTGAAGATAATAAAATGTGTTCTGAGCTAAACCTTTGGCATAGTGAAGCAGTTTGGGATTTGACTTTTAAACTTTTAGTCATCTATCCTCTTCCTTTTTTCCTTGTTTTGATTTTGGTCTGTTCTCTAGTGGCATTAGAGAAGGTGGAGGCTCCCAGGATTGGGAACCATGAGTTCTTCTGAGTGCTATCCTTCTTGCTTGGGTTCAGCAAGAACCAGCTCACTTTGCTTTAAGGCTCACTGTTTTTGTCATCTGACCTAGAAAAATCACAAGAGACCAAGGTCCCCCCTTGCATGTAGGTCAATCATGTCTTGGGAAATATGAGGTTTGCTTTCTCATCTCTGGGATGGAAATCGATAAGGTTTTCATAATTTTCCAATTTGATTGCTCTGCTGAGTGTTTCTTGCAGAGGCATAACATGTAATATCACAGATAAATGTTATATATATGGAGGCCAATAATAACAGCTTTAAAATAGGAAGCAGTTTTTAACTAAAGATAACAAAAGGCTAGGACAAACTGCCTAGGGAGGTTGTGAGGCTGCCATCATGCATGGTAGCATCTTTAAAGTGTGCTGTAGAGAATATATTTCTTACAAATCTGCCTGGAGGCAAGGAGATGGATTAGATGGCATTTTGAATCCCTCTGAGGGTTGTACTTAAGGATCTTCTGCTTCTAATAAGCATCCAGTCACAAAGTCCTCAGGCCTTGGTGGTTCACACAAGTGATTTTCTAAATAGAGGTAGTTTACTGAAAAACAAAAGCTTTAAATAGGAGAAAGCCTGGGATGCATGCTGGTGTGTGATGCTTTAGAGACATCATAATTGATGTTTGCAGAATTTACTAAGTGTGTCAGTAAGTTGAGAATGTCCAGGACAAAGGGCATGCAAAAAAAGTGGCTGCCTGAAAGCATTGCCTCTCTTCACAAGAGGAGCCATTGGAAGGTCAGTGCCCAACATCACTGCTGTTTATGAAGCTGCTTCCCAGGGACGTCATGACTTGAGAACTTCTGCCAAGATAGATCTATAAAAAATGCATTTTTGACAACTGAATGCAGTAGTGTGGAAAGGAACTCCACCACCACTGACGTGAGTGCTGTTTTTTCTTGTTTTTTCTCCTACATGACATAAAGAGAAATAAAACAAGTAATTTTCTTTTTTAGATTCATAGAGAAGAAATATTTTCTTGTTCTGGATATTAGTAATTTGCATTTCTGGATGTCAGTTTCTTCTCTCTTTTCTTGAAGAGAAGGAGCAAGGTGTGCAAAATATCGCTAAGCCAAAAAAAAACAATAAGCAAGACTAACAGCAGCCATATTCTTCTATCTGATTCATGCTGTGCCATACCAAGTTGAAAGAGGTGCCGAAGAGAGACCCCTATGAAGAACTGGAAGCTGCTCTTGGTACCAAGTTTTGCCAGACAATGCAACACCAGTGAGACTGCTGGGGCACAAGAAGACAAATTCTGGAGGAATAATGTCTCCAAAATCCTGCAGTGCAAAATCTCTTCCTCAGTGTTCTGGTTCACTTGCTGCTCCAGCAGGACAGAAGGACTTCACAGAGGAAAACACAGCTACACTAAAGAAGTTCACAGAGGGATGAGATAGTCCCAGCTTTGTGAGGAAGGACTAGAAATCCTGGGCACTGGGCTTTTCCCCCACAGATGTGAGGAGCTCCCTGAAGGACAGCAGGGAAGGAAGACTCAACCAAGCAGGCTAGATGGATGCAATCCCAGGAGAGACCTGGGACCAGCAGAGCCTGGGTCTTGCTGGAGGGAAGAGGAGGGAAGGAGAGGAGCCTCCCTGGCCTGCATCCACCCCAGCAGGAAGGGGTTTTAGAGGCTGTGGTCCCACCTCATGTCTTTCTGAATCAAGGCTCCTCCAGAGCTCATGGTCTGCTGGGGCTCTTCTGCAGGTGGAGGCTGGTGATAAATCCATGGTGCAAACCAGCAGAGCTTCACTTACACCTGCAGCTGACCTGGCCTCTGGGTTTAAGTCAGAACACAGCTGATTTCAGCTGCCTTGCTGGATGTGCGGCATAAACAGAGCATGTTCCTCCCCTCCCAAGGGCTAGGGAAGAACCCACATGCCCCATTTGAGTTGT
Organism: Cyanistes caeruleus; assembly: GCF_971803275.1. NCBI lineage: Eukaryota > Metazoa > Chordata > Aves > Passeriformes > Paridae > Cyanistes > Cyanistes caeruleus. The sequence continues at coordinate 14,501,913 of NC_141703.1, read as the reverse complement.
GACTATACAAATTTGATGTCAAATGAATTTTCTCAACTATGTGGTGCCGTCCAGTGTCATTTTCCCAATCTCTGCAGATCTCTTACCCCTCACACTGCCCTGCTAATTCCTCTTAGAGTGAGGATGCTCAGGAACATTTTATTGGAGAAACAGCCATAGCAGGGAATTAAGAAGTGGCCTCATTCAGACATGTTAGTAGTGGCTGAGTCACTGGGATGTCATTCAGGCATGAGGACAGACTGTGAAGGCTTTCAGATCACATGCGTGCATGACATTTAGAAGAGGTGGGTGACCTCACAGGAGATTATCTGAGAGATCTAAATTGGCCATAGAAAGTGGCATTGGAGGCCTTCATTTACCCTCGATAACCTTCAGCAATAAAAACAGAGGATGAGCATATGGATGTGCATGCAGGGACTGTGCGAGAAGTGCCGAGAACATTGTGAAGGCCAGAGGGTTGGTAAACCATACCCCAGCTCCAGTGACAGGTGTCTCTCATGGAAAGAGGGAAGAGGAGGACGCTATGTTCTTCACAGGGCAGAGCTTTGTTTCATTTGATTTTGTGTTGTGTGCATTTTCTACAGTCTGTGCAATAAAACATTTAAGAATTTGTGCTTTTTACCTAGTTTCTGTAGGAAAGCACAAATCTGAATATTCTCCTAACCTTTTTAATTCTAGATCACCAGGCCAGACTTGTCAGCAACAGTGACAGTGACCAGCAACACTGAGAAGTAGAGCCCTACTTATTCAAACCCTGCTGTTTCTTCCATTGCTCACCAACATCTGCCAACCAGCACCTCAGCACACACAACAACTGTTGGGGGAAGCAAGGAGAAAGATGGTTTTGCTAAACAATCCAAAGGGCCTCAAGATTTATCCTCAAGTCTTTGGCCTCCTCTAGGCATGGTTCAATCCAACACATATCTTTCACCAACCTGCTGGACCTGCTCGGATGAACCTGCTGAGCTATCTGTTTGAAAATTTGGGAAGAAAGACATGGGATGGCAGAAGGGATTTTAGAATCACAGAATCATAGAATTGCTTAGTTTGGAAAAGACAGGATCACCAAGTCCTGCCTTTAACCCAGCACTGCTAAGTCCACAACTAAACAGTGTCTGTTTCTCTTCTCTGGACTCGCTCCAGCCCCTCAATGTCTGTCTCGTAGTGAGGGATCCAAAACCAGATACAGGATCTGAGGTGTGGCCTCACCAGTGCTGAGTACAGGGGGACAATCACTACCCTGGTCCTGCTGCCACACTACTGCTGCCACAGACCAGGATGCCATTGGCCTTTTTGGCCACCTGGGTGCATGCTGGTTCATTTTCAGCTGCTGTTGACCAACATGCCCAGGCTGACCCTTCTACACTGCACAGCTTTCCATCCATTTTTCTCCAAGTATGGAGTGTTGCCTTGGGTTGTTGTGATCCAGGTGAAAGAACTGGCAATTCCCTTCACTGAACCTCATACAACCTGTCCACATCCCTCTGCAGAGCTTTTCTGCCCTCCAGCAGATCAACACTTCCACCTGGCTTGATGTCATCTGCAAACTGACTGAGTTGATAAAGATATTAAACAGGGCTGGCCCCAAAACTGAGCCCTTGGTTACCACTTGTGAGCAGTTGTCTTCTGAAAGTCGAAGTTCTGCTGGTCCTCTCCTTCTCCAAGATGGCTTTGCCCAAGACACCCTCCAACAATCACCTCACCCATGAGCTCTCTGTCCACAAGCAACGGGTCCAGCAGGGCACCACCCCTGGTTAGCTTGCTCACCAGCTGTGTCAAGGCATCTTCCACATACTCCAGGAACCTCCTGGACTCTTTTCTTTCTGCTGTGGTGTATTTCCAGCACACAGCCTGGACATGACAAAAAGGGCCAGTGATTGTGAGATTTCTCCAAGCTGCTTAGAAGAATATTTCATCTGCCTTATGGGAGACCTGAAATCACTCTTCTCCTTAACCTATTTCTCAAAGCAGAAACCTACACCTAGGCTGTCTTCTGCCTCTCAGCCCCACCTTCCATATAACATTTTCTATGAGTTCATCCCACTTGCACTATTCTCTTGCACTTGACGAGTTGATTTACTGTATAGGGTTTGCATGGCCTGGCTTTTGGTAGCAGGGGAGATACAGAGATGGCTCCTGAGAAGCTGCTGGAAGCTTTCACATTGTCTGGCAGAGCCAATGCCTGGTGGCTCCAAAGATGGATGAGCCACTGGCCAAAGCTGGGACAATTAGAGATAGTGGTAACACCTCTGTGATAACATATTTAAGAAGAAATCAAAATAAAAGTTGTGGCACAATTGTAAGTTTTGGGCAGAGAAGAGTGGAGTGAGAACATGTGAAAGGAACAAATCTGCAGATACTGAGATCAGTGAAGAAGGAGGGGCAGGAGGTGCTCCAAGTGCTGGAGCAGAGATTCTCCTGCAGCCCCTGGTACAGCCCATGGTGAAGAAGTTGTGCCCCTGCAGCCGATGGAGATCCACAGGGATGCAGAGATCCACCTGCAGCCTGTGGAGTAGCCCCACACCAAAGGAGGTGGATGCCTGAAAGGAGGCTGTGGGAGACCTGTGGAAAGAGGGGCCCTCCTCCCATGCTGGAACACCCTGTCCTGGGAGTACTGCACCCTGTGGAAGAGACCCATGCTGCAGCAGTTTGAGGGGGACTGTTGTCCGTGAGATGGATTCACATTGGGAAAGCTCATAGAGAACTGTCTGCTGTGGGAGGGACCCCAGGGTGCAGCAGGGGAATGACTCCTCTCCCTGAGCAGTGGGAGAAGCCACAGGAGATGAATCCCCATTCCCTGTCTCTCTGCGCTGCTGGAGTAGGAGGTGGAGGTGAAAGGAGGGAGGAGTGGGGGGAAGGTGTTTTTAAGGATTTACCTTATTTCTCATTATCCCACTCTGATTTTGTTAGCAATAAATTCTCTTCGTATCTCTAAGCTGAGCCTGTTTTGCTCTTGATGGTATTTGATGAGTGATCTCTCCCAGTCCTTACATCAACTCAGGAACCCTTTGTTATATTTTCTCTCTTCTGTCCAGCTGCAGAGGAGAGTGAGTGAGGGGCTTTGGTGGGTGCCTGGCAGCTGGCCAGTGTCAACCCATGACATCTACTTGTATGGATCCTCTTCATGCCCAAAAAAGTGTGAATCCTGCCCCTTGTGTTCAAACTTGCCTCACATAGTCAACAGCTATGTGTTAAGGATAGAAGATAATGTACTGCATCATCACAATGTTCAGTTCAGCTGCATGCTGACTTCTGCATTTCTGCTCATGCCAAGGCTTGGATTGTCAGTCTCATGTTGGAAGGGAGACATGTTATGGACCACTAAAACCCTGCAATTGCTCAGCTAGGCAAGTGTTAGATGGAAAAGAGGAGCCCCTGGATCAGATGAAGATTACTCTCATCAGAAACTATTGCAGTACCTGTAAAAAACATTCACTATGAATGCAGCATCTGTAAGAAAGACAAATTTAATTCCAGTTTCACTAAGTATACAGCAAAGGATTAAATCACTTTTCACAATAGGAAGCCCAGACAGAATCATATTTAATTAGTTATCAGACAAGAATTAGCATCCACCAGTGCTTAAGAAACCCACAGCTGGTATCAGGGTCAGAGAACTCTCACTTCACTTGCACTTGCAGTCAGTCACCAGTTTTCTGCAGGATGCCTTTGGAAACATCATAGAATACTGCAAAGTAATGTAGTGGGAAGTACATATAACATATGGATAGGTGTGCTTATTTTATAAATGGCTTTAAACTTCTTCCAAAGACACAGAAAATCTGGATTTTACCAGGTTTGACTGATCTTACATCCAACCCTCGGGTTTTTTTTTGTCTCTACAGAATATTTTGTCCTGGGGCTGCAGTATTTTTGAGGACTGAGAAACTAGCTTTAGGGGAAGTTTTCTTTGTATTTATTCATGCACCAATAGTACTAGGCAGCCCATATACCAAAATTAGGATCTTTCTTCCAAATGCATTATTTAATCTGCAAGAACTCATTCAAATTAAATATGCACACATTAGAGAAACTGGGACTTAGTCAGAAGGGCAAAAGAAAATTGTTTCAATATTTTCCCCCTAAAGCTAAAGAAAAGATGAAACTATTTTCATTGGACCAACTTCTGTGATTCTCTTGTCTCAACATCAATTTTTTATAATAAAAAATAGCCAAAGTGACAGATTTTTTAATGCCTTCTCATAAATAATTTGCAGACTGCATAAAACAAGAGATAAATAAAAGGACCTTCTTTATCACCCTTGTGAGTACACTGAGCACGATGCTGGTGAGATGCCACTGAACTCAGTGAACTGTGCCTCCAGGCTTTGATTTTGGGAACTCACATCCATAAACACAATTGCATGTAACTACATGTTTTACTGATACAGTACTTAAAGCAGTACAGTGGGGCCTTACTTTTACTGCTTTTTTTTTAAAAAAAAAAAAAACTATTTGCTTTTACTACTAGCTTACACCACCACAGAAAAGACAAAACTGCCAGTTTAATTCTATAATTCAAATTAATGCATAAATTCAAGTCTCCAGAGTTTCAAGACAAATAGCACTGTTTGCCTCAGAAATGCAGAAGCCATATAATCTTTTAATTAAAAGTGATTAAACCAGAGTAACCAATGGGGATATATTCAAGCTCCCCAAAACTCTCAGGTAACAGTAATTATTATTATTTTACCTCTATCTTTATCTTTAACTCTAAGATAAATGTGTTTGGATTTTTCTGAGCAGATAATCAGAAAAATCCTTGGAGTGTGATTTTGTTCACTGGCCAGTGATTAAAACACTCCTCCTAAACAGGTTGGGGTCATGCTCCTCATTAGACTAAAGCCTTTGCTGTGGGCACTGCATGATACCTATTTCTGTTTTTTCCAACAGAACATATTGCCACAACATTGTTGAACAATTTCTCTTAGTTAAATGGAATCTCTTCTTTGATATTAGGACAGAAAAAAAAATAAATTACAGTGCAGAGCACTGGGTAGGGAGTTAACAATGAAAGCTCTCCTCCACCTTTCATGCCCAGTGCTTGATGACACAGGGACAGTACTGTCCCTTTGATTTATTCTCACAGCAGCACTGTACAGAGGCCAGGGCACAGGGATGACACTGAAATCCAGGTATTTTACTTTCTATCGTGGGTCCTGCACTGAGCAGGTATGGGGGAGGGCTGGAGGGGAGCTTGTCTCTGGTTCAGCTGCGCTTGCTTTGGTGCAGCCATCCCTCTGGCTCCCCTCTCCAGGGCTGCTCATCAGGGAGGTGTTCATACACACCTGCCAGTGACTTTGGCTCACAGACTCCCATGTGACCACAGGAAATGGGCATGATTTTATAGAATGATCTCTTACTGTGTATTTCTGTGCTCATTCTTCATTTTAAGACCTCAATCCTTCCCTAAATTTGTGCCATAATCTAACATCTGGAGGATAGATCTTCCCTTGCCAGAAGTACTGGACTGCAGAGCTGCTTGGGGCATCTTTCACTGGCCTGTGAGTGCCCTACAGTCAGAACCTTTAATAAGGCTTAAATGAAACATAGCCTCACTAGCACAAGATGGTTCAGACCAGTTGTAAGCTATTTACCAGCTGAGACAGACAGTCTTCAAAGCCTCCTTTTTTTCCTAGTACTTAGTTGATAATTTCATGTTTTATTAAGCATTTCTTGTAGTCCTAAGACTTAGCTCAGGGTTCTCACTGATCCCTGCTCCCCATTAGCTGTCGGTCTCAAGGGAGTGTAAAAATTTTCGTTTAAAATTAAACCAAAGCTCATAAAAAGTATTATTTGCCTCTGACCGGTCCCTCCCCACTCTGAAGATGTTTCAGTGGCCCCTGGTGGTACCCCTCCATTTGGAATCAAGGATTTGAAAGCTGGCAAAATGTGACTTTACCTTTGAGATAGCTTCGGGAGCTGGGAAGAAATTGAAGCTGCGAAAGGCTGATGGGAGTTCTTTATTGTGACCAATTATTGGTCATTTCTAAGAATTGACAGCAGTTTTGACCATTGAAAGGTGAGGTTAATTTGTGAACACCGCCTTAAGATGTAAAGCCAGGGCCCTCTTACTCTCTTTGGTTTCTGGCTTCTGAAGAGGTAACAAAGCTCTGTCTCGGCCTCCTCCCCCCGCACCAGGCCGGACAAGGCCGCAGAGGGCAGGGGGTGGAGAAATGGAGCCGGCCGGCCTGGCATGGTTTGTAGTTTATGCTGCTGGACTGAAACCTGACACCATCAACATCTGCAGCTTTCTAAGACTAACTTTTACTACCTGGATAAAACGTACAGATTACCCTTTTCTCTCATAGAGAGAGAGAGAGAGAGAGAGAGAGAGTCAACATGAAAAAGACATTATAAAACCATCAAAGGCTCTGAAGAAAAGAGTTACGTTTTAGATGGAGAAGAGAGAATAAGGAGATGCATTATAAGCTAAAATATTTTTCTGTTAAAGCTATGGAGATGGACAACAGTGTTCTGAAAAAACTTCTTTAATTCATGACAGAGTACATTGGGAGGAATGGAGTGTTCAAAGTGTGGATTTTGAGCAAAAGGTGGAGTAATTGTAATACAGTGAGGTGCTGGAACAGAGTGAAGAGAAGTAATAGCTGAAGATTTGGGGCCATTGTAGAGGCAAAGAGAAAATTTGTTTCCAGGAAAGCTCACAGAGACAGATGAAGAGAACTTTTGCCTTTGAATAACTCATCCTTAAAAATGACATCCCTAGACTCATTGACCCATACACACCTCAGAGTGATGTGAAATGGGAGGAGAAAATCTGATGACAGGAATTCCAGGCAGCTGGCATCAAAAAAATAGAAAGCTATAACAGAAATAGCTTTCTTGTGAGAAACTCCATAGATTAGCAGAAGAAGACTTCTGTTTCTCTACAAAGGCTGATGAAAAGACTCTGGCAGGAATTGAGACTGTTTTAAACACCAAAGTTCCAAAGTTTTTTGTCTCTATGTTGTCATGTGAACAAGGAAATGGTTGGGTAGTGGGGGATAAAGGAGTTTTCTAGAAGTTTATTCTGGTGTTCTTATTCTTGTAGTTTTGTTAATAAACTTTCTTTATTCCTTTTAAGTTTAAGCCTGTTTTGCTCTTGTTCTAATCCATATCTCACAGCAAGAAATAAGTAAATTTTCTAGTAATTTTTTTTGTCACTGCTTTAAAACCACAACACAAAAGAACCACACTTTCCTGTCAGGGATTTTTTTTTTCGTTCACTTACACATTCAGGTGTGAAGTCCAGGATGTGGCCCAAACTCTCTCCATCCCCTTGAATTTCCACTATGAAGTTTCCTAACTATAAAAGGGTGAGGGAAATGAGGCTTTACCTTTCCCCAGTTCTCTGAAATTATTATTTTTTTAAGTGAGTAAAGAAAACAAAAGCCAAGGCCCTGACTCAGGTCACCTTCAGCACACTTTTGGATCAAGGGATTACGTGTTTTCTCCTTTTTATCATTTCCATACTGGTAGGAACAATGCAGTCTAATATCAGTGTCTGATAATGCAGTGTTGGGGAAAATTGTTCATTTTCAATTGAACAGCCATGTTAATCTCATCAGGATGTAACTGAAAGGTGCTCCTGATATATTCCATCTCTTGACATTTCCATTTCAGCCTGCTCTTCAGGGATGTTCACCTCCAAGAAATGCATTAAGGGATATCAGAGCATATAAGGATGATGCAGGATAGTAAACAATGTTGATATTGCATATACAAAGTAAAAAATATAAGAATGCCATTTTAATTGAGGTACAGAGAGTACAGCTCCTTTCTAATTCCCTGTACAAAGTAATGCAAATATATGGAAACTTAAAATTCAAAAATAATTTCAGTTAGGTCTTGTATTATCTGATAGAACATACAAGAATTAAATGGATGTCATTGTAAGTAATATTCAACTTGAAATCTGTTTTCTAACCAGAATAATTATCTTTATTTTATTTGAATAAACAAGAGCCAGGCAGAGAGATTCGGAGTATGTAGAATAGTTTCAATCAACATTAGAAGAAAGTTATTAAAAACAGGTCCTCATATCCCTTTACTGTAAGTAACATAAAAGAGAACAAGGAGGCACAGTGTATTAAATTTCTCTTACAATAGGATCTCATTTCCAAAAATACAATATGCATCAAGCAGTCTTCTTTTATGTACAGTCCATATAATGCAAGCATCAAGGATTAGTCACTCTGTAGAAGAGGTGCTGTGATCATACATTACTTTTGCCCTGTGATCATACATTACTTTTGCCCAGCATCCATATTGCAATGTCTCCTTTTGATTTGAGCTTTTGAAGATAATGATCCTCCAAGCTACATTCATGAGTGTGTTCCATTAAGGCTGGATGACTGGTTATTTGAATAAAGGTTGCAGGTTTTCTGTCAGCTACCTCACATCTTGTATATTTATTGTATAAAGGTGAAGCAAAAGTATCAGAACAGGAATGCAGTGCATTTTAGATTCCGGAGGAAAGGAAACACTTTGTCTCTACAACAAAAGAAGAATTTAGCTCAACTCACCAGAAAGACCATTGATTTTAATATTTTCATTTCCTTTATTACACAATACATGATTCCTCTTCTATAATAGGAACTCACAATAGGACAAAAGGTGTTATATTCCTCATTTATTCTGCATTTTGTGAAGTCATTTAAAAACTCTTTTGCACACATTGATATTTTTCAAATAGAAAGAAACCAAATTAATTGAAAATAATTATGTAATTTTTAAAAGTCTTTTCTACTGTTGATCAAACTTCAAATTACACTACTCCCTGTTCTCAGGTCAAAATCATTCCTATATTCATTGCTAGTTTCTTTGTTCTATTTCAGCACTACTTTCCTATATTAAATAAAATGGACAACAAGAAAGCATTGATATAAATGTACAAAGAAGATACTTCCTACAGGGTATTGAAGAGTTGGGAAGTTCATGGTCTTCATACAAATATATAAAATATTTGAAATTTTCTCCATTCATTGGAATCCATCCAGTTTCACTTGTCAGACCTATGCAACAGATACAAGAGCAGAAATTAATCATTATCAGTGCACTCAGGGGTATTTTCAGATCATGCAGAAAAGCTGTGAGGGGGAGGATACTCCCCACACCTGCAATTTGTCTTTCGCTGACAGCACTTGTCTACAGCCAAGCTCAGGGAATGCAAATCTTTGTGATCCACTAGCTTCTCCCCCCTACTCTCCAGATCTCTGTCTGATGATACTCCATGATTTTGTCAAGACTTCAGGCATTTAAAGCCTGGAGCTTTGCCCTTGGTGCAGAGCGCTGGGGCTCTGCCATCTCGCCCCCAGGCACCCAGCAAAGTGTGCAAGCCAGGCAGCTCCAGCCCTACACAGACCTTGAGTGGGACTCAGCCCCAGGAAAGCCCTGCCACTGCTTCAGCAGGCACAGGAGGCAAATCCTGCCATGTGCCCATGTTGCAAGGTGTAGGGACACATCAATTCATAAAAATGGCTTTTAATTTTTTTAACTGCTTTGGTTATATTCTTCTCCTTCCTTTTCTGTTCTGCCCATTAGAGAATTCACTGGTGAGGCTCCATCCAAACTGAATAGTCCTGGGGAATTTTCGGCCTCTCTTCTTTTTGGTAGTTTATATCTTCCTGTGACTACTTTTGTCACATCTCCACTTCTCCCCTATTTCTGCTTTAATTCTAATGACTGACCAGCACTGAGGACAATATTCTAGACATAGTAGCAAAGTATTTTCTGTGTTAGTTTCATAAATTCTGCCGTTTTATTTATTTATCTAAAGCAAGACGGGGGAGGGGGGGAGGTACGACACAGCTTCTGACTGGGGAGTGATGAGCAATTTCCTTTGACCTGTCTGCAGTGACTCTTTCCTGCATAGTCACAGCTAATTTGAAGCTCAGCATAGGGCCTATTTCTGGTCTCTTTTGAAGTTAAGAAATACCATGGTTGCTATTGATATCAGTGGTTCCAGACAGCTCAGTACTGAAAACCTGAAAACAGGTTTTGCAATTAACTTTCAAAAGATCAAGACACTAACTTTCTCAGCATACAGGTTTAATCAGCTAAGATATAAGTATCTGAGGTGGAGGAATATGCCTACTTTTGTTAAATTTTATTGAACTCGTGAACCTTGAACAAATGCTAAGAAAACAGAGAAGTCACAGGAGAGAACAAAAAATGACAACCTTTTATATTTCATGATGTGTTACATGAAGTGAGGTTTTGCTGTGCTCCTGAACACATGCAGGCTGTGCATATTTGAGCGAACAGTGGAGGGACATTCAAAAGGCTGGGATTGCTCAGTTTTCAGAAGAAACTCTTCCCTGGAGAAGAGGGGTGCTATTAAGAGAAACCCTGCATGGCTTACACCAACTGCTTGAAAGTGATGGCAACCTTTAAATAAAGAAGTCAAATGTTAATTAACTTGTCTTGAAGGAAAGTGAGAGGGTGTCATTGCCCACAGTGAAGCAGCCATAACACCACATGCAGTACTACCAACACTCTCTGTGGCCATTAGCAATCAAATGATGTAGTCATCTCAGGGCTGGACTCAGTAAGGCAATGTTCTGTTCTGTTTCAGCTGAAATTTCCTTCCAGTCAGGTAATTTTAGGTATTTCTCGTTCTGATTTCAAAAACAAAATCCAGCTTTAGGGCTGTATTTGATGGCTCCCTGGGATACACACACACATGTAATCCTGTCCTATATAATTACCTCCTGCCTACACAAGCTCTCCATGTGCCTCAGAATTCAGGACTATTCTCCTTTCTCTTTCAAACTTTTCTATGCCTGTTCCTGGCTATGATAGGGTGGCTGTTTTCAAGTGGTATTGAATAAAACATTTCTGGCTATGACTGAACTTGAGGGCTCAAGCCTGGGATCAGGAGAAAGAGTGTGCAGGGCAGAGCAGGCAAATCTGAGTACAGTGTGGTCCTCAGCCTTAAAAGTGTTTTCTGATTCTTCCGCTGAGAAAGGCCAGTGACAGATTCTGCCTCCAAACACATCAAGGGTAGATCGTGGCATGATGGACAGCTGTGATTTAGCATTCTGGGTTTTATGATTACACAATTTTTTTTGTACCTTTCTAGCAGATTCAGCATCTTAGATTTAAGGCTGTGTTTTCTGCAGGTGTCGCCTTGGAAAAGACATCTGCCTTGCATGAGAGCTCCATGATTATCTTCTTTAAGTAGTTTAGCCTTTCCTTACTTCCTGAGCTCCTAATGACAGCCATCCTGTGCTGGGCATGTCAAGCCCCAAGGATCATGGCAATACAAAGAAGATGGGTACAAAGCCCTTGGGTACAAAAAGGATGGAGACAGACTTTCCTCGCTGTGGCAAGTAATAGAAGACAACAGGCACAAATTGAAATACAGGGAATTTCATCTAAATAGGGAATAAAACTTCTTTTACCATGAGGATGGTCAAACACTAGTCCAGGTTGCCCAGGAAGGTTGTGGAGACTCCATTCTTGGAGATATTCAAGCCCTGACTGGATATGGCCCTGAGCAATGACCTGAGCAGGACATTGGACTGGATGTTTCCCTGAGGTGGTCTTGAGGCTCAGGCAGTCTGTAGGTCTGGCAGAGGCTTTGCTTGTCCCAGGGGAAGCTGTGCTCTACTCATGAGGGCCAAGGTGGATTCATGGGCCACGTGCAAGGTCTCTCTTGCCCCTGCCTGGCTGTGGAGCCAGTGAGTTTACACACTAAAACATCGAGGTGTTATAAACTGTACTACTGTGTTGCTAATAAAACAAGTAATCTGGTTGATGCCATTACTCTTGGTCACATGCTCCATTTTTTCAAATACTTCTTTGTCCTTTCTTTGTTTCTTCATAGCTCCCACACCTCTGGCCTTCGGCTTACATTGAAATCAATATTAATATCCCTTAATACCTGCATGACCTAAGGGCTGAAAAGTCCAAACTGGCATTGTATCCCATCCAGACAAGCACCTCTCTTCTTCCCTCCTTCCATGACACAGGTCTCTCACTAGGCAGTGGACCCACCAAAAGACCTTCTGTGTCTAGTTCTTCCAGTCACAACTGGGGTACAGCAGCTCTAACCAAAGCCTTCTGAGAGACCATGTGCCTACAAGAGTAGCTAGTTAGCAGGAGGAGCAATAAACACAAAAAAACCCAGGAACTCTGCCACTTGCCATTCAAAAGAAGCAAAAATCAAATTGCCATGATGATAAATCTTTCCTTAGGGCTCAGGTGCTGAGGAAAATCAAGCCCACTTTCCTCAAATTTTGTCTAAAGCATGCTGCTTGCAACTGGTGCTATTTTAACACCTGGTAACTGTATAATCTTTCTCTCAGGTATAGTCCCTGCTCTCTGGTTGCTTATAATTACTACCTGAGCTCCCTTTGCAGTCAGTGGACCCTCTATTATCTCCCTGTGATGCTCTAATCCACTCAGACCTCCCACTGGCCAACTCCAATTCTCCCTGTCCCAGCTCCCAAAGGCATGTTATTTTTAGAGCACAAACTCCTCCAGAGATCAATGGGAGCCTGTAAACTCAAAAATAGGTTGCTTATGGTACATTAATAATCCTCACAGTTATGCTCTCTGGTGATTCTTTCAGCTGCTGCAGGTTATCACCAGACTCCCTCACTGCTCCAATCAACCTTGCACCAAACAACCCTCAGCCATTTAAAAAAAGAATATACTTGAGAGCAAATGCTTAAATGTTGTCTTGATTAAGGGTGAACATAAGCACATGCTAAGGAACACTTTGGATCATGGAATTAGAGGGTTTTTCAGCCCTCGAGACCTTCTCCATTCCCTGACTGAGAATCTGCAAGGCTATGATTGCAGTTGGTTGGATGCCAGTGTCAGCTTCTGGATGTAAAAAAGACTGGATCCCTGAGGTTTCTAACCACAGAAAAAAAACAGTAGCTATTTTTATATAAGAAATTATTTAATGTATGTGCTGTTCAACACAGATGCAACACCAAAAATAAATGCAAATAAATAAATGAATTCCAAAATATCACTATATTTTTTTCCTTTTTCAAAATTAGAGCTTTTAATGCTGCATCTCCCTTTTATTCTCTGAAAATACCTAACGAGTTAACAGCAAGCAGACAAAATATTCTTAAAAAAAACCACTAGAAATTCCTGTTGTCAGTGTTTTCTGTTCTTAGAGAGCATACCAGCTGAAAGAAGAAACACGAAATCCATTCACATTTTGTCTGTATCTCCATATATGCAATAAAATGACCACATTTGGTGCTAATATTATATAATTAAAGACCATGCATGAACCACCTGGGCACTAAATAAGTTTTCTTCCTTTATTTCAATAGTTCCCAGCCCTATATATTTAACCCCAAAATTCTGTTAAGGCATCCTCTTTTATAAGATGTAACTTTACACAGGAGAAAACAGACATTAGCACTTCAAAGAAGATCAGTGATTATAGCAAGTGCACCAAGGTTCAGCAAATGCCTCCCACTCAACAAGCTTCCAAAGTGAACGACCACATGATGTTTACTCCTCACCAGAACCCATTTATAGATCTCTTACTCACCACTATCTCAGTCATAAATTCAACCCCCAAAAAGAGGCAGCAAGGAGTGCTCTATTTGGGAGCAGACAGAGAGTTCACAGATGAAGAACTGGTCCTGGTCTTCACAATATTGTTTAGCCAGGCTGGATCATGATTTAAGTCATCCACACTCTAAAGATTCCAAATTAGTGGAAGTATTTATTACATAGCATGTGAATTGCACACAGACAACAGGTATGGCTGCTTGAAGAAAATTCTGCACCTTTTGGAAAAATTGACTAAAAGGGTTAAAAAATGCTCCTTCAAAAGTGCAAGTGGGAAAGGAAGGTAATAACCAATCTTATGGGATTAGGAGACCTAAGAAAGAGTTTTGTTGCCATTATGTCATTTAAAAGACATCTGGCCATTCCCAGCAAATAGCACATTGGGAATGAAAAGGGTATCGGTTACAGTAAGGTAAGAAGGGGACAGAGGTCACGAATGTCTGTTAGTCTGGAGCAGAATTAGCCCAGAATTACAAACACACTGCTCTACAGAAGGAAAAACCTGGGCATAAGGTAAATCCAGGGACATGTCTCCTTTCATGTCTCTAGTGAATTGTCAAGGTGAAATAAAGCCAGACTATCTCCTTAGACTCTCTCCTACACATCTGGTAAATGCCTTGACCTTTTGGAGATAGAAACTTGGAGTGCCAGTGGATCTGCTTTAATTCCTCTGCCCTCACTTCCCTTTGATGGGCAGCACTTGCCACAAACAGCTTCTCCTATGCAACTTCTTTAATATTTATATCATATCAAGATCACTGTCCACAGATGCCAGAGGAAGCAGTAGGAAGTCAAATGTGCTCCAAGTTAACATATTAATACTGTGATGGGGTGCCAGAGAGATGTTTTAAGTTGCAAAGGGGAGGGAGTTCATTTCTTGACTCCTTTCCAATGATATCTGGTTGACTAAACGAAAGATCTTACTTGAAATTAAACTGTGCTTTCCTGCATGTTTTTTTACAATTTCAACACATTTGATATATTTCTGTCAGGAAAATGAGAGCAACTCTCATATAGCTGAGCATATATCATACCTCTTTTAAAACATGTTTTCTCTCATTTTTATTTTCTGGGCATTGTCTCTGTGAAATACTTGAAAGATAAACATTTATGCTTTTAAAAATGTTTTAACTCCTTTTTTTTTTTTCCTTTTTCCTACAGTCAATAAAAATATTTTTATAAGTAGTATAAAAGCAGCTGAAAATGGAAATTTCAGTTGCACATACACATATATGCAGGGTTTCAAAACAAAAAAAATGAAGGTCAGAATTTTATTCTTTCAATTTGTCTGACAAAGAATGCTAGGGGAAAAAAATGTTTTCCCCCAAATGCAAAAAAGAAACTTTTTATTAACAAACTTTGCTATCCTCTCTATGAAGAAATTATTGAAAGCCATATGCTCCTTCTGACATACATATGTTCTTTCTCGAATTTACATCTCAGTTCAGACAGCGTGACATGGGGAGTGAAGGAGAGTTTTGACCCTTTCAGTGTTTGCAGCTCGGTGGTGCTCACAGAAAGGAGCTGCAGCCAAGTGCTGTGTAACAGCAGCTCTAGTCAGACACAATAGACCCTTTTATTTAAGGCAGGGAAAGTCAGGTGGAAACATTCCTCATTTTATACTGTTATCAAAATTTCTTGCTACCTGCAGTGACACAATGCTTTGACACCAAAGGAACTTGCAAAAGAGACACAGTTTTACTCAGTGATTCTGAAATGACAGCTGTCAAACAGAAGTCTTTCAGATCAACATGAATTCTAAATTTTTGTTCTCTGAAAAACCTAATGTCCATAAAGACATAATACTTGTCATTTGTTATACTGGCTTTTTTTTGTAAGCGGAACCCAGTTGATGATCCACATGTATGTGATCCAAGATGTTGCGATAAGTAGCAGTTTCATAAGTGAAAAGACTCCCTCAGATATTTCCAGTGACAATAAACAAATTTCCCTACCTCTTGACTAGTACTAATTCAAGAGTTTTGGGATTTGTAGTGTCTTACAAACACTACAACCTCTATGGCATGGAAATGTCTTCTGAACTTCCACATCTCTTTAGCCTTACCAGTTATAATTTACTTTTGTTTTGGCATTTCTTGGCTGAGATCTGAGAAAGCTGCCTAAAACATTATGCTGGGCTGCCAGTTCCCATTTACATGAAATAGAACCTTAATGAGCATGGGTTTTTTTAGCTAATGGATTCACTGCAAATGCTGATATAAATACATTGTCTATAAAGATAAAAAACATGTTTCTTAAAGCTGGCAAAGCATATCTTGATGCATATCATAGCTGAGTAGTTCATAAACAGACTGAATTTTAACGGACTGATTGTGCAGAACATTTTCAAAAGTTATTACAAAAAAAAAGACTATATAAATTTTGGTGCACTTTATTATTGGTATTATTGCTACTTCTGCAATGACTTTTTCTGGAACTATCCTTTATATTTTCTCTCCATCCTGTACAGGTTTTAAAGCACAGTAGCTGTAACAGATGCTTACCTGACATTAAATTCAAGTTTTCATTTCAATTTTCTGCTTTTCATTAACATTTTCACTACAAATTGTCATAACTTAAAATGTCACCCCTATAAAAAGATTTTGCTGACCCATCTTCAGTTGCTTTGGGACTGTATGAGGTCATTTGTGATTCATAATCATGAGCAAAGATTAAGCAGCATATACCATATGATGAGATAAAAGTTGTTGATAAGGAGCAGCAGTGGCTCTTTTTACCTCTGCTAATGAGAACTATTCTGCAGCACTTTCTACCTTTTAAATTAGCATCTTCTGAGGGAAAAAAAAAGCTTTTCCTTTCTAGCACTTTAGTAAACTCTGCCAAGTCCATGCAGGTGTGTGCCTACAATTATTATCCTTTGCAATTATTTATCAGTATAGGGGAAATTGTTCTCTGAATTTATGTTAAGTGGCTCCCATTCACCTATACAAACTCTGCATTAAAAAGCATTTGTTTCCAGTGTAGGCATCACTCAAGAACTTGGTTATTGTTGTCAGGTATCATCCTGACCATGGCAGCAAGTACACCCAAATATTCTGTTAATGAAGCCAAGTGACTCAAAGAGCTTAAGTAGCAAAAAGTTTATGTTAGTGAGATTAGAGAGGGATTTCTTGGACAGTTCAGTTGAATTTAATTTTCATTCCCCATATCAGCAGACAGTGAAACTTCAGTAATTATCATTGTAGCAAATTCATCAGTAAGGAAGCCAAAGTATAATGGCTGATCCTGCAAAGTGTTTATTACCTCCTTTGAAGTGCAACAAATCCTATTGATTTCTCCAATGATAACCAAAACCACTCAGCTGCTTGCAGGAACAAGGTGGAAAATAGCCAGCAGCAACTCACCTGGGTGGTGGAATAGCACGAAAAAGAAGAGGTTGCTAGGAGCCCTTATGGACTGGTAATAGAGATGTCTACAAGACAAAGATCTATACAGAAGGGACCAGACAAAGCACTAATACAAATAAAATAATGATTGGTAAAATGTTCAGTACAGAAAAACAAACAAACAAAAACTAAGTAAACAATAAAAATATTAAAAGAGGAAGTCAAAAAACGCTGTGACATTTAAAACAATGGGACATCTTTCTTGTACGAGAGTGGTGATGCAATATGAAATGCACCCTCTGAGAGTTAATTGCCTGACTGGGGTTTCTCAGCCAGGGCATGTCTCTGAAAACAAAGTTTCCAGCTAGGAGAAAATGTATATGGCAGTGAGGGCTCTTGCTGCAGAGGCTCCCTGTGGTCAGCACTTGGCAGCCCACCACAGAGATGGCGTGGGGAAAATACCTCAGAGGTGTCTGCAGCTGAGGTAAAAGGCAAGAGCACAATTCCTGGTACCGAACCGGTAACCTGGATCAAACCTGCTCAGATTACTGCACAGCTAAAACACGGAATTCCTGCATTGCTTCAAAAGTAGCCTGTGAGTGTAGGGGCCACAGCCTTCGAGCTGGATCGTGAGGGGACCCACCAGAAGCATTACCCTTGCTGCCTGCTCTCCTGGCAGCCCGTGGTAGCACAGAGACCCAAGATCTGTGCCTGGCACAGAAGGAGGTTTGGTGAGGCATCTCCCAGCCTTTAAATCCTCCAGTAGCCTGGACTGTAAAATTCCACAATGATCTTAATGGTGCATGTCTGCACCAGACCCAGAGCATCAAGGGTTTGAAGCTGCTGAGCAGCAGCTGTTGCAAGTACTTAGAACTGGTGTTTGGGGTGGAGAGAGAGCTAGAAATCTAACAAATCAAAGCTGCATGACACAAGTGCCTGATCTAGTTTAAGAATTTGGATTCATTCTCAGGAAATTGAGCATCCCCAGATATTCTGTGATATTCTGGGAAAATTCAGGCCACCCAGTTTTGTTTTTCTAGAAAAATATTCGATTTGGGGAGGCTGAAGTTTGGAGAAAGATGATGTTAATTTTACTGACATTTTTATGGTAGGGTAAACTCTTCCAGGCAAATCCTTTTGGCAGTTTTATTGTAGTCCCTGAAACAGTGCAATAAAAGCCATTCTAGGGATGGGCTATCACCCTCAAGATGGTGCCAGCTCATGCCATATGAACTCTAAAATGCACAACTGTGCTACATAATTAAATTATGAGCAATGATTTTCAAGTTGTTTTGCACAAAAGAGATTCTGGAGGAAGGCACTGGCCTTGGACTTCTTTCACACTGGCACTTCATTTGTGCCGGGTCTCCAATCAAATATTAAAGCTTTACCCGAAATTATGTATGAAACATTCTCACAAATCCAAATGCAACCTATCACACAGCAAAATGCTGCTGCTGGAAAGGTTCTATGATTTCACACCTGAATGCTCCTGTCTTTTGCTATTGTCATGCTGACTGCCACTTAAAACTCCTGGAATTTTCTCCAGAGACACACCCCAGTGCTAAGCAACACTGCTTCGTGTCTGCATGGTTTTCACAAACAGAGGAGTGTTTAAATATTGTTTGCATTTTTTAAATTAAAAAATGGTAAGCCAAAGGTTAAGAATGTTTGGGGTTTTTTTTGCCAGAGATAGTAGCACTGCAGGGACAAAGACTGTGGAAAGTGAAGTATTTGGCATGCTGCTGATTCCTATGGAGTCCCTCACTAATGGCATTTCTAAAGCACCATTGATCTTTGTTGACAGATGACTTTTGTGGAGTCAATGGCTTTTTCTTTTACAAAAAAATTGAAGAACTTAATGTTAGAAAGCACATATTAAAATAATATTGAGTTGATAAATGACTCACATAAGCATCAGTTAATCAGTCAGGACTGAACACGAAGCCTAATAGTGGTTATTCATATTCAAATATTAAGGCATCAATACCAAGTTTTCTTTCCCCTATACTTAAAGTGAGGTAGGCTACTTCAGAAACATACTGGTATGTACAAAAGATGATTCAGCATTGCTGTGCTTGTTTTATAGCTACAAGATGGTATGAGGAAAATTGTTATGAATCATAAAATTCAGGCAACACAATATAAGGCAGACTGTACAGTATGTTAATTTCATGTGCAATGACAAACACATAAACACTCACTTAGATTCCATACTGCCTGATTTTTCACTTCCTTTCTGACTTTAATATTGTCTGAAGATTTTTATTTCATTACCCATAAGAATTCCCATATTGTCCAGGATCCTAGCTCTGCCACTCGTTTTTTACTGTAAATACTTTCCATTTTCATGCAGCTCTAATGGTTGAGAAGAAAGGTGTAAGCACTGAGTGTTGACTGGTTAGACTTTTTAAAGCCATGTGTTCAAACTTCGTTTTATGTTTGTCCCTGAAAAATAGGCACATTTAATGTTGATTTTAGAAATGACTATGTTAAAAAAAAAAGTTTTATAAAAACAAAGTCTGATCATGTGTATCCTAAAGGTAATTGATTTTGGGGGTTGTTTCTGATCTATATGCTTACTTTGGGATTAAAATTATATAAATATTTATATAATGACTTTTTATGAATTTCAAGTTCCAGGGCAATGAAAATAGAAGCAAACTATCTTGGTGTACTGCAAACACACCCTTTCTTCATTCAGTGAAGCAAAAGGGTGAAATGACAAGGGAATTATCAGGTTGGATAATTACTGGAGAAAAAGCCAAGTTTGCTTGATTTGTTGCTTGAGAGTTGGCATGGGCTGAGGCTGCTGAAAGTTATTTAAAATGCAATGAGTTTTTGTACCTTAGAGTATGCCAAGAGTCAAAATGGTCCAACATTTTTCTGATGGAACATTTCTCCACTGGGAAAGTTTTGTGCTTTGAAAATATAACTTTTTATGGAAAAATTTTGCTTTCAGCAATTCTCCTGATGAAACATGGAACACTGAACATGACTGATCTGGCCAGTTTTTTATGCCCAGGAGGCTGGTGCTGCTCTTTGACTTTGGGGGCTTCCAAGGGTCAGCAATTTCAGGTCTGACAGACTCAAAAACCCTAATCCCTGCTCAACACTCTTAACATTCAGAAGCTGCTGGACATAGGTTCCCCCGATCAGAGAAGAAATATTCTATTTTTTTAAACTGTAAATAGTATGATTTAACCACAGCTTTTCCTGCTCCCTTGTGGTTCAGCTAAAGGCCCAAATCTGCAGTATAACATAAACTTGGCATTCCCAAATTGGTTCCACAGCCTCTGCCTCATCTCAGCCTCCTGCCACATTGATCTGCACCTTCATTCAGGTGTGTGATGCCAAACACTTTAATGCTGCCCTTCAAGATTCATTTTGACAGCTACAACCTCTAAAATGAGCTGTATGCCCAGTTTCTCCCAGACTCACAGACTGACCCACAGGAAGTGCAAAATTATTTTTATGGATGGGTCAGAAGCCAAGCCCCATGTAGATGCTAAGCAGTACTCACACATAAAACAATAATGATACCAATAATAATAAAACCCTATTTGGCCCACAGTGATATTTAGTGCACAATAAGACACAATTCACAGCATGAAAATTTGAGACAAACAGAGGGATATGCAAAAGACAGCTCAGTTATACTGGGTATAATAATCAACAGACTTACAATAGGAGCTGTCTGAATGCTGACACACAGCAATGACTATTATTTTTATGCAGCAGGCTTCCTGAGCCCTCCCAGGGCAGTATTTTGAAAGCATTTAGCTGATTAAACATGCAAGCGCCTAGGAGCGAGGCACTTAGTGTTTCTTCGGGAACCTGAGGAGATACTTAATTGCAGGTTTAGAGAGCTCAAAGTACTTTAGAAGCTTGCCCTCTAGTTTCCCTGAAGAGTTACTGCCACAATGCAGTATTTACCGACATGTTTTGACTGGGATTTATCTCACTGTAACAGTTACTCCCCACCCTTTTTTCTAATCACAAAATAATAATAATAATAATAAAAAAAAATAATCACAAACCCACATCCTACCAACAATCAACAATGTAAATAAATTTGATTCACCATTAACCCTTAGGGCAATGTTCTCTACTAAATCATTATATGAATAGAGTTGACAAAATCACAATTCATTTGAAAACTAATGCTTGGGAAAAATATAGCCTTTATTAATGGCAAACCCAGAAGCACAAGAAGACAAAAGACTGTCAGAAGAGAATCTTCTGCATTTTTAGCACTTCAGATTGCTGAAGCAGCTGAAGGACACACTGTTCCTTTACATTACTATTGAGAAGAGGCTGGGGAAAGTAAAACAGCCACATTTCTGTGGTAGCCAGGGAAACACAGAATGGCAGCAGCACAACCTACCTGCCTCTGCTATTGGAGTAAAAGGAAAAGAATGCAGGAGTGTAACCTCTACAGACCCTTTTTGAGCAGAGGGCTGCTGCCCCTTAACCTGCCACCCTGGGGAGGAGGGATCATCCTGCAGAGGCTCCCCTGCTGCTGCCTGATGTGCTCCTCACTTTAAAACTAAACTGCAATTAAAGTTACAAAGACAATTCACTTCAGAAGCATCCTAGACCTGAACACTGGCGAGGGCTTTGCCAGGATCTGTGTTTGTTTGGAAGCCTCAGGAAAGGAACCTGAAAGGAGCCTCTGCTGTAGCTTGGGCTCTTCCAGGACTTTTCAGGAATATCATGGGCACCTGGACAGTTTGAAGCTCTGTGAGAGCAATACGCACTGTTGTGTGTTGCTCTGCTACTGAAAGAGATGTACGCAGAGATCCCAGTCAGCTGAAGTGACATTTAGTGGTCCTTGCTGGGCTCTGAAGGCAGGGGAGGTTACTTCTCAACTGTGAACTGAGGAGTGGCTCCTCAGTACAGCTCCACTGCAGGAACAGTGATGGGCAGCACGGGGGTGTTGGGGCTGGGGCCAGCCAAGTGCTGCCAAACCTGAAGCAATCCCTATCCCTAAGCTCTCTCAGACTGATTTCTCTGTTCTCAGTGCATTAGCAGCAAGATCTGTAATCTTGAAGACACTGAGAAGAGGCTCCTCTCCAAGAAAGAAAATAGAAATCTCAGCTATCTCTATTTGGGCAGCAATATCCAATTTATTCATCATGAGTTCTGTCTCTTCTGCCCAGTCTGTACTGCAAATAACCCACATTTGACTCTCTGTGCTAGTTACAGTTTCTAAAAATGCTACTTTCTCCTGGTCATATGGCTTCCTCTCACAGAATTCATAATGTATGAGTGAGTGTTGCTCCATATAAATATAGTGTACATCTGATATGCCTACAGATAATATCACAGCACAACTGAACTGTGATTAATCGTGGTACTAATCATCCACCTGTTTTCTTTCAATATAACTCTGGCACGTGCAATAAAAGGAGAGGGCCTGAGACAATGGCCACATCCCTGCAAGTATGAGGGAGATAAGACAGAAGATGGCTGTGGTTTTATTTTCTATACATTTAAATTGAGACTTAGTGGTGTCTGTGCATTTTGAAAATACTTTTCCTGAAATTCTTAGCACTTTGTATGAAGCAAAATATATTGAAAAATAAAGCAAATGGGAGGAAAAGGAAAGGGTGGTAAGAAAATGATTGCCAACTCAAACCCCAGCATAGTTTTTCCATAACCCACATTCTCCGCAGCCTCTTCTGCATATTTAAATCTCATCCTAGGTTTTATGGCTCCTTTGCCACGGCAAAGTGAGAGTTCTTAATCAGCTCTGGAAATCTGACAGCCGTCTTGCACCTAACCCAGAGGATCTCCTCAGAGATGGAAAAGCATGAAGCCAAGACATCATATACAGGCTGTTAATTTAACTTGACACGTTACTGACTGCATTAGAAAACCGTGTATCTGACATCTGCTCCATGCAGGATCTGCTCAATTCTTCACATTACCTCACTTCTTCAAAGCTACTGCAGGTACTGGGCCAGTTTGTCTGTGGAAAAGTAGCTTTATATTTGATACTTAAATCTACAGTACACGTTTTTTTCACATCAGTAACCAGTACATACATACATACATATATATATATACACACACACACATATATATGTTGTGTTTATAAGATTTTGTCATTTATTAGCGTTTCAAATGTAAACCCATCTTTTGCCAAGGAATAGACAGGTTTCTTCAAAATGTAAATGAAAGTGTTACAACATGTTGCCTGTCCTGTTAATACTTGATTTACAATCTGTGACAGGTGAGCATTTAGAAATGAGTTATTGGGATTGACTGGAAGACATATGGGAGAACTAAGCTTTCTCAGGGCACCATGTTTCAAAACAGAAAATTGTTTTTTGACTAAACAAATTGAAAAGGAAAAAAAAATATGTTTCCATAGAGAAACAGAAGGAAAAGCTGAGAGGAATCACCTGCTATTAAAAAACAGGCACCAGAGACCAATTATATTTTGGTTTTGAATTTGCATGGGCATGATCTACAGTTTCTGTGGGAAAGACTTCCTTTGCTCATCTCAGTAGAAAGGCTCCTCTTAGAACGTGTGCAGCAGCTCCTGCTGGAGCACCCACACAGCTGAACCAGCACAGCTGCTGGATCTGACTGCAGAGAAACAGAGCCCCATTCACTCTTAGCAGTCAGCAATATGCAGTTTGAAGATTCAAATTTGGAGTGTGATTTTGAGATGCACTTAAGCGATTTATGAATGCAGTTCCCACTGAGTGACTTTGGGGTTGAGCTCCTTACCACTGGAGGACAGTCACAACAATTTGGGATGCCTCAGTTGCAAATGGGATGCAGGTACTTAAATCCAAAACTGTGGTTCTGAAAACCATGAGCCAGCTACACCATAACCTCAAGCTGTGCTCATGCCCATCTAAAGTGACCTGAGTATAAATAACCCTGCTCATCTGAGTACGTGATGGGAGACGTGTAAACCTGAGCAGCACCCAGAAGCTTGGTGGGTTTCCACTGAGATTGTCCTCCTCAGCACCTGCACCAGACTACAAAAACACAGCAGCAGCCACCCTGGTTTCTTTCAAATCACAGCTTGAGGAGACTGTTGCTACATAAATTAGCCTTTAGACAAGGTACACAGCAATACACAGGCTAAGGCACATGGAAGCAAGTTTCCTTACTGCCAGTTGAGCTCCACATTGATAAGCTGCCATCAGGCTGACTTGTCTACAGATTAATTTTAATTCATTTCTGCATAGAAGCTGAGCTTTAGCTTGAAGTCTAGAAAGGGCTCCCTTGCCAAGGTAGTCTGCAGACTCCAGGGAAGCAAGAATTGTGGGTTTTAATCCTTTTGAGGCAAACAAGGACCTGACCTGGTTTATTCATGCTTTCCTGGCTGTGTATGTGTGATAATCACTGAGCCAAGGCAGAAAGGAGGGGCCACCAGCACATCCCTTCTCTTGCATGTTTGCAAATTTTTCTACTTGCTTTTAAAGAAGCTGGAGCATATCTGGAGGAAACAGTTCACACTGTTTATTCAGGGTGATGGGAAATGTCTCCTGCCTTGACTGAGGACATTGCTGAAGCCCCAGGGGAAAAAATCTGATTGTTTTCATTTTTTTCCTGTTAGCTATGTCTAAACAGCTTTCCACACAAGCTTCACCATGCTGCTTGCAGAAGTGTCTCAAGGATTTGTAACAGCACATGCAAAACCGTCTTCTTGAGATGGCAGAAGCGTGGGTTTCTGCAGGGCAGAAATTCAGAAGGGACCCGTGTGATCAGAGGCACTGAGGACTGTGGGTGAGACAGGACTCTCTACCTCCATTTTCCTCTCTCTGCAACCTTGTACATCTCTTTACAGCCAATTTCCTGTTGGGAGGAATCAGGACTTATCCCTGCAATCTATCTATCTAGCAGTGCTAGAGCACCCTGGCAGGGGAGGACAATGCTGGCCTTCATCCATCCCTTGGGATACAGCAATTGAGGCAAAGGCAGTGCCATCATGTGGGCCAACTGTCCTCCACTCCTGCCTGCCTGCCCTCAGGCTCTGAGGCACTTCAGCTCCCTTTTTTGTGATGAAGCCAGCGAGCCAGTAAGTGTTTACAGAAGCTGGAGTTCAGGCAGCTGTTCCCTCTGTAAGTCATGCAGAGAATCACCTCCATGGCAAAGGGAGCACTGGGAGACACAGAGATGAAGTGTCCCTCTGAGACAGCTCAGAACACAGCAGTGCAATCTGCTGTTCTGCCATCCTTGGGGGCTATCTGGAGCTGCAGCATCATTTTGCCCAGCATGGATCTGGTCCATGTGCTGTTAACAACATTCCAGACACTGCTGAGGATGTGAAGGAATGCTCCATTGGCTCAAGGTGCTCTAGTGCCATTGCACATGATTTTCAAACTATGGGTTTGCCTTGACAAAAATGGCTAAGATGCCAAAAATCAGATGCCAAAAATGCAGATGGAGCCCCGAGGACTCAACTTTGCTGAAGGATGGTCGATCTTTAGCTCAAAAAATGAGGCTTTTAACCCCAGGTCAGCACAAGCTTCCCTGAGCCAGCCTCCACTCCTCACTATGGTGTCTATTTAAACAAGGCATTGAAAAAGTTGGAGCTGATCGCTCATCATGCTCAGGTTTTTATAAAGTCAACCAAACTGCAGATAACTTCACACTTGGGCATGGCCCAGAAAGCTACTCCTTGTCAAGAGTGGTGTTCTGTGGCCAGGTTTGGCCAGGTTCTTGTTCTCTGCACATGTAAGGCAGAACACAAACATGGATTGTGACAGACTTTGAAGCACCCATGAGCTCAGCAGTGGCTCGAGTGTTGTCTACTGATGTGTTAAACTGTAGTAACTGGAGACAGACAAAACTTAGCTGCAGAATTAATTTGCCCCAGAGTAATTACTCACATGTATGTTAGCATATCAATTCTGTTCCAGAATAAAAATTTCAGAAGCATATAGAAAGCAGAAAGAGATGCAGTTCTACATTATTCATTATCTTTTTAATCAAGGGCTTAAACTTAAAAAAGGGTACATGTGTGATATACCCATCCAGACTCACTTTACTTTCAGCAAAATGGACTGAAAAACTGAAAATATGCCTCGTCTTCACAGAGAGAGCTCTTCTTTTATTGAGAACTAAAAGACAGAAATATTACATATTTTTCAAAAATAAAAGCTTCTATTCAAAGCCTGAAGAGACAGATCAATTCAAATATTTTCAGACAAAACCACAAAATCAAGGAAATTGAGAAATTCAAAATGAAAAGGTTTGAGATCCTTCATTAAGTATTTAATAGAGGTCTGAAATCCTTCATGAATTTTAGCAGAGGACATACTCTATCCCATCTTTAACAATCTTTGGGAAGGATACTGCACTCAAGAGCAATGTGATTTGTAAACACAGAAAAACTGAATTTCCCCTGTATCCTGCCTATTTTAGCTCAAATATTTTGTTTTAAGTCTTTAGATATACATTTTCCTCCATTTCAGTACATACTTTTATGTTGGTTTCATCCTCTGTATAAAGGCAGCACATTTCAAAGCTTTGAAACAGCAATATCCAGTTATTGTCATCATCCTTCCCTCAGAACACGAGCAGCTTGGCTTTGGGGGAAGCTTTTTGTCCTTTGATGTTTCCTCAGTAAAAGCAATTTCAGCAGCCCTGCTCTGCCCTGGTGCACAGCAGCATTTCTGCTGCCGGGGCTGCGGACGCGGCCTCGCTCCTCCGGGTTCATTTGCTGGGAAGCAGGGCAAGCACGGCCAGCGCCCTCCTTCCCTAAGTGCATCCACGGCCACAACCATTATTTGCTCCAAGATTGCTTTTCTGTGCCCTGAAAGGCTCTGCAAATTCACGTAGGAGTAACAGCAATTTCAAGACAAGGTGTGCTCCGAGGCAATAAATGAGAACAAAGACCCGGGAGATCTAAAGGCTGGAGGACTCCATTTATTTCTTTTATCCATTGAATAACTGAATTATTAAATTAAAAGCAATGCTACATCAGCTTTACCAAGGTTGGGGAGTAAGTTCTGAACACCAAGACTGAGAGTTTTATTCTGCTTTTATGGAACCCATGTCTGTATATGAACCTCAGCCAATTGCAGTCAGAAACAAATACAGCCCTACTGTTATAACCAGTAAATAGCAGGAGGAAAAACAGGCATTAGACTTGTTCCCAAGATGAAGTAAAGGTTAGTTCAACTGAGTCTCCCCTTAGCTAGCTACAGCCTGCAGCAAATCAAATTTGAAAAATAAATTTGACCAACACTGAGAGTAAAACTAATAGATATTTCAAAGGAAAATGCTCATTTATGCTGTGTCCTTTGTTCACATGAAAATACAGTGTATTTGAGACTCCTTTGGCAAATCAAAAGGGAATTAGGAGGTTAAACCAGCAGCAGATAGGGTCAGCAAAACCCAACAACATCGGAAGCCTAGTAATTCCTCAAACCAGCGTTGCTGGTGGGGCAACGGATCTTGGGATCAGTGTCATGGTGAGCTATACCTACATACAATGTTCTACCTACACACAGTGAACTCAAACACTGCAAAATGTTATTCTCTGAAGAAATTTGCAAACAAGGGTGAAACAGACAGAGCCTCAGCACTTAAAGAGGTACATTTTTCAACAGAAGGCACACCAGGAGCAATTTGGTGGCTGAAGCAGGTGTAGTCCTGAGTACAAAGCAGGGCTTGGGACACTTGTAGCTGGCCTGCTCCTGGACAGCGGTCACAAGGCTCATGCCACATCAAGCCAGTTCTGCAAGAGATGACAAAGTGCAGTAATGCAGTAATTTATGTGGTTTTTAAGCACAAGGCTGTGGGAACATAATTAGGTAGTCTTCTATCAAATGAAATGAATAAAAACTATAAAACAAAATGATGAGGCACTAAATTTAGAAAAAAATTCATTTGATTATCACATCAGAGCTGAGATATTTCAGATCATACTGTCAGCTTAATTGGCTACAATTTATGTAGATTTGATAAAACTATCTGAGCTGTTACTAACGTGGGAAGTCACACTTCATGTATTCCAAAGCAGTTAGCCTTTTCACTCTGATGTAGCACTTGAAAACCTTGTGCTGAACACATTTTGAGCTGTATAAGGTGGGAATGTCTGGAATTGCTTATTATTTTGTGTTTCTGGTGATTTCTGTCATTACAGTGTCTGATTGCTCCAGGCATACCTAATGCTGGCAGGACAGTTCCCAGGAACAACATTGCTCTCATCTCACTCATACCTCCCTAACAGTGATCAGTATGATCTTGTTCCTGCTCTCCAGTTTCTAATGCCCACAGTTCCCTGCTTACAACTAGTTCTGCGTGGATTTATACGCATATGACTTGGGATAGGTGTCTTTCAAGTCACAGGACCTTCTCCTTGTTCTCCAAGCTCTCTGAACTTGGACCTGTTCACACAGCAAATAACTGAAGTTTCAGGGATTCCTGATATCCTGTTCTGAGATTTCCAAGAGGAGTACATTCCAGTGGTACCTGTTGTTGGATGCTGTAGTTCATGGGCTAACTCTTAACACATCTAGCAGAGATAAGCAAGAAAAAGTCTGCTGGCTGTATTTGCTCTTCACACTTCACTGATCCCTCAACATCTGGTATCTTCAGGAGGCCTCCTGCCTTTCTGAGCTTCTTTTGAGGAATGTCACCCCAGAAATTGCATCTCACCCAGGCAACTGAGTGTAAAGTTTATTT
Organism: Cyanistes caeruleus; assembly: GCF_971803275.1. NCBI lineage: Eukaryota > Metazoa > Chordata > Aves > Passeriformes > Paridae > Cyanistes > Cyanistes caeruleus. Next base: position 14,473,357 of record NC_141703.1, on the reverse strand, counting down.
TTTATGAATATCTGTCATGGACAGCACCAATTAAAAGAGAGGGGTTATTTTATAAAGAGTCTAACAGATGTTCAGGACTAAGTAATCAACAGAATGACCTCAGGGAAGCAGTTATTAAATAGCAGTGACCTATGAAAATTTTCAAGTTTCAAGCAAAACTCTTGGACCTTTCTTCCAGAAATGGTTCTCACTTGAGAACAGAGCAGAGATTGCTAGGATTGAAAATACCTTATTACTTTAAGGGCATTAGTGTTTCACAGGGAGAGGCTCAATGAAGACATTTCTCCTGGCTGTGTGTAGAGGCCTGTTCATCTCCACACGTCTGCATGCTCTCTTATGTATGGTGTAGATAGAGCAGTAACATGCTCATCTTCTAAAAATTAGGAGAGACTTCTTCTCTCGTTTTTACTTTGTGCTTGTCTCTTGCAGTAATAATGATTTTTAAAAAAGCTCTGCTTGAATATACAGTTTGGAAATAAAAGACTTTTTTTTCATATTTTTTGTTTTGAAAAAATACAAGCATCTGTTCTTGTAGTTTGCTTTGAAGCAAAATGTTTTCTGATTCTTCAGTGTTTGTTTTGAAGTTATTAGTCAGTTTTCAAAATCACAAAGCATAATCTTTTCCTAACTAGTTTATGTAGAAGCATATGTGCTTTATAAGAATATGTCCTGTTCTTTACTTGGCAAAATTAACCTCCTTGCATATGCCTTCAAGCTTTCTTAGGCCTCTAGAAAGCAAACTCTCTCCAGTCTGTTCTCCCCTCTCTCTTCCACAATTCAGTTAGAGAGTGGGAAGGAAATCTCTCCTTGACTTGCAGAGGACTGATGCTCTGGGGCTTACCACAGCACTGTGCTGGGGCAGAGACTCAATTAAGGATGGACAGCTGCAGGCTGCACTAGAGAAAATTGTGCTGGTTTGCCGGGGTGGAGTTAATTTTCTTCACAGTGGCTGGTATGGGGCTAAATTTTGGATTTACGCTAACACAGGGCTGGTAATACAGAGATGTTTTTGTTATTGCTGAGCAGTTCTTACAGAGAGCCAAGGCTTTTTCTGCTTTTCCCACATCCAAGCTGGTGAGGGCCTGGGAGTGTGTGGAAGGTTGGGAGGAGACACAGCTGGGACAGGTGACCCCAATTGTCCAAAGGGATATTCCAGACTGTATGGCATCATGATCTGCCTATAGCAGAGGGAAGAAGGAGGAAGAGGAGATGTTTGGAGTGGTGGTATTTGTCTTCACAAGTCACTGATATGTGCCATGAGGCCCTGCTCTCCTGGAGAAGACTGAACTCCTGCCTGCCCTTGGGAAGCAGTGAATTAATTTCTTGTTTTCCTTTGCTTGCTTGCATGACTTTTGCTTTACCTATTAAACTGTTTTTATCTCAGCCCATGTGTTTTCTCACTTTTACCCTTCCAATTCTCTTCCCAACACTGGTGGGAGAGTGAGTGCTGTGCCTGTGTGGTACCTGGTGGCTGGCTGGGGTTAAACCATGACAACTAAATTTTTTCTGATCACAAAAACTTCAGTAAGTTTTTTTTTTGGTTTTTTTTTTTTTGCTTGAGGAATAACATATTACAAAGGTTCCTCTGATACTAAATGATGTCCTGGACATTTTTTTCTCTTTGAAAAGAAACTTCCAGCTCTTCTGTTTTAATGTCTGAAAGCACATCTTAAGTAGACTCAAAAAACCTGGAACTTTCAATATGCTATTAAAAATCCTACAAGCCTTCAACTACCTAGTTTCTTAGGACAATTTTACAAGAAGAAGGGACCTGACAAAAATTGATGGCTGGCCATGAAATCCTTGAGTGCTGCTGGCCTGAAAGTTCTGAATCCAGAACAGCAGGATGATAGGAAACCATAGATAGAAGAAGACAAGAAGCACTTTGAAATTAACAGAGGCCACACAGTGAGTATGTTGGAGGATGTCCAGTCACTGGCACCACCAAGAAGAGCCTGGCTCTGTCCTCTTTGCACCCTGCCTTTATGCATTTATGCACACTGAGGAGATCCCCCCATGATCCCTCTGACTTTGGCAGGAGGGTCCTGAAGAAATTCTTCATGCACATCCTCCTTCTTCACCCCATAGTTCCCACTCCAGGAGATTTTATTTCCTGACCTACCTCGGCATCCTCTGGATGCAGGATTCCCATCTCTCACACAAAATTTGGCTGCTGGGACTCAGTCATATGAACACATTTTTCTAAAACTGCAGTGCTCTTTCAAGGGCTCACAGCATGTCAGAGTTCCTCTACTAGCAAAGCACTGTTGTGTTTCTGGAGAAAAAACCAATAACCTTGCTTGTAAATGTACTGCAGTTTAACTGTCCCCCTCTGATCCATATGAGCACAGGAATAAGATGCAAACACTAAACTGTGTGTCAGAGCAGGGACACCAGGAGAGGTAAATGGCTGCTGTTAACTGAGGGGCAGCTTAAGAGCAATATATAACAGGAAACTGTAATTAAATCTTTAGTGGGCAAAGTTATAATGTGCATTTTTACCCTAGGCTAATCAACAAATTTTTTGTGTAAATAATTAATAGCAACACCAAGGAGCATCTTGTGTGTATGGATATAAGACCTTTATTCCCTGAGGGACTTCCGTTAGAGGTTTTTTCCCTTCTTCTCCAAGTGATGCCAATCTCAGAGGCTGCTCTGCTGATAAAGATTTCTCATTTTATGTGGGGCAGTATTCTCTGCATAATGCAAAGGCTAAGCTGCCCTAGAAAGTTTTCCTAGATCTTCAGCCTTCAAAACACAGTTCCCTTGCTTCTGTAACCTGACAACAGAACAATCTTCTGCAATCAAACCACCCTCCCCAGTAGAGCTACAGGTAAAGACAACAATTTATCTGCAAGTACTGCATCAGACGGTGAGAGACCATATCATCAACATTGTGATGGGGACCCTGACAATTCCATTCTCCAAACACAACCAGAACACAGTGCTGGCAGTGCTGCCCTTATGTCCATGACAGACTCTTTTGTAACTTCAAGACAGTAAATTTCTCTTTTTGCCTTTTGAGAAGTTCTTCCACTAAGTCATCATCAAGAGGAAAGGACTAGACCACTTTAGCTGAAGGCTTAGGTCCTCTGAAACCCATGTCCATAGACTCCATGGCCCTTCACCATAAAAAGATTGGTTACACAGCCCTCCACACCTCAGGACACAAAAGTTGAAGGGATACAGAATGAAGAACAAACATGATTTGCATAAGTAACTGGCTGTCATTATCTATATTCCCAGGTGAAATGCCAGTTTGTGCTCAGGCCCATTTTCAAGTACAACCACCATACTAATTAGCACATGAGATATCACAACAGTCCGCAATAAATCTCAGCCACAGCAGGGTCCATTTGTCACAAACTAAATGTTTCCTACCATTACTTATTCAATAGGGAATATGTTTTTAGTGTATGATATTTTGCAACTATTTTATTTTGCATATGCTTCACTGCTGTGAATGTAGAAATGTCCAGGTGTGAAGGGAGCAGAAAAAAAAATTGTAGATGGAGAAAAGGGGAATGAATCATAACATTGTATATTAAAACTAGCTACATCTAACACATCATCTACAGGTGTGGAAGGAAAAAAATCTTTATTAAAGTAGGGTATGCTAATTAGCTAATTATAGATGATAGACCAGATCCCCATAAGGGATGACTACAGGAATATCTTAACTGAGGAGCACTTGATGACCTTCAGTGGATCCAGCTTCATGACACCTCCCTAATTACATTCCTCCCACAAACTGTTATACTCACAACTATGATCTTAGCAAGTCTATTCATGTTTCCTAATTTGGTGAAGAGCAAGACCAAAGATATCTAACAGAAGTTACTCTAAAGTGCAAATTATGTAGGAATGGGTTTGCAAATAATGAACCAACCTACTGCTTTGCAGGTTTCTTATTTTTGCTGCTGGGTTTGCATGCTAAACTGAGCAAGAAAACACGGATCAAAATTAAAACAAAATTAATCCTGTTGGCTTGCAATTTACTGAAACTAACCATGAAATATGACAATACAGGAGGTAAAGCTGGAAACAACTGCTGTGGTTGTAAAAGCTTTTATATTTGTGACATGTTAAAGTGTACTTTTGATATTTTTTATTGTATCATAGTATGGGATCACAAAATAATGGAAATTATCCAGAGTATTCAGAGCTATTCTAACTGTTTCAAGTAGGTGTTTCCTACTGAGTACCACAAGAAAGAAAAAAATAATATCAAAGGGAAATCCCTCAGTAGCAAATATCTGAGAAGATGATAGTACTGATGTAAGAGAGAATTAATCTCCAAACTGTGAAAACCAAACACCCTCTTCTATAAGTACACACTCTGCACAGGCATATTCTATTGACCAGTCAGTTCACCATTCTTTTGAGATCATCACATCCAAAGGGTGATCTCTAGCCCCCTCTTGTAGATGGAGCTAAGTATCAGGCAGATGTGAGTGTGAACTTCTTGCAGACTGAGATAATCTTCTCTGGATCTGCATGATCAGTCATAAAACAGCTCTCTGACAATATCACATTTTATACAAGGCTGCAGACCACAACTTAAACACTGGATCTGATGAATGTCCTCTTACAGGACATTTAGTATCATTCAAGGCTACTGGATGTGGCGTGTGATTAAGTTACAACTCAATTTTACGTGGAATTCATTAATGCACATGCTTAGTTCTGCTTAGTTCATCAACATCCAAACTCATAGGCTCCAGTGAGTACTGTACCTACAACACCTGTAGAAACTAAGTTTTCAGATATGACTTGTGACTGCACTACCCAAAATCTAGAAATTGGTATCACTGTCAGAACCTGATAACCAATACATCAAAAGAAGGACAGAGGCAAAATTACTTCATAATAACATCACTGCTTTCAAGATACCCTTTATTTTGCTGACCCTTCTGTAGAAAACTTTAGAGTGAACATCTGAGCATGCCTTAGATGTTTCTGTCAGATTCTCAGTAAGGTAATTACTAAAAAACTTTTAAATGTTAAAAATAGCAATCATCTGAGAATAAATATGGAGCTAAATTTACATTGAAATATCTCTTACAGGAAAAAACCTCTTTAAAGCCTCACATTAAAAATTCATATTTCTCTGGGCAGTGCTTTAGTGAAATGACTAAAATGTTGCATTTACAAAATATTATTTTTTCCACTAAGTTTCCTGAAGAGAAAGACTCTGTTGCATCTTTAAAATATCAGGACCATTATGACACAGCAGGGTAAAAGCAAGAAAAGACTCAACACTCTTTCCTTCCAAATGGCGTATTTATGCTGTACATAAAAAATAAGTTAATGATGCAGTGTACACTGGGGTAATTCACTCAAATTATACACCATTTCTTTTAAGATTCTTGGTTCTTAGCACTTCTGCATTCCCAGAACGCCTTTGCATTGCTTTCTGTTTTCCTCTGCTCTTCAATTTATGTTTCTGCGCAGTAAATTCCAGATGTTTTTCTCCTGCTCAACTTCTCTGCCTCTCTTCAGGATAAAAAGGATTTATCAATCAGTATCCACAACTAACAATTCAGGTGAATATTATGTGACATGACTATCTTTTTCTTACTGTAGCCAGGGTGGATTTTTTTTTTGTATTAAAACTTCTCTGTACATCTGAGTTTTCATTCAAATTGCCTGATGCATCTTTAATGACTCAGGCTTTTCAAAGGAAATCAGAGGATAATTTAATGGACAGAAATTATCATTAATTTCTATAAGGTTCAGAATGTAGAATGACAGAGGTTTATGAGTCTTGATTGAAATCAAATATAAATTATTCTGATGTTGTCACTGAAGTGCTGAATATTTCCTTTCAAATAAAATGATCATAGAATCATATAGTGGTTTGGGCTGGAAGGGATCTTTAAAGGTCATCTAGTCCAACACCTCTGCAACAAGCAGAGTGTTTTTTTACTAGACCAGATTGCTCAGAGCCTCCTCCAGCCTGACCTTCAATGCTTATGGGGATGGGGAATTTACCATCTCTTTGGGCAACCTGGTTCAGTGTTTCACCACCCTCATTGTAAAAACTTCCTTATATCTAGTCTGAATCTAACGTCCTCAAGCTTAAAACCATTACTCATTATCCTATGACAACAAGACCTACTAGAAATTCTGTCCTCATCTTTTTCTATCAGCCCTTTTTGAGTACTGAGAGGCCACAGGGAGGTGGCCTCCCAGAGCCTCCTCTAGGAAGAACACCCTCACTCTCTCAGACTGTCTTTCATAGAGATGCTCCTGCCCTCTCTTCACCTTTGTGACCCTCCTCTGGATCCACTCCAACACATCCATGTCCTTCCTGTGCTGGACCACAGCAAGTCCTTCAGTGCCACAAATAGCACTGAGTATGTCTGAGTGATCAAATACATGGAACCATTAGTGTGTCAACTTTGAATTACATAAATAAATTAATATCAAATAGTTAATGTTCCAAAGGAGCTTTTTAAAAATACTGACTTGCTTGTCCATCACTGCAATAAATTTATTTGCATTGTAAAACATTCACTTGTAGTTAGATCATAAAAATACAATTTCTATATTTTACAAAACAGGAACTTGTGCTTATGAGGCAACATGTTATTTTTAAGGTGGCTTCGATATTCCAAATACACTGAATACTTAATATGCTGAACAGACTACTTCAGGCTGGTTGATGGGTGCCATATATCATTGGATATAGTCTCCAACATGTTCTATATTTGAAATAAAAAAATTCCAACTATGACTTCTAATATATTTTCTTTGAATGATGGGGTGCAACTCCAGGTCCCCTGAAGCAATTGAGAGCCATCTTTTTACTTACAGAGCTTTCTGGATCAGCCTGCTTCTCCTAGAGCCATGCAGAGAACCCGTTTTTAACTCACCTGCTTCTTCCAGCTACTGTTCAGCTTTGGGGACATATTTCAGCTCACTCTTTATGTTCTGAATCTCAGACAAGTTGACAGCAGGACCTGGAAGTTTCTTAGCTCCTGGGAACAGCTTCTTCTCTTTCTCCTCCTCTGTTGAAGCAGGAACATTCTGCATGAAAGGACACCAGTGACCTTCCTGCTGCAATAGCAATCTCTTGCCCATGAGCATAGATCAGTTATTTGAAAAAAATGAAATTATGTTTTTATACTTTATACTATATACTATATACATTGGAAAATGGGGTAGAGGCATGAAGAGATAGGTTATTTTGTAGGTTGCTGTCTAAAATGTCTAAAAACATTCTAAAAAGAATAGAAAATGCTCAGTGTAGAGGAATGAGGATTGGGTAAGAATTTACAGTGCCAGCCAATTAGTAGAAAATAACTGACTAGAGAATCAAAAGCAGCTCCAAGTAATTCATATTTAAGATGACAAACAAGTAGAATTTTTTTTTATAATGTTTTAATGTTTTTATAATGTTTACAATTATTTATTTATAATCTAATTCCTTTCAGAGTTTCACAGCTGCCAGACACTTGGAGAGGAACATCATCATACACTCCTGCAGCTCTGGGTAAGAGCTATGATAGTAGGTTATGGACTCCAAAGGCTCCATGCAAGATCACCATGAGCTGAAATTTAACTTTTCATAACCTCAGTTACAAGACCAGAAGGGTTTTTGTTGTTTTATGTTTGAATCAGGGTAGTGCTGCTTGGCTATTTTGCTGACACTGTAAAAGTGCCAGTTAAATCACAGCAATTACACAATAGTGAGCAACTCAGCTCATTTTCCAATGGATCACAGTATTTCAGCCCTTGGTACCTCCTCAGCTGTACTATTGCTTCTAGGTGAGTACAGAAGGTATTTTAGACCATTTCTACTCTAGACTGGGTAATGTTTTGAAGGGGTAGATTTCCAGACACAAGTTTACTGTTGTTCCAGCCTGCTGTCTATCTTATAAAGCTGGCATACAGGAGGAATCAAGTACATTTACAGATTAATTCATAGTTTATTACAAATAACTTCATGATTAAATTATTTTTTCATTTTAGATTACTCTGTGAATGTCTTCCTGTAATGGGCTTTTTAGAGTTCAATCATTATTTAGATTTACTAGCCACCCTTTTTGAAAAGGTGTGTTAACTGTCAACAGTCCATTCTTAATATTTAACTTAGTTTTTAAAATTCCAACATTACTTGTCAAATATTATTGGCCAGTAAACTCCTCAGGTTTTCTCTGTTGACTAATGGACTACATGCTAATCAGGAAGAAGACTTTGCAGTGTCAAGTAGCAAACAAACAAGGTATTGAGAGAAAACTGTCAATTTCTGGCATTGTCTTCCTATCTAATCTTTAAGGACTTTAAGATCACCAGATATAAAAACCCAGAAGTGATAACTACATATATTGGCTCAGTAGACTTGTATTATCTTCTCTCACATTTTAGCCAATACTATATTAATATGAGATAATAATAATAATAGTATTTTACTATTGTTTTTGCAGGATCATTTCAAATCCAAGCCAGTAATTCAGCACCAGGTACTGTATGTACTGCCTGATACCTGGTTTAATGATCTAACATCCTGAAACAGTAGTAAAGCACAGCAAGAGAATAAGTAAATTGATACAGAAGCTGTTTGGAAGGGTGCATAAAATTGTATCAGTAATCAAAGATGCCATGAGCTTGTATTGTTTCCTTTGACAGTTTTCCTAGCTAATCTGAATAATCAGGGGAAACAAGCACTCCCTGAACCTTGTAGTATTTCTTAGTACATAGCAGAAACTGTGTAAAAAATACCATTTCAAGTCATGTGCAATACCATTCCTCTTGTAGAATAAGTGGTGCAAGCTTTGCCCACATTTTGGCGACTTTGTGCTCAGTAAATTGCTGTCAGTTTTCTCTTCCAGCCTCAGGTGTTTGCTATTTATGACCTCACTTCTCCCTGCATCACCCACAGCTGAGATTAGGCTATGGCCTTCAGTTTTACAGAAGGAAGCTTGTAGAGTGATTTAGATATACAATAAGGGTTAAAATGGGAATGCTCTGACTGAAGAAGAGTTTTTTCCTGTAATTCCTGCCCTCCATTTCTTTTCATGTTAACATGTCTGCTCCACTGACCTTCAAAAATATACATTCCTATCTGACCCCACCACCCCTTTGAGTAAGATCCCTATTCCCCTCATCTCCTCATCAAGGCTTAAAAATACAGTGGAAAATGCACTATTAGCAGTGATTATGCACTGTTAACAAAAGTTGTATTCATCTAAAGCTGCTCTGAAAAATCATGAGCTGTATGGCAAAACTTAACAAGATGAGAAAATTGAAATTAAAAGCTCCCTGGTAGCATTTTTATTCTATTCCTATAACAAGATCTGTTTCTGTAGTGTTTAATCACGTTGGTTGTTTGAATATTGACCATAAAACCTGTGCCAAGAACTTCCATAATGTCTGTTTCATATAGAGTATTCACGTAGCTGAGAAACAAAGCAACATTCAATTACCTAAACCAATGTAATTATCAGCACCAGTCATTTATTTTATTTCTTAAACACTACTAGAATTCACACATGCTATGTTAGTTTCTGCTTAATAACATGCACTCCTTCACCAGTTTAATTACTGTGGAGAGAATATGCTTTGATTTCTTTCCAAGGGAGAAAGCCACAATATATGTTCAAGGTCATTTTGTATGTCTGTTTTTTAAATCTTCTTAAGAGCCAAGTCAGCCTAGATTTGATTACTTCAGGAAATTTCTCTGTAAACAGAGCACTGTTTATATCAAAATATGCCAAAATTCAGAAAAAAAAAAATAAATATCTGAGACAGAAAAGGAAGAATTGGCTCATACACAGCCTTTTCTGCCCTTGGCTGTGAGGAGCAGTGGGAGCTCTGGCCCAGAAGGATGAGTTCTCATGAGGGGGTTATGAATCTAAACTAAGTAAACTGACCAGGAAATCAGCACCCATCTTCTTTTATCTTGCTTGAGTATCTACCACTACCTTTTCTTGCACTGCTGGTGTTAGGGTCTCACTTATTATTGAAGTTAATGGTAAATAAGATGTTTTAATATAATTCAGAAATAACCTTTGTGATCAATATTAGTTAAGGTATAAATTGGATTTTATATTCAAGACTCAGTGTTAAACATTTCCTGTAAAAGACAAGCATGAAAACACAGAATTCAGTCTAAAACGGAGTATTTTCACCCCTGGGTAGGTAAATGGGTTTGGAATTTCTGTTTAATTCGGAAATGTCTTCATATTCAATTTCTTCCTGTTGATAAACCTTCCAAAAAGTGTTGTGTTTGAAAACCTGTTCCAATACTGTTAAGCTGTAACAATAAATCACACCACAGGGTGACAGGTAGCAGCAAAGTCTTCCAAAGCCTTGCTATAACTTTTCCTGTGGTATCTCATCAGCTCCCATCTAGACAAATGCTGCTGGTGAAATTCTGGCTTTCTCTCCTGACAGCAGATATCATCCTGCTGGGGAAGCAGAGCTACACACGTAAACATTTATATTCCTATAGGTGCTTTGGCACCAAAAGCAGAACTATTTATACACAAAGTGTTAGTAAGTGGCCATTTATTTCCATGAATATCAGTGTTCAACTGTGGTACCTAAGATTGGTATGCAGAGCTGTCAGGTCACTTTAAAGGCTTTTTTTTCTATTTTATGGGAGGGATTCTCCTCAGGAAAAAAAAAATTTCAAAAACCTTTTTTGCTTACCTCCTCCACTTCTTCAGGTGTAAATTCTTTTCTTTTATGAGGGTGGCCTGCACCAGGTCGAAATGCTCCCATTGGGATGTTAATATTAGCCTGTGAGAAGGAAATTGAGATGCACATAATAGTGACTGATAAATAAAGATCCAGCTGGCAAATGGCAAAACTCAAAAGGAGTGGGACAAGCATATAGACATTATCATGGTTTCCAAGCACTTATGCTTTCAATGCAACATCACACCACTCGATGTGTTCTCATCTCCATTTTTAAAAAAGTGAAAAAACAAACTAGAAAGCTTTTGAAGTTCTGCATTTTAGACTAATGCTTCCTGATTCCATTGGACATAAACAAATGAGTACTGGACACTAAAGTGTCTTTAGGCACCTGGGTCTGTTTCAGTTTGGTCAAACAGAAAGTGAGTGCCAAAAGCAACATTTAAGTGTAAAACATGCAAATCCTTCAATAACAACCAATCACTGAATGTGATTTTACCAACAAAATTTACTCACAGTTGCTACAAACTGAAAATACTTGAACCATTTCCAGCCCTGGGTTCTGCAAAGTCCCTCCAGAATGATACCCACACAACTGCGTCAATCTCATCTTTTATCTGGGGCAGAAAGCCAGTGGCCATAACATAATTAGGGCTGATATCTTAAATATTTTGGGGAATACAATGGTACAAAACACTGCTCAGGAAAGAGCAGCTGAAAAGTATCCATTTCCCAACGTAACTCAGCCAAGATTGTTTTAAAAGTCAAATGGCATGATCAACTAAATGCACAATTTATACTTATTCTTATCTCGTGATCTCAGAAGAGAAGCTGCTCCTAGGAAATGTCATCAAAATATCATGACTCCCACTGGTAAAACCAGGGGGTGAATCGGTAATGTTACGGAGCGGAAGCAGAAAACCTTCTAACAGCGAGCTCTGTTCCTGTCCTTTGCCATCTGACTGATCTGCACTAAATGAAGACAATCCCATCCTTCTGCTCAAGTTATGGTCTTGCAGATCATGCCCCACCTGGGCAACAACAGGAAAACAGCCCACAGTTTTTAGTAACAACAACTGTTCTGACAGCTGTAATCAAATGACGAGCAAATTAATGAATCCATCTGCCAAGAAGTTAATGCTTTTCCTTGTATTCTACTTATCTGTTTCCCATTATCTTATTTATGCAAGACGATGCTGTAATTTCAGTGGGGCTGACAAACATCTGCAGGGTCACAGACAACCAGGTATTTGTTTCATAAAGCTTTTTCACTGGGTATTAGTTTAGATATTGTGAAACTTTTCACCTGCACTTTGTAAGTTCCCAGGAGACAGGGCATTTTCAGCCTCACAGTTCCTAACTCATTATTTAATTTATATGTGGAAAAAAAACCCAGCTTTGCCATTTCTAATTTTAAGTAACTGCCCCACCAAGCTCTGGTATCTCCAGATAGCTTCGATTTTTGGAATGGGAAACTTCTCTGCAAATTACAGCTAGCATGGTCATACAAATTTGCAGAGTTGGAACTTTAAGAAATATCTCTCCTCGTGGTGCACATCCTGAACTTGGACATTCCTTCCCCTTGGAGGCAGCCAAAGCAGAAGCCAGCCTCCCAGGGAACACTACAGCCCTTGCAATTCCCACTGTAATTGACAGACCAACTGTGACTAAAAGTGGTTCAGAAAGCAAAAATGAACCACTAAGTCCCGGGCTGCTAATTAAATTCAATAAACCACTCTTTGGTCTGCTTCAGCACATTCCCAGTAATCTGTGTCACACAAAAGCACTTTGTACTTTTTTTATCTGCAGTAGGGACAGTCACATCAGAGTTCGGGCAAGTATGAAGTCATGACATAAAAATATGGTAAAATGAGTATCCTTTAAGATATAATTTAAAACTGCCTGCATCTGATAACACATACTGTGAATTAAAATATTTCCTCTATGAAATGAAAATATAACATTTCCAAACAATTCCTGACCATAGGTACCAAAGTCCTGAGCTGTAAATGCCTCTTAATCCAATGCTGGTCCTGTCTCACAGATTAGCAGCTGTGTAATGGGAGGGCCAAATTCTATACACAGCATAGTCTGCAAGGGCTTGTGCTGTGATCAGCACAAGTTCACAATTTTGTTTTAAAAATATGTTTTATGGCTTTTGTCACCTGTAAGCTGAGATGGAGATATGACCCTAGGGGATCTCCATCCAGTAAAATGCTAAATAGGAAGTTTTTGGTTCCAGACTCTGGAAATCCTAAATTATAATTGCTTTAGACAGGCTTTCTAGGTGGGATTGTTATGTTTAACCAAAAGAATTATGAAAACTACTGAGTTTGTCTCTTCCTTTGTTTGAACAGCCTACCATACTGTGTGTTATTGCAGTTTTTCATACAATGATACAAAGGTATGTGCACTGGTGTACTCTACCAGGGACCTTTTGAACAGACCAAAGGAAAAACGACATACTAATGTATTGCTGGTTTGACTCAAACCACTATTAGTCTTTCTGTTTAATAGAGAGAGGGTATTTAGGCTAGGTTACAACTGATAAAGCTGTGCATGAGTTAAGGACTGTTACAGGTAAGTCCTACACAGCATCACAGCCATTGCTGGCTGTCCAGATGGATGATTGAGTACTCTGGAAAGATACTTTTGTATAAATATATTTAATCAAAAAAAAAAAAAAAACAGAGAGGGAGAAAGAGAGGGAAGGGAAGGGAAGGGAAGGGAAGGGAAGGGAAGGGAAGGGAAGGGAAGGGAAGGGAAGGGAAGGGAAGGGAAGGGAAGGGAAGGGAAGGGAAGGGAAGGGAAGGGAAGGGAAGGGAAGGGAAGGGAAGGGAAGGGAAGGGAAGGGAAGGGAAGGGAAGGGAAGGGAAGGGAAGGGAAGGGAAGGGAAGGGAAGGGAAGGGAAGGGAAGGGAAGGGAAGGGAAGGGAAGGGAAACAGACAACAAAAACAAACAACAAAACCCTCAAAACCTCCTCTCCCTTACGTCTGGGGAAAGCCAAGAGTGTTTAAAGCTAAAATAATTTTCAGCCAAAGCTGTTCACAGCCTTTTACACACTGAGAAGGGTAGGTCAGCAATTGTTTCCAGAAATTAAAGTACTTTGGTCCTCTGTTGCCCCAAACTACTCTTGGGAACCAGTTTCTGCCTTTAACTCTCACATCTGTATTTAGCAGCTATTGGGAAGTGAACATTTTTGTCTATATCTAGCACATTCAGAAAAAAAAGCCGTTTCAGACACAGAACACCATGAAACACTTCAGTTAGTGAGGTGCCATAACATTCCCATTGCTGCAGCATGATGTACATTCCCCAGGGCACGTCAGCCCTATTATACCAGCACACAATAGCAAAGGATCATAATATATGAATCACAATGTATAAAAGTAATGTGACATTTTGAGTCATAGTTCTTATGCTCAAAGCATAATAAGCATCAATTGAAGTGCAAGTCTCCCTACTAGAACCACCTTTGACACAATGCTTAATAGATATATTTTAAATTTTTGCTGTAATTTTTCTCACAATTCAAATTACCCTTGCAAAAATTAAAGTTTCTTAAAATATTAAACTTGGTGCTTAAATTTAATGTATTTTTTAAATGAACAACCTAGGAGCATTGTTTACATTTAGAAGTTGGAAGTCATCCTAGAAATAAAATGCAGCCTATCATTACATCTTGAAGAAAAAATGTAAACCAAAAAATTCTTTAAAAATGTTTGTATGTGTCTATGGAGTTTAAATGTAAAATGTAAATAAATACTTTTCAGCTATTAAATATCTATATTTTTTCATTAATCCTACAAATATTTCTATAGTCACTGTAAAAGAGAGATGAAAATTTGAACTGAGTGAAATCAAAATGCTAGCAAAATGGCATTTTTTTCTAATTTCAACAGAATTATAGTAGTTTGCATGCCTATTTCAATAGAATTGATGATAATGATAAAGAGAATCTGCATTTTCACAGTGCCTTGCATCTTCATTATGCTGCCTAACCCCTCAGTAATTAATCTTGATACTCCAATCCATTGCATTAGTATTATCTCAAGAAAACAGAGATCAAAGAAGACTTCAGAAATTCCATTTTGTGTTTCCTAGGTAAGGAAACTTGAACTGAATAAAATTTTATTGGAAATCCATTTTGCAAAATACATGAGAATTCTGTAAGATTCTTCAATACAGAAGACATTTTCACCTTTTGACAAGAACCAGTGATAACATGAACTAACACATTCTTCATGTTATTTCATAATGATTTCATAATGATGTTGGGATAATTCTCCAGCTGTTTCTTTTACAAGTATGCAACAGTCAGCTCCATCCTTGTAAGCATATACCATTGAAGAGATATGTGGCAGACAAGAATCTTTCAAATTAAAAGATCAACATTTCTCTCATTTTCCTTTGGCTTCTAAATAAAATGCTTCTTAAACAATTATTTGAAGCTGAGGGTTTTTCTCCTTAAGGAATGCAGACATGAAAAACTTCACAGTACCCATGCTATCTTTTTAGCCTATAAATCCCCCAGCATTATATTGGCTTTGTGGAATATCTAATGGCTGCAGGAATTATTTTTACTTAACCTAACAGTTATGCAGATGCATTACCATGTTTTGCTTAGATGATCCTCCAATAGGCATAACCTAACACTGCAAAGACCATGCAAACAAGTGATTAACGAACCTATCTGATCCAGTTTTTTTGTCAGCTCAGATCAAAAGATGATCTCCAGGTCACACTTTTTCAGTGCTTTCATATCTACTAAGCTTTTCACTTGAACAGAATAACTCCATCTAGCACTCCTATGGTGCTTTGTCTGAGTAAAATGCAGTCTGCCAAGCAATGGAGGTTGAGATTTATTATTTTATTATATTAAAAAGATAAATGCTATCTCTTACCTGAATGGCTTTGACATGTGATGCTGGTTGTTTTGACATTTTTACGACAGAGGCTTATCCCTGAAAGCAAAATTGGAAAGTGTTACAGGCTCTGACATTCTGATAGCTATGGAAGATAAGCTAGAACTTAACCCATGCTGCCTCTTGACAGGCATCCATTTCATCTGCCCAGCTCCTGTTTCCATCTCTGTTTCCAAGTTGCTTAGTTATTCCTTCTGATATCAGAGGGAGACAGAACACCTGAGCTTCACCAATTAATCTTTCATAGCCACAAATGAAGCTATCTCTTTCACATTAAAAACAATAATGAGTAGAGATAAGGAATATCTCAAACCTTAAGAGCACTGTAAAATGAGTAAGAATTAAGGGAAGCTTTTGAGGATAAACAGTGTATGATTAGTCCTGTCACAGTATGTATGTGGGAATTATTAGAACTTTCAGTTTAAGCCTTCTCCCATATAAAACGTAACATGTTAGAAAATATTGATAAATGCAGACATAACCATTTTCTGACTCACAAATCCTTGCAAACCTTTCATGCCTGTGGACTGAAAGAGATTATCATGGTCAAAGAGAAAAGCTCTCCTTGACAATTGCTAGTTCACAAAGTAGCCTCCCTTCAAAGTTTTAGATCCTATAGGTTCATCAATTTTCTTTATCAATAAGATCAAAACCAATATTTTTTTCTATACAATTTTATGAAGGTGGAGAAATACGGACTGATACAGTATTAATATAGAATAGCAAAAGGAAATACACCAAAGTAAAAAGGAAGAAATTGTATTAGCAGGTTATTTGAAATACCATCTCAGCCTTTCATTCTCTCACTAAGAAGTTAGATTTTAACCAGACTATGCTTTCATCAAAGTCCTGTTATTTAAATATTATAATATAAAGTAAGGTAGTAATTCTAAAAGCTGAGATATTAATTCACCAGAGAAGTCACTGATCACCACCAAACTACAGCACATTTCTGATACTGTATTTAATTTTAGATAGGAAGGGAAGTAATGAGAACAGAAATAGATGACATAGGAAAGAACAGTAGAAATACACTGAGAAATTAAAAGTGTGTCACAGACTTGGGTACCCCAAAGATTGTAACTGCCACATGAGGCAGTCCCCAAAAAAACATATAGGTAAGTTGTAGGCTGGCTTCAACCTGGAATATCAGCAATATCAGCTTGAAATTGTATTGCTGGGACTGACTAGAAGACTTCCTCCTGCATATTCTCACATCAGTTTTAAATCTGTGTATGATGCTGAGCAGAATGAAAAGTACAAATGACCTACCATTAGAGGTCTCCCTCTGGTCACATCTCAGCTGCAAAAAGTGCTGTCCAAACCAACACAGCATTCAGTCAGAGGACAATCATGTTCATAAATTGCTTTGGGTTTAAATTGCTTCCACTAAATTAATAAATCAGAAAAAATCCCACTGTGCAAAATAAAACCAGCATTATTTTAATGAGTTTTATATTGTGGTTTTGTATATACAATCTTAAAATGAAAGGGAGTTTAAAAAACTTCAGAATTCACTTTAGAGGATGCAATCTCAGCCACTGACGTTCATGATAAAATTCAAACAGATTTCAAAGACTCAAAAAAAGATTTACTACACTCTCTCTCCTTTATTTTTGAAAATCTTTTTTAGGCATATAAATAACTGTTCTGTTGATCAGTGACTGTATTCCAAAATAAAACCAAAACAATCCCTCAACTGACTAGGAAGATAGGAGTCATAATACAGAATGTTTAATTAATTTTTTAATCAACTTCTCATCTTTCTAATCAGAATGAAAAATGGAAACAAAAGCACAGGAAAATAACATTAAACATTCTGAAACACAGTGGATCTACTTCCCAAACACTGTCACAAAGAAATTCTTGCTAAGATGTACTTTATCTTGTATGCCTGTGCATTGCAAAAACACCCAGACACACTGCTTGGGCCACTTAGAGATAAATGGCAAGGATTTACCCTGAAGCTCAGCTTTAAAACAAGCACAGCATCAGTGCTCCTCAGCGAGGTGCTCTGGGTTCACAAGCAGTCAGTGCTCGAAATTACTGCAATCAGACACCGGTTCCTAAAGACGGATGCATGATACAATTGTGTAGGACCGCTTTTGGAGGAGGTGATTTTCCTACCAGCCCGTGCTGTCCTCATTACCGACAGAGAAATCAGGACAACAGCACACTACTGAGTAAAAATAGATCTCTGGCTCTTTCCCCTTCCCTCCCTTCCCTGAATTTCCTTACAGAGGAATACTGACCATCAATCACAGGGAAATAAACCTTAGATTACAAAAGCATCCATTACAGAAGTGATTAGTTAACTTTTATAAATTTCTTTGTTCTTTCACCATGGGTCTCAGAGAGAGAGTCAAGAGTGCTGCACTGATTGTATTAAGTTATTTCTGGTATTCCAATCAGTTCTGCAAACTTGAAAAAATCCCACTTCACCCTCATTTCCACAGCAGGATTTCATGTACCTGGCAGCCAGAGAAATGCAGACATGCAGCCTCTATTCCCCGGTGTCTTTTTGGCCTCCCCACACCTTACCTTTTACCTTTTATGGGCTGCATGCTGAGCCAAACTTAGAAAGCAATGGCAACGTTAGTTTCATTTGGAGCTGGTTTATGGCAGCCTTCCTTTGCAAATTCCCTCAATTTGCAGTGGAAGTACTCATGAGCACGACTACTTGTGAAATACAGGACTACTGCAGTGAAATAAATGAGTGTTTTGAAGCGAAACTTTGTAAAACAAAGGAACCTATCTTCTGTCTCGCTGCTAAAAATAATTTCTGACAGGGCTGCAGCAAGATAATAAGCTGATTTATTCAATTTGCTTTAAATATGATGAGATATCATAATGCCATCTTTTGTAATGCACACAAGAGATGTACAGTAGCACACAGACAACAGCAAGAGCCCTCCCCCTGCCCCAGCTGGAAGCTGCCCTCTCCCCCCACTGTATGCACGGCATCAAGCGCAACGGGCATTTTGGAGACAGAACTGCAGTGTATTATCTTATTAAAAGGCTTTGACAGGAACTACACAACTGTGAGACCCAGCCAGTAAAATGAAAGAAGAGAAACCCCTACTCTGCAGCTTTCAGCCTGTTACACGAAAACTTACTACAAGCTCTAGGCAAATGTGGTCACATTTTCCTTAATACATATACAATAATCTTCTCTACAGTTGCCTGTGAAGCTTAGTGAGAGAAAGCTCTTTTACATCAAAACCATAATGTAATATTTCCCTAACTATAATAAATATATTATAATATATATGAAAACAATAACCATCTGCCTATGTACTACAATACTCAAACTCATACACACTTCTTATGAGTCATGAGGTATTCAAGTGGCTTTTTGGTTTAAATCTTTAGATCCCCACAGACTATGAAGCAATAACAATCTGCTCTGAATACTCTGATACACTGCATGAGACATTAAAATAGGCAGAAACCCACTACTATTGTAGTAAACTCACAGCAATTACTAAAGAGTTTTCATGAGGGTCTTTCAAGATTTTAATTGACCCCTTCAAGATTAGCTAACTTATTTACTTATATAAAAAAAGTTCCAAACCGTCAAGTGAGTATGCACACCTCCTTTTGATGCTGAAAGAGGTACCTTCTTCTAACCAGCTGAGGTATTGCCTGTGACCCTTTTAATGTGTCTGAAATAGCTCCGATGCTTTCAGCCTGGACGGCACTGAGTGCTGCTCCAGGCTGGAGTGGGACTCAGCAGAGAAGCAAAGTGTAAAAGGGAATTCCTGTCATAGCTTCCAGTTGTTCTTCCTAAATATAGAGTTTGATTCACCCTGTAACTTGGTCCCCTGTGACACTTGACCATGGTAAAAGCAGGGCTCAACTGTCAAGCAGGAGGTGTTGAAGGAACACACCTTTAGGTCCTTTTCCTGCCCTCCCTCTCGCTGTCATTCCAGGCTTTTCCCAAGTGCCAGGTATACAGCGGTACTAGGTAATAACACAGAACTCCTCCCATGGCATTTGGGGCAGTGTGTGGCTCCCTACGACACACTGGAGAAGGAAATAATTATGGAGACGTAATTATGAAGAAGTCACCTCAGAGGAACTATCTAGGGGAGGTGAATGACACAGGAATGTGACCCTATTGCTGCTGCTTTGGGAGCAAACTCACACAGCAGCTGCCCTGGGGTGTCGGCAGAGCCCTTCCCCTGCAGGACAGCCATGCTCACAGGGGAGGGCTCCTGAGCATTCGAGGCCATAGCGACCAGCTGCTGAGCTTGCAAGCATGGGGGTGAAGAAAAGCCAAAGGAGGAGCATGTGTGTGTGTGTTTGTGTGTGTGTGAGAGAGCTGTTATAGCTCACAAGGGAAGTAAAACACTGCACAGTTGTGCTTGTGCTGGCTGGAGTATGTCTTAATGAGGGCCACTGATGGAGATATCACAATAAGTCATGTGTGGGGCATATCCTCAGGTTTCCAGTTGCAGAAGTGCAGATTCCTGGTCATTTGTGCATCTTCACAAGAATGTATTTTCCTCTACCTCACTCCTCTGCTGTACCTGACCCCTGCCACACCCACAACAATAATGGTGACAAAAGCAGTGTCATTATGGAAACAACTGTCAAGGATCTCCCTTGACTTTAACTCATTTGACCCTTTTAATTTCAAATATCTCAAAGAGGAAGGTGACCAAGCAGGCTGCTTCATTAAGTCTGTGACTCATTCTCTACTGCCCTCTTTCCCAAAAATGTCATCTGGTAGCTGATAAAGCTGATGAATTGCTCTGGGAGCTTGCTGACTATTTCCAGCCACCCCCTTCCCAAGCAGCCACAAGAAGCTGGACGACACAGAACTAGGCACATAACCAGGATGTGTGTTTGTGTAGTCAGGACTGATGGACGTACACAGCAATCAGCTCATTCCAAGGAGACCTCTTTTCCTCAGAAAGGCTGATTATGCCTGTTGCCAAAAATTTTGAGGAATGAGAGGGCTACTGCACTTGAAACCTGGTGGAGTTCCCAAGAGGGCTCAGAGTGCTGTTCTTTGGCTAGAATAGAGGAGTCTGCCATCAGTCGAATGCCCTGCCCTCCAGGTGGTTGAGACCACATTAAAACAAAGCCAGAATCAGGTAAGTGACTTTACATACCTCCTTCTGAAGGTTCATATTTACAACAGAAGTACCAGAGGACAATGGAAGAGGCAATATATTTTTGTAACATGGTCCTGTACATTAAATTATTTCAGTTTAGCTTACAATAGTAATATTACAAACTAGCTCTTGAATACACAGTTCTTTCTTCTATGTGTCATTAATTAAGCAAACGTCAACCATTGTTTAGATTTTGTAATCTCTCTACCTTGTAAACATGCCTAAGAAATATCAGCTCAACACTGCTCCCTTCAACAAATTTTCATAGCAGTAACAAGTAATTTAATAGTCTTAGTGATGTGTAAACAAGAAAAGGGTCTGTCACCTACCCAGCACCCACTAACTATCATACCTGAATTGTATTAAATTATGGGGATCAAAGGAGTGAAATTTTATCCTCAATACCAGAAAATGCAGATCTGAGTAGATTTTGAAGCATTATGTTGCTCTTAGAATTATTTTGCAGCTTATCATTGCTTTTGCATAACCTCTGGGATGCACAGCCTCATGACTTGCAGAGTCATCTGGTAAATACATGCAGCAGATGAATTAGGAAGTAAATAAGGAGGCATATGTGCATTTCAGATGATGGATTCAGTGTCTGGCAAGTTAGGGCCCTGTACATTGTCACACATGGCATAAAATTATTATGTCTCGTGTATAGAGATCCAAGATACAGTAGAAATGCATTTACTTGAAGTGTAAAACGCCAATATAGTTTAAAAATAGACTTTTGTGGCATTGCTAGAAGCTTGTCTAATTAATATGCTTTCTGGCACAACTTACTAGTTTTAAAAGTGAAGTTGATGGTTAACAGAAATGTGTATGTGTCTTACTTCTCCACTGAGATATTTCACTGCATAATGTCAGAATTGTTTTTTAAAGCTGTCACTACTTAATACATTTACGTAAATGTTTTGCTTTTTGAGAAACCTCATGAGCATAGATAGAACTTCCCTAAGTGTCCCAAAAGAATTTATTTTTCTGTTGTAGTCCACAAGGTTTTAGTATAATGTAAACAGTGTAATGCAGTTGAAAATGCAAGTCCACACATAAGAAGTCACAACCTCAGCTCACTTGAAATAAGACTTCTTGGAAGTAAAAAGTTAAAAAATACATTTCTGGAGTTTTGCTTTATATTACCACACAGTAGTAAAGTATTATAGATCTTTAGCAATGGAAAACTTTGCTTTTCTGTCTCCATCTTAGCTCCATAAATTACAGTTTATTATCAGGTAGAGAATAGTGGGTCCATGATATTAAGTATTTGGCTAATTAATTCCTACCTTTATGTTAATTTGAATTTTTTTTATGATTTTTTTAATGCAAACTAAAGTTGTAGTGTAACTAGTATAACTATTCTCTTCAGCCAACACACTGAAATTACTGGTTAAAATGGAAAAATAAGAAAAACAAATAAAATAAAAATAATAAGTATTTATAAATATAAAATTTATAAATAAATAAATTTTAAAAATAAGATAAATCTGCTATCAGACAGATTTATCAGAGGATCCTGAAAAAAACCCCAATCCATTCTTTCACCAATCCAGGCACCATCCATATTTTATCTCACTCAGGATTTATTTTTGGGCTCTTTCCCTTTAGTAAAGATGCATTCATGTAATAATGACCTGGCACATAGACTTGATGAAAGGCAGAGACTTTTAGCAATGGTACCCATGTCACATGCAGTCAGACAGAACTACAGAAATTTAAAATACAATGGAGCTATCAAATTTACGAGGCATCACAAACCATTCCTGTGCTTAATTTTAACAGAAAGCACCTTTGAATCATAGGTTGCAGAAAGAGTATCAAACCTCAGCAATTTTGTCAGAAGAAAAATTGTTTCAGGAAGTATCATCTACTGGTTGCATGTCTTTCCATTTTGCCCAATCTCTATTTCTTAAAATCAAGAAAAAAAAACAAGCACTTGCTCTTGAGTTTTTATTTGTATAGCTATGCCAACAAGAATAACATCAAGTTATTTAAATAATGAATGACATAAAATAGCATGCAAAAATGTTTGCTGTTATCTAGTAGGCAGGAAATCAACACAAAACATATCTAAATTAGCTGATTTTGTTTCTGTGGCATTTCTGGGCTACTAAATATTAATTCAACTCCTGCATGCTCTTTTTCTTTTCCATAGGAAAGCATGATGATTATTATCACAGACTGTTCCATAGAGAAATAATTAGCCTTGTATTAAGGAGATGGTCTCATTAAAGGCTCACAGTGACCTCGATCTGAATTTCAGAGTTACAGCATCATTAATAGTGTTGTTAGCATCATCTACAAATTAAGTTCTGAAAACCTTATGAATATAACCCATACAAATTCTAGAACATCATAGCTTTGACCATTATTATCCAAAAGCCATATTCTCTGTTGCTTGGTATTGCGTAAAATTTCTTTATTTATACCCAGATGTTTTTGGTAACTGAAAAATGGTGATGACGATGCAACAAATTTGTTTCCACTTTTTCTACTGGTAAATTTTAACCAGTATATCTGGCAAAGCTGGTAGCATAAGAAAGAGCAAGGTTAATGGCAGATTTTGAATATGAAATTTAAATTACATGCTGGTTTTTGTAAACATTCTCTCTACTGTAATGATTCAGAATTATTTGGAAAAGAAACAAAAAACATGACACTGCACCATCAGATACTGTTCTCTGCAAGTGATTTTGAGAAAACAGGAACTGACTAACTCACTGTTGAAACTTTCAAGAGACAGACCACTAACTGCTTTCACAAATCAGGATAATTCAAGTAAGCATGTACTATCCTTTTCAATCATATCACACACTTACTTTGATGATGCCCATCCCCATCAGCTGATCATATCAGCTGTGCACTATTAGATCTTGTCAGATTAAGACCTTACCTGACTGCAGCAAGGAATTTTGCTGTTGACTCAACCCAGAGATATATATGAGAACTAGGTACAGATATACCAGAGGACTTGGGACTCAGCACCACAAAAAGTAATTTATTTATCTGTTGTGATAAAGCATGACAAAAAAATGGCAGCTATGGTCCCTGTGTGAGCGCAATCATCTCAAGTCTAACAAAGGGAACGATGACTAAATTCTGCTGATTTCTTATCTGAATGGCATATTGAGAAGAAAGAAATACATATTTGAGATAAGAAAAATCTGTCTGGTAGAAAGACAGAACAACCAAGATGAGGAAATGGGCTGGAGGAAGCAGAATTTCAAGGACATTATAAATAAATTAATGCCTTTAGATGAAAAGTTACCATTCTCAAAGACAACTGCACCAACCTGCTGAATTATATGTGATTTTTTCAGTTGCTATCTTTAGTTCGTACCTGCTGAGCAGAAAATAAAGATGAAGATTGTTAAATCATGGGTGTGAAGATTTTTAAAGTTTGAATCAGTATCAGGACACTTACCTTACTTCTCAAAGTCATAAGGAAAAAATCCTTACCTTGTCACACCTTCAGTGTTCTGAAACAACAGGGCCATTAAGAATGAAGGCTTTCCATGGTGAAGAGATGAATAAATCTACTCGTCATACCTATCTATCAAGTAGTCAAACATGATCTCTATTAAACCTTATTTTTATTGAATCAAATCTGCTACAGAAACATTCTTCAATTATCTGTGGCCTCCTGCCATACAAATATTGCAATGTTCAGAGAGAAATTGCCAAAATAATTCAGTCTTGGCACAGAAAGACAGGTCTCCAGCTGCTCCATTGGGCAAGGATGTTTTCCAATACAATACCAAATCTCCAGAATAAAAAAGTGCTTCTCTTAGTATATTACATGAAGTAGTTTTTTAAATCTTCACATCTTACTTTACACTCATATGAATTAGAGTTGTGGACAGGTAGCATCTTCTATTCAAGGATAAAAAAAAGCCTCGAAGAATAAATTACATTAAGCTGTTTCACTCCATCTCCTCTGGCTATGCAACACAAGCTCTTTAAAGTACAGTTTGGTTCTCAAGATCTGGAGCTAAAAGTGAAGCTTGAAAATTATTTGTCTTGGAAATTACATTCAAAAACTGCAGTCTACTTTGTGTTTCCTGTGCCCACCAGCTTTTGGTGAGGTACTGACCATACTCTGACTAGAGGCATCCATGGAGATGTTCCTTGTTTTATTGCAGCCAACTCTCAAATTATTTCTTTTTACTAGTAAGAAAGGAAATGATAGCTTAGGCTCCTGACACAAAGTGGCCTATGTAAGGCAAACTCACAGTTTTGTCATGGATAGTTCACAGGTGCTCTGGCTGTCAAAGGGCAGAGCAGATTTGTAGTACTGGGACACCAGTTTAAATTCATTTATCCACTGTGTGCAGTGCTGTGTAATCACAAAGCTGCTCCCCTCTGTCCTTGAGGTACAACAAAACCAGCGCTGGCTTAATTGAGTGCCGTGCTCCCATTCAGGAGCTGCTTCAGCCATCTGTGCAGTCCAAGTGGACAGTTCTGGGGATATCCTCACTGGTTCACCCTGTGTAAGACATTCCTATTGCTCAGAACAGCCAAGGATCACATATGCTCAGATGAATCCAGACTGGATGGGGCCCTGAGCAACCTGGTCTAGGGAAGGTGGCCCTGCCCATGGTGGGGGATTGGAACCAGACGGTTTAAGGCCCCTCCCAACCCAACCCAATCTATGCTTCTATGAAGAGTAATGCTTCAGGCTTTAACAGCCTACAGAATGATGAACTACAGATTACCTTATCTCAAACTCACTTTGACTTGCTTATGCTACAGGTATTTCTTTCCCTAGGGTTTAAGGCTGCCCTACAGGTTTTGGGGTTCAAAGTTGATAGGTCTAATGCTATCATGTGCATTTATTTCAGGTTACAGTAGGCATGAAACAATACCTGTTAGACTGAAACTATTCAATTTATTTTGCATTCTGCAGTAGAATAGGGGATTGTGTCCATAGGGACTTCACAGATAATTTAAATTTAAAAAAAAAATAAAAATCCCTCAAGCCTTGAAACAATTGTTTGATATTATGCCCTTTTATGGTCTCCTCCTTCACTAAGTCCTTTACTTCCTGTAATTTTGGTAAACTCGCTTTTATGGATAGACTTTTAAAGTTGTAAAGGGCTCTCAACATAAAAGCTAATGCTGAATAGCTGTTCTCCAGTATCTCTTCCTCATGCATAACTTCTAAATGATTACAGAGAATGCAAGCAAGACTATAAAAATGAGCAGCATAAGCCTGAAACTAGTATTTTTATGGAACTGTATTCTAGAATAATATTCTAGCCACATCTCTTAAGTTCCTCCATTTCCTTTGCTTTGCTTTAAAGTCTGATACTTATTTCTCCATGGAATGCAACAGCTTTGGAGGACCCTTTTTTAGATAGAATTCCAGCTGAGATTTGCCTAACAGAGTTAACACAGATGAGTAAATACTGAAAACTGACAGCAAATAAGAAAAAACTATAATTTGTTTTGCTATAGATCAACACTGTGAGACAACTGGTGAAAAAGCATCTACAACTATTGTTTTCTGCAGAATAATCAAGTAAAGACATATTTCTACAAACACTTGTGCTTTTCCTTTACCTATGTTTTCATGTTAATAGTGGCTTAAGAACAAATTTCATTTAAGAATCAAAATCCCACCTTTATAGCAAGTACTTTTGGTAATCAGATTAAATACTGCAAACAAATCATGAACCTTAACAGAGTACTCTGACCTCATCTCTATTTAAATAAAGCAAGACTGCTTTATACTGTAATTGAAATATAAAAAACACCCAAGCCAATAAAATAGTGTAACATTCTGATCTTATCTGTTTTAAGCAAAGATAGAAGGATTTTTATTTTCTTGTTTTGATTTCAGTTTAAAACATCACACATATAACCTATCTCCATAATACCCACTCCCTGAGTTGCTTCTTTATATTGAGATTCTTTTAATACAACATCAATAAGGTAATGAAAACATATTTTTCCTTCATACTTTTACAACCAATGCTACACACATTTCTGTAGTGTGCCAGTCTCTGTATGTCTCCTCTTGTGTCTCAGATTTCTTCTTTATTCTGATCTCTTTATTTCCTCCAGCAGCAATCTCCTAGCCTGCAGAAGTGCTTAATGGACCCTCTATTTCATTTTTTCCCCACAGATTTCTTCTTTCATGCATTCTGGTCCGTACTTTAAATTCTCAGGTAGGCTTGGAGGCTCATTCTGGAAATATTCCTGTATTCTGCAAAAGCACTCCTCCACTTTAAGTTACAGCGGCACATAAACACTTGCAGGATCACATTTTATCCCAGCAGTCCTTTCCTGTCCTTAGCTAATCCCTATGCCCAACAACCTAGAGATGAAGACTACTCAGAACATATCTAAACCCCCATTTTTTCTCCCTGAGACTCAAACACTTATCCAATCAATTCATGTTCTGATTGTAGGATCTTCAAACCAGCAAAATTTACAACCTCTCCTCGACAAAATCAACATCTTAGCTGATCTTAGGTCTGAGCCTGTGATGAACTGCAATTAGTACAATTTCCCTGAAGCCCTGCAAACCCCTCTAATATAAGGGGTTTTGACAGTGCTGTTCAGGACAGTTTTACTTATATTTTGCTATGTGTCTTCTATGGTAATATCTGAATAATCACATATCTACTACTATAAGAGATCAAAGTTGAAGAGATTAATTACTTAATTCCATGGGAACAAGGATAAACTTTGCCTCTCTCCCATGGGCAAAACACCTGCTCAAGTTACCCAAGTTGGAACACTGGGCCTGGCCATTCACTCAGAACATCCATCTTCTGCACTCTAGAAATTTCTTACTTTTATTTGTTTTCTTGAGATAAAACTTTTCAGCAGTAAAATATAGACAGTGTATTTTATTTTCATTCCTTTTATAGTTACACTTCCAATTTCTATGAAAAATCAATAAAATTCAAGTCTGTATTTTTATGGTATGAATGTAGAAGCAAAAGTACAAAAATTTTACAAAACCTGGTCACCAACTAGTTCATTTGAACATGTCCATTTTAGTTTGCTTTACTTCAGTAAGGACGCTAGTAAAAGTACTTGTGTTCTCAACTGTTTGAATACAATTCTCCTCCATTGCTTCTGGAAAGCACCACAGGTTCATAGTCTGTGTATTTGTATTAAGTTCATGTTGGTCTATGGAAAAAATTGAATTTTCAACCATCAGTCAACATGGACAGCTTACATCAAAAAGTAGGGTTGTTGGAATGATGGAAAATCTAAATGTAAGAGGAAAACAATCCCTGAGGTGAGATCAAAGACAGAGGAATTGAGCAAACAGAACAAGCAAAAGCCAGCATCCATTACTAGTTCAATTCCTGCTCTGCACCTGCAAATGCCAATGATGAGAGGCTGCCCACGGCTGTTTTCTCTCACTTGCTGTGGAGGTCAAACACTGTAAATAACAAATGCTTCCTCCTCCTTTGCTTACTTTTTATATCTAATGCCACATGGTATGGAATATGCCTTTGGTTTATTTGGGTCAGCTGTCCCACTTGTATCTTCTCCCAGGATTTTGCCCACCCCCAGCCAGTGATGGGGAGAATGTTGGACAGCGTTGATGCTGCGCCAAACCCTGGAGTCACC
Organism: Cyanistes caeruleus; assembly: GCF_971803275.1. Lineage (NCBI taxonomy): Eukaryota > Metazoa > Chordata > Aves > Passeriformes > Paridae > Cyanistes > Cyanistes caeruleus. The sequence goes on along the minus strand of NC_141703.1, from coordinate 14,445,069 downwards.
AACACCTTGGTAGGCACCACGCAAAGCAGTGAGGCTGCCTGAGAAAATGAGCTCCACGTCAGCCAGACACAGACACACTGTCAGAGAATGAGCACTGACAGTGGCCTGGGAAGGAAACACGGGGCCCAGGAACCATTTGCTTAAGCCATTCTCACAGGCAATAGAATGATTTTGCTGTGCAGCGAGCTCGATGCTAGATTTCAGACAAAACGTCAGTGGTTAAAGGGAATTCTGTTACTTCGTCGTTACTGAAGCACTTCCACAATGTACTTTGATCTTGCCACCATAAACAGGTCTTATTCTCCAGCTCAACTTCCGGATCGCTGGCAGTAGAGCCTCCCCGATGACCTCCCGGGAGGCCGCAGCTGAGGTGAATTTGGCCAGAGGAGGAGGAACCGCCCTGCCCTCAGCCGGCCCCGCCCCGCCCCTCATCCCGCCCTGCCCTCAGCCGGCCCCGCCCCGCCCCTCATCCTGCCCTGCCCTCAGCCGGCCCCGCCCCGCCCCTCATCCCGCCCTGCCCTCAGCCCCGCCCCTCTCCCCTCCCGCCCCCACTGCGCACGCGCCCGGCCCCAACGCCCCGAACGCTGCCCCGCTCCCCGGCCCGTGACGTCATGCCGCCACCTGCCCTCGCTCGACGCGTTGCCCGGAAGCGTCCGCCCGGGCAGTAGAGCCCGTCGGAGAAAGGTTCCGGGCAGGTTGGGTTCCGGGGCTGCCCCGCTGAGGCGCGGCGCGGCCCGCGATGATCCCGGTGCCGGTGGTGGTGACCGTGCTGGGCGGCTGGTGCGCCGTGTACCTGGCGGACACGCTGCTCAAGGTGAGGGCTGAGGGCGCAGAGCAGGACGGGGCCGGGAGGAAGCAGCGGCAGCCCCGTTCCCCCCCGCGCCGGGAGCCCCGGGTGGCCCAGGGGCCCCGCTGCCGTGCCCGGGCTGGCTGAGGGGCCGCGCCCTGCCCGGGCCCGCCGCGCTCCGTCGGGCCGTGAGGCGATCCCGGCCCCAGGCGCGCCTCCCGCCCCACAGCCGGGCCCCCGGCCCGGGCAGCCCCTGCCCTGCTTCCGCCCGGCGCTGGGCTCCAAACGCCTCCCAGGAGAGTCTGCTAAAGGACCAAAGCCGCGAAAAGTTAGGGGAAACAGCCTTTAATATAGTGCTTAAGCGGTTCCGTGGCATTAGACGTGCTATCTGAAGTTTATTGCTATTATTATATTAACGACCTAAAAGACAACGTTGTAAGTTTGCGGTGTAGAGTACGCGCCCTATAATGATGACTTTCTTAAAAAATGTAAAAAGTAACGCGTATTTATTTCTTTTGGATATCTTTAATTATACTGGAAAAAAATTGAGACAGAACTCGATACAAATACATTTTGAAAGAAATAAACTTTGATCTTCGGAGAGTATTAGGAGACTCATCCTTTTCCTCCTGATACAGGGGGGAAGGTTTAAAAAGAAAATACACCAAGACATCATTTGTTATATCTGGGATGCATCTGTGCATTGTTCAAGTTCCATTAAGTGGTGTGGCGTTGTTTTGGGGTTTTCTTAAAGATTCAGAGGTATGATTTCTAAGGCATGACTAGAATTGCAAAGAATGCATGCAAAGTAGGCTGTGTGCTGGTTAAATATGAGGGAAAACGAAATAAAAGGTTTGATCTGTAATTCTTAATTTTACAGTCCAGGAGCTGCACCTGATTCTGCCAAGGCAGATGAGGCTTAGTGATACTAAAGTACAAAATGTATTTTGTCACTTCTATAAAATATAGAAAGAAGTAAAAGAAAATTCAGGTGCTCAGAAAACTTGGAAAAGTGTCTCCCCCTGCAGCTAATTAGAGTGCAAATGTAGCTCCGTTAATGATGAAAGCTGATAAGTGCAAAATATTAGTCTGTACATAATGACAGTAACAAATACAGTCATTTACCACAAGACTTCTCAAATTTTCTTGCAGTAAGTCTATGTTAAGTATTTGGGAAAAAAAACCAAAAAACAAACCCAAAAAAACCCAAAAAAACCCCAAAAAACACCAAAAAAACAAAAGCAACCAATATTGTTTTGAAACACATGAGATGAGTGGCCAGGTACCAGAAGAACGTGCTCTGACTGCAGTGAGACACACCAGGAAGGTCAGCCAGGAGACTGCTTCTCTTTTGGCAGCAGCTTTGTGTCTGGTGAAGACTTTTGGGATGTGAAGCAAGAACTGAGCTCAGGTACCAGACCTGTTGTGCCATTGTGCTGAGAACATTTGCATCTCTGAAATTCTGAAGATCTCTTTTTGCATTATACCATAAAATCATTCTCTTTTGTAAACAGGGAGAGCCATCATTTCTTGCAGCAGCAAGGGAGTAAAAAAAAAAAACAACCCTACATTAGAGTCTACTTAATGCCTGATTTATGTTGAAAAAGAAGGGGCAATGCCTAGAATTCTATAGCAAGCATGAAAGTCCAGGCGTTCAATTTTAATTCTGATCTTTTAACTAAACGTTGACATTAATTGTCAGGAATTATGTGGGAGCTGTTGAGTTTCAGTAAAATTACTAGTAGATCATGTGTTGTACATCTCAGTCATAGGTTTCACTGTGACTACCACAGTTGAAATAGAATTTGGATTGAATAACCAGATTTATTAGGAAGCTCAGGTTGCTTTTTTTTTGCTGTAAATCACCACAGTCACAACCCAAGGCTGCTAGCAACAACAGCAAAATTGTACTGTTTAATTAATTGTACTGCTTAAATCTCAAATCACTTAATAGTGTAATTACACCAAGAGGATGAACATGGGTTTGAGCATGAGTAAAAAATTATATGGGAGCTCTTTTCCATGTGTGATCCTGTTGATGTTTTTGGCGAGAGAAGGATGTGTGCTGTAACTTGCAGTTAATGTTTATTCTGTAAATCTGTTCAATGTGCAATGTTTTTTGCTCAGTTTGTTCTCTTACTGGTTTTGTTCAGATTTAAAATATTTTATTTGGCAGTCTGACTCTTAGACTACAGTATAGAAAGTATAACTGTGTATAAATGTATTTTTGCCCAGATAAATCCACATATTATAATATTGCTAAAATTAAAAGATACATTTTTGTCAGGAAACTAAAGCTATGCCAAATCAAGCTGGAATTTTGAATGTTAAGTCCTTCCTGTTGCTCCTCATTGTACCACTGCAACCAACATTTTCATTGAAGCTTGGATTCTGTAAGAGGGAGTCACCTTAAATTCCTTCTCCCCAGCGTCCTAAGTCATCACATTCCATTCTGCCCAAAGGCTGAGGAAAGAGTGAAGGGTAAGAGGTTGTCCCTCCTTCTGCTGTGAGAAATAAAGGATGCATTAGACACATTCAGTCAAGGCTGGCTCTCAGCTTTTAAGGTCAGGAAACTGAAATGATTCAGAGCTCTTGAACAGATTTTACCAGCAGAGAAGAATGTTAAGGACTCCTGGTTGCTGGCAGATACCTATGGAGCTTCTGGAGCATTTAGCAGATGTCCAGCATTTTAAGGGCTTGCACAAATAAAAAAAAGTTCCCTTAGATCTCAAAGAAGAAGAGCCAAGTCCTGTGTGAAAGCAGCTTGAAATGAAGCACACCAGGGCATGAGGGTGTGTGTATAATATGGTGATTCCACTGGGATCAGGACAGAAGGAGCAAAACTTTTCAAAGAGCTTTTTAGTATATTTTATAAAAATTTGCAGTCGTTTAGTGATCATGAATGTGTGATCATACACAATTTGTGAGGAAAATACAGAAGAAAACATTTTTGATACCTTTCTTTTCCACATTTGACAGCTGTATGGTCAGTGATTCCATATTTCTCATGGAAGACTTCATACTTATTTATGTCTTGTTAGGACAGTGGAGCTGTGATGTTGGAATGAATTAGAAGGGATGAATTTGTGGCATTTATAGGGAAAAAAGTGGGGTTTGCATGTGATAAAAGGAACACATTTTCAAGTGTCAAATCAATGTATCTGATTAACTTTATTAGAATAATGTATTAGGGTGGTTTTGAGTTGGTTTTTTTTCACTCTGTGGAGGAATAGGATGGGTATTTTTAATTCACAAAAGACTGTTTCTCATGTCAGAAGTACTTAATGATGTATGTATTTTTGTTCTTAATTATCCAGTAGATTATTTGAGGAGGTAATTTTTTTTGTTTCCTTGGCTTATGTATCACTAATTGTGTACAAGTCTAATCATCCTTGTGATCTCTGCGGTTAAAATCAGCAAAAGCTGATATGATTGTGGACCCTAAACTTAATGGTGCCATAGGGAGTGAGTAGTGTTGATGGGAGTGTCTTACAGGGCAAATTTCTGATGGTGCCCTCAGCTGATAGAACAAAAATGTGACTGAAATCAGTAGGATGAAGAAGGAAATGACACAGAAATATATAGGCAGAAAGGATAAGTGGTGTAATAGGTAATATGTGAACAATGATTCAAGTAAATGAGTCTCACATCTGAGGAAATTCGTTATTTGAAATAAACTTTTAGTGTTCAAGGTTTAATTAATTTGACAAAATGAGAAAAGCTGTTAATAGAATTGTGCAGTGTGAGATCCTCAACCCCCACCACTGTGGTGCAGGGCAGGAGGAATGCAAGGAATTGGCAAGTTCTAAATTTGTTCAAAGGGCCACAGACAACAGCCAGAAACTTTTCAACTTCCTCGTGGGGGAGGAGAAGGGAGCCTGTTGTGAACTACACATTCTGAATGTCTTCAGTAGGTGCTGCTGCTGGTGGGGAGCCTTGAGAACAATGCTCCAGTTGAGACAGCTCCAAAGACTTGTCTGGATTGTGTCAGAGACACTCCTGCCTTGGGAACTGCCCAATTTCAGAAGGCTCAAGGTTCATTTGTGCCTTTCCTGAGCTCTGAGTTCCTTTTTCACCTCCAAGGACAGTATTTCTTCTTCTGGGTTTCTGACACAGGCTTCTGTGAAGCGGGTGGCTAAAGCCTATTGAGAATGCAGGTGCCATAAAGTAAACATTTGCAAAAACCATGTCTATTAGTCTATAATTCAAGATAATGCTGCATATAAGCATGGATCATATTTCTCATCAAGAGAAATCCTTGGAACTACTAGAAGTATCTTGAAATGATGGGAAGTTACCATAGTGAAACTGCTATTGCAATAGAGTGATAATTTTAAATTCCTTGTGTTTTTTTGTTAGCCTGATCTGATGTTCCAGACCCTCTTCAGGTGTAATATTTGTGTTTGAAAAGTAGACCTTGTTTTTATCCTTACTAACAGATATCTAACAGAATACTAAGCCATATCTCATCTGTGTTAGATTTATTTATTTCAGCTGGAGACAAAGGAAGCATTTTTCATTATTGTAGTTTTTAAAATGTTTATTGGAATGTAATTGCATGTTGAAAGAATACCATCAACAGTCTGTAGCCTTCTAACCAGAAAGTAGGACTACTGAAAGTGATCTAACACTAGGAAAGGTGATGCAAGACCTTGTTTGTCAGATAACTCTGGATACCCAATCTCTCCCACAAACCTAATGGAAATGACATCAGAACAGTGGCATAATTTTTCCATATTACATGTCACACCTACCTATGTGTCAAAATGTAAATAATGTGTAGGACATCTGCCTGAAATTATACATATGTTTTTATATAAACAGATCTCATTGACTGCTTGGTCACATTTACAAAATCTTCCTAGGATGTTTTGGTCAAACTGGTTTTCCTTTGTTTTGCAGTCCTCCAACTCTCTGAAGGCATCGTACGAGGACTGGCTGCTGACGTACGGCTTGAGTGTCTCTCCCTTTCACCTGCGGTGGCAAACAGCTCTCTTCAACCGCCAGTTCTACAACTGGGGGAGATGGAAGCCCAAATTTCTCTACTTATGGTATTAGTTCAGCATCTTTTTTCTTCTGTCAAATACAGAGTCAACAATTGAACTGCATTGGTGCCTTTCAGCATTAGAAGGGCAGTGGGTGGACATGGTTATTTTAATAGGCTGATGATGAAACCAGTTAGAGTGGTTGCTCTAATTGTACTGTGCCAGTATTTGTCCTCTGCTAAAAAATACATAAATGTAATACAGGTTGCATATGGAGATTCTATAAAACTAGAAATCCTGAAACTATTTTTACCTGTGGTTTGAACTATGGATAGTTTTGAAGAGTACAGCTATTATATGCAATACTGCATACAGAAGTTGGTCTGAAAGCAGCTGCTCAGATCCTAGATTATTCCCAATGCTGTAGACTTAGGTCTTCCAGTCACTAGAGTTTACAAAGTATTCAGAGACAGCTGTGTCCCTGTAGTTAATCATTGCCCAGACGTTCAGCAATGATACCTGCTCAGAAACACCTTGCTTACTTTCTTTCTTTCATCTGCCTGCACCTTGCCATGCAAAGGTTGCACAGTGCTGGGAATGGGTAGAAAAGTAGGGTGGTTTAGTATGGGTGCTCCTGGACTGGTTTAGAAAACTATTGCTCTGTTGCCTTCCTAGCATTATTTTGTATCTGCTCTGAAAATACAAAATGAGTAAGGTTTGAATTTCTGTTCATTTCCTGTATTGCTACCCTCAGTGAGATAGTAATAAAAGAGAGGTCTGCCTCATATTGGTTTCTGTTGTATGTAATGATTTTGTAATAATCAGTCTGAAATAGCTCTATATCAATTACAATTTTTAATGTGTATAATTTATTACAGTATAGTGTTTCCACTAGTCTCTTTAATTAACATTACAAGTACATGTTGCTTAAAATAAATCTACTAATTCCCAGTGAGTTTCATTAAGGCTGATAAGAGAACAGTTGCGCAGTTGTGAGCGGAAGAAGGACTGGTAGTGAAGTGTTTTAGTTATGAAAAAAAGTTATCACATCCCTCAACTGTAGGACAATGTAAAATAAGAATAATAATATTAATGCTGAATAAAAATTTGTCACTAGGTGGAGTGACATGAATTATTTTCAACATTGATTTTAATGGAAAATTGGTGAGAAGAACACCAATTGCTGTTAATATGGTCTTACAGTTGTACTTTTTAGTTGTTCCTTAAAAAAGATTCAGTCTCATTTATTTTTCTTTAGCCCGTTTTGTTGTTTGTGAGAAAGATGCAAAATGTACTGAAAAAGCCTATATATATAATTACATAAGCTGCCCCATCTTTTGATTCAGGTCTCTAAATATGTGAAGCTGTGGTGCAACATGGCCAATTATACATTGCTAGTTATGTTTTTATATTCATGTAAATTTATATATTTACAGTTACACATATTGGATAACTGAATAAAAGTATTTGAAAATTGATCCAGGATATGGTTTGGATATAAAACATTTATTAAACAAGGAGAGTACATGTTATTAGTGTTATTATTGTATATTATTATTACTAGTTTCCTGAAATGTTTTTGTACTGGGTTGTTGATGAATTGTGGTAGCATCAGGTAAGTTTTGCCCTGTGTTTTGTGTAATAACTTGTGCTATAAAGCAGAAATTTACATAGCCAGAGATGATATCCTTTTCCTCTTGTGGCGGTGCATTGTTAACTATTTGCTTCTCTGTGTAGGTTCAGCATAGGAATGGTGTTTGGAATAGTTGCCATGTTTGGCTCTGTTATTCTGCTTGGAAAGACCCTGCTGCAAACACTGACCCAGATGCTCACTGAGGCTCCAAAAGCCCAGAATGATCGAATGCTGCAAGTTGTGGTGAGTGTTCCCACCTCAGGTCTTTGTTTGAGAGCTGTGCACAGATCTAAAGCAGCTTCTAAACAGGGTATGGAATGCTTAAATATTCCCATGCAAGAACAACCAAACTCCTGATGTTCATCTACATGAAAATGCAGATTGTTTTTTACCAGCCTTGAAAATGGGAGAGTGGCTATAGTAAAAGGACAAATGAAGGCAAACATATGGAAGAGTTTATATTAAAAGCCCTCACGAGTGGAAATTGGAGAGTCATTTTGAAAAGCCCCAAATTATAGTACTAAGAATAAAATTACAGTACTGAGTACTAAGAATATAAAACTGAGTTAACAGCTTGTTTCCTGTGAGCTGTACAGTGTAGAGGCTCTGGTGACCTTAAAGTTTGGAGAGCTCATACATAACTGACAAGAAAATACAAGTTCTGTTTCTTTTAATACAATACAAAACAGCAGTGGAAAAGGAAAGAAGGGCAGAAAGCTTTGTTTGATAGTAGAAGCAAAGCATTATTAGTCAGGAGGTATTCTTTGATTCTTGAAGGACTTAAGACAATTTACTGTGTGAAATTTCAAGTACTGTTTCTGGCAGTGTCTACTTAAAGTCTGATGATCTTTTTAGTAGTTTTATGGATTTCTGATGCTGGACAATATATTGTATGGTTTTAGAACAGAATGTATTTCACAGGATAAGAGAGATTGCAAATACTGTCTTTTTAATCTCTTCATAAGGCAGCAATGGAAGAACTTCCATTGTCTTGCAACAGTTTTAACCTAGAAGGATTCCTAGTCACCTTTCTTATACCAAGAGTGCAATCTGACCAAAATGTTTGTTCATTTTCCAGAAATTCAGAAAGTGTTATGGGATTGCTCTGCCTTCTGCTACATGGCTTAGAGCAGAGTTGCCCAGCCATGATACTCTATTTAAGTACTCAGTTATTCAAGTGATCAGATGTTGAGAATTGTGTGCAGACACAATAGACCTTCCTGTAAGCATTAAACTGGCTGCATGCAGCTAGACTTATAAAATGGCATGAGTGCAGGTGCCTGATTTAGCATGTGCCATAAACTCAGTGCTTTTGGATGACTGTGTGTATTTCCCACAAGCAGAGTGAATATAGATTCCAGCAGGATCTGTCCTAACCTTTCTGGAGTAAAGAAAGCCTCCTTTGCATCTTCATTTTCTGAGGTCATTGTATGGATCCATCCACTTCTGTGACACCAGAGTAAAGTGGTCATTGACAATATGTTGCTCTTCGGAGAAAATAACACAGGCAGAACTAAAGAAAAGATGTGTCTTTGGAATTGGTGTGAACTGGAAGAACAGAAGTAGAAAAGTAGGATAATGTTCACAGTTTCAGTGTAGACTTGTTTCCTCAGTGACTGCCTACTGGCAAAATCAAACCAAGGATTGACTGGCTCTGAGAGCAGTTTAATAGAAAGGGATAAAGTAATGTCACGTGTGGGGATAAGGTTACTTCTCCTAAGTTGAGTTGTGGTTCTCTTCCTTTCTTACCTCATTCTTTCATTTCTGAATGGTCACCGTTATATAGTTCTGCCTGTAGCAAGTATCAGTATTCTTTTTAATGGGCATGTGCTAGTGTAAATTGACACCAAAAAGAGACTTATGTGGTTCTGAAGAGGTGAAAAATGACTTAGGAGTACCTTCTAATTTAAATTATTTACTTGTATTTGACTACCTGGAAGATAGCGAATTAGTTTTAAAAAAAACAAAGAAACAAGAAAACCCCACTTTTTCTTTGTAAACTTAATTTTAGCCTGTGGCATAAAGCTGTTTAGCCTTTAGCCTCTGGGTGTGTAGAGAGGGAGAAACAGTTCTGTTTATATTTTATTAAGATTTTTGTACACTTCCTTTTTTGTTCAGTTATGTACTTGATTTAAAATACCTGTCTATAGATAACGGGGCTGTTTCTCTTCAGCTGCCCCCTCTTGTGTTGGTTGCCTACTGACAAAAGCAGGAAAGAGGCAGATTAGTTACAAGCAAAGGATCTTCTTTTACTAAAGACATTTCCAGAAGGCCATAAAATACAAGACAGTGTGCTTTTTAACAAAATACTGCTATTGGTTTCACAATCCTTCATGAGACGTAGCTTCTGTTTTAGGTGAACCTTAAAATAGCTTCTTTGACGTAAAGTCTGAAAGCATCTGGTGCTGTGTTCTAGCAGGCTGTAGTCATGGTGGAATTGAGATGGCAGCTCTTGCTGTTGCCATCTGTCCTCCTACTGCAGAGGCAACACCACTGAAGTGATGCATTAGTGCCACCAGCTGATGCTGTAATGCAAGCTATGATCTCTAAGAAATGAAGCGTGGCCATCTTTCATATTGTGAGGTACCACAGCTGATCCAGTTAAGGTAAATTCCTTGGTCACTGTCACACTCTGGAATTGTGTGAGGTGATTAACATTAATGAATCCTTTTGAAGGATTTATTTTAGCTAGATTGTCTCAACAACCTCTTGCAGAGTTCTGCTGCATGGGTAGGCAAATACATATATTAATATGCATTTATATGCATTATATGCAGAATATACAGGACTGAACAAAGGTAGCATCCCACCTACCTAGTTGGATATGCAGCCTTTTGTTTTCCATGACGCTGGTTTTTATAGAGTTCTATAGACAGGCCAGGACTTTTTGCCCACAGCATCTCTTTTGTGAGGCTGGATTGCAATTCAGGTTGTGTTCACATCAGTTTTTAGTGAGCATACTGAAGGGCAGCCTGCCTTGGGTAGAAAAAGCTGTAGATCTGACAGGCAAAATGCCCCAAAGCAAGCGGCAGAAGTGGTCTTATCATCCCACTGCAGCCCAGCAGCTGGGGGGGATGGAACTGAGCAGGGTGAAGGTGCAGCAGGAGGAAGGAGGGGATGGTTGCTCATGCTTTGACTAGTGACTACTTTGAAACCTGTCTGGAAGCAGTTGATGTCTCATGACAAGTACCGTGAAGGACCTGGAAATGGTGGGGATCCACAGCAATAGGAAGAATATGAGGGGCCTGCATATTATGTCTTAGGTAAATCAAAATAGTATACTCATTTTAAGGTGGGTTTTTTTAAGATGAAATTGCCATGTCTAGACTACCAAAACATGAAGAATAGCTGAAAATTACCTTCTTTTCTTTTTTTTTCTTATAAACTCTGTAAACTGGGATAATCTTGTGATTTGTATAGGAAAAGAGAAGGGAGAGACTGATTGTTCAGCTGTCAACTTATTTTGAACTTTTTATGTTCATACTCTTTAATGTGCCGTACAATTTTTATTATTTTCTTTTGAACGGTGGATCTTTTCTATAGCTATGGCTGCAGGAAATTTTAAACTAATGCTCAGTGCCAATCTTGTTTCATTTGAATAGATGTTTGTGTACATTTTTATAAACTTCTTGAGCTTAATATAGAGTAGGACACATTTGGTCGGACCTGTGGGGAATACATAGGGCAGGGAGAGGGCTTTTGTACCTGGAGAGCTATTTAACTTTCAACAAAAGAGTGTATCATTAATATATTTTAAAATGCATTGAATAAGTCAATTAAAGGTGCAAACTGATCGTGCTGCATGAGAACAGCTCTTGTTCTGTTGTGGGTCTGAAGAAATGAGTGAGAGCAGCAAATTTAGGAGCGGAATGATTCATCTTTGTACCTCTTGTTTTCCTCCTGTGTTTTGTTTTGTTGTCATGCCCACATCAACAGGTGCCTGGTGTCAATTTGCCGGTCAGCCAGCTGACCTATTTCTTCTCTGCAATCCTCATCAGTGGTGTGATACATGAAGTCGGCCATGGGGTGGCAGCTATTCGGTAAAATCTTTTTTGCTTTTCACCTACTGTGACAACAAAGCCAAGTATTCCAGAGCACACACTTACCCAGGAATGTGTTTGGCACTGCTTTGTTTTATCTAGAGAGTCTGTTTAGTCTGTAATTCATAGCTTCCTTAGATTTGAAGTTTGTAAGGGTGTACAAATTAAGAATAGGGCTTTAATACAGTGTCTATTATACAGATACCATGAGGAAGGACTTCTGCTTTGCAAATATAGCATCAGGTTAAAAACAGGTTTTTTTTAAGTGGCCCTGTTTTTTAAACAGAAATTTCATTTCTTCACCTTTGGCACTTGAAAAGAACTCATACTGTTGCACAGTGAAACTTTAAAATTGATTTTTAATTGATTTGTTTAAACATAGCTTGTGAAATATGATATGAACAGGTTGAAGCAATAACTTGGTCAAATGTTATTTGCCCCTGTTAATCTCAGGGATGTATTAGTTTTGATCAAAGATTATATTTTTAATGTCCTTAACTATGATGATTACTTCACAAAAATTATTTGACAGGTTAGTCATTACTGTTAAATGCCACTTTAGCATAAGAAGGTTAGGCAGTGATTGCTGGGACCAATGTTCAGGTGTCCTCCACATTTCTCCGGGACAGCATCATTATCTCTTCTTTGAGGATAAAGCCCAAAGTTGTTTCTGTGATTTTCCTTAGTGTAGGGAGTTATGACTGCATTTTAACCCATATAATTCCTTTTCTGTAACCCCAAAGGTTCTCACTCAAAAAGGTGGTTTGAGACTCTCTATGTTTCATATGCTCTGCTTGCCTTTCAGCTTTCTTCCCTCAAATATTCACAGGGAATTTTATGTGGAGGATAAACCTTTTGCTTACCCCATCACAGGAAGCAGCAACAAAATTTTCTTTCTGCTATGTGTTGCTGGCAGGCTGCAGAGGAGCTAGGAGTTAATACAGAGCTCTTTTTAAGCAGAAAGGAAGAAATTATTGCATCTTAATGGTGTGATATCTTTTTTCAAGGTCTAGAGCAAATGCTTTGAGTATTCAGTTTTGGGTTATATTTTTGTCAAAAAATTGTGTTTCCAGCTATTTCCAGAGGAGAAATTATTTGGTCCAATGTACACTGGCAGCTAATGTTGCTGCTGCTGCTGTTTTCTTCTTGACTTTTTTATTTTCCTGCTAGCACAGGTTGGGTCTATAGTGCCGTTACTGTAAATCCTCAGAGTTTCAACTTCACTAAAAAACTGTGCTGTGGAAAAATTTTACTATTCTGGCAAGTCACTTAGCCTTCCTGAAATCTAATACACTTTTGCCGACTTCAGTTCTAGAAAGCATTAGCTGTGAACTATAAGAGCTCAAATATTTGAGCCTTAGCTTAGTCAAGGCTTGTACCAAACAAGTCTTTTTGTTCCTCCCTGTATATCCTCTACCCAAGTCATGGAATCTTGAATAGGCATTAAACTACCTATTATTAATTGGTAGCATGGGATGAGTTAACTCCACAGTATTAGTGTGTGACAATTCTGAATAATTTTGTATAGTTATTTCTCTTCTTTTGGTGTATACACACAATAAATAGATAAATGTAAATAAATTGTTAGACCCATTACATTGTCTCAGTAAAGATACGGGATTAGCTGGTCCATGCCTGGTTTGTCTTGGAACTTTATTTTGCCATGTCTCTCTTATGCAATTTCTAGCTTCAAAAAACCTTTATCTATTTGTTCCAAAAAATTCCATTTAAAAGTAATAGCAAAACCCTTGGAAAAAAAGTATTATTTGTATAATAGTGTCAGCTACTAATATATTTATATAGAACCATAGAGTGTTAAGGTTTGGAAGGGCATTAGCATTTGTCTTTTTAACCTCTTGCCTTGTTTTCATTTTTTCAGATGATATTTTCCTCATTTTGTTCATTTGCAAGGTACTCTAGGTTCCATTTAGGAGAAACAGAGGAATTAAAAATTCCAGAACTGTGGAAGTGTTTCTTTAAAAGGAAAGTGATTGCTTCTTGCAAATATTTTTACATAGATGAGTTTGAAACTGCTTTCTACAGAGTGACATTTTTTTACTTAAAAGAACAATTACCTCAAATGTGAAATACATCTTAACATGAAAGTTAGGTAGGTTTTTAAAAAGTGTTTTATGTGTTACTGTTACCAGGACACAGAAAAGGAACTTACCCTTTATCTTTTTACCAAACTTAAAAATGTATACAGCTTAGAAGTGACAACTACTGCAGACAACATCCTTTAGTTTAATTATCTCTCAATTACTAATAGTATAAAAAATAAATCAGTTTTATAATTAAAATTTTAGTCATTCTTTGTTGTCAAAAAATCTGTGCTATCTCTCAGTTTTGTTTGTTTGAAGTTACACCTCCTCACTTTTCTTTTTTTCTTTTCAAGTGAACAAGTACGATTTAATGGATTTGGGATTTTTATCTTCATTGTCTATCCCGGAGCATTTGTTGACCTCTTCACAACTCACTTGCAGCTGATATCTCCTGTCCAGCAGTTAAGGATATTTTGTGCAGGTAATAGTTTGTGGTTTTTTATTAAATCTTTGCTTAGCACTATTACTTATTCTAAGGCATCATTTGTGAATCTTTGTATATTTAAGGTTTAGAATTAATAAGTACCAAACCTTCTCTTTACCTAATGGTGGTCCTTATGTTCTGAACCTGTGTTGGCATCTCAGAAAATCATTTGATCATTACTGTCCTTATTGAGCTGCTTTCTGGGATAGACATGTCAGTTTCTGGGATCTTAAATGAGTGCAAATTTCCTGTCATGAAAAATATTATTAAATTCTTAATCTTATTTAGAATGGTTGTGTGTAAGAAGTTCTAGTTGTGAGGTCATGGAAAAATTGTGGTTTCTGATCTTCCTCTCATTAGAAAGAGCTCTTGCACCAGTTGCAGAAGTTCCTCTGTCTGTTTTGTTTGTTTGTGGTTTGGGATGTTTCTGACATTGTATGGCCTAAGTAGGAAAACCTTGGAGCATGCAAGCTGGGAAATAGTCAGCCAGAATGGTGCTGTGAGAACAGGACTTCATGTCACAAGTCAACATCCTCGAACAATTCACTATTGTTTTCTGCAATAGGAGCAATCTATTTCTCAATAATATTGTGAGTGATTTTCACTGACCTGTGAGTTGTGTTATTATACAGGTCACTGTGTTTTGATATTGCCATCAGGAGGAAATAAAGGTTAAAACACAAACATCCAAAGAGAATCATAGCTTATGGCACCAGATAACCTCTAGATGTTTTTGAATTGATGTTTTTTGAAGTCTCTGGCAACTGGGAAGTAGAGCCTGGTTGCTGTGAATAGTCAAACCGAGACTGTGTTGTTCTGCCTCAACCACTTGTGTGATTATTTCTAGAGGCAAAGGTGGCTCCCAAAGAACTGAAAGAGAGATAGAAAAGTTATCATCTTGGTTCAGTTCTTGATACTGGTGTTTTTCTGTTGCAGGCTAGCAGCCAGCCTGTTGTAATGTTTAGTTATTAACGTTATTTCTTGAATATTTTATCTAAAACATCATATAGAGAAGCCTTTAGCAAGCATGTTTTCAAGCTTTCATAAATCAAGTAAATAATTACAGATGTTAGGTAAGTAAATATATCTGTATTCCAAATACCCGAATCAACAAAAGTCATTCACTACAATAGGCTAACTTTTATGAAGCCCTGTTTCTCAAAGAAAAAGCACACTGAATTTCAAAATGGTTTTTTACAGAGATTCCTGAGACATTATCTAGAAACATAGAATACTGAGGTGTAATAGAAAATATTTGCTTGCATGTTTTGATGACAAGCAAACACCAGTAATAATGTGTCAGGTTTCTCAGGAAACCTGAAATAGGGGAATACAAGGCAAGAGTAAACATGTTGTGAGACTGGTCAGCATGAATGGCTTGCTTTCAGTTAGGTATAACAAATAAATGCATTTTTTTACAGTTTATGGTAGATATGTTTCAGAACTAGGATGTTTGATAATGATAAAATGCCATATTCAGTAAACAACCAATTTCTTTTATTTTTCAGAACAGTTGAATGAACTTACTCCTGGTGTTCAGAAATTTGAATTTAGAGAGACATGATCTCAGATTTTTGTATAGCAGCTAAGCAACAGAGCTAGACTAACGGCCAGTACCAAATATTCTTTTTGTAGTCCAGGTATAGTCTAGAGATTAAAAAATGCATTTTTTGTACAGTAGATGGCATCATGTACTCAAGAATAGGAAATGAGTGTTCTTGTAAGACTTGTGATATTTATTGCATGATTCCATGCCTACTAGATAGATGAAAAGTGATTCTGTGCAACACGTTCTTGTAATTAGTTCAAATATTTGTATTAATTTCTGAGATAATTTTTAATACATCTCATGTTGTCTTTAACAGGAGTTAAATGGTTTTTGTTTTGTTTTTTAATTAATTCATAATTAATAAATTATTTTAAGGTGTTTTAGGATTGTGTGAATTGTCCCTTTTTAAATATAAGTAATTAGGTGTCCAAGGATGAGGCTGTTTTAGAGAGATGAAGTGGAAGGTAGACTGGGAAGTGTGCCTCTACAGGTATTCTCATTTGGAGCATGTTTATTTTTCTGTGGATCACCTGGGATGAATTTGAAACCTTTTTATTTTAGACTTTTTGCTGTATTCCACACAGCAAATGGTGTCAATTTTGATAGCAAGGCCCATAGCTGCTTGAAAGTATTCCTTGTCAATCTCTAGCAGTTCCATCACCTCTTTTTTATTATTAGTATTTTAAGGGTTGGGGTTTTTTTCAGCTTACTCTGTATGGCAGCCACACTATTGAAAAGAATGTTGTTTCCATTTTACATTTTTGTCTTTTGTTAAGCTGTTAAGATGAAAAAATATTTTTAAGATAAAAAGGTTAAAACAATAAAGTTAAAATATTTGCTCGGTACGTCTGGATTTGTTGCAAATAAATGTGTGTACGTGAGATAAGGAGAACTGATTACAGAAACATTTCCTCTATCTGACTGTCTTTCCATGGGATACAATTAAAACTATACAAAGAAATTTAAGAAGCATTTACCAGTGGAAATTGCAAGAAACACTTAAAAGAGCTCCAAAAATGTCTCTTATTTCTGCAGCATTAGAAGTGTAAAAGATGGTGAGGTGAGATGTGGAGATAACAGAAGTCTGCCATATGCTATGATTTATACACTGCAAGAAAGATAGGTTTAATATATTTTTAAATATATTTAATTGAATACCTATTGTGTAACTGCACTATAAGTATAGAATTGAATCAAACTCCTCATAACAAGATGAACAAGCACTGTAAGAAGGAAATAAAGGCTCTTCAATACTGAAAAATTTTCCTGAATTGTTCATGCAAAACTGCCTGAGAACACAAACTAAATAAGATTTGTGTAGTGCTGAATGTGGAAGGCCATAAAGCTTTGATGGTGAACGCTGACTGTGTCTTATGGTAGTGGCTCATTGCTTCTTATGGAGAATCACATTCCACAGAGATGGCAAATGCAAACATCTTCCCCAAAACAACAGGTCAGAAAATTCTGATTGTACAATTTAGTTTCTTGATGGGCTTTTAGGTCCATATTTTCTTGTAGAAGAAGGCTTTTTTTCAAATAGTTACCTAAATTTGTTTGGCACATATACATGTAAGAATTTTAATTGAAATATTGTAGGTTACCATCACAAATACTGAATTGTAAGTAAATTTCAAGCATATTCCTCTCTAGGACAAACAGTATTTATTAAAAAATAAGCCCATTTATTGAAATTTTTAAATTCAACAGTTATTGTGGTAGAAGGTAACACATAATACATTTCATTCTGCTATTAAAAAAAATATTTGTGAAGACAACTTTGTAGATATCAACTATATTTTAATAGCTGATTGAGAAACACAGTTTTTCTTCTGGGTACATTGCCTTCTCATACTTAGAAGAGTAGTGGTACATGAAATCTTTATCTGGTAGAGTGGCACCTTGGAAATGGACTTACTGCTCTCCTGATCGTATAATTCTCAGGGGCTTAGAGGTTTATCTAAAACTCCTTTACAAAGTGGCATCATAAAAGCTAAAGTTTGTAATCTTTGTACTCTTCTTTTATGCCTATGTTCATAAATTAACTTTTCATTTATTCTTACAGTAATAATTTCAGGAAAGTTAATTAAAGACAGCTGTAGGGTCATTTAAAAACCAGCTTTTTGTCATTACTGTTCATTTAAAAACATTTTCTTTGCCTTCTTTTTAGGGGTGTGGCATAATTTTGTTCTTGGTGTTGCCAGTTTCATGGTGTTGTTTCTGCTGCCAGCCATTCTTTTCCCTTTCTATTACACGGGTGTTGGGGCACTTGTCACTGAGGTTGCAGAGGTAAGAAGGATATTTGCTGTTTCCATATTGCATGCTTTGTGACCTGAAATGTACCTGTATCTCATATTTTCTCAGTCAGGTTTTGTCCGTGCAGTCCTTTGCAGAATCTAATATACTGAACTTCTTGCCTGAAGTTTTCCTTTCAGTCTCTTAGTATTAGTATCTTAGTATTAGTAAATAAAGGAACCTGGTAGGAATAATGGTAGACTAATTAGCATGCTATAAAACTGTTGAGACATTTTAAATGAATTTGTGGGTTTATTTCTGGGAGTTTTTAACTGTTTTTCAGTATTGGCACAAAGCAAATCTACTGGAAACTGCATTATCACTCCAGTTACTGCTATCTGTTTTTAATGTTAAAGATTATTTTGAGCTGATTTCCTTGTTTGGTCAGCTGGAAGCAAAGTAGAGATAGACTTCTGGAATTCTGGAAAGGAATAATTTTTTTCTGAGTTAACCAGATGCAGCACAGTTGAACAGCAGAGCTGAAAGGATACATTCTTTCTTGGATCTAAAAGTCAATTGTTAAAACCCAGGAGAGAGTGACATTTATAATGCTTTATTACCTTTGAAAGTATAGGTACACCTATTCAGGATTCAGGGTATTAAAGTATAGGTACACCTATTCAGGATTCAGGGTATTAAGTTTAATTTAATTTAGTAAGTTCTGGGTTTTCTTACCATTTTGACCTATATGAAAATAATTACACAAATTTGAAGATGTCTCCAGGACACTTGGAGACTTCCTTTTCCTTCCCCTTCCCCCCATTTTTTAGTGTCTGAACCTAAAGATTCCATAGGATTCAGTTGAACTGTAATCAATCCTTATGGTTTTAACAATACTGATATGACTGACTTCACTGTTCTTCTCAGGATTCTCCTGCCAATGGACCGCGAGGTCTTTTTGTGGGAGACCTTGTCACTAACCTACAAGACTGCCCAGTTTATAATGTGGAAGACTGGAATTCCTGTCTGGGAGACATCTCAGAGAAGTCACAGGTCGGCTACTGTGTAAGTGCAGCCACCCTACAGCAATTAAGCTTTCCAGCTAGAGGTATGACTTAAGGTGCTCTCCTCATTATTTTGTATGTTAATTATATTTTCATTTTATCATGTCTTAAAGACTATTTTGGATTTAGAATTTGTTGTTACGGTCAGATTTTTTGTAAGTCAAATCTGCAGTCCTGTCTTAAGCAGTTACTATTTATATATATATTATATATATATAATATTATATATATATATGTATGTATATATGTGTATATATATATATATATATAAAAATATGTGTCATAATACACACACACACATATATACATATATACATACATATATATAATATGTGCCATGCTGTTTTATGAAATCTGAAAGTGAGGGAAGGCTAGGTAGAGGAATTTCTCTTGTCTTTCAGTCATCCTGTGCAAATACCCTGTATGATCTGAATAATAAAATTTGCTTCTTCAGGTTATTGCAGAACTTAGCAGTAGTACAATTATCTCCTCTGTTTTAAGTTCTGTAAAATGGATCAACTCAGTGTTCTTTTGCAGATGTATTTTTCATGTTACCTCACAGCTTTGATCAGCATGAAATTGCATATTGTAGGATTTAACCCAATGATGTGCTTTATTATGGTCCCTTCTTTGGATCTGTCTCCCTATAGGGTTTTATGTCATTGCCCATAAACTCAATTTTGTCTGGATTGCACATATTGCTTCTGGAAGTCAGTCTACTTCCTTCTGTTTTCTTTTGTACATTAGAGTGCTTGTTGCTGTAAGGGCTTACCCCCAGGAAACCAAAAAAAAACCCCAAAAAAAACCCTGAACTAAACTAGAACAATAAACAAAAATAGAGTAGAACAAAAAAGAACAGTCAAGTTAAATTGGCTGAGCGTCTTGTGACATGCCCTGAAGATCTCTAAGATTTCTTTCGTGCAAGCATTCATGGAAAATGAATTCCAGAGGTAAGGGGTTGCTGCTGAGTGAAGCCTGTAGGATGTTATTCAGAGCTTTAAAATTATCACTGCATTTTTCCATCATCCTGGAAAGAAACAGGAGGTCAGGCAACTTGACTGTCCATGGTTTTGATGCACTACAGTGCTTTTGTAAGTCTGAAAAAGTAATTTATTTTTTTTTAGTATGTAAAGAAAGTGGTCCTATAACTGGTACTAAGATAAATATTTGAACTGGAAACTAGTGGCAAATGGGTAAGAACCTGCTTTTAGAGGTCTGACAGTTTGGATTATGCTTCTGAAGAGGAGTGCAGCTTTGGCCCATGCTTTCAGCTGGGCAGGGATGGCAAGAGCCGATTCTCAGATGTTTTAGGTATATATATATCCTCAGATTCTGCTGTTCTCTGAAGTGCAATTTCGGAATCATGGGTGATAAAACTGCATATTCTGCAGATGGACCAATCCTATTTAGATTGAAATACTAGAGGCTTAGTGCTGTAGACTCAATATTGCTTCCAAGCCTGGTTGCTGTATTGTGTTAGCAGCCCATTGTCCACACTACTGCCTTCTAATCAGACCAGTCTGTCTGCATTTTCGGAGTCATAAGCCTCCAGCAGTGAGAAATATTCCTCTGAAATTAAATGAACTCTCTTTGGTCTCCAGCAGCTGTCATTTATCAAGATCTTGACTGTTCATAACTTGACATAAATACAGAGCATTGATAAAAATGTATATAGCAAATGAATTCCATCTAGTTGACCATAAAACTAATGGAGAGTGAACTGAGTATTGAAGCTAGAGAAAAAACAATGCCCTAAGGATCTTCTTGAAATTTAAAAAAAAAGTGTTTTCAATGTAGTTTATAAGGAAACTAATTTCATGGTCATTTGCTTTTCAAAAATATATGTAGTTTCTTAGCCTCAGGGTACTTGAAAAAAGGTTTGTACGGCACAGTGCTTGCACCTGTAAGCCCCAGGCATAAAGTTCCATGTCAGTGGATTGCAGGTTATGCAGTGATAAATCAGCAACCAGTATCACAGGCTTGATCTCCCTGAGGAAGGGACTGCAGTTGCTGTGATACAGAGCCTTACTGTGACCATTCTTCGGTGTCTGTGTATGTTTAAGCTGTTGTTGGACAGTAAGTTAGGCTTAGTTCATTTCCAGAACATATGTACGAAGGTTCTTTTCTAGGCTAGTTAAATCATGGTTTAAAACATCATTTATTCACTGCTGTAGCCTTCAAGGCTTGGAAAGCTTTCATAATCTGAGTCTTGTAAAGGCTTTCATGATTTAAAAAAGTATGTTTTGAGTCTTGGCCATTTCCATAGCCAGCCAGTGAAATCAGTACTGTAGTAGCTAACAAATTTCTATGCCAACCATTGGTGCAAGTTAGGGGCAATGGATATAAAAGTGTTTTGCAACTTGTAATGCTTAAAACATTGCAGTGGTAGATCCCCAGCATCTCAAGGAGATTTATTAAGGTGAAAAAATCAGTATGTGGCAAGACTGAAATCATGTGACATTCACACATATTGGTGGTGAAGCTTTATTTTTAGTTGAGCCTCTGCTAGGCTGTGTGAATGACTGCAATTCTTGAAGGCTGTAGGATGATTGCTTTACTTCATTCAGAGACTAATTTTTCTCAGCAAATAATATTCTTTGCTCTATGCCTATGTTCTTTAGTCTACAGGAGACTTGATGGCACAGTTGAATGTTGTAGTAACAACAGCCTCACAGACATTTGCTTTTCATACAGCAGTAAGTTGGACAGCCATCTGGTAAGTTACTTAAACTACTAATTCTCTTTGGTAAATCTAATTGTTTTTACATTAAATTAGTAATATTTACTGACACTTATGCAGCATACTCAAGTGTTTAAGAATATCCAATTTGTAATAAAGGTATGCCTGTATTCTCCAATTACAGCTTAAAAAACCACAATATATTGGTTATGATTTTTCCCATAATAAAACAGGGGGTCTCTGAAAGAATCATAAAAAAACTTAGATACTTCATTCCTTTAGGCAGAAAAACACCTCAGTCATTTTCAGTATTCTGGATGCACAATACTGGTGAGAAAAAACAACTTTTGAGAAGAGGGTGAAATTACTTATTTTGGTGTTTCACTCTTTAAAGGAATTGAGCACTACAGGGAAAGCAAAGCCCTGGACTACCTGTTCAGTTATTTTGTCTGAAGCCAGCAGTGCTGCTCCCTAAATTTAAATAAAAGCATTCAGGAGAAGGTCCTAGAGATTGCCCAGTTTCTCAGAATAAGAGCCGTACTTGAATCTTTTTAAACCATGTTGATTTTCTTGTCATAGAGAAACAAAGTTTCTCAGGATTTTGACTTACTCTCTTATAAAAGTGTTTAGCAGCATTCCAGTGCCTAAGGGGGCTGCAAGAAAGCTGTAGAGAGACTTTTCACAGGGGCAGGTAGTGGTAGGACAAGGGAGAATGGCTTTAAACTGAAAGAGGGCAGGTTTAGATTAGGTTCTAGGAAGAAATTCTTTAGTGGGAGGGCAGTGAGGCCCTGGCACAGGTTACCCAGAGAAGCTGTGGATGCCCCATCCCTGGAAGTGTTCAAGGCCAGGCTGGATGGGGCTTTGAGCAACCTGGTCTGGGGGAAGGTGTCCCTGCCCGTGACTGGGGTTGTAATGAGGTATCTTTAAGGTCACTTCCAGCCCAAGCCATTCTATGATTCTATGAAAATACATCAGTGTTTGTTAACATACGTGTTCCATACTGATGGTGATGGAGTATTTCTGTTGGCTCTTTAAAAGCAGAAGAGCACAAGAATCAACTGTGTAAACTTTTCTACACATACCAGTTTGTTATTGTTCTGACTCTAGTGATAAATACCCAAAGAAATTCAGATAATTTTTTTCCAAATCTGATATGTTTACAGTTTCTGCAGTGGTAAACTTGCCACTCCAGGGTGTTTTTGTGGTATTTAACCACTAAGAGTTGAACACATTCCAGTGGTCCATTTGAAATACAGCAGTGGCAGCAAGATTTGATAAATCACTATTCCATTGAGCCTGGGCATTCTTAAGCTTGTAGCTGCTACTTATGAGCAGGATAGAAATAAAAGCATCAGGAAGCTTGAGACCTTGTGACTTTCAAGTGTCCTTAGAATGGTTGTGAGTTTTTGAACAGTTTTTTTAAATGGTCTTTGCAGTGCTATGCAGCAGTTTTTGAAAGTGTGTTCTCTCCCTCATTAGAATGGAGGGAATTTGTATCAAAGTTAATGGTGAGGGTCTGACACTCATGCATTCATGAGGAGTGCAATGATCAGGCTGAGAAGGTAGAAATTACTTCTGGTTTTCCTCCTAAGGCAAACAGCAGATTAAGATTCCTTGCTTCTGTTTTTAGAACAAAAGGAAACGTGTCACTGAGATTTTAAGAGACATGAAAGGGAAAACTAATTTCCTGTTCCTTTCTGCTGTAGTGTCTTTGGCCTATGGGGAGCAAGAAAGATCTGGTCTGTCAGACTTAGAGAGTGAAAGAGTTTTATAGGCAGGGGTTGGGGCACAGCAGTGCATTGAGTCCTGTGTTCATCTTGAGAACATTTTCTTAGCTACCACATACCTGGTAGGTTTGTTGGTTTATTTGCTGAAACTTCAGCTTGAACAGATAAGTCACTATGATGCTGTTACAGGCTCTGTCCATTAGAAATCACTGACCTATGTTAAGATTTCATGGTTTTTTGTTGTGCATATGTGTACTTTTCTAGAAATAGTTTGCTTGTATTTTGGTATATGTGCATACCCTCTCTTCCACACTACAGAACAAGGAATGACAGGTTGAATGTGTATCAGGTAGAGAGTCGTCAGGACTTGACAACAAAAAACTAGGGAAAAAAGTCAGATTTTAGCTCTTTATGGGCTTATAACAGAGAAGCGTTTCTTTGCTTAAAAAGGAGTATTTTGTTCTTTTATTGTGATCTGCTGGAAAATACCTTTACCTTTCATAATGATATTAAATACCCTTTGCAGTATGCCTGTCTGCCAGCACGAAAAGTTATTGAAGCCAGCAAAGTTTGTCGAACCAACATGGACTGCCATAAGGACTTTGTTCCAAGCTTTTGTGTGACTCCTTCTTTGGAGAACCAAACAAGGCTAATCAGGGTAAAGCATCCACCCCATATTGACATGCTCTATGTAGGACACCCCATGCATCTTCAGTACACAGGTTGGTATTATTTATTGAAAATTTAGCAAAAACAATCTCTAATATGGTTTCCTTTGCCTGCCTGCTGGTACAAGGTTTTGAAGTGCTTCTTAGTTAATTTGTTTAAAACAGAATCCATTTCTTGTTAAAGCCAGTGTAGAGACATGGACTATTAAGGCCTAAAATGAAATGTTCACAGTGCAATGAGTTATGAATGTAATAGAAACCATATGTGATATGACGTGGTTGTTTTTTCAGAAAAGTGTGAAAGGGCTATTTCTTGAACAGATCTTACTCAGGTTAGTCATAGGAACCAGGTATCTGCATTTTCCTAGCACGTAAATGTCTCAAAATGCTATTGTAAAATCTCTAGTGCACCTTGTTCCAACACCTTGCCTGGAATATTAGCATGACTGCTTAAATCACACCTAATATCCAAGTATCTGTGACAGATTCCCATGACTACTGAGCCACAAGTGTTACGACAACATAGTTTTTTCCTGATCTATTTTTTTCATTTGACTGCCCTAAATTAAGTAACATTTAAAATTTTAGTTCCTTACTTTGAAATTCACTGTGACTCTCCTTTGGGCATCGTATATAAATAAAAAGTAATTCTGCTCCTGAAGTGAGTATGGAAAGAATGAAAAAAATCATCAACATCCTACTTGACAGATTGAGTGGCATGGTAAAAATTAGCTGCAGATGGGTTTTAAGAAGTTTGAAGTGTTAAATTACTATCCCTTCCTGTGTGGAAGGTATCTGTTCCTCACAGGCAGCTGAAACTCTCAGGGTGATTTTACCTCAAACACCTTGGGAAGTATCTCCTTAGGAAGGCATTGCACTTTTCTGAATAAGCACTGAAATTAAGTACAAAAGAGCTATAGAAACAGTGATGAAATCTGGTAGTGTAAATCCATTAACATTCTTGGATACCATATTTTTAGTTAAACTATCAGTCCTTATTTTTTCATACTCTTAATTTGATACTCTGTGAGGAGTTACTTTCATACATATACTCTCATTTAAGCCCAAAATATGATCTCTTCATTTGTTACTTCTGGCCTCATGCCATTTAAGAGGAAGACATTGTTCAGTTGTGTTACCAACACACACTATTATGTCTTATGATATTTATTTCAAATGCAGCAACATATTTTAAGAATAGAGTTTTATAATTGTTCAGAATTCCTTTTCTTGGACTTTACCAATACAAGCTATTGGTACTGAAGAACAGTTGATGTTCTCTTTTCAATACATTGGAGCAATGGAGTTTTCATTGGTGTTTCCCACTGCGGTAATTCTGCAGAAGAATTGAACCTGCCAGTCTTTCAGAAGCCAGAAAATAATGTTATTGCATTTAAAGAGATAGTTCTTCTTTAAGATGTTACTTTGTGAAAATCCTGTTTGCTTACACATGTAGGAGTAGAATTTTGAAGTGATTTACCCTTGGAATTGTGCACTGAATTAATTAATTTGAAAGCTAGAAGTTTGATTTTATTACCAGATTTGCTGCAAATGCAATCTATGCTCTTATGTTCCTTTTGGAAAAACACAAGACCTAAAATGATAGGATCCTGGCTTGGGTAGCAGGCAGTCTGCTGTATCATTGTAGAGTTTCATGCATTCCAATGGAACAACTTCTAAATATTTCAGACTTAGCATTGCACTGTACAGGACTAGCCGGGGCCAAGAGGTTTAGTGTGGGTTTTTTTTCCCCAAATATGACCCATCAGAATGTAACTGTTTTTTACAGTTAAAAAAATAAATTAATTTCTACTTCCTCTACTGTGTGAGCTTTGAAATAGGAATATGTTTTAGTGAAATGCTTAATTCTTTAGCCTGATCTTTCTGCCCACTGGAAACTTTACTTTTTAGAGTGGTGCTACGTTTAACACACAACATAATACGGGAGTTGTAGTACTAATGTGTACTATGACTATACTTTCTCTAGGAGTGTCACTAAAACAATGTTTCAATAACATTCTAAAAGTATGCATGCATTATTTTCTGCGTAGGCTTGCATTGCTGTCATGGTAGCCCTGATTTATGGAGAATCAGTAATTATTTCATATTTTCGTTAGAAGATCATTTCTAGATGACATATTATTTTAAAAAGTATATCCAGGTTAGCTACTTAGAATAAATAGTCTCTATGGTTTATTTCTGTTAAATCTAACTGTTGCCTTAAATTAAAATGTCCTAGAAAAAACATTTTTGTTGATACTGAGGCTATATATACCACTTGTTTTCAGTATTTAAAGAATAGCAAAACTTTGAAGAATTATAATCATAAGTAAACTTTCAGTGATAGAGATTTGGTCAAAACTAAAACAGAAGGATGATTAGGAGTGCATGTTGTTTGGGTCAGACACAGTGAGTAATGCTTTAAATTAGCATTCTTTCTGTAAGAAGTATCTAATATTATCCAGTATAAATTCATACTGTTGCTTCAATACACATGGTATTAAGTCTTTTAAGCTCTTCTTATTGCAGGCCAATTATGCTCTAGAGTCCCTTTCTCTGCTGGACAGTTGATATGTAAGGTTGAAATGGAGGGCCCTGTCAGTACTGCCATGCAAATTTGCAATGTTTCTTCTTTATTATGTATGAGGGGTTTTATTCCCTTATGTAATTTCTAATAGTGCAACATTTTTGCTTCCTTGTCTGGCCCTTGTTGGGAAGAGTCTGGTGACTAAGATCTCTATTAGGAATTCACATTTCTTGAGGAAACATAATATTCCTGAATGTTATTCTTGCCCATCACAGACCAAAAACTGTAAGATTTTCTTCATGAAAAGAAGATGGAATTTACCTAGAAGATCATTTCCTCAAGTTTGACCAGTCTTCTACTTCTGTTGTATCCAAGTCTTCTAAAAAAAAACAAAACACAAAAGGCACTTCCTGGCTTTGGGCATGCTCATGAGCAGCACCAGCCATAATCCATGGTGAAGGTCTCTCTGGTTCAGCTTGTTCTCTCAGTATTTCCATGCTTGTTTACCCTTATAGCTGAGGGTGGTCCTATATCGCTTTTAACTCAGGTTTAAAGGATTACACATATAGTCCTTCTGGAGACCACACAGGAATATTTCATGTCATGTTGTCTGTTTCCTGCCTGTCATACATACTCTTTCCCCCATGAAGAAGTTTTGAAAAGCTCTTTGGTCAACCTAGTCTCTGAGTCACTTCCAATTAAAATTGTGTCTGTTGTGAATTCTTCTCAGTATTTGCCAACACCATGTAGCATTAGCCGACAAAAGAAATGTTATTTCCAGGTCAAAGAATTGTTTAATTAGAGTGGGCAAACAATGACTGTTTTCTCTCAACTGGGCTCATTTCTGTTCACCTCTCCCCAGCAGTGTCTTTGAAGACAAGCCTGTAGAGCAGAATTTCTGTAATTCTGTTATTCTTCAGAGGACAGATTTGCCTACTGCCATTAGGTTTGATCCATTACAACCACAAAATTCATTGTTTCATATTACAGTCCCTAGAGCTCAGTCCAGCAACTTCCTGAAGAGTTTCTCTGTGTTTGGAGCTTGCTTCAGCAGAAAAGTTTGGAGTTGAGATCCATGTCTAGTGGCTCTCAGTGACAACAGTTTATTGTAACAAAGACAGAAGATCAATGATCCATTCTCAATGTAGGCATAATTTCAGGTTCAGGATGGTGGCTTGGTAGTGGCCATTAGGTATTTGTCAAGAAGCAGTCAAGCTTTGAAACTACAGTGTTTTGCAGTGTGTGTCTTTTCAAATCTGAATACACTGGCTGTCTCAGCCATTTTGCTATTTTGGCTCATGAACAGGAGTTTTGATCAGATGTTCTGATATCAGCCTTCAACTTGACAAGTTGTTTGCTTTGGATATCACTTGACCTGTGCATACAGACAAACGGTGATGTGAGGCTGGAGAGCAGCCCTGCAGAAAGACATCTGAAGTGTCTTGGTGAGTGACAAGTTGAACATGAGCCAACAGTGCCCTGGCAGCCAGGAGGGGCATCAGGGACAGCATCACCAGCTGGGCAAGAGAGGGGATTGTGCTGCTCTGCTCTGCTCTGCACTGCACTCACCTCGAGTGCTGGGGGCAGTTTTGGGCACCACAGTATAAGGAAGATATAAAGCCATTAGAGAGCATCCAGAGGAGGGCTATGAAGATGGTGAAGGGTCTAGTCAGGAAACTATTTGAGGAGCAGCTGAGGTCACTCGGCTTCCTCAGCCTGGAGGAAATCTCTTCATGGTCTACAATCTCACTAGGGGAAGTGGAGGAGCAGGCACTGATCTCTCTGGTGACCAGTGACAGGACTTTAGGAAATGGCCTGAAACTGTGCCAGGGGAGGTTTAGGTCAGATATCAGGAAAAGGTTCTTCACCCAGAGGGTGGTCAGGCAGTGGAGCAGGCTCTCCAGGGAAATGGTCATGACACCAAGCCTGACAGAGTTCAAGCAGCATTTGGACAGTGCTCTCAGGCACATGATGTGACTCTTGGGTGTGTCCTGTGCAGGGCCAGGAGTTAGACTTGATAATCCTTGTGAGTCCCTTTCAACTCAGGATATTCTGATACTATGCAAATCCTTGTGTGAAGACTGTCCCTTTTATTCAGACAAAAAGCCGATCCCTGAAGCTGTTGGTTATGTTTCTGTCAGCCCAATCCCTACCCTGGCAGGCCCACCTTCAGCTTTGTCTGGAGGGCTGGGCCAGCAAGTTTGGGGGTGGAGGAGGCTGTTTCTGTTGCGGCTGGGGCTGGGCAGTTCCCAGCCAGTTCCCGAGGAGGGGCAGGGGAAGAGGGACAGCTCAGGGATCAGGTGTGTGAGTTTCTTTGGGCTACTGCAGTGGCAGGGCAGGTTCAGGTGAACTGGGCTGGCTTTCTGAGCCTGTGATCAGTCCAGTGCGTTCTTGCTGGTCTCCAGGGACACGCCTGTGGAGAGAGGAGGTGGCTAAGCTGCAGGTGAGACACAAGGGCTCTCCTCCACAGCAGGGCCCAGAACTGGCAGGGCTCACTGCTGTGAGTGGAACTGCTGGCACACCTTGGCAGAGGGACAGCCAAGCAGGGGGACTCCTCTGGGCAGGTTCACTGGTCAGTACAGTGCCAATGCATCTCTTGCTTTCTAGAGCAATACCACCCTCTGCACTTTTTCATTCTGACTTTGTTTTGCCTCTGCCTGTTGCTCATGCAAGCTACTCTTGTCCAGGCAGGCCCAGTTTGAGCAAACTCTGGCTCCAATCCAAGTAGGGTCCCCAAGAGAAGACCCAGAAAATAAGAGGCCAGTTAAAGCTTCTGACAGCTGCAGAAGCCTCGGCAGAGTTTTTCGACCAACGACTGACTTGCTGCTGCTCAACAGCCTGACTAGAAATGCTTTGTGGCTGTGAGCTGCCTTTGAAGAAAGCAGGAGCTGTGGGGGGATCGATGACTCACCGTTTTCTCTCACACCACCAGCAGACTGCAAGAGAACACATCAGTATCCCAGCTGGCACAACAACCAGGACTATCACTATGCCTATCATACAGCCTGCTCCATGACAGAAAACACTTTCGATGTCCTCATGGGCATTAGGAACTTGTTTGGTTGTTTCTCCAGCCTTTTCTGCAGAGTAATTCAAAGTGTTAGCCTGTCATCTGCCAGTTTACCACTTGTGAACTTACAGCATGTTTGATATCACCAGAATGTTCTGTTTTCCCCCATTGCTGGTCCTGGAAGCACACTCCCGCCCTTTGTGGACAGGTTGTCCCTCTGAACAGAACTCAAGTGATCAGGAGGAGAGCACAGTGGGGAGCACTGCTGCTTGTCCAGTCACTCCTTTGACAAAAACTCATCAGGAAATTCCACCTGCAATTCTCCCTCTCTGGGCCAGCTCCCACACCCCAAGGGGTTGAAGTCAGGCCCTCACAGAAGACACTTGAACCTTGTTCTCCCTGTCTGCCTTTTCTCCAGCATGGGCATCCCTTGCAACCACTCCCAGGTTTCAGGATGTATCTGCTCATAAGGGACCCCAGCAGAACTGCTCAGTACCTGAGTGTTTTGGGCTTGCTTGAGGAGATTCACCAGCTTTCTCATTCTGTTTTTCTCCAGACTTTGGCAGCACTGCCAAAAAGCAGAGACAGGTAAGGCCTCAGCATGGCTCAGGCATGGAGGATGGTGAGGTTCCCTCTACCTTCCTTGCCCAATATGTGAGTCAGACCTGGACTCAGCTCATGAGAGGGATCCTGCCTGGGGCTAATTTCATGCTTTGGCTATCTAGGTACTCAGGGCAAGCTCTGGGATGAAGCTGCAGAGGGGGAGCTATGTTTGTGCAAGAGTCCTGTTTTTCATTGTCTCTGCAATGAGATCCAGATGTCTTGAACCAAACATGCTTTCAGCTTAGTTACTGATGTGACATGCAAGAGTAGGCACTGAGGAAAGAGCCTGCTGCCACACAGCCATCCTGTGCTGACCATACAACAGCAATTACCTGGCTATGCCAGAGGCTGGCATCGGCCTTGGAATGAGCAACTTCCATTTCACATGAAAGGAAGATTAAAAGGTAAATGGACCTTCCAGCTAACTTACCTGCGGGATTATGCGTATGCTTGATAACTGAAGATCTCCGCAAGCTATCAGCCTCAACATCTTAAAGAAAATTTTTCATTAGTAAGCTATTGACTTAGTGATAGTTATTCTTTCAAAGGAAGGAACATTGAGAGCTCACATGCTCCAGGCTTACCCAAGGGCTCCAAACCATCTTTCTGCCAAGCTGCCAGAGAATCTGCTAGAGAGTCAGCTAGAAGCAAGCACAGAGAAATGTTTCCATTGCGTGTTGGGGTCTTCTGCTTTTCTGTACAGAAGCGTTGGGTGGGGGGGTCAGGTAACAACATGGGAACAAGATGTCAGTGGATTGCCAGAGCTGCAGAGGAGGACATGGGGACTTCTGAGCTGGTAGCTCAGCACTTTTCAAACACAATGTGCAGCAGCCCTGGAGGAGAGATGGACCCTTGGGACTTTATTAACAGGAGAGTGCTCACCCAGAGGAAACCCTCACTTAAGCACCAGAGAAGAAAACACATCGATGAGAAGACCCCACTAGCCCTTGGAGGGCTGGACCAATGCTGGCAGCTTACCTGCTTCCTGTGATTTGTGTGGAGCATAGTTGGCTGCCCCAGGATGCAGGACCATCAGGAGGATGAGGAGGGAGAGGAAAAGACGGTGGACAAGGGCCATGGTTCCCCTTCTACCACACTGCTGCTGTTGCAGTCAGGGATGGGGCCTGAGCCGTTGGTTCTTATGGCCAGTGCAGTGCCATGGAGCTCTGTGACCTCATGGCCCTGTGCTGCCAGGGCAGGGCTGTGTGGGGATGGCATTCAGGATGCTCATGGAGAGCTGCTGGGGCAGTGTGGGGCTGTGTGACCTCATGACACCATGCAGCCAGGGCAGGGCTGTGTGGGGATGGCACTCAGAGTGCTCCTGGGAAGCTGCCCTCCCAAGAAGGGGAACACATGCCATAGGGCAGCTCCACCCAAGGGCTGGGACACAGCTTCCCCACTGCAGGATCAAATATACCTTCTACAAGTTAGCTGAGTGGTGCAGTTGCACACCTGAAGGATGGGAAGCCATCCAGAGGGACCTGAACAAGCTTGAAAAGAATCCTCATGAGGTTCATTCAATAAGACCAGTTACAAGGTCCTGCACCTGCAATGGGGCAGGCCCCTGTATCAAGCTGCAGAAGTGGTGTCTTGGTTAACCAATATAATTTTTAAAATAAGGCTAAAAGAGTATTTTAATAAAATATTGCATTTAGTTGAGTAATTCCGTGTGTAGAATAGGTGTAAGGGAAAAAATATTGTATCTTTTGGGCTTTTTTGTGGTTCAACTATTGTTTTACCATAATGCTATGATACTAAAAACTGCTAGACAAACACAAAAAATATTTCAAAGAACTTTCCAGTTGTATCTCTGATAATCAGTGTCATATATTACAGGCTTTCTTCTAGAAAGAGATTAGATAAATGAAGAAATTCTTCACTAAACATGGTGAGACACTGAAACATGTTGCCCATAGAAATAGTGGATGCCCATCCCTGGTAGTGTTCACAGCAGAGCTGGATGGGGTTTTGAGCAACCTGGTCTAGTAGATGTTCCTACCTGTGCCAGGGAGGTTGGAACAAGATGCTGTTTAAGGTCCCTTCCTACCCAAATTATTCTATGATTCTGTGATTGACTTGGATAACTCTGTCTTTCTGAGCTGGGAGGTGTCCAGGATTTCTATCTGTTGTGTTTTTCACTCAGTCATCCAGCAGATTTATTTTCTCTCAGTTCCCCTAAACCAAATATCAGTCTTAAGCTTTAAGCAAAAACATGACTTTCAAGCACACTGGCAGTTTTGATACTGAAAATTTTCCTGCTTGTTGCCACACTAAACCCTTTTTTATTTTGGTTCTCCTTGCTATCCATATCTTTTCAACCCATGGTGTGTTTGCTGGCTGGACTTATCAGAAGGGCATCTATTAAGAAAAGAAAATGTCTTTATGTGACTGAATGGACCGGTTCTCTGCCTTATGTGACTTTAGAACTACTTTCCCTCATCTTTGTTGCTGTGTCCTTGAATTCTTTATTGAACCTGAAAAAATCGGATCTTACTCTTAAGTAAGATATACTTAGCAGCACTTTTGGTATGTTACGTTCCCAATGTTCTCTTAGCCTATGGTTAAAATTTCTCCGAGGGTGGGTTAAACTGTTCCTTTCCCAAGGGTTGTTTGTATTGAGTGGGATTTGAACTCTTGCCTTCAAATATCTCCGTGGAGGTATGTATTTCTTGTGGCTATAACTATTCTTCACATCAGGAAAATTCAGGCCATTGTGGCCAGCAACTCATATCTAAAATTCTTTAAAGACAGAGAGTATTGGTGGTACTATGCAAGTTTATTCTCAAGGTGGTTTTCTAATTCTGCATTAATTTACCATAACCTCTTCCTTCTCGGGATAAGACCCTGCTGTGCCTTCCTTTTAGTAGGAAAGGTGTCTTTCTTGCAGCTGTCACAGAATGGTTCTCAAACAGTCCCTGGTGCTGGAAGACCCAGAATGCTACCCAAATGAAACATCCCTGTACTAACAGTGTGCCTTCTGGCAGGTCTCAAACTACTGTACTTGCCTTGAAGAATCTCTCAGAAACATTTGACATGTAGTCTACTGAAGGTTCATGTGCACCTTCAAAGAACAGCGTAACACAGTAATAAAGTGTTTGACATCATGTGGTCCTTGACACTGCAATTTTCCAGTCACTATTTTTAAGGGTGCCAAGTCCCAACTCCCAGGTTTTTGAGTTGCACCAAGTCATATCTTGAAGTCACTTATCATCTGAACACAGAAGAGAAGCTATTTATGTACTGGCTAACTGGTGTTGGTTGGTGTGATGCAGCTGTGCATCCCCTCATA
Organism: Cyanistes caeruleus; assembly: GCF_971803275.1. Lineage (NCBI taxonomy): Eukaryota > Metazoa > Chordata > Aves > Passeriformes > Paridae > Cyanistes > Cyanistes caeruleus. Next base: position 14,411,749 of record NC_141703.1, on the reverse strand, counting down.
GCCTTTGCTTTCTCAGACAGACTCCAGAATTCTGCTCCCATATTGCCCACTGCCATACACCATGAGCTCAGCCCCGGGTTAGGGGGATCTGCAGGTACTGCAAGAGAAAATTTTTCTGCCCTTCAGAGAAAATACACGTGTGCACCCACAGTAGGCATGTGGACTGCATATGTTGAAAAGATCTGGTAACTATAATCATACTGGAATCACACAGTGGGGTCTTTATTACTAAAGATGCCTCTGAAAATATGTATTTTAGATCTGGTTTTACTGAAATGCTAATTGTATTTTGTGTAGTGACTTTACTGTGATAGTGGCCACATTTAAGAAAAATATAACAGCTGCACTCTTGTAAAAACAAAAAAAACAATCAAACCCTTATTGAGATTGATTATTTGTCCTGGAAGAGGATCATTTCACATGTGATTTTTTTTGCAAAATTATAATCTAAAATTCATAATGTTATAACCCTGGAATGACTATTCATGCTTTGCTTATTTTCATTTCAGTAAGTCTCAGCAGCTTTGTACCACGACAAAACTTTCTAAGTATCGATCTGCCTGTGGTGATAGAGACATTTTGCAAGTATCCTTTGAGGTATGTTTGTTCTTTTAAGGTAAGAAGGGAACTGTTCAGAATTTAGTGATCTAGCAAAATTTCAGTTGGATGTCATTTTAGACAGGATGCCCTGGAATATTTCTGTAGTGATTTGACATCTTTATCCCATCTCTGCATTGATTATTGTCCATGTGCCAAGCTAAAAATAACTCTCACTTTCTTGTGTTTAAGAGCATATTTTTGTTCAGTGCTTTTTTAACTCTTGAGAGGGTGAGCCTTAACGGATGTGACAAGAAAACTAAAGTAGGCCTTTAGCTTTAGTAGGAATTTAAAACAGAAAAAATAAGATGTTCCTGCTAGCTTTGCAATGTCAGAGTTTTATTATTTTTGTGTCATTCTACTGATCTAAATAACAGCTCAGTTTTAATTTTTTTTCTTCAAAAGAAAAGAAAATAATTATTCAAAAATCAGGATAATTCAGTTAACTCATGCTTAGTAATGAACAGAATTATATATGTACACATACATATAGATTAGTAGACTTGAACGTGGCTAATCTAGGAACCTTAGACACTGAAATGTTTTTGTGTTGCCATAGAATAACTGAACAGTGCAGTTCAGTTTAATAACAAGTCCACAGATTCAGAGTAAAGGTACCTCATAATCTCCCATTTTCTGGGGACACATCGAGGTTCACGCTGCCCCAGCTGCTTTCTGCTTCCTGCCTGGCCATTTAGGATGGAGGTAGGTACTGCAGTTAGCAGGCCCTTAACCTACAGTAAAAATTACCTGCTTGTGCCTCATTCTCATGTGCACACACATGTACAGAAATTCATTCAGCTTTTCTGGCTAAGAGGTAAGTAGGAGACATAGGTCAGATTTCTGTTTATATTCTAGTCATTTACTAGGAGGTGTTTTGGAAAATATTCTACTCATGATTCCATACTTGGGTCTAGAATACCTTCTTAGTTCAGATGTGGTGTGAGAGCTATAACCTTCCTCCAAAACCACACAAAGCAAGCAAAGAAAATGGTGGTTTTGCTGTCTCTTGCTTTCACTCAGGTCGTGAACAGTGCAGATTTAAGTATCCAAATTTACCTCTTAGAAAAAAATTTATAAAGGTAATTCTCTAAAAGGGTATATTATGGTGTAAAACTAATTTTACTCATATAATTTCTGTGAAATGGAATGGCAGCTAGAAAAATAACCCTTGTCTGTCTCTCTCTGCATACTAGAAATCCAATACATATATCTCTATTTTATTTTTTTTATTTTTTTTTTTTTTACATTTAATCAGATACTCTTAATGAACCTTAACTACATTCAAAATCAGGTACCTCATCTCACTATCAGGAGCATTGGCAGTTATCAATGCTGTACCCTGCTTCGCTTTGGATGGTCAGTGGATATTAAATTCCTTCCTGGAAGCCACACTGAGCTCCCTAATTGTAGAAAAACATAACAGAGAGCTTGTTGGGTTTTTGATTTTGCTTGCTGGTAGTGCACTTTTGGCTGCCAATGTTGCACTGGGACTTTGGATGGTGACAGCGCGATAGAACATTGGATTTTCTTCTATCAATTCTCAAAGTATACAGAAATAATGAATCCATTACCTTTTAAAATTTGGTACTGAGATTGAAATAATTCCCTTAAAATGACACCAAAAGAACAATCAACTGGTGGTTGCTGTTTTAATTTAAAACTTTACAACACCATGCCTGTGGTCATGGGAAATCTAATAGGAAAAAGTAGAAGCCTTTTTATTTACTCTTTAAGCATTGTATTAATTTTGGAGAAACTGCATTTTAAGATTTCATAGGAAAAAGTCAGACTTCATTAATTCAGATCTCAAAATAAGGGAATTATTTTGCTTCAAACATTTGTAAAGTGGGAGGAAAAAAACAGTTTTAGTTTATAATTTAAATAATTGTCTGTGTGGGCTCTGATCATTTCTCAATCAGCATAGTTTCAGTGACTTATTTTGGTTTTTTTTAGTCTGGTACTCTACCAAATGGCATTCTAAGAAGCCACAAAGTTTGGTCTCAAAATGGGGAAAAGCTAGGTAAATGCTTACCATGTGTTGATGGGGAGAGAGCAGCCATTTGGGTGAGTGGCTTTCCTTTTCACCTGGCCAAAATGACCGGAGGAATGTTGTCCTCAGGATGTAGATGAGAAGTGCCAATGTCTGCTAAAAATAAAGTGTGTGGGAGGATAACAAAGCCCACATGTTTGCGTTGCTTACACTTCCAGTTGTATATTATCATACGCAGCTGAAGTTTTTTTAAAGGCAATATTTGTCACCAATAGCTACAAGATAACTGAAATTCTGTTTCTGAGTGCTGAAGTATGCTGTGCACAGTTTTCCTAAGTGATGTGTAATGTTTGTGGTGTTTTACTCAGAAAATAATACTGTATTCTACCTGTTCACAGTTGAAAGTGAAACCCATTGTTTTTATGGTGTCTATCTTCTGATGCTATGCATGTAATATGTACAGTAACTCACTGATGGTTTTCTATATTTCAGAGGGTAATTTTCCTTTGCTAGGATTCATTCTGTTCAAACATAGCTAACAAAGATATTTAGCTGAAGCTGGTCTTAGATATGAATTATTTGGAGGAAGAATATGATTGTGACTTGAGCTATTTAAACATTTGGTTTTGCTTTCTGAGATGAATACAGACCATATCCTTGTTCTTGGATGAACAGCGGAAGCACAGTCAGTGTTTTACTGACTGAAGTATGTCTGACATACTTTGAAGCTCTTCAGGTCTGTTATGTTTTGTACCCAATAGGATTATATATTGAATGTCTTGTCCTTCTGTGATATATCACCTAGTTTATATAAATCAGGTTCAGTCAGAGTCTTGCCTCAATATAGGCTGATATTTAAACAAAATGCTCTGGTTTGGGAGCCTAAATATTTGAAATAAGAAATTTTTGAAAAATACCCTGCAACGTCTGCCTCATACAGTGCTCCCCATAGGAGCTTCTGCAGCTCAGAGTTCCTTTGCAGAATGGCCTTTCCATCAGGAACTGAAGTGGACCCTAAGCTCACAGATCCTGGCCTGCAGGGAGTACTGAAACATATATGACAAGGTAAAATAGATTCTTTTGGCACTTGAAGTGAAACCTTGGGTAATTTCAAAGTGGGGCTGAGCCAAATTCCTGGTGTTGCTGCATAGATTTATAACTCTATGATGTTTGCATTTGCCCATTGATGTGTACTTTAGCACAGTAGCTTTCACACTTAGATACACTCCTTTCTTACGATGGTGCAAGCAGTAATGAGAGACCATATTTATTTAATTTGTTATTGGCTCGTTTACATCCCTTTCCAGTGCTGCCACAGGCTGGGTGGGCCCTTGAAGTTCACCTCTGTGGCGTGGCTGGCCCGTGCCTCTCCTTTTCAGTCATTTCAACCCAGGCAAATTGGGACAGGTCCTGGCAGGAGAGAGTAAGTCCTCCAATCCAGTGTGAGCTGGCCTCTTTGGGGACCATTAAAAGTAACACGAAGTGTAAGAAAAAAAAAAACAAACTACACTAGGTAAGTCTAACTTGTCATCACTCCTGGAAACATAGCAGAGGTTTCAGAGTAGCAGTTCTGATGGGCTGCTCTACCATTCCTCAGTGTACAGAAGGACAGGAGCAGCCTAGTCCTTGCACTAGGCCTGGCTCTGAGGCTCTGTTCCAGACTGCTGTCTCACCTCAGTGACTGTTTACTGATTTGAGCTCTTCCTTTCAATGGCTCTGTGACACTTTCCTCTGTCTCATCCAATCTACAGTGCAAAACATTAATTTGCATTTAGAAGTTTTAATGTTTAGTAAGACAGGATATTTAGTTTCAAAACATGTCAAGTTAGATATTTATTCGTGTTGACTACAATGGCTTGGAACAATCCTTTAGCACAGTGCCTCTCATGAAGATGTAGGCAACAGATTTAGAAAAACCCAAAGCTGCTGAATTGACATGCATGAATTTCGTCTGCTATAATGAGGCTGGCAGGCTGTTCCTGGCTATTTAGTGTGCTACCAAAACATGAAGTTTTATCAAATGAAGCTAAAGCCACTTTGCTTTACAGAGTCACTGAAAGCCAAAGTTTTACCAAGTCGAACTTCAGTCTGTGTCTGACCTGATAAGCAAGAAGAGGGTGGAGAAGACATTGGTCATGGCTTTAGCAAAACAGACATGCTAGTGCACTGTAAATACACTAGTTATCTTGTATGGAAGAAAGAGTACTAGAAGTACTTAAAAATAATTCATGAGTCCATTTCTCCACATGCTAAAATTTGGCTGAGTAAGTGTTGATTTATGTATGTACAGGTTCTTTAAATCAAGACTTGAAGCAAACTGAGTGTGAATGGTGAGCCAGCACATCTTTGATTAGTGTGGACAAAGGTGGTACTTAGGTTGGACCACTCTCTGAAGAAGAGGTTGTTCAGTGGATCCATTTAATTCTCTATAATCCTAACACATGGATTACATTCTGATAAGCATGTGCCATACATACACTTACTGGAGGGATTTTTTCTGGCATTTTGGTCATCTATTTAGCAAGAGAAAACACGAAAGTACAGAGTGATTTTTGTGTGTTGGATTTTTAATGGAGTATTTCTGATGTGTGTTTTGTTTCTGTAAAAATAGGAAGTCTTTAAATCCTTCTACATCTTATTCTAATTAGCCCCTCAAAATCTTTAATACGGAATCCATCAATATAATTATAGGGCATATGACTGGACTATGAAACACAGCACTCTTAAAGATTGGATGGCTGCTACTTTTTATGTATATACTATGCATTTTAAATCTGTATCAGATGGAAAAAGTAATGTCTAATATTCAGAAATGTTATACTTAGCTTTTGTTTGAAAATTTCCAGAAAATTCCATAATTATAACCATTGTTCTACTTTGTTTTTTATTAAATTGTTTTTTATATCAGCAAATATTTACATGGCATGTTCTGATAATGCATGATATGACATGCAGATGGCAAACTCCTTAGCATGGGGATGTTACATGCTCTTTGCTAGTTTAGGAAATTAAAAACAGCTTGCTTCTGTACAAATTAAATGAAAGAGGCTTCACTAGAAAAAGTATAGACAAACTTGCAGATTAGTCATCCCAAATTATGAGCCACAGTGGAAAATTTTTTAACTCATCCTTTTTATTTAGAATTAAGCAACCATGTTGGTAGTTCCTTTCAGTGAGAATTCTGCATTGTGGGTATGTGTGTATACATACATTTGTATGACAGATACATACATGGCCATAGGATGGATTAGTGCTTTTTTAGGGATAGCTAACAGCAGTTCTCCTTATTCTGCAATGTAGGCTTTTGCTTTTCTTTTTCCTTCTCTCTGTGAATTCTGTCTGTGGTTTTCTCTGGATTTGAAGATAGAAACTTATGTTTTCTTCCCATTAGCAATTCTTAACTTCTTAATTAACAGAGGACGAGTGATGGGGACATGATGTAACCACAGCTGCATGAGTTTTGTTCAGCTGTTTAAAGTACGTTTCTTACTTTCTGTGAAGCCTCAGCTACAAGCATGATAAACACGGCTTTTTCAGGGCAACTTAAAAAGGTCAGCCTTGGAATCCATCACTCTCTTACTGCTGCTGTTTGTGCTGTTCTGGAGAACTGGGATGAACAAGACTGTGGAGGTCATCCTGAAGAAAGAAAGTTTTCAGGGCAGAACTCTCCATGGCAGTCAGGGTGTTTTAGCCTTCTTTTAACAAGGATATGTTTTGTTCAGTTTAGCACATCAGTATTCCCAGTGTTCCCATAGCTTCCCATACATTTCACATGATGCCAAAGGGTGACCTGTAGGAATATTTTTAAAATAAATTATATGTGTGTTACAAATTCAGAGGTTTCATACTGATCTGGATGTCACTAATGACAGATGAGGAAGGCTTATAAAGCTTTATATAGCCTAGTCTGTATTTAATTGTTTTAAAAATATGTGAGCTAAACTCTAGATATAAGTAGTTGTTTCTAAAATACGCATTCTGTACACCTGCATTCAGACCAATTTCCACAACCAGTCTTGTCTCAGCTTTGTTCTTGTAATCTTGTGAGTAAGGCATCTTGAATCTTAACACAGGTAAGATCCAATATTGGCAAATATTTTATACCTTCTTTATCTTGAATTTCATGTAGCACTTTCTATTGATAAGTTATTTAATGTGGCTGAGTTACCTGGGCATCAATGCAGCACTTGGGAGCATTGCACTGGGGACTGCCAGAAAACAGCAGCTTTGTGACTCCTGGTCTTCGGGCTCATCCACTCCATCACGTGAAGAGCAGATGGCAGCGTTTAAGGGCAGTGAAGGACTTCAGTTTATGGCAGCTTTATGAAACTTTCACACTGCTGACCCAGTGTGAAAGGACAGAAACAAAGAGCAGGATATGACACTGCAATTCCTTTCATTCCGTTTACATTGTCATGAAACCTGAAAAGAATTTGTAATTAACATTTCAGAGCAGGAAGATATGTTTTTCAGCCCTTCACTGAATCATTCAGTGACTAATGGTCAAACTTTTTTCTTAACAGTTTATCATTCCTTTGATAAATATGTGCTGAATAAGTAGCATGGATAGTTTTGGCTTATTTTGTAAAATGGACTTGGATATTTCTCACCTCTGGATGTTCATCCTGGGATGGTTTTTGCAGCATCATAGTATAATTGGTCTTTACTGATACTGGGTTGAAAGTTTAGAGGCTCTTTCCAAGCCATCACTAGGAAAATCTATTTCCAAGTTATTTGTTAATATTTTAAATTAATCTTTTCCTTACATGACATTGTTTTTAGATTTCATATACTCAGTTGATCTTATCTGAAGCCTGTGGATGGAATATGTATTGTTTAGAAATTCACTGTGGGGTTTTTTTTCCTCTACATGGCCTTATTTTTCACACTGACTCACAGCTGTGGAATGTTAGATTTCTAGACCCTTTGTTCCCACTATGCATTGTTCAGGATCATGGGTTTTTTTTAAAAAACGGGGAAAAAAAGAAGGCTTCATTTTGAAAATGTCAGCTAACAAATATATGGAACACTGAATAATGTATTGTGGTTTTGTTTTGCTTTTTTTCTCTATTTAATTAACCAAACAATAAGTATTGTTTTCTATGTATGATAAATGTATCCTGCAAATAAATTCATTGTCTGATTGTTGCTGTGCTTAAGTCTGTTTTTAAAAATAAGGTAGAGTGACATAATTCCTTATTAGTGGCAATTGCCATATTCTGTCATATATTCTTGTTCTCTCCATATGTGATTCATATTCTCTCTCTGGGTACCAACCTTTTCAGGATCTGACCACCTAAAAATAACTATCACTTTTGGTTCCCTTACTTATCAGCTTATAGACAAGCTGTTATAGACAACAGCAAGAGTTTTTGATGCTGCATGTCATCATCAAGGTAAACAAAACCACTGCTCTGGCCAGTCCTGTGAGAAGAACTTAGAATGTCAGTTCTTCAAAGGTGAACTTGCATATGACAACCTTTGATTTGTTTATCCAAGCCAGGCCAGAGCTGGGCACATCCCCTGGCTGGTTCTGGACAGGTTTCCTTGGGTATCCAGGTGGTGTCGGGGCTGTGCCAGCACAGCACACCCGCCTACTTCAGCTCTGTGTGAGAGGGAAGCGTTGTTGCTGTTTCTTGAGCAAGCTCATCTGGGGCCAGCCAGGTTATTTGTTCTGAGAACTAAATCGTCCTTTGTTGCTTATTGGACACGCTGTTACTTTATACAAGCAGAGCTGTTTCAGCAATTGTGGCTTTGTTCCCAGATAAAAGATGACCATGAGAAATGGACACAAAGCACAGATGGACACATTGGTAGGATTTCCCAGATAGGTTGCTATGCAGTTTTTGCAATTTTCTGAATTGTGTTTTTCTGGCATGAGGAAATGCCTCGGGTTTTTTTCCTCTCACCCATGTTAAAGGTAGATGCAATAGCATTTTTTTTTTCCTGAAGCATGTAAGCTTTTAGGAGAGTTCTGAGGTTTTTCAGCTGGTTTTGAAAATGTTATCTTTTACTGTGATGAGGTATGTTCCTCTTGTAGTCTGGAAAAACAATCAATTATATCCTAATGTCATCCTGAAAATGTTGCCTTATTCGCTAATGTAATTTCAGAGTGAAATTTTAAAAGAAATCCTGTATCTATGAATCTTATTGCTGGTAACTTTATAAAGAAAGCTAAATATAATTCTTTCTGTGATCATAGCGGTTTAAACCACCAAGGAGAAGCATTCCTAAACATCTTCAGTAGATCTGTATGCACTAAACTTGCTTAAATATTTAAGTATTTTTATGATCTTTTGATGTGACCTATACAACAAAATACAATTTAAGATTTGATTCTAATCTTAACGTGGTAAACAGATAATTCATAATATTTATGAGACTTAGCTCATAAATGTCTTGTAGACTAAAATTTTCCTCTTTTTTTTACCTCAGAGAGATGTGTTTGATGTTTGCTTTCATACTTTTTCATACTTTTAAGGCTCTGGTGTTGGATATTCTTACCAATTACATATCATATTCTCTGCATTTATGATTAGTTCTAGTTCTCTGTAGTTCTTTGCAAGTATATTAATGGCTGAATACTGTATCACTGCTACTTCTGACCATATTGAAAACACATGGTCCTACATCCTTTTTTATTTCCCCCTCAAAAAAATCTTTCAAACTGAAAAGAAATGCTTTTTTCCTTTTTTTTTTTTTTTTAACATCATCCTTTTTATTTGCTATTGCATTACAAAAGTTCCTGTCCTTTTACCTTTCATGGCTCTTTAAGGACATCTATTAAAATATAACCAGACATTTTTTTGCATTTCCCCAAACCAAGTGAATTTGATTCAGTTGCCCATGCAGGTATCTGGTGTGGTCTGAGCTATCCTAAGGTGTTCTTAAGTTAAAAATCTGACTTGAATGATCATTTTGAAACTCATCCCCCACATGTCTACTTTTGTCTTCTGGTGGATGAGTCTCAGGGTTTCTAAGACCTACACATAGGGCTTCCAGATGTGGGTGAGACCCTACTGGAGATCAAAGACATTCTGGACCAGCTGCTGGATACTTGAAAGGTACCTGAGGGCATTTTGTATCAAACCGGATGCTTGCACGTGGGCAACAAATCAAGCCAAACAGATTCCTTTTCTTCCTTGCATATTTTCTTTTTGGCTCATGAACTACAGTAGATTATGAGGCTTTTCGAGTAAGTATATCTGGCATAAAATTCATCTAAGCTTTTCTGTTTATTCAGAATAGTGTGATCCAGACTGTTGTATAAAAGTCAGGCTAGCAGAAAAGATGCATTCTCGTCCTGCACTGACCTCAGGCCTGGAAGCAGCAGAAATAAGTGTTGCTGCCTTACCTATAGCAAGAAAAAGGAAGGGTGATGTTGTAAGGAGAGCCCCATCAGTCTCAAGCTGTGGAGGCACAAGGCTGTTGTGAAGGGGCTATGGTCATCTCTGCCACGTGCCATGACACTGTTTGAGTGGTTTTTAACGTGAAGGAGAAAAGAAATTAGACTTACAGTTAAGAATGGGATAAAGTCAGGGAAGAGAGTGATAGAGAGAGGTGGTTTGTTCATTTACAGAATCATCAATAACTCCACAATAAGCATTTTTAGTACCTTTTTTTTTTTTTTTTTTTTTTTACATTGAAGCATTTATGGAGCTGACCTGCAACTAGAACTAACAAACTTCCGTTATTGGTAGAAACACATTGGTGGTAAGATCAGAGGGGCGATAAAAGCCTGTCCTCAACAGCAATTCAGGGTGTTCCTGCTTCCTCTCCCTGACTGAGGATCAGGAACAATCTGACTTTCAGTCTGCATGCAAAGTCAGAACTTTTCTCGTCCTGTTTCTACATTCCCCCTTCAGCATGAGTTAACCTTACAAATGCAATTACTAGGAAAATCAATTTTTTGAATGTTTTGCCCCTCGGCTTTGTTTTCATTCCTGCAGCTATTTGAATAATAGCAGATACTTGGCCAAACCACCTGTATCATTGCTGCAAAATCAACAAAGATTATGAACATGCATTATAAACCATAAATTCCTGGGTACTTGCCACTGGTTATACCAACAGATTTAATTTTTTTTTTTTTTTTTTTTCACTTTGACTATTTACTGTTCTTTATTAGATGCTTGAATTTATTCCCTGGAAATGTTTCGGCGCTTGCAGTGCTAAACATGCTGCAGTGCTGAAAGAAGGAAAAAATGGCAACCCCAAATTTTCCTAGTGTGCTTTCTGCAACAAAATTCACTGTTTTGTTTAGTGAACCAACACAGATAAGAATATTTTGTCATAGATTAAGGCTCTGATTATTTTTCCAGCATTTATATTCAAAGGTACTCCTAAGGAGAGCACTTCAGTATTTATCCTAACTGGCCTCTGTATACCACTGACCTCTGCAATTAAATGGAGCTGAACCAGAAGTTGGACCAGAAGTTAAAATGTTACTTTCATTGTTGTGAAAACTTCAGCATATTACCAAATGGTAGTTTTTCATAAAAATGCAGAAACCTATTTTTCAGTTGAGATCTTAAGTAACTGGAAGAGTACAATTTTTTTAAGCTCTTTTTTTTTCTTTCATTTTGATTGAAAATACCAAAAGCCATTCTGAAGAGAACATTTTAGGTCTCACAGGCTTACTTAGAGCGGTTCTCTTTTAGCTTGTGCAAATGATGGTGTAAAAATAAAACAGCATCATTTAACAAAGTGATTCTATATGTGACACTAAATGTATAAATCACTCTGTTCTCATCTATATGGTCATGAAACCAATCCTGTTATGTTCCGATGTAAAATAGCAAAAATAACCCAGAAAATTAATCGTCATGCAAGTTTAAAAAATTGATTTTTATTATTAATTACAAGTAAGTGAATAATTTGAGGGGGAAAGCCCCTTAAATGAAGGCATTCTTCTAGATCAAAAAGGAATTAAAAGGCAAAATAAACATCTTGTTCTCTGTCATGGGTTTGTGTATACACAGAGATATGAATTTGATAAGTACTTGATAGTACTTGATTTGATAGTACTGCTGGCCTGCACTAGCATCAGTTTAGATAAAAGTAATGATTGTTTGTGGCCTGTGAAACATTCAGTGAAGTGAAGTGAAGTGGCACTGTCAGACTCATAAAATGCCACTTACAGTGAAGAAAAGTGGTTGAGCGGCTCTGTCTGGGCCTGGGATGTGAGGCCAGGACAGGAATCCATCCTGCTGTGCTCCCCTGTGTGAGCAGCAGCACCCGCCAGGGCCAGCCCCAGAAAGGCACCTGCAGTCCTTAGCACAGACAGATCTCACTAAGCTCTACTGTTAAGACCTTTCTTACCCTGACGTCAACAGCCCTCCAGAGCTAGCTCAGATTTTTACCCAAAATAGCCCTGAGCTCTTCTGCACATGCCCAGCCCTGGCAACAGAAGAGCTCCCAGTGTCCAGGCTGGGGTCTGGCAATGACATGTGCTGCTCCTCTTGCCTGAGAGGCTCAGTGTAGCACTGAGTGTGGAATTTTATAATCCAACACCCCACAAAATGCAGCAGGGGTTAGTTCTGTCTTTGAAAATGCTGTGTGCTGGGATGGGAGCTGGATACAGCAGATGGGGAATAGCCTGGGTACAATCCAGGGTCTGTTTAGTGAACACTGAAGAGTTTATGTAATATTAATAATAGATTAATTCCAGATCTTGGCCAGGACCTACTTAAGGTCTCCAGGACAGAGCCATGAAGTTTCCAGGAAAGTTTTAAATTGTGTCTTGGTTGTTGGGGGTATTTTAATCTTTGCTATATCTGTAGATGCATAGAAACCATGTAAAAATGAGGATTGCTTTAATATTTGAAAAGCACTTCTGCTTTTCCACAGAATTTGCTAAAATACCTTTTCAATGTTTAAGAAAACATTTTAACTTTCTTCCAAGGCCAGGGAGTGTGCCATGGAAGCTTATGAATAGAAGAGTTTGAAATGGACTGTTTCCTCTTCAACTGCTCCCAATGTCTGACCTTGTTGTATTAGCACCAGTTTGGTGCTGATATAAGCTGGCTGTTGTATAGCTGTAAGGAAAGTCAGCTGTCTGAAGAACAGCTTAACTTATTAGTCAATTTGGCATCTGAAACTAGAAATTTTTGCTTGTGCACCCCAGACTTTGGAATGCTGTCCTGTGAAATCTAACACTGCAGCCAGACAATTAGACCTGATACCAGGAAATTGTAGGTCCAAATTAAACTGAGTCCTTGAAATAGATCCTGAATATGATATGCATGTGAAAACAGAGCTAAATTGTGCACGAGCAATAAGACTTTTATCAATATGAAAACAGGAAGGATTCCTTTCTTCCATTCTCATTCACCACAGACATGGTCTGGCCACACTGACATTAGTGGGAATCATCCAGGCCCTATATGGAGGAGAGCATCGAATGTTAAAGTGAGAGCAGAATAAGGTGGCATGGCCTAAAGTGTCAGAGCTGGACCTACTAAAGGAGGAAAACAGCTGCTACAACCTACAGAATGAAGCAAGGGGCTTCTCTTGTTTTAGTTAATGCATTTTGCAAAGCTCTTTACTTCTGTAATGTCAGACATAGCCCTATTCTTCAAGCACATCTTGTAAAAGTTATTTTGTATTGAAGCATAAGGATGTAGCAATCAAATGGAATTTGCAAGGTTTTTTTGCTTTGGGCTGTAACAAGCTTTCAAGGCTGCTTGTTGATGAACAGGCTGCAGCTATGAGGGGAGGAATTCAGGGACTGAACCCCACCTAGCTTGAGTAACTTGCTTTAGGCATTTGGAAAGTCATCCTAGCCTCTCTCTAGAGTTAACAAAGACAGACATACCACTACAGATAAGCCATCCGAGGAGCACCAGGCTCTGGGGCCGCTTCTCAACCAACATACTACAGACCCAGCCTGGGTGAGCAGCCAGGGCACAGCCTGCTCCACAGCCAGGTTGCAGAAGGACTGCATTAATAGATAGGATTGGTCAGAGCACCTCTACAGGCAGTATAGAATCAAAGAGAATAAGGAGTGTTGGTTCCTATGCTGTGTATTTCCTCTTTCTTTCTTCGGTCTACAGCACATTTATGAATAAAAAGCTTTGTTTGACTGAACACTGGTTTGTGGCTGATTACCGTACTCAAAAGGTAATTTATTCAATATTATTCATGTGCACCACATTCCTCCAAAGAATGTCTTAGAATATGCTCTAAAAATTTTAAGTATTGGTCTTAATCATTTACAATTTTAAAATATTTTAGTCTAGTAACACAGTATCTCTTCTTATGTATGTGTGTGTCTTTAAGATCACTAAAACGTGATGATGAATATTTTCTAATTGCTAGGTATCTAGAGCTAGCTATCTCTTCTTACATTTTAAAGTAACAATTAACATAAAAAGAGTTTAAAAAGTAAACAATAATCCTTAAAAGTACTAATGATGAAGATAGTGATTTAGAAATCAACCTATCTAGAACAGGCTTAGAAATAAGCCAAATGTATGCCTGAAGATAAGCACTCTGAATTACATGTGTGGCCTCACATCATCCCTGTCCACCTCCCACACCATGTATCTCTGCTGTAGATAATAATGTTGTAAATAATCACTTTTTACCTTCAGGATTTCTCACTAGCCTTTTCTCTGTCTTTCTGCCAAGATCAAGCTTGAAGGCTGGAAAGCCAATTAGAGATACAACTTTCCTGTCACAGCTGCCACATTCATTCACTGGAGAGAGACTTTTCACAAGGGTGCACAGTGACAGGACAAGGGGAAAGGGTTTAAGTTGTAAATGGGCGCATTTAGATTGTGTACTAGGAAGGAATTCTTTACTGTGAGGGTGGTGAGGCACTGGAACAGATTGTCCAGGTTGGAGATCTCTCTGGAAGTGTTCCAGGCCAGATTGGATGGGGCTTTGAGCAACCTGGTCTTGTGGGAAGTGTCCTTGTCTATGGCATGGGGGGTTGGAATGAGAGGATTTTTAAGGTTCCTTCCAACCCAAACCATTCTGTGATTCTACGATTATCAGTTTGACACTGAATTCACAACCTGTATTTCTTCTACCTCTTCTACCTTTCCCAGCACCTCTCCCACAGCCTCACTTTGATATCACCTTCTCACTAACAAATCCATAACCACATTGCAGAGTTATTAGTATCTGCCTGCCTTTGTTTTACTTTGTATTACTTTGTCAGTAATACATGATTTTTAAATGAAAAAGTGATAATTTCTCAACAAGCCACTCTATGCAGTCAGGAGAAAGCAAAGGAGGAGCATTGCATCTGTGTTTTACTCTTGATTTAGCTGGGGACTTAATTAAAAAATGTATTTGTCAGACTTTCTGGTTTTTACATGTCTTTAAAAGAAATGACTGTGGTGATATGATTGACAAGGACTGTGTAGAGAATGATGACTCCCTAGGTAATTATGTGTAGTGTGCCAGCTGTGGCAACTATTTGAAAGGCTGCACTTCTGGCCAGAGATTATTAGGTTATATATACCAGGTTACATACTTTCATACAACCTATTGCTTAATGCTTTATCTCCCTTGAGGGCATTAGAGATATTAGGCAAAAACTTGGATTCACATTGAAGGATGATTTGCTTTAGGAAGAAAGATGTTTTTACAGTGAATACGCATTACATGCATCATGTAAAGATCCAGCCAAGATTCTGGAAAGCAATGACTGAATCTGGGTACATTTCTAGAATTCTCAGTCTAAAGGATTTATTTTTCCAGTGCAAGAAAACAGAAAATGAAGTCTTTTAAAAAGAATCAACTTGCACCCCAGGACCATGTTACCACACAGTAACATTTGTGTTTGTATATGTGACTCTGATTTACTTCCCACTGAAAGAAAAAGTAAAATGGTTGGGAAAACTGAAGACAGGTGCTAGTAAGGGCACTAACCATATTATCACACACAATCACACTAGTTTCCTGGACAGCTGAAATAATAGCAGCCTGGTTTAGTGCCTTGGACCAGTTTCTGCTGGGTGACTGCACTTCACAGTAAAGCCTGCAACACATCTGTCATCAAAATTGACAGCACCTTAAATGTGACTCTGAATAGCTAGGGCAGGTGCTGAGAAAATCTCCACATCTGCCCAGGCTTGGTTTTATTTCTTGGAGAACCAGGGAAGTGATGGCTTGAGTAACAGAATATTTCCACCATTAACAAACTGGATTAAGTTTTACAAGACCTGAATTAAACTTTCAGCTCAGCCCATGTAAAAGAGGAACAATAATGTTTTGGTGTTCTGCTGATCCCTTTTATTTTCAGTATTTGGGTCATAAATTCTCTGTGCAGAAACTCCCTTTTCTGAGTACAATGATGTGAGGATATAACTCTTTGGAGAGAGGGGCTCCAAGTAGTGATACAAAGATGGTTGGAAAGCAGCGTGCACTGGAAAAACTGGTTTTTAGAAAAGAGATACTAGGTCTTAAATGTGATCCCTGTCACACAGTCCAAACCCCGACAGCAGCGTGCATTTTGAAAATTCATTCAGTCAAGAAGTCAGCAACAGTGCAAGCAAAGGCAGTTGTAAACAGCAGAGAAATCAGAAACTGACAGAGTGAATATCCTACGAAGGACTCAGCAGGAGGGAATGCAAATGATAGTATCAAACAGAATAAAATATGGTTTAGGAGAAGAAGAAAGGAAGAAAAACTGGGAACAAACAGTGCTGCATTCAGAGCAGGCTGGACAAAAATGGTTTGAATGGGAACATGGAGAAAGCTCAGCTGATTTCTAAATAACAGATAAAGATGCTGAGATAAATGAAAGATATTAAAGTAAATTAAGTATCAAAGAGCTATAGACAGAAGCAGGGCTGGAGTAGCATGCAGCAAATGAAAAACCAAGGTAGTGGAGGGGAAATAGCTGGGAGAGTATTGAAGAATGAGACCTCCAGTTAGCAAAGATTTAAAATGATGATCACAAAAGAAAGAAGAGAGAATGGAACTGAAGGAAGTTGAAAGAGGGAATGGGAGATGGAGAGATGACTGGGACTTGAAACTGAAGAAAGAGTGTAAGGATTAAAGAGGTATAAAGAGACACGGAGATAGTCATTGCTTCTCCTTCATTCAGAGGTATTTTGGGTTTTTTAATTATTTCCTTGTCTACTTATTCATGCAGCACTTTTTATATTTACACCACAGTTGCATTACATGTTTTTAAGATTTGTTATTTCAAGCAGCTTGCAATATGACCTTAGGGGAGGTTTAAGATTTTATAGCAACCTTTTACCTAACCACCACCTCTTCTCAGGAAATTTCCAGTTCATTCCTGCCATGACTGAAATGCTGCATGATAGCATCTTTGCAAAGCCTTTAGAAACAGCATGAGGCCAAAAGCATCTTATTGCTTCTCAGCATTCCCTCAAAAGTCAGTTTAATCCCACATATCTAGTGCTGCAAGCAATTTCAGAAAATTAAACTGGAATTTCCCTATGTGTTTATGACATTGCAGTAACGATAGATTTTTATTTGTAGTTAAATATTATCCTGCAGTGTTTACCAATCAAACATTCAAGGCACACAGGGAAAGTGATTGTGGGCTTGACTGAAAGCCAGATAAAGGGAGAAAATATCATTGATTCAGCTGTGGTTTAGTATTGATAAAACCAGCCCAGAGAATGATTTGTGAATAAATGCGGGCATTTCACTAATACACAGGAAGTGGAAATGCTTGCTTTTAAGGGCTGGAACACTTCTGAGACATTTAACTCCTAAACAGTTTATAAATAGAGGTCTGTGTTGTTTTCAGCAGAAGGATATACTGTAAATGTGTTACTGGAGGGTACCATTCAGACAGACTGCACATAATCCAGGCAGTGGAATATGCCATGCAGGATGGATGGCATATGAATAGGATCTGGCAATAGCACATGCACTATCTCTTAAAGTTGAGCTCCATGAATTATTATAAAGGTAGAAGTGAAGCTTATTATAACCAAAACGTAAGGTAATGCTACTCACAAGATAAAGTTTGACCAGAATTACCTACAAGCAGCAAACTATGGTCTCTTTCCCATCAAAAAGTATCATTTACATTTTGAACAAAACACAGAGAAACAAATTTAATGTGTTTTTATCTTGATATTATTCATGAATGAGAAAGAAAAACAATAGGAAAATGAAAGAATGGTTAAGGCTGGAAAAGACCTTTGAGATCCTCAAGTCCAACCATTATCCCAGTGCCACCACCATGTTCAACATTAAACCATGCCCCCCAGTGCCCTACCCAGATGTTTTTAGAACACTTCCACAGATGGTGACTCCAACACTTCCCTGGCTAGCCTGTTTCAATGCCTTACAATGCTTTCAGTGAGGAAATTTTTTCCGAATATCCAATCTAATCCACCCCTGGTGCAACTCAAAAACATTTTGTCTTGTCCTGTTACTTGCTACTTGGGAAAAGAGACTGACCCCCACCTGGCTACAACCTACTTTCAAGTAGTTAAAGAGAGTGATAAGGTCTCCCCAAAGATTTTTTCTGCAGGCTAAAAACCCCGACTCTCTTAGATGCTCATCGTAAGACTTGTGCTCCAGACCCTTCACCAGCTCCGTTTCCCTTCTCTGGACTTGCTCCAGCACCTCAAATAAATATAATTGAAAGTAAAACAAATTTGTTGCCAAGTGGTCAGTAGTCTAAAACAGTCCTATATGCATGGTAATAATGACCTTGCTTTCTTGTCCAGAAATCAAAGAAATTTTTCAGAGTCCCTTGGGTTTACCCTGCAAAACCACAATCATGTGGTCTCATAACTAGAAGGAATCCAACAGTAGAATTGGTGTCAAGAAAATATTTCCAGGGAAGAAGAATACTTAAAGAATAAGGTGCTTACTAGTGTTTCCTCTGACCATCTTGGCTTCCTCCTGCAGGTCTATTGCAGTGCCTCCCATGTGATCCCATGGGACTTGTTTCCATAGCACTAGGAAGCACCCCAGCAATGCCTGCGCATCAGAGGCACCCCAGCAGCAGTACTCAAACCTGGTTTATGACAGGATAAACTGTTCTCTCCCAGGGCCGAATCTTTTAATCCATCTACATAGTTTCAACGCAGGACAGTGTGTGGGAAAGCTCTGGGTGCTGCTCCTACACTCCTGCAGTGCTGCAGTCAGCAAAGGCTCCACACTAAGTCTGGCTGTGCTGAGCTGCTCATAACGCCAAGGAAAACTGGCCCCATGGACCAGGAGAGCCCTGGGCTCCTTGTGTCAGTGGCTCTCAGTGTAACCATGTCAGAGTGCAATAAAATCTGTGCAAATTTTTTGTGAGAGAATGGAGTCAGGCAAATGCATGATTTGTTCCAAGAAGTCTGCATGACATATTGGTTAAGTTTTACAGCTTTGTTTGACATACCCAAAAGTGGCTGTCACACAGAAAATGTATCTTGTCTTTTCCTGAGCCATTTTTGTTGCAAAAATCTGTTATTTAGTATTTGTTGGTCAAAAAAATGAATTCATATGCTTTCTCATTAGTTCCCACACACTTCCTAAGCAAACAGTAAAAGTTAAAAGGCTGGCAATTCAGTATTGTTTATTGTTACATGGGGCTCTGTCAGTTTGAGTATGTGATGAAGAGAAATACAATAGTGCACAATTTAGAAGAGGAATCAGGAAGAAAATATAATCCAAGAGTTTCATTTCAGCATTCTCAAATATCTTTTTGAATCAGTGTCTTTTGGCATTAGCAAGACACCAGCTTGAGCTCTTTTGGCACAATGAAACACAGGATCATTGGTTATGACAGATGTAGCCTTTAAAAACAGGGCAAAATAGAAAAAAGGTCAGGAAGTAGTGAGCACTCCGAACACAGCAGCTTGAATTCATCAGAATACGAAAACAAGGCCACCATATCACTGCCTAGATCAGAAAAGAAACCTAACCAGGATTTCTAGTACCCTGCAGGTACAACAATACATTCTTTTCTTCTTACAGCTTAACCCCTGCATAGTAGCAATCCCAAAACACTGAAAGCATAGGAGCCAGACCAAACTAAATTACCCACCGCTTGCTTTAGGTCATAAAAGCAACCTTTCTGTCAAGTTTTAATTGAAAAATTAAAATGTTTCCACACCAGAAATTCAAATGACATTACCTATTCACTTACGTTTTCAGTTTTGCATGTCATGCTGGTGAAGTTGGGATTGGGAAATGACAGGAAACAAAATAGCTACTTGCTTTTTTTTTTTTCAGGATTCATGCACTCACAAAAGTAAGACCCTGAATTGATAAACTTTAAAATAAAGAAAATACAATTGCATGTTATTCCATAAAATACTTGAAGTCTTCAGATTACAGAACACTGTATGAATAGCTTTCCTTTGTGTAGCTGAACGATTTTTGTCTATTGAAGCAACTGGCATCTTCAGTGCCTATGCTTTGACATAATTCTCATCAAGAGTTTTATGCTTCTATTTTTGTCCAGAAGAAATTAATGACAACTTGAATTCTGTAAAAGAAATTCTTTTGCTCTGTCTCTTTTTCCAAGTCTGCATTTCTTTCACCATTTTCAGCCCAAAAATCAAAATAGATATGGTACTCAAAATGGTACTGCCTTTGAAAATTATCCTCAGGTGTTACCAGTAGCTGCAGGTTCCACTGGAAATCCCCTTAAAATTTTAAAATCTTCCCTCTCAAGATTTTCACCTCTTACCTCTTCGAAGAAAACCTTCCAGAATTTTGATGCTGGGAAGAAAAATATAAAACCACCTACATTTTAACTTTGTATGTGGTAAGTATTCCTATCTGATTACTTTTCTGATTTTCTTGTATTTGAGGTTAATGTTGCTGGCAATAATAGTCATTATATAAGTGTTGCAGCCAAAACCTCTAAGCAAACTACATGTTATCTTTTGAACAACTGCTCGTTCATTGACAATATCTTTACATGCCATTCAGTGTTCATCAGAAGGTCTTTCAGTTTAAAATTAACAGAGTAAAGAAGAAAACCTAGAAAAGAAATCTAAACCAACCTGCTAAATAACTGGAGAATATATTAGACTGTGTAAGGAATCACTCAGGTCATATAAGGCAAATAATAATACAAGGCAAATAATAAAAAAACTATGGAAAATTTGTGTATCATATCATATACATTATTCACAATAATTTAGAATTCATGAATTTAGAGCTACCTGTTGAATTTTTATTTTTTAAAATATCACAGCTGAAACAGTTTTTGTCCTTATGGGTGTACAAAGTAACAGAGAAAGAAAGTACTGTTACAACCACTTTTTGTGTGGAATAATCATTAGCAACTTGAGAATTAAAACACTGATCTGCTGACTCCTAACCCACTGCTCTAGTTTCTCTCAAAGTATCAGCTGAGACATTTTAGTAAAGACTGAGCTGGTAGTAGTGGGGACTAACTTCTGCAATCAGTATATCTCATCTGACAAAACTTCTGAGTTGCAAGGACACATAAGTTTTCTGATGTTTACAACAGGCTGTTTTAGGCTGAAAATTTTTATGTCAGTTCCAAAAGGCACTGATGTAATTACTGCCAATTACTACTTTATTGAGTTCTGGTGAAGTTTTGGTAACAGATTATTAACAGCATTAATAATACATTATTATTGTATTACCTTGTTAATGGGATCAGTATTTTAACGTAGGTTTTGGAGGATTAACTACTAGACTTTTGTCTGTTTCTCCAAATTTGATTTATATGTTTTAGTTCTAATTGATCAATAACTTGGGATTATATTCTTAACTCTACATTTTGATTTACATTGCCTTTAAAAAACATACAAATTTATCATTAGATGTTACCTGACAACTTAGAGGAACTGACTGTGAAAACCCACAAAGTTTTCCACAACTTTCAACTTTTTTTCTGTAGTGTTATTTAATGAACTCAAAGATGGTCTGACAGCAAATAAAATGAGATCATGGCCACCTGAGTTGGTCAGTATTATCTTGCTATATTGTTTTTTCCCCTGCAAAACTCCTCTCTCTTTCCTAAGCACGTGCTGTTTCTTATTTACAATAGAAAATTAAGAAGTTTGTGAAAAAGTTTCTGCTAAGGAAAAAACTTGAAAAAAAGTAATCATGGATCTCATCCCCACACGGCAATTCTTATTTCAAGTTGAGAGTATCTCTGAAGAGAAGGAAATTAATTCAATCTGTTCAAAGCACTCCACAATGTGGAATTCACCTGAACTGTTCATAGGCAACAGATAGAAGCAGAACACATTTTATCTGATCTGGCTTAAACTGCAGATGAGATGAACTACATCTTAAAACTGGCTCTCTGCTGTTTCTGAATGCAGTCAAGACAACCAGATCAAATACATGCTTCTGGATTGTAGACATCTGAGTTAGAGGAGATGAGCTTCATGAGCAGGGTGCACAAGAGAACCTGTGCAACAGCTGTTCTGCTCTGCCACCTTGGCCTATTTACACAGGCACCTTTCTTTAATCTGGAAATCCCTTTGCAGAAGAGACCATTTTCTGACTTGGAATTCATATTGCTCTTGCAATTAAAAGGCTCACTCTTGACAGGCATAATGGTAATACCTCGTCTCACAATAAGAGAGCTGAACTTATCAATAAAGCAATACCCCTTATAGAGTTCTGAAGTTTATGACGTAATTGTAGCTAGTGTGAGTTATTAGCAGGTATTTAAGCATTGTTCATTCTCCTTGGTTTTATATTTTGAATGCTGTTACATACAATTCTGCCTGGAAAGTCAAATGACCAGGTAGAAAAGAGTATTGGTCTAACCCTGTCTGCAGTGCACCAAACAAATACTGACATTCTGGCTTCCTCAAAGGTAGTATTAAGTCTGTCTTTGACTTCAGTGGCAACAGAATTTCATGTAAAAAGCCCTGAATCCAGTATATAATACAGATATGAGAATAAAATTCACACTATCATTTATCAGCATTTCTCACAGAATGCATGCTGAGGTATCATCACTCAAAAGAGAATTAGAAAAGGTAACTAAAAGGAACAACTTTATGAGAAATAATACTGTAAAAAATGCATATAAAGTACATATTATTGATGTCTAGTTAAGGTAAATCATCTTTTCTATTGTGCCTTTTTTTACACTCCCTGTCTTTTGCTCATCTGTTCTACTGCCTTCATGCGGTCTGGATGAATTCACTACTCTAATTTTAATCAATTTACCATCCATTCTTTGTGTAGCAATTCCCTCCCTCCATAAAAAAAAAAACTTTGATCAGAAAGAATATTATTTTCTTCATGTTATGGGAGGCTAGGATTACAAATTATTACCTCATGTACATTTTCCCCTAATATAAAGAGTTTTACAAGGTATAAAAGAAATTATTTCACCCTGATCAGGTTGTTTACAGTTTACTATAATATTTACATTTTTTCAACTGTAGCAGCTAATGTTGGTCACAAGAAAGGAGAATGGTGTCCACTGGATGCAGAGTGCTGTGATGAAAAAGAGGGAATTTACCTATTCAGTGTGTTTTCTGATATCTAGGAGATATTCTCTTCCTGAAGGCACCTGCATACCATGGGAAATTATAATCAATAGACAGGATACTGTAACTTGAAAGGATTGGGGAAACTTGTGCATTGCTGGTTTTGTGACAGTAGTTATTAGGAAATATAAGCCAAAGAAGGAGAACAGAAAAAAAAAATAAAAAAAATTACCCAACCACACAACTGAAACTAGCTTAATATAATAGAAAAATTATTCTGTTGTATTGCTGGTGGAAACAAGGGCTGTCCTGAAGTCCCAACCGTGTCACACAGAGCCACCCCTAGCACTGGTTATCTGACCTCACCTCAGCTTGCCGTCATTTGCTTTGTGTGCAGGGAAATGAGGCATCAGAAACCAATTTTTTCTGTTACGTTCTTTTTGATTGTGAGCCACAGGTCCTGTCCTGTACTCTGTAAGTCACCACTTGGGAGTGGTTTAGGTATTCTAACAAGCTGATGCAGCCATCAGATGTAACTTCTATAGTTTAGGTCATAAAAGAAGACTAGTACTGGCAGGCCCTATCAATGCCTGAGGAGATGCATCCAGACAATGTGACAGGCATGATAGAGGGTGGACAAGCCAGGCAAATCCTTTGGTTGCTATCCAAGATTATGATCATCTGATGTGGTACTGGGAATCACCTGATGAGCTGCCCATGGGATCAGATGATTACTGGGGACAAACAGCAAATAGGGGAGATGATCTGATAGGAGTTGTAAAAAAGGTTTCTCAAAGGCTATTTTCAAACACCAAGAGGGTCTTCTTATAGGATATAATTGTTCTGAGAGATGACACAGATGTTAAGGAAAAGCTTGATCAAATTTTGTGCATCACGTGGTGAGTTCACAGGCAAGATTGTGGTTGGGATGGAAAAGCAGTGTTCATCTAGCCTTTCTTTGTATTTAGTTTGGGGGTGGGTGAGGAAATACTGATTAGGATTCTGGGGAATTCTGTTGAATGGTCAAACATCTATAGAAAAACACAGAAAGAAACTCTGTCAGGTCTGTGGCATTTTGGCAGTTAGGAAAAAAACCCAACCCCAAACCTCCCATTATGCAGATTAGAGGTACAAGGTGGGCTAAGCTTAGAGGATGCTGCTGGGAAGGAAAAGGTAAGGAAGGGTCTGTAAGTGGTTTCTGTGACTACTTCCCAGTGTTAGCAAAATAATTAATTAGCTCCTGTCAAGACTGAAACCTGATTAGTGAGTGTTTTAACACAAGTAAGATGTCCCTGAAGAAAATGTGCAGGATGACCAGGACCCTGGCATGACTGGACTTAAGGTCTCACCTCCATGGTAAAGAACCTCTGCCCAAAGGGAACAGACTGGAGTCCATCTGGACCAAAGGAAATCCCAAGGGATTTAAGTACTCTGGCTGAAATCCAGCAGAGGATTCTCAAAAAGCAGGGAGTATAATAGCTGCTATAATTTATGGTAGCACTTATTTAAGTAATTAACTCTTATCTGAGTTTGCTAACTTCCTGAAATTGTTCTCTTGTTCTGTGAGAAGTCTTACATCCTATGATATAATTTGACTCTCCAGGGTCTTTCTTTGCAGAATTAAAGGAAAAAAAAAAAAAAAAAAAAAAAAGGAGAAAAAAGAGTCTTTATTCATCTTGTAATCTACCTGAGTAAGTTTCCTGTTGAACTCAATAAGCTTGTTTTTAAAGTTAGAGATTTTTCTCATAATTTCCAATAAGATGTAGGCTCCACACTGCCTAAATTTAATTTGAAATGGAAAATTTTCTATCTTTTTTTTTAAGCCTCTAGAGTTATGCCCCAGCAAGCCTACATATTAGATAGAAAGCATCCAAGAGAGGGGGAATAAACTGTATTTGTTTTAGTAAACAGTAACATGCTCAGGCTCAAAAGTAAAATAAGAATTAAAGTAGTAAATTCATTACAATAATCAGTTCTAGTTTTCTTAGCTGTATTAAACAGTTGTTCACCTCTAGAAAACATTAATTTAATCTTATATAATAAGATAATGCTGTTTCACAAAGTGAATTTCATGTTTGGTCACAATTGTGATACCACATTGTCACCTCAAATAATTTCTAAAACAACCATTAACTTACAAGACCCTTTCCCATCCCATCCCACCAATGTTTTTCTAAAATGAAGTATTATCTTCCCTCTCCTCCCTCTCAAAATTTGCCATGACTTCTGTCAATAATAAGCAAATACTTAAGTACTAGAGCTGTGTTCAAAAAAAGAAAATTCCTAGGCAAAAACTGAGCCAGATATACAAAAAGTGAAAATGATGAAAGCATTTCCAGGGGTTTGCACCAAATTCTACCGCTCTTCTGTTTGCAGCTTCTGCTTTTCCCATTTTTGTGCTATCTTCTTGCAGGCACTTTAGCTTGGGGTTATATGTTTGCACATGTTATTCTGCTTATTTAATTATGTTGCATTAATGTTTAACAACACTTTGAACATAGAGAACCAGGCATGGAGAGAGAATTCATGTGTATGTACATTTTACATAGATATGTTTATTTTCAAGGTTTCAATTAGTATTGTGAGATGGCCACATTATTCCCAAGTGATAGAGCCATGAGATATACAAGTGTTCCTAAACAAGGGCTAACACAACCTTTGTGAACTCCTTTCTTAAACACGTCATCACTTTAGAAACTTTTTAGCCATTCAGGAAAAAAAAGTCTAATATTGTTAAGTAACCCTAGTGAACCCTAGGCTGGACTCAGAAGAACCTGAAGTTAATGAATTTCTGAACTGGTTATAAACGTGGCTAAAAAAAATTACTTTTCTTAAAGGATGTTTCTTAGCTGTGATTGAAGAAGAAGCTGGGTTTAACTCTCATTCCTGAGGTGAACTTTGGATTGTGGCAGTTGTAGGCGAAATATTTTCAGAACAATGAACAGAGGTGTATGTAGTCAGAGAGGATGAACAGGGAGCCTGTGGTTAAAAATGCTATTACACCCTGCTTAAAAAAACTTGAGACTTGAAACACTTGGTATTTCAGCCTGCTGTGGTCCTGTGTGAAGAACAAAGGTTATATAGGTAAAACACACATCTAGTGCAGATTACTGCATACTGTGCAAAGCCTTTGCAAGATTGTTCCCATCAGTTGGTGTCTTTTATCTAATCTAGTCCAATCTACCTGTAGAGGGTATGGTTTCTGCCCTTGATTTTCAGCACAAAGCTTTTCAAACACCGCTGCCTCGACCTTATTTTCCCCATTTCTGCAGTTTCTACTAGTTTCAAAATACTCACGTAATCTCACACTGAATAAACTCTTTCCAAACAGTCTGTGCTAATCTTAACAATGTGATGTCATCCAAACTCCACAGCATTTGTGAAACATGTTTTAATATTCCAGATCTTTTGATCTTGTCTCATAAATCAATCCCTTCATCCCTTTAATTATTTTAATTGCTCTTTTAAAAATTCCCTTCAGTGTAATTTTCCAACAGGAAGATTCCCAAAAATATCCCAGGCATGACCTAGTTAAGTAGTATGCACTGAGTAGTCATGCCAAAGAAGTGGAAGATAGTTATGTTAGTTCCTTCCTCAGCTATGAGATCCTTCACACAGAGGCTTAAATTCTGTGGGCTTTGTTTTTATGCTTTTCTGTAAAACTGTATGTAATTCACTGTTTGCTTTCACTCCTACATATTGATACTGCAGGTCTCTTCCTCTTGTTGGATGTTTTCCTACACCTCTACCAAAGTTTCCAAGATGGACCTCTTCTTCTTCTTCTTTTCCACCCTTCATTGAATTTGTTCATGTTGTTTTGCCAGCTTTCCCAGTTCCACCTAACCCAATGAGCAGCTGCAAAGCCATTTATGGATAATAACTGTCCCTTAAGTCAAAGTTAAAGAAAGACTTCATACTGTTCTTTGTAATGATTCATTAGCCTTTTCAGCTCTTCAGCCCACTATGAAATCATAAAATTCTCATCATATAAAAAAGGAGACAGTAAGACCACTGTTCTTTTTTCCATGGCAAATATAATTAAAAAGATGATGTTTCAACTTTCTCTAAGTGCCAGTCTGAAATGGTTGGCCTTAAATTGCAAAACAAATGCCAGGAAAAGATTTGGATGACATATTGATGTTCCTTTTTTATCCCTGTAAACCCAGGAAAGTTGTTCATGTGTATGTAAGGTTATAATTTAGCAAGGCACTTGGCACATATGAACAAACACATTTGAAGATACTTAGGTGGCAGCATCACTATTACCTTCTTCCAATTATTCCACAATGGAAAGACAATGTAATAGGTTGAACAGAACACAAGGTATTGCTCCCACTGAAGAGAGTAAAAATCAATCCAATAAGCTCCTTTGTGGAATGAGGTAACTGAAATCACTGCAGCAGCCACAAGCAAAGGTGAGAGATGTAAGAGATTTTAAAGAGCAGGGATTTTACTGGCTGTCTTGTGGCAGTTGCATGTCTGGAAAAAAAAAAAGTAGAGAGAGATTGAAGTTGGCAGCAAGGAGGCATTGATTTTGGTTGTCAAAAAAAAAAAAAAAGAAAAAAGAGATAACACTAAGAAAAATCAGAATTCCTGATGGAATGGCAACAAGGATACACAAACCACCCAAACAGAATTATGTAATCCCCTATAACATCCAGGACTGGATCAAAGGCATTGAATACGAATCTGCAAAGCTGTATATTTTAGCTAATTAATCATAAACCTCCCCCCAGCCTCTCATGCATGAGCTGTGTCAAATGAAGACCATCTGAAGAAAGTATAGTTACAACAGACCTGCAGATGTCTGTATATCTTCTCATGCACATTTCCAGTGAATGTTTCTGATTTGTTCAGGGTGCTTGTGTGGAAATATACCTGTTCAAAACAAGGATACTGTAAGTTTGCCCTGAAAAAAAAAACTTATCGAAAGTTATGGAAATAATCATGGTAGCACATTAGATTACACACTAACAATTACTTGTAAATCTCTTCATTGAATTGTGGAATCATGTGAAACCATTGATGCCATGGTATTGTGAAAATCCACTCTCATTCATGCAATAAAATTAAAGGAATTTGCCAGCTGGCAAAGCTCCTAGTAACCGACACAGCCAAACATCTTCTCTTGTTCTTAGCACTGGTGAAGCCACACCTGGAGTCCTGTGTCCAGTTCTGGGCCCCTCAATTCAGGAAGGACATTGAGGGCCTGGAGCGAGTCCAGAGAAGGACAGTGGAGCTGGGGAAGGGTCTGGAGCACAAGTTTGATGAGGAACAGCAGAGGAAGCTGGGGTTGTTTGGCCTGAAGAAAATGAGACAGAGGTGATCTGCTATCTACAGTTCCCTGAAAGGAGACTGTAGACAGATATGGCCCAGTCTTTTCAGCCAGGCAGCCTGCAACAAATGAGATGACACCAGCAGTCTTAAGCTGCACCTGAAGAGATTTAGGTTGGACATTCGGAGGAATTTCTTCACAGATAGGTTAATGGAATGGGCTGCCCAGAGGGGTGGTGGAGTTACCATCCCTGGATGTTTCTAAGGAAAGACTGGATGTGGCACTCAGTGCCATGGTCTAGTTAACACGGTGGTGTTCGGTCACGGGTTGGATCTGATGATTTCAGAGGTCTTTACCAACCTAATTGATTCTGTGATGTTGTGATTCTGTGATCAGTCCTGTAGCCAACTACTTCTGGGTACTATTTTTCTGGGCTTGTAATTGCATGTGATTAATGTAATTTGTGGCTTCAGCACGCTGTTTTACAGTTACCCGTTATGAATAAAAGAGACTTTAAACAAAAGGCTTTAAAGACTCCCTGGTGGCGGTTCCTCTGCAGGGAGGGACAGCGGGCCCCTCCGTGCCCACGGCGGGCAGCAGGTGACAGACAGAGCCCCATCGCTGCCGCCGCCGGCAGCGCTCCGCGGTCACCATTAGGTCTCCGGGACACCATTAGAGGATTTCAGGGGGAGAGTGCGGGTGAGCCGCTCCCCCGAGGGCTCCGCAGGGCTCTCCGGCCGCGCCGAGCGGGGTCCCTGGGCCCGCCGCTTCCCCCGGCCCGCCCCGGCCCCGCCCCGCCGCGCTCCCCCCCCGCGGCGCCGCCGCAGCCCCCGCGCATATAGGGCCGCTCCGCCGCACGGGCCGCGCCGCCGCCGCCGCTCCAGGCATGGCACAGGGCTCTACCTCACTATGGCAGCAGCAGCAGCAGCGCGGCACAGCACCCTGGACTTCCTGCTCGGCGCCACAGGTAACCAGCCTAGAAGGCGGCGGGGGAGTGCGCACCTTCCCCCCACCCCGTGTCGGTGCCTCGCCGGGGCCGCCGAGGATGAGGCCCGCGAGGGTACTGCCTCCCCCCGCCGGTCCGTGTTTGTCCCCCGTAGCCGCCTCTGTCCCTGGGCAGGCGGGGGGCTCGCTGCGGCCTCCTGCCTAGAGCCCGGGGGGAGCCGGCTGGGCCGGGCTGGGGCGGACATGTGAGTTCCCCCGGCCCGGGCGTCGCGGCGGCTCCGGGCGGCCTCAGGGCGCGCTTTCAGCGGGGCCCGGGGCGGCGGCCGGGAGGTGCCGAACCGCAGGGCCGGGGAAAGGGAAGGAGAGCCCGGCTGCTGGCGAGCGGCCGGGCCTGGGTACCCTCGAGGCCGCCCCGGCCCTGCGGCTGCACTGCGCTTGAGGCGGGTGCGACGAACCGGGCTGGCGGCTGGCGCCGAGCGAGGCGCGGGTGCGGTGTCAGCGCGGGGCTGCTCGAACCTGGTGCAGGACGCGATTAGCGCTGGAGCGCCGGGCTGTGGCAGGGCCCGACCCCGCGGGTATCTGCAGAGGGCACGTTCGGGCCGAGAGCTGCGGCGACAACCACGTTTCCCGGCGGCCGAGCTGAGTGGAAAGGTTTGATGGGGGAAGGGGGGGAGCTGCCGTGGGCGCCAAAGCGCCTCGCTGAGTGCTGAGCCAGGCCGCGGGCTCGGTGTGGCCTTCCCGCTCCCGCCCCTGGGCCCGGCTGGCCTCCTGTGTCGAACCCCTTTCTCCTTCCCGCTTTGGTGTGAAGGAAGTTCCCTGCATCTGCAGACAAAATCTGTTAAAAGCTTGGTTTGGGAAAGAGGTTCCTGACCACAGGGGCTTTGCTGCGAGCTGTGCCCTTTGTGGCATTGCTGCATGTGCGCTTCGGAGAGCCGGGAGCAGGGAGGGGAAGGTGTTACTCCCAAAGAGTGTGCTTTAGGATAGTGCACTCTGGTTTTCCCAGTGAGAACCTTTCAGTTTCTCTTTCACGCTAATTTTTTTTTCACGGCAGGTTAGCAACTTTAATGGTGACGGACTGGCAAATGAGATTGTCCTGCTATATTCCTTGCACCTTGTGCTTGACTAATCTAGTATGAGGAGAATTGGTAAGCTAGACTAGTAAAGACCAGCTTCATAGAGACTAACCAGCACCCACAATGACCTCTTTGCCTCTGTAGTTCCCTGAGCTGTCATGAATGCAAGAGTTACATCAATATCTGATTTCTGCAGAAGGGTCAGAATTGCCAGGGATAAAGTATGTGTATTGAAAATAAACCATAGGTATGTTAGCTCCTCTGTGATATAAAAAGCAATGCTGTTAATTAGAGAATGTGATAAGGATCTTAACTATTGCTTTGATTTTAGGTAGGCTTTTCCACTTGCCTTTACTTTTGAGGACAGTCTCTGACCAAGATGGATGTACCTAAACAGGGATGGGTTGATGTAGAAGTGTTGCTATGTAGATCAAAGGAAGGAAGAAGCATTTTTCTCTTTTTACATTTTTCTCAGCAAAACAGACATCTTCAGTGAGGTATGAAGAACTTTATTTTAGCTGTGACAGCTCAGTAATTGGTTTGTAATTTTTGTGGAGTTTTTTCTCTCATCTAGTTTTTATGGTCCAAAGCACAAAGAGTCATCTAAATAGAAAAAAAATGGTGAATGTGTATGTGTAGTTTGTGCTACAGGAATTAAACCTTATAGCTTAATCATAGATTGTCAACTAATTGAGTTTTTTTTCCTCCAGATTAGGTGGACAATTAGACATCTGAATGGTCTGGAATACCATGAAATGGCATTTAGTAAAATGAAATGTGTGGTTTTGGACCTTCAGATCTTGTGAGGATAACATGTTATTTCTAGGTCTCAGCTAAAGCTGTTGCATCTTTCTCCATTCTGGAGATGGCAGAATCTATAAACTTGGTAAATACACACTCCTTTTTCCTCAGAAGATTAACTGTGTCCTTGTTTTTGACAAACGTGTATTTTTGTATAGGTATTAATATAACAGAAGTTGCCAGCTTATCATGGGTGGGTTAAAAGGGACCTTAAGGGTTATCTACTTCCAACCTCCCTGCTGTGGGCAGCTACAGCTTGAGCTAGGTTAAGTTGCACTGTACCCCATCCAACCTGGCCTTGAACGCTTTCAGGGATGTTGGATCCACGTTCTCTGGGCAGTCAATCCCAATGCCTCACCACCACTACAATAAAGAATTTTTTCTTAACATCTAACCAAACCCTACTCTCTTTCTGTTTGAAGCCATTTCCCCCTTATCATTTCAGGCTCTTCTGAAAACGTCTCTCTCCAGCTTTAAGTTCCCTTCAGGTACTGGAAGGCTGTGATTAGGTCACCTCAAAGCCTTCTCTTTTCCAGACCAAACAATCCCAATTCTCCCAGCCTTTCCTTGTAGAAGATATTGTCCATCTCTCTGATCATCTTGGAGGCCTCCTCTGGACTTGCTCCAACATGTCTTTCTTGTGCTGGGACCCCAGAGCTGGAGGCAGCACTGTAGGTGGGGTCTCAGCAGAGCAGAGGGGCAGAATCCCCTTCCTCACCCTGCTGTCCTTAGTGCTTTGGATGAAGCTCAGGACATGGTTTTTTGGGCTGATCTCTTTGTCTGTGTCATTAATGAAGATATTAAATAACTGGTGCCAGCATGGACCCCTGAGGGGCTTCTCTTCTTACTGATGTCCATTGGGACACTGAGCCGCTGACCACGACCCTCTAGATGTGACTACCCAACCCCCTTTTTATGCACCAAACAGTTCACCCACCGAGTCCAGCTCTCACCAATTTAGAGAGAAGGATTTTGTGGGGCCTTGTGTCAAAGGCTTTGCAGAGCTCCAGCTAAATGGCATCTGTACTTTGTAGGAAGGATGTACAATAGTTTGTTTCATTGCAATGCATCTTGAAATAACTGTAAATGGTAATGGTGGGGTTTTTTTTAAGAATCTTCTTGGTCTGAGTCATTATACATTATTTAAGTAATCTGTATGTGTTTCTCACTGCTCACTTTTAACATAGCAGCTATCCCAAGGCATCATTTTAATTGTCTACCATCAAGACTGAAGATGATTATGAAGGCTGAGATATTAATAGTTCTCTGTGTTCAGTTTGTTACTTTGCTCTCTGGTATGCATGACTGGTTCTCATCCCCAGTCTTCTGAAGTTCTTTTTGAGTAAAGGATGGAGACTGTCACTGGCAGGGAGAAGACCCACAGGACACAGCTCTGCATAAAGAAAATTGGATTTTGTCATGTCATACTTGTGCAGCTATCAGCAGCTGCTTGTGCTGCAGAATGCTGTGGGTTCTGGTGGGTTGTTCTCACTGGCTGACTTCCTCAGCACTTTACAAACCCTTTCAATAACAGCCCTGGTTTCTTCTGGCAGTCCAGTTGTCTTGGGGTGTTGGGACTGTGGAGCTTGTAATGTACATTCTTCAGGACTCATACCCAGCAAGGATCTTGAGAATCATAACTCTTTCTTATGTAGCCATTTCTTATTGTTTGCAGTCTTCACTTGCATAAGGTTGTTGGAAATGCCAGCAGTGTCAATAAAAACGTGGGTCTGGGGAGTTAGAGAAAACAGGTCCTTTTGTATTGGTTTGAGATGGGGAACACAGTACTGCCTGGGAAATGGGATTGCATGAAATGATTAAAGCCATGTAGTTCTGCTAAAAGCTGCCAGTTTTTTTCAAACTTTCCAGTGAATTTTATGTACTACAAAAATCTGTATACTAGTCAAAAAATAAAGGCCCTTTTGCCTATGTTTATAACTATTTCCTCTAATTAGGCATCTCATTAGTTTTTTTAAGAATAATGAGTCAGTTAAAAGTATAAGTAGGGTGAATCTTTGATAGCTGGATAGCATAGCCTGAGTCTTAGTGATGGTCTTTTCAAGAGCTGATTAAATTAGCAACTCCAGAGCTCAGCCCTTTGAACAGAAGTATTTTGCTTATCTGTGACCCTGGAGATAGACACTTTAGCAGGCAAACAGCATGGTGTTCCCTATCCTAAAATACAAGACTACTTCAACGTTTATAAAAATGGACACAGCTCACTGGCCTTCTTTAATTGGGACATAGAAAGCTTTAGTTGTCTTTTTGTTAGTCAGAAGAGATGAATTTGAGACTCCTCAAGTTACTTAATTTGAGGACTTTATTATGAAAGTATATAGATATTTAATGCCTTATACCTGTACAGAGTTGATTTTAGATTTACTTTATGTTGTAGATATGCTTGCACATGGGAGTTTTCCATCCATGAATGTGTCAGCTAAGCTTAGTTTTCTACGTTGTTGTGTATGGAACTGATTAATGTTCTTCAGGTTTCTCTAAGGGCAGGATGGGAGATAATATGGAGACTCTTGTGATATCTTCAGAAAGTTGCTTTGAAGGCAAGTTAGTTGGAAATCAGTTTGAATTGTTTCCATGTTTGCTGTTTGGGATTAATGCTAGGGGGATTATACATAGTTCAGTGTACATGGTACAGTGGTACAAACTGGTAGTATGGGTTGTGCCCATAATACTCAGGGCCAGGGAACAGATGAGTGAGCTGGTGTAGGAGAGCAGTGATGATCTGAGCTGGCACAGTTACTGCTACAACAAATCCTTAGGAAGCTCTTGGATGAATTATGCACTCTGGGAATGCTGGGATTGGAGTGAGTGCAGGTAAAGCAATGCTTAAATTTAAGAAAAAATTTAGGAATGTGTGTGTGCGCATGATCTGTTTTTCCTCAAATTAATGTTTCCAAGGAGCTAGAAAGAAGAGAATGACCTTTTTTGGGCTGAGCATCCTCTGTCAGTAGCTTTCTTCCTGTCTGCAGGGCTGGGTCTATTTCTCAATTCTGACACAGCAGGGAGGAAAAATCTTAACTATCAGGTGTTTTGAGTATCTCTCCTTAATGCTCTTTCAGTATTGAGGTTTTTACTTAGGCTATCAAATTGTTAAATATTTGAACTGAATGCAGTTAAAATAATATTTTCATTCTTGTCTTTGTTTGGATTGGAAGTCTTAATGTTCTTCATGGAGCAGTATGAAGGTTTTATGTGCTTATTTTTGGCTGTGCAGATCTAAACTTTTGAAGGGGGAGATGACTTGACAAGGTTTTGAGTTTTACAGCTTTTTAAAGCCTTTTTGTTGAGTTTCCTTACTTGAAGAACTAATTAAGAAAATGGGTTTCTGAAAGGGTAATCTCCCAGCAAAAGGCATGTTCAAGAGAACTAAATGCTGGGGGTGTTGGGGTGCTGTATTGGCTCTTTCTTGCTACCATCTCTGAAATATGTACACTAATTTCCACCTGGGAAAATGCTGCATGAGTTCAGTTGCTTGTGTGTTTTGAACAGTGTCTTGCTGTAGTAAAGACAATTTGGAACTGATGCTGGTATGGTTTATATAGCAGTTAATTGGTGGTTCTAGATGTTGAAACATTGTTCATCCCGTACTAAATGTGGAAATAGAGAATGCAGGAAGAGATGATTGGCATTAAAAACAACTTGTGGTTTCTTTCTCAAGTAAGTCAATCTTGTGTGTGAAGGAGCAAGAAGATGTCGAGTCCAGTATTAGTTTAAGCCTAAGATTATAGATGAAATTTATCAATAAAAGATTTGAGCACTTACCTATGTAGAGAGTTAATTTTAAATTTATGTTCTCTGGTGGGTGCTTTGGTTGCCTGATGTACTTTAGAGGCTAGGGCTTTGTTTTTTCCTGTGAGACAGATTTTGCTCTTGTGGCAGGAGCTGGCTGCAGTTAGCTGTAAAAACACATTATGTATATTTGAACTTCTTGTGAGGGAATGGTATCTCTGATCCTTGTAGCTAAATTTGACTGGTTCTGTCAAGTGTTGGATTGTCTGAAGTGCTGAAACATCTGATGGCAGTGATAACATGCAGATGATAGGCTTATCTCCTTACCTTATTGATTTATGGTATGTGAACAAAATTTGCTGACTCCTTAGCAATGATCTGTATGTGAAGACCATGTAAATAAGGATTAAACAAGACTCAAATGTCTCTGGAGCTTGAGTGTTGGCAACCTTGGCTAAAGGTGTGTTTGCAACTGCAGTTCAGGAATGGGTCTGTTTTGGTTGTGTTTCCTTAGCAGCCTTCATGAGTGGTGTGGGCTCAGCCTGTGCCTTTGTCTGGGCTGTTGTGAGCCGAGCCCTGCAGGTCTCCACGGTCTAGTTCTGGCAGGCCTGGACTGAGAACTGGCCTGCTGAGTGTCAGAGCACAAATGGGGCTTGTCAGGAGGTGTTAATGCAGGTATTAATAGCTTTCCATTTTTAGCAGCAAGGACTGCTATGAACTCATTGCCTGCTCTTTTGGTTTCTAGTTTTGAAGATTAAAATGCTTTATGACTGTAACTCTGAAAATATAATTATCTGATTCTCCAGCATGATGTCAAGTTCTCAATGGCTGCTTGCTCAGACATGAAGAAACTGTCACCTGCAAAGGTGAAGGCTAACAGTGTGAGAGATGTTTTTTTGTGAGGCTCTGGTTTAAGGCTGTAGAACAAATTCTTGCAGGAAAAGAAGACTGCTTTTGGCGCATCAGCATTTCCCATTTCAGATATGTTTCTCTGACTATGCCTCTTAAATATCAAAATCCTTGAAAAGAGTAGGAAAGTATATACGACTGCGCTTAATATTTTTCTAGAAGATGGTCAGGTCATAGGTGATTTTAAAGTGGATTGAAAGATTAAGTGACCAGAAGAGCTGTTATTATTTGGGCATGAAGTTCTGTGTGTTTTCTTCTCCACAGCTTTATGTGGAAGGGCTACAGGTATTTCAACAGATGCCAAGGTTTAAATTGTGAACAGTCTTTGTCTGCCAGCTGGTGGACTTCAGTTGTGTGTTACTGGGAGGCAAATGAAGT
This sequence comes from Cyanistes caeruleus, assembly GCF_971803275.1. Classification (NCBI taxonomy): domain Eukaryota; kingdom Metazoa; phylum Chordata; class Aves; order Passeriformes; family Paridae; genus Cyanistes; species Cyanistes caeruleus. The sequence goes on along the minus strand of NC_141703.1, from coordinate 14,375,653 downwards.
TTGTTAAGGCTTTGAGACTACCTTTGTTGATACTAAGGCTCAAGTGGAGGCCTGTGTTGTTTTGGGTGTTTTTTTGGAGTTAACAGAGAATTGCTTTGTCATCTGTTGTGCCTATTTCCAGAAGATGGACATTTAAAAAGTTAATTCTAGTAGGATGCCGTATAATTTCTAGCTGCAATTAGATGCCAGGTATAGGAAAATACTTTTATAGCATATATTTAATTAAAAATGGAGAAATAATTTGTAAATGTCAGAGTGAATGGGAGAGACTTTAATAGTGTTTGAAAATATGGTCCCTAGTGTCCTTCTAGCATCAATGATGGTCTTCTAAAATTTTGCCAAAAGCTAACAAGGGAAAACTCCTCTCACAGGTCTCTGTGGTGGATTCTTCTTAATTTTCCATAATACATGCTGCTGCTGGAACCATCAGGACTGAGTCTTCAGATACTGATGAATCCACAAGCAGAAGTACCCTGTATCTGTGCAGTAAATTAGATTTTTGATAACCCTAATACAGCAAATAAAGTAGAGGAAGGAAAAATAACTTATTAACTTAAGAAAGAACAACTTATTTTGAGTATTTTTATTCCATTGTGGAAGTGGATGGATCTCATAGACCTATATTTGCTGAAAACTTGCAATCTTCTATGGAATTCTCCCTTGAATTAGGGAGCTAATACAAAGGTGATGGTAGTGCAGGGGAGGAGAATGTGTTGAATTCTCCTTTTTGTAGCAGGCTATTGTTAATGCTTTGAGAACTCATTCTGATCATGGTTGTTTTATCCACAATATCCTAAAGGACACTTGGATGCACAGTCACTCCCCTTGGCTGTAGTGATCACATGGAAGTGCCAGTAAGTTCGTGCACTTGCTGATGTGACACAGTGTAGCTGGATTTGCCTGCAATAGCTATGTAGCTGGAAATCCTTAAAAATAAGGGTGTGAGAGGTGTTCTGTGGAAACTTTTGGAAAAAGCAGCCTTCTGCTCTTAACCTTGTGTAATACATGGTGCAGTAGAATGAGTGCACTGGGAAACTTGATGATCTATTTTCTCATGGCTGAATGAGTAGTAATAAATCACTATTCCCAACTGCTTAAGTCTCATGCCATACGTAGTTTGTTGACTTCTGTGTCTAAGTCAACATAATGAGAATAGTCCTCACGGGTGTAAATTGATTGAAAGGAGAAATTTTACTATAATTTTCTGCTTCCTGCTGTTTTCTACTTTTGCAGAGCTGGCAAGGACAAAACAAAGGATTTTTCCTGTGTGTATGTTCTGATGGGAGACTTTGAAACTTAATACCCAGAAAGGTGTATGTTGCTAAAGCCAGTTGTTACTCATTTGCATCTGTTAACATGTCAGGAAAAAGCTACCTTTGTTCTGGGCAGTTATGAAAGCAGGGGTCTTGGAGTATGCTTGGAGGGGTTACTTTCATTCTTGTGAGGCATGAGGTTATTTTGTTGTTGGAGGACAAGCTTAGGCAACTATTGGCATTCTGACTTTTGTTGAGCCTGTAATATTACTGTGAAAATTTTTCTAGATAGTCTGTTTCAAACACCAGTGTGTTCTGCTCACTCATTTTCCATGCAGGAAGATCCTTTTAATTACGAAAAAAGAAGTAAAATTCTTAAGTTTTCTAGTTCTAAGAAAAAGATTGTTTTGCAGGAGTTGATGACTAAGAGATAACAAGTTATCTGCTAATTATTGTGTACTGCTCTATCCTCTCATGTACGATGGAGAGGGGGACTGAGGAGGAGGAGGCAGCTGTTGCCTTTCCATGAACTGTTGTGACTTTTGGCTTTTCTCACTTTTTATTTCTGTTTTCTCAAGTGCTAAAGGGAATCTAGGACATGGAAAATACATGGGAGCTTGATGAGTCTTTTCCTTGGCTCTGGGCTTTTAAAGGTTATGAACAATTTGCTCAGTAAACATTTCTGCTGCAGTTTAATACCTCTTAATTCTGCAGTATTTTCATGGTTAAGATTGAGATAAAACATTGGCATTGGAAAAATACCTTGGATTAGTCTGTGCATGAGAGATTGCCTGTACACCTGTGGGCCCGAGGACACTATTTCCAGTATGAGGTGGTGGTGGAGGGGGCCACCAGTTTGACTTTTGTGGGCTCAGTGCCAGAGCAGTCAGGTGTGCAGCAGTAGAAGGTTGAATGCACCCCCTCCTGCTGCTCTTCATGCCCTTGGACTGCAGATGCCTAAAAATGAATCTCTTCTGTCAGGTGTGTTCCCTTCATCACTTGTATGTGGGGCCCTCCCACCCTGTCTCTGTATTTCCTTTTCCTGTAAGATTTTTGAAGAGTTTGAGTTGATAGGTAGAGTGCCTGTGTGCAAGGATATCAGACTTGCAAAACACTTAGGATTTATTATATTGAAGCAACCTAAACAGCTCTGAACTGAAACTATATGCCAGCAGTTCAGGTTGCTATTTACTATTAGCATATTCTGCATCTTGATTCCTAATGTATGCTAACTCTTTAATGTATTCTTATTGAAGCACTTAGTTTGATTTGTTTTCTTCAGCTTTCTCTATTGAATATTTAGCTACCAAGGGAAAATTCATCAGATGCAGAATCATGTATAAGTGCTTTGATGTGTTCTATTGTTTTGGTTATGCTATATTCTCACTCGTTTAGAAAAAAATGATTGAAAATCAGGGTAAGAAAAATTTGAAGTTGGAAGTGGGGTGAATGTTTTCAAATGAGAATTAATCTGTTCTCATAGTTAACTGAAATTTTGTTAATCATAGGGCATGAAGAAGTCTTAAGCCAGAATATTTGTAGAGATTAACTCTGTCTGGCTCAATAGCAGATGACTCCAACACTGAGCTCAAGTGTCAGGGTGGAACTAGCCAGTGTGTGTGTGAGGCCAAGACTTTATGCTTATGGTGACTCTGGACTTTGCTCTTATGCTCACAGATTACTGTCAAGTACTGACTGCTTTGCTGCTCAAATTCAGAGGAACATCTGCAACTGCTGCAAGTCTTCTCTTTAGATGTGTTGGGGTCCAAAAACATTCAGACTAAACTGGCCATTAACTCTTCTGAAAAATACACATATTTAAAATCCTGTACATAGTGGGTTTTGTTCCTGTTCTCTGAAGTTGAAACTCTGGGCATTTTTCATTCCTTCTGGTAAACAATTACCAAATGCCTAAAACAGTATTTTATACTTGGTACCCAGAGTTTGTTTCTTCCTGAATAACCAAAAAAAAGTAATGACTACTTGAATAAACATTTAGATGTAGATTCAAAGGTGTTCCTATTGTTTCAATCACCATTGTCCTATTTGCTTATCAATGCTTGATAAAAGCATATCTGAGCTTGGAGTGAGGTGGTGACAGGTCAATTTGGGTGAGAGATCCTGAGATGGCTGAAAATTCCTGATGCCTTCAAGCAACCACTTAATGCCTCAAACATTTTATAAAGGAATCTCCAACTTGGGAGAATTAATTAGCCCTCCAAGGCAAATCTTGTGTAGTATAACTAAAAGGATACCTGGTGAAAGAGCATGTTGTTGTTTTAATATCCTATTAATAGCATAGTAGAGAGAGCTTAATCAGGCTTGTGCCTGGGTTCTTAGCAAAGAGCTCTGTGGCTGAGTGATGAGCCATATGTGAGGGGTTGGTATATTCATGGAGCAGAAAAAGATCAGTGATGATTTGTCCTGGAGTGTCTGCCAAGATGCACCTAGCAGGATTCCTTAAAGCTGTTAAAAATGGACTAAATTCTTTCAGACTGTTCACTATCTTGCTGCCATCTTGCAGGAGCTACAGAATGAAGTGCTTTGGGAGTGGGATGCTAGTTCAGCTTGGGTTTTGTATCACTTTACTCTTGGGCCTGGGAGGGTATGGCATGCATTTGTAAACAGAATTCTTTAATGTTTTTGTGGGGATGACTTAAGAAGTAAAGGATGGAAATGAAAATTTGTTTTGAAAAAGATGGGGAAGGTAAAGGAGCTAGGTAAGGAAGCAAATGCTGCTGAAGAAGTGGGGACCATGTGTCTGAAGAGACAAAAGTTCTTTGTGAATGTACTGGCACTGAAGCAGCTGCTCTTACCTTTTCCAAAAAGGGCTGATGCCTGCCAGAAGCTGCAAATTTAAAGTGAGCATTTCAAAGTTCTTTTCCCAGTGCAAGGCTGCAGAGGTTAGAACCAGTTTAAGAACTGTGGCTCATAGTTATGGCCTCATTTATCTATTCTTGTGATGCCTAATTATCATGTTGGTTTGATTGTTTTCAATATTTCACTTATTGCTTATTACTACTGTAACCATGGTTACTGGGAAGACAAGCTGTGTACTCTGAGCCTTAATTATTGCCTGTGCCATGGTAGAACCTGATGCTGGATTGCAAGTCTAAAATCTTACTGGTACAGATGATGCAGATTATTATAGGCAGGCAGGGGAAGGAAGAAGTTTCATGGTGGTAGTGGACTGTGGTGCTCCTGACTAAGGAGCCAGCAGTTAAATAATTCACTGTGGTCTAACAGAATTTAGTTTTGTTCCATCTGTTTGCCTTTAGTTTGCAATATGGAGTTAATGAGTGAGATGAAGAAGGTGAAAAATAAATTTATCTCAGAATATGCATTGAGATCAGATAGTATGAGCAATAAGCAAAGCTTTCCAACTTCTAATAAATATCCTTGGCTACTGGGGAATTGGCTTGCTCTTGACTTTGTATTTGAAGAAAAGTAAATACTCTATCAGTTACTTCAGTCTGTCTGGTTGAAACATTCAGGGGAAATTCAAGTCTGGGGTTTATAGTTGAGCAAACATAAGTTTCAAGTAATCATATTTTTAGTTTAGCCTACTGTGGAGTTGGACAGAGATGATTGAGTGATGAACTTTGATTTATTTGGTATGGATTTTTTTCAGTTCTTTGTAGCTTGTTTAACTCCGTTTTATCCTGGAAACTGTTGCTGGTTATGTCTGCAGGCTACCTTTACTGGTTTCCAGTGTTTATGCATTTTGGGAGCAGGGGTAAAACAAAATAAGTACCGTGGGAATAACTCTTTTAGAAAGTCACAATGGGGAAGATTGTCTGTGCTGAAGCATTTGGTTGTAACCTGTGCCTCCCTACTGCGTCTGTGTCAGGTGATTTCTCTGATAGAGATACTAAATCCTTGTTACATTGTTGCCATATTGGATGACCATACTGGCGTAGTTTTGTGAAGAAGTGATGCTACTTGCCTTACAAGGACAGCTTGTAGATTAATGTTTTATTAGGTTTCTTCACTGACATTACTGTGATGGTCTTTCCTGTTTTGTTCCTGTTCTGCTAAGTTCAGTTTTAGGAGCATCCTCCACTAATTGTGGATTTGTGAACTCCAAAATAAATGGGAAAAACTTGCAACTTGTTTTTGAGACACTTGTTCGAAGAAATGAAAATGGTTCATTAAAGCTATGTTGTGGGTAACAATAACCCCCCAAAATGTACAGCAAACTTGAAACATATGAACTTGGCATATTCTGACTGAAGAAATACCTTTATGGACAAATTATCAGCTTGCTTTTGAAGGTAGTTGTACCCAGAGTAATGTCAGTTATTTCCAAGTGAGTTTTTGTGTGCTCTTCTGAGGGATCTTTTCCATTTATCATGAATATTTCAGCTGGGGACTTGCTCTGGCCTGGATATTAGGAAAAAGGATGTTTGAGTAGGGGTAGAGTGGATAGGTTAGCTTTCAATACCTTTGTAATTATCCAGTATTACAGCTTAACATTTTTTGAGGTTTCTCGTCAGTGCTGTGTTTTTTTGGGGGGATTACTGTTTGTGTGTGAAGTGATTCTAAAAGTAATTGTGTGCATAAAGACTTGTGTGGATTGTGATACAGTATATGATCAATAATAGCCATAATAAAAATGCTCTCATTACATCCATAGTAGATAGCCATTTTTGCTCAGGTGTGAAAACTAATTTAAAAGTGAGTTGTTTGGATACCCATGCACTGAGAAATATCTCAGGGGAGATGAGAATGGGCAGAAGAGATGTGAAAGAGTGTTGAAATGGTGCTTAAAGAAAAATTAATCCTGGGTGCCAGAAAGAACCTTCCAACCTCTAAAAAAAGGCAGAAGTCACCTGAGTGGAGAATCCTCATTGATTATTTTTTCTCTCTTAATCTTGCAGTTGATTGTAATGCCGTTCTTAAAGCTCTACAGCCCATTTTTCAGGAGCAGGGAATGACAGAAACAGTTCATAACTGGGAAGACCATGGTTATTTAGTAACCTACATCAAAAAAAATGGCAGGTGAGTGGATTTTCTTTTTATTACACCTCTACTGTCCTTCTTTAAAATATTTATTTCTCCCTCTATTGGACCTCCTGTAGTGTTGACAGGGCAAGCTGTCTTATCTTTTTATCAGCCTTGTGTATGAAATAGCTATGATAAAGCAGAATATTGTTTCTAATCTGGACTATGTCATCTTGCAGTTTGGATCTCAGGAGGTTGAACTGCTCAGTCTGTACCATAGAATGGTGCCTTGGTTTCAGCACTAGTCGTTCCAGATGCAGGACAGCTCAAGTCAGTTCAATGTATTTGTAATTTTTCTGACCATTAAATATGTCTAAATATGTTGGAGTCTAACCTTAGCATGTGAACAATGACAGCTTTGTGTCTGTATTTACATACCATTATATGCTTCAAATTCTCAAGCAGCTTCTGAAGTAATTAACAGCATGATAAGGGTGGTTGGTGTCATTAGTGATATAAAAGCTGGGTCTGCTGGGACAAATTGATAAAGAAAACTACATTCACTTTATTTCCTGATGCTGCCTCACAGTGTGAGGGTTAGTTGATTATGGTATACATTAATCTGGTCTATTTATAAGTAACTACCATGATTTTATTGCACTTCATTTCTTATAGTTATTTAGTTACCTGTTCTTGACATACATGTGGCAATTGCTGCTTTGTGGTTGCCTGTTTTTTGCTGGTTGGATTTGTTTTGTTTGATGGTTTGTTTCTGTTTGTTTGATTGGGGTTTTTTTGTGGGGGCTTTTACACCCAATCTAAGGTAACAAGTAAGTGGATATGAGTAGTTCTATGTTTATCATTCTCAGTTGTGATTTATGAAGTTTTTAGTATATTTCACTTAGCTTTTCAAATGTGGCACTGGCTTTTTCTGCTCAAAATTATTTTGATTTTATGCTTGATGTGCCTAGAAAAACCTGTTAGTTGTATCTTGCTTTTGTACAGCCTTGTTTATTCTGTCTTTAGCTACATCTGATTTTATATTCTTCCTGAATTATTTGATCAACATTGCAGTTCTGGTAACCTTTTGTCTCTGAGTTGGTGAAAAGATAGCAAAGTTGGTAATTTTCTACTCTGGTCCTAGCCTTCCCCTCTATTGAGTTAAGTTTTCATGTAATTCTCATAAAAAGACAATATCAAGGTTCTACAAACTCTGAAAAATTGAAAGATAATATACCTAGAAGTAAAAAGAAGTTAGATGATTAAAAGGTTTGGTATATTTGATTACATGGCCTCATGTTGCTTTCCTGCATTTCCTTGAGTTTTAGAGGGGCATGAGATGTGAATTCTTAAACTGGGTTTTCTCTTTGTGAATTCATGTGATTGTTCCCCTTAAGATGACAGCCTCTTCTAAAGGTGCACTTTCAGATGCTGTCTTTTGATGTGTTCCAGGAACTTCCTAGAAAACAGGCTATTGTTACATAACTTTTCCAGGAGATAAGTGAACTGGCACCTGGAAGCATCTCTGAGAAAGGTTCTTATAAAAACCTAAATTTAAAAATATCTGACTTGATTGCTCTTGTTACACAGTCAGCTGAATACATGTGCAGAAGAACTTTCTGTATGTTTTAGGGCCTCAGCAGCTTTGTTTCCTCTGGTTACAGAAAAAGCCTAAATACTTTTTTTTGTAAAGTAGCCCTAAACAGTATTTTTCTTGTAATATAGTTTGCATTTCTGTTTGATGTAGTTCAGTTAACTTAAACAAATGAGGTTGTAAACCCATAAAACCCAACAGACTGGACAGCTAAAAGCCTTGCAAAATGAACACATTTCACAAGTAGTATGAATGAACTGAATAGCATATGGAGGATTTCATACTGACTAAATAGGCTTTAATACTAGCAAATTTGTCTGCACTTTCTTAGTGCCCTGAAATATCATACATTTTTAGTTAGCATAAAAATATTACCTGACACAACTAGGAAGAAACTAGGTGTAGGGCGTTCAGATTTTTCCTCTTCTTTCCCTGCAAAACAGTGAGTGTGATGAATTTCCAGCAACAACTTGTGATAAAACTTGAAAAAAAGAGTTGTGGTGGAGGGATAGGTATGTCCTGAGCAGCTCTTGTGTAAGGATGGCTGGCTGCAACCTTTCACAAGTTCACTAGTAGGAGAGATGGAGTGGGTGCTGTGAATAAGGGTTTTGTGAGCATGTGCATGCAAACATGTTTTTAGCCAGCCAAAGGTGACTGAGCCGTTGCAAGACAGATGTGCAGCTGATGTAACAAGCTGGGTGCTAATCCCTGGGAAAAATGTTTGAGATGAGATAGTAATATGTTGCTAAACAGTATCTGCACTCCAAAGTTTGCTGAGATAACACCCATAACCCGCAGGGTGCCCCATGCTGCAGTCTGTGGAATTGTGGACACTACTGTTGACAAAACTCTCTGACAAAGCTACCATGTGAACAGCCCCATAGAGGGCTGCGCTGGTTGAACAAATTGGAGCTGATCTGGGGATTAAGACATGCTTTCCTGTTGTCATTACCAAAGCAACAGATACCTGTTTTCTTTTGTCCAAAGCTAAGCAAGCAGAAGTCATATGTGGCAGCTCTACCTAGTCCATTTACTTTGTGATTTGTTCTGACAAAGAACCTAATTGAAGGAGGTTCAGCTCAAGACATTTACTAATAGGCTTGTCAACACAAAGCTCTGGAGTGGGGCAGGGAATGGCTCACTTGAGCCACTCAAGTTCTTCTGTGAAGTGGTGGGGATGGATGCATTCCTCTGTGCTTTGCCAGCCCCCTTGCCTAAACGCTGCTTGGGAAACAGTAGCAGCATGTGCCATAGTGGCACTCTGTCTCTTGAGTTTTGAGGCTCCAGCAGTCTTGTTTTTCTGAGCTGTGTGTTTTTAGATTCCTTCTAGAATGGTTTGAAGGGTCACATTAAGCAGCATGCTTTTACTGAAATGTTGTTATCTTGGACTGAACAGTTAAAAGTTAGGTTTAAAACATGTGAAGCTTTTATCTTATTTAATGTGTATGTGACTTCATACAGAGTCATGGTGGCCCAGTATATTTCAGTAGTTTTAGAAGTGTTGTTACATCTAAGTTAAGGAATAAAATCGGTGAAGTTAATCTTTAGAAATGGATATCTTCTCAACTGATACTTCATTTTAATCTCATTGCTGCTTGTAAACAAGTAGCCTTTTATTATACTCCATAGAGATGTGAGACTTTTTTTCCTTGTGCATCTACACTCCTTCATTTGTCATGTTCCACCTTGAAGTTCTTCAAAAACCCCCAAAACCTGAAACTTGAGTCATTGTTTTTACAGTAGAAGAATGTTAGAAAAGACTTCCCATGTACACATATCCATTTTTAAGTTCAGTATCTAAATTCTTGTTTATGAAATTATAATCCTGCTGGCATTTGACTTGACTGTTCACAGCAGTGCAAGCTTTACCCAGTTGAATTTGGCTTGTATATCACAGAGATGCTGATAAATGTGTTAACACTGTGAAGGGAGAGGGGGGTGTGCTTACTTTCTTCCTTTCTTTGTTAGTCTTTTGCTAATCACTCTGTATGCTAGACAGCATATTTTAAAGGACCAGGATGAACATTCCTCAGCTCTTTGTTCCAGGCTAAAATGTTGTAGTTGCCTATGGAGTGACACAGAGTGTAAAAATGGGCTGAAGAATAGGAAGCAGTTGGTAGGAATCAGCAACAGTTACCACGGTAGCTTTCATTGGTTTAATTATCTTATTCTGTAAAATTGGAACTGGACTAATGGTATAATGAAGAAATGTATTTGCTTAGCTTCTTAAGGTCCCTCAAGTACTTTGTAATTAAGGTGAAGAAGACTTCTAAAAAAGTGTTTTAGTGAAACAATGTAATGCTATTTTTAAACATTTTGTTTTCCTAGTATAAACAAATTTCTGTTTCCTCCCTCATTGAGTAGTTTGGCAGGTGATGCTTTTAGTGGCAGCTGTTTTTGAAATACTTAAACTCTTCCATTTTATAGTGTCAGCAGATAAAAGCTTAGATGGGTAAAGAGGAGTTTGTAGGTACCTGTCTGTGTCTCCAGTTGTATTCTCTGGGTGTGGTGGTTTGGGAAATCCTTTCTTGGGTATGTGGGATTGCAATATTTCGTACTCTGCAGTACAAGTAACTAAGATAGGATGGTACATTTTGGGTTAGAATATTTTGATCTCTGCTTCCTAGTTCTGTTTCCAGCAGTTATTTTTGATTTGTGCAGTTTGGAATTATTTGTTGACATCTGATGTTTTCTGATGTTCAGATGCTAAGATGGAGCACTCAGTAGAATTGTCTGTAGCTGACACCTGTTTGCATACAAGCACAAAAAGCTTGAGTACTGCCTTGGAGGATGTGACAGATATGCAGGTGCAGCACCAAGTGGATGTTCTTACAGTGGGGGCTGCTTTTCAGATGCAGATTTCCTTGCCAGATGGAAAGGAAAGAGGATACCTCCTCACTGAGCCTTTTTTCCCTCTTGCTACTTTTATGAAATTATGTGCAAACACACGCCAAAAGTGTGGCAGGTGGTTTGTTTTTTAAAACAGGTATATTTTTCAGAAAGATGAGAAAGGAGGGGCTAATTTTGAAGCAAACTTTTTCCCCCTCATTTGGATTTTAAAGTAATCTTTCCATAGGTAGAAAGTGGAAACTATTCTCATTGTTTTAAAGAACCCTCTTCCACACATTAAAAGAGCTGCTGCTGATAAAAACCTGTGTTCATATGTGTTCTGCCAAGGAGACAAATATAAAGTGACAAAAGCCAGCATAGCCTTTGCTGTCTGCTGACTGAAGCTAGTAACTCTTTTGTGAGTTCAGCTTTGGCCTACCACTACTGCCTTAATACTATTTAATACTGGACTGTTCACTTTTTTGAGTACACTTGTAACATTGGCTGTGTGTTTAAATCTTTACAGGCATTTTAGCTTATTTTAGGTGTCTGTTTTCATTCATATAACTTACAGCCAAGGTATAATCAACCTTGACCTGTATTAATGTTAAGAATTTTTAATTTCATTCAAGTTGTTTTTTTTAAAACCAAAAGCTAGCTGAGAATGTCAGCCAGAAACTTGGAACTTGAATTTTTGTCCCATTACACAGCCTGCTGCCTGCCTTTCATCTCTTCCCCCTTGCCCTGGGTGTCAGGACCCTGCTATTCTGCTAGATGTGACAATTGGATGAAATGGATGGTTCTGCAGTGCAGTTCTGTCTCTATTCTAATGTTGTCATATCGCTTAAAAATCTGAAGTTGTGTGCCTCTACTGTCAGAGCAACTCTCCTCTCTGCCTCTCTTGCTTTCCGCCTCAAAGCAGGGACAGGAACATCCCCTCCCGAGGCTCTCATAGAGTCACAGAGGAAGTAAAGATGTCAGCTGTCAAATCTTATGACAGCTATGTGATTCTTCTAGGAAATTAATTTAAAAGAGAACTTGAGTCGTGGGATAGTCAATCTGTTACTTATTTGTGCCAAAAACAACTCCCAGAATACAGAAATAAACTGATAAAAAGTTTTTCTAACAGTGAAAATATTTCTGACACCACACCAGTTTTCAGGGAATCAAATTACAGAGCTGTCTTATGAACTGCATATACATATTTCTGTCTGTAGTGCCACAGGTCTGAGGACCTATGGTTTTCACCCTTTTCACTGTGGACGGTTGTGTCCAAAACCTGCTGGAGTGACCAGTACATCCATCTTCTAAGTTCTGCTCCCTTGTCTTTCTCTCCTTTAAAAAAAACCCCAAACCTTCATGTAAACAGAATCCTGGTAGGCTTTTGTGTTCCCAAGTTAAAAACCTGTGTCGGACGACACCTAGTGGGGAAGCTCTGGGATAGAGGGAGGGTTGCTCCAAGGTGGTGACAGTCTGTGGGCTCTGGGTGTGCATGTGTGTAGTAAATAGAAAGGCCTTTTCTTCCTGGGGGCAAGACCTGTCTGCAAAGTCTTGAGGAAAGACTCAGACTGCCCAGACTCATCCTCTGAAGAGAACTGGGTGACAGTAGTAACATATCAGAGCTGCAGATCACTGCTGTTCTAAAACCATCGAGGTGTTTTTGTTCTTGAATTGTTTTAGTCAGTTTCATAATTTGGTTATTTTACAGTTACCAGAAGTTATCTTCAGATAGCACAGAATATTCAGGGTTTTATTTCTGACTGAAGCTGAGAGCTGAAGGTCCCAGCACCATGGGAGGGGCTGGTATTCCTACTGGGGCTGACATTTTGCAAAGGGTGCTCTGGAAGAGACAAAAAAGGTGGGAGCGGTGGGGAGATGAAAGGCCATATAAACTTTCTGTCACAACAAGAGTTGGTTTGAGTTTTCGTTTGGGGCTGAGTGGGGTGATAAGAGCAGGAAGGCAAAGAATGGAGCATTCAGAGAATGATACAGCTTTATCTGCAGTTTCTGTGTTGTATTAGTGCATTTCTGTCCCTGAATACTCTTCTCTCTTTGTTCAAGCATTCCTATTCTCATACCTTTGTCTGCTCTTTTTTTTCAGCCTGTATTTTTTTCCTCTACTTCCTTTATGTAATCCCCTTGTAGCCTTTCTGTTTCTTTTTGTTTTCTCTCTAGAATGGGAAGGATATTGCCTGTGCTACAGTGTTATTTTGTGTCCTTCCCCACTGTCCTTCCCTTTGTTCTTGTATTCTTTGTTGCAAGTTCTCGAAGATTCACTGTTCACCTCATGTACTTAGCATGGTGAAGCTTTGGTCTTTAAATGTTCCTGTAGTAAATATACAGTAGGAGTTTTATTGACATTAATTTGTATTCATCAATGAGAGTTTGCTGCTGCAATTTCTTTGCCAGTCAAAGCTATGAAGCTGTGGTTTGCCCCAGGAGGCTTATTGTTTCTCGCTTACAGATTTTTATTCAGCTTTGACTGTGACCAGAGTCTCTGAATAGTTACCATAAAAAAATTTTTAAAAAAACCAACCAAAGGAATCAAACGACCACCCCACCCCTCATGCAAAACAGTACAGATAAATACCTCCAGAAGTGAAAAGGAAAATACCAGGGGAAGGAAAGTGTCCAGCTATTTTCTTAAGGTTTATTTTCAATTAAAAAGCCCAAACTAACACACCTGTTCTAGCAGGCCTTATAGACTAGCAAGCAGCATATTCTCATTGTAGTATAGTTATTGTGGTTTAAGTACCCTGTTTCACTGCCTTGCTTCCTACTGGTTTTATTAGTTGTGTAGTGATAGGCTAGTTCTTGCAACTCTGCTGTTAGTGACTTGCAGAGGAAGATTTGAGCAACATTGCCAACAGTTACAGGTGCTGGGGAAAAATACAGTCATTCGTAATTTTGGTATAACTTGTTTTAGATTTTCTTTCCTTACTGTGATTTTTGATAATAAATTTGTCATCACTGTCTCTGTTGTAGTTTTGCCAATTTGAGAATTCACCCTCATGGATTAGTGCTGGTGGATCTGCAGAGCTACAATGATGACATGAAAGGAAGAGAAGAAGTTGATCAGGTATGGGTGCTGCTTACCTTACTAGTATTACCTAACTGTATGGGGAGCCCTGTTTTTTTCAGGTCTATCAAAATCTATTGTGGTAAAAGATTAAAAATATTAGTCAGTTGTGCACACGTGAATGTATGAATGCACATACAATGTGCTTCAGCAAGTACTGGGCCTCATGTTCTTTGTAAAAGTTGTCAAGATATACAGCAGGCTTGGTTAGGGCTTGGGTCTCTTCAGCTACTCAGGGCAGTGAAGGAGGACATGAGATGCTCAGTTTGCAGCCTGCTGTATTAGTGTGAGACTTCTTTGTATTCTCTGTTCTGGGGGATGAGGAGACTCCATACTCAATCTTTTGCCCCATGGAGAAAAAGAACTTCATCTTCCCTGGCATGAAGGCTCTGGACATTGAATATTGCAGGGAAAGAGGCCACTGTTGTAGCAGGAATGGAACTTTAAAGGGTTCTCATGTTCCCTCTGGCTGTGTTATCTTGAGCACCTAAATGCAGTGATGACAGCTGCTGAAATGTGCACATTCCTGCTAGTAACAAGACTGAGGAGGCCAGCTAGTTATTCATGGGCTTCTGGTGTTCCATTTCAAAGCCTTTTCATAGCAGGTGCTATGTTTTATTGACTTCCAGGTAGATTATTTTAACAGATATTTTGCATTAAGTGCTGATCTACACATTCTACCTCTCCTTTGCTATTTTTTTCAGCTTCTAAACAAAGTAGAAGAAAGAATGAAAGAATTGTTTCATAGTAACATAAAAAGGGTGAAACGGTAAGTTTTAACCTCTGCTTCTGTATATGGCTTGTCTGCCTAGTTACTAGAGATAATAAGCAAGTTATGCTTTGCTGTAATGCAGTGAATAGCCTGGAATATGAAGGTATGGAAGGGATATTATTTTTTTGGTTTCTTGAGATGATTGCATGGAAATAGTGAGAGAAGATGCATTGTGGAAGCAGGAGCAGACTGCTCTGAAAGGGCTGGGCAGCCAGGGGTGGCAGAGGTCAGGGCATAAACTGTACCCTATGGGCCACATCCCACAGCTCATGGAGAAGGTGAGCTGATGATGGTGCCCAGGGTCAGACCCAGCCCTGTGGCTGGCTGTAGTGCTGAGGCATCTCTGAGCACGAGCTGGGTGTCAAGGATTGGCAAAAGACTTGGGTGGGTGGGGATAGAGCTGCAGTGCAGCTCTGGCACATGGACCAGGGGTGAGGATTAGAGCTAAAATGGAGCTCAAGTCCATCAAGAGGACTTTGTCCTGACAAGGTTTCCTGTAGCTTTTTCACATCTCTGCCTCTGCTGTGCTTCATGGTGCTAACTGTGGGCATGTGTGGTTTAGGGACCTGCCAAGAAAATAGATGTGTTTTGTAGCAATTTTTAATAATTAAACTTAAGGATGGAGACTTTGTAAGCCCTTTGTCAGCTTGGATTATTTAAGCCTATGTGTTAAAATTTAAGGACTCAAATTACAGTTCATGGCCTGGTGCTGAAATAACTTTCTTACTAGACATGGTTTGTTGTCTTTGTGGCAGCTGTCTGGCAGTGACTGATACCTTGAAGCCAGGGAGCACTTACTGTAGGCATGGACATGGTAGAAAGTGCAGCAGGTGCTTGAAGGAACATAGAAGTGAAAATGGGTCAAGAAAAGTAAAAAGCAAGTGTGATATCAACAAGGCTCAGTAAAGCCAAGGAGAAAATGTTTCTTTTCCCATACAAAATGGGAAAACATTTTAGCAGTACTCTGGTGGACAGTAGATATGAAGGTTATGAGAGACCACAAGTAAAATGGTAGTAATTTGAAAAGTGATATTATACTTGCATATTGGTATTTCTGTTTTACAATTGTATGTAAAACAGAATAGTTATCTTACTTCAACCTAGTAAAACGTCACAAAAGGTGTGCAGTGTATGAACATTGATGATCTTGCATCTGTGTTTATGGAGGAGAAGCTTTCTGAGGCTGTTTTGGTACTGAAATGATAGAGGGAGTTTGTGGAATCCCTGTGATAGGAATTTCTTAACAACAGGTCAGGATAGCATCTGCATGGAGTGGTCTAGATCTTTTGGTTACCTTAGTATAGGAAGATGAACCTCCTAGAACAGTGCATCTAGCATGGATCTTGTCACATGCTTCTCATTGTCTTTTTTTTCCTTGTTTTTGGTTTGTGTGGTTTGTTTTGTTGGGTGGTTTTTTGTTTGATTTTTTTGGGTTCTTTTAATTTGTTTTACATTGTTGTGGTGTCAGCTGCACACATGCAGCTGCAGTAGGATGAACTAGCTGGGGAAACTTTTCATGCCTTTTTTTGTTGTAGTAAGGCAGGGTTGCTCTTGCTCCCACCTTGTGCCGCCATCTGGCGGCTCGCTGGGGGTAGGAAGCGTTTCTGGAATGTTGCTGGGGAATCACTAAAGAATTAAGAAGCTTGTCTGTGTCTAGTCTTCTGCTACAGCCTCCTGGAAAAAAAACCCAACCCTTTAATTCTTTGAAGTGTGTGTGGGAGATCTGACGAACTCTGTGCCTGTACATTTTGCCTAAAGGCAATCCCTTCGATTGTTTGCTGTCATTTCAGAGATAGTGTCTTTGCAGGTGAAATACTGGTTTGAACCAAGGTGCATCTCAATGGAATTAAAAAAGAAAACCCAAAACCCACAAACAACAAACTCAAAACAGTCTTAGCAGGTTACTTTTTAAAAGTAATGCAGACTGTCAGCTGATATCAAGGATTGGGCTTATGTACTTCAGGCTGACCCAGCTCAGTTTGAAATACTGTAATGGTTCTATTTTTGTTTTTCTGTGTATTAAAATGTGTTTCACTATAGCCTCAGAGTGAGATCCACTTAATCTCAGTGAAACGGCATTCTTAAATGAACTGAAGATGGGAAGACGTTTTGTCATGTTTTTTGGCCTACAATAACACTACAGTATTGTATTAATTTTTAGTCACGGGCTGATTCTACTACGGAGGCTCATACATTATGTAAATTCCCCCTCTTAAAATAGAAGGAAGTTCACAGGTACATTGTAGAAGTTATACATAAAAAAGAACCATGTATATTATCTGTCTCTTAGCAAGTTATGTGTATTTAACATATGACTAGTAGATTTCTTATAATTATTAAGTATTAAATATGGCAAGTTTTCTCAGATGCCTCTTGTAAATATTATTTTAGTCAATCCACAGTATGTTTAAAGTGGATTTTTTTTAATAAATATTCCAAGTATTCGTAATCTTCTTTCATATTATTTTTCTCTAGGTTGCCAGCGATTTTGAGAGGAGGTGTCATTGATAGATACTGGCCCACAGCTGATGGGCGCCTGGTGGAATATGACATAGATGAAGTTGTTTATGATGAAGATTCACCTTTTCAGAATATTAAAATTCTGCATTCAAAACAATTTGGGAATATTCTTATTCTCAGTGGGGATGTTAGTAAGTATCATCTCATTTAAAGATCTCTGGTGAGAAAATGCCGAAAGTGTTTTTTTCTATCTTGCTATGGGAGTTTTAATAGATGTATAAGGGTTGTTGTTCAGATGCTGGAAACTGTTTGTGCAAGTACACATTTATCTGTTCCTGTATATTAATGATGTTAATCAGGCTGACCAGTGTAAAATCTAGAGTTAAAAAAAAAATAAAGATTTATTTTTTCAGATTTAGTATCTTTGCTGCAGGAAGTGAGTGGCCTGGGAGAATAGAAGATGGTGTTCTATA
The DNA here is from genome assembly GCF_971803275.1 of Cyanistes caeruleus. Lineage (NCBI taxonomy): Eukaryota > Metazoa > Chordata > Aves > Passeriformes > Paridae > Cyanistes > Cyanistes caeruleus. The sequence goes on along the minus strand of NC_141703.1, from coordinate 14,358,249 downwards.
GCAGAGCTTGCTTTCCTGAATTCTTTTATATGAACTTTTCTCTGTTTGTTGCCAGTCCAACCTTCTGAGAGCTTCTCTTGGACAGTAAAACAAGCTACTTTGTAAGTCTTCAAATCACAATGGAATTCTAAAGAAATATGAAGTGGGACCCAGTGTGTCTGTGTATGATACAGCTGTGCTATACCTCACCATGCAGGAAATTCCATTAGAGAATCAAGGGAGCAGCAGGCCTTTTAGCTGCTTTATTGGTGAATGTCTTTTGACTCCTGTTCAAAATAATAGAACTTGAACTCTTAAGTTAATCAAAATAGTGACCAAACTTTATATGAGGGTTTTTATATGTGGTACTTTATGCCTGCTGACCTTCGTATTTTTGAAAGTGAACTTGGGAGAAGGTGGACTGCTGTTCTTGAAAGCTGGAGACTGCTGTTTGCTGGAAAATCTAGGCAATAAAAGGACTATGCTTTATAAAATCTTAGTTCTTACGTTGAAAAGGACTGTCTCTGGTAAATGAAGGATGTTGCTGCCCAGGAATAGAATACCTATCTTCACTCTAATGGCAGAGTAATTAAGAAATTGAAATACAGCTTTTTGAAATCATTGCAAGTGCCTCTAACAATTCAATTAGCTTTCCCCAACTGTCAAGAGGGCTCCTGTGCAGATGGCAGCTGAAAAGCATTGTTACTGAATTCATTAGCAAGGTATATTCTAATCCAGATAGAATTGTATTAGAAATCATCAAATTCGGTATTCAATACTTCTATCCAGAAATTTTCATCAGCGCTTAATATGGAGATGAGGTTTTGCTTGAACATGACAATGTGCTTTGTAGAAGGGAAGGTATGCCATTACTTATTTCCCTTCCATGGGATTTTGAAATAATGGTTTGTCTCATTTTGTTACTGTGCACTCCTAAGTGAGGTGGTGATTGCCAGGCAGAGTGACAGGATATGCCACAATGTGCTGCTGCACAAAGCTCAGCCCTTGTAGTGCAGATCTCTTGTAGCTTGGGAGTGTTACTGCATGCTTTGAGGCTGGCAGCAGGCAAGCAGGGCCCTTCAGCACCTGGGGTTGACATTCATGTTTGTTTCTGTGCAGGGATCCACTGGTGTGCATCTAGGTAGCTCTTTTTAGCTGGGGTCCACAATAGATTTCCAAAAAATTCCAAATCTGTCCTCTTGCAGGATGAGTCTGAGATAAAAACCCACTGAAGTAACAAGTGTGGGCATTAAATTAAAAAGACTTGATGGTTTTGCTCTGCTACTTTTTCTCTTGGCACACAGTACTTCCCAGTGCTGAGGTGGCTGTTGCTCGATTCATGTGGAGAACTGGAGAAATCCCGTGTGGGATTCTGAGAAGAGTCTCATTACTTGGACTGTCTCTGAGAGCCAGCTTGTTTCTGTAGATGTACTTGCTTTGGTCTGTATTGTATCACCTCGGGATTAATACCACTTAATGAGAAAAACTGAAGATTTAATATTTCTGTCCAATTCTCTTTTCCTTCCGTCCAGATCTGGCAGAAAGTGACCTGGCATATACTCAAGCCATAATGGGCAGTGGAAAGGAAGATTACACTGGGAAAGAAGTGCTAATCCTAGGAGGTGGTGATGGAGGTATACTATATGAGATAGTCAAACTGAAGCCAAAGATGGTTACTATGGTAGAGATATCCTTTGACAAATGGCCCATAATGCAGATCAACCTGACCTTTCTGCTGATGCCTTAGCACTGAGCACAGTTACTGTCATGTTCTGATTTGTATGAGGAGATGAGGTCTAAAATGAAATCCTTTTGTCAGCTTGAGAGAGACCCAGTGACTAGATAGTTGTACATCATTATGCAACACCTGCTTTCAGGTTCCCAATCCGTACCATAACTCTCAGTAGCCGTTTATGTAAGGCTGGAAAGGAATGCCTCTGTCATCAGACTGGTGCTTTCTCTAATAGCAGAAGACAGGTCTGTCAAGTTGGTGGTTTGGGCTCACTTCTGCCTTCTTGAGTTTGTCTGTTTTCCTAAAGAAAGCTGTAAAAAAAATAATAGTGCCTAGAAGCAAAAAAAAAAATAATCAATAGGAATGTCAGGACTTGATGAACTGTACTGATGAATTGACCAGCCCTGTTCTAAAAATACCAATACAAATCAAGTTTTCAACATTCTGTAGTTTGTACAGTTTGCAACTGTTGAGCATATGAAATGTTGATCATCCTAGGGATTGGGATCTATTGGCTAAGACTAAAAATGTAGGTTAAAATCTTAACCTAGTTTAACTTAATGGAGTCTTCCATAGTTTTACAGTTCACATTTCAGGCTTTCATGGTAATGATAACCGAAGGTATCAAAAACACTGGTTACAACCAAAAATAATCACTTTGTAATCATCTAATTGAATCTGGAGGCCAATGCCTGAGGTTGACTATTGCAGTATATATACCAATAGACACATCTAATTATCTTTTTGTGAAGTAGAAACTCTTACCTCTATTATTTCTGGAATGTATTGTGCCTTGACGAGCTTCAAACATTGACCAAATGGTGATTGACGGGTGTAAAAAACACATGCGTAAAACGTGCGGAGATGTCTTAGACAATCTGAAAGGAGAGTGCTACCAGGTAATGTATTGGTTTTATTTCATTGCAAGTTATATTTCAAGTAGGACCTAGTCTGGAAAACTGCTACAGCAAAGTTTTGGGGACAAGTCTTCAGGCTCAAATTTGGGGAGCTACTTTTCCTTTTGTATGACACTTGCATATTTTAATAACGAGTTCATGTTGGAAGTACTTTAACTCTGGCTTCAGACTTCTAAAATTTCATATGTAGATTTTAAGGGATTTGAAATAGGAGAATGTTTGCTGTAACTTTAGAAATAAAGAAGAGATTGCAGTAAAAATGTTGTGTTTAGCATAATTTCTTAAACTGTTAAAAAGATAGAAAAAATATGTATTTTAGTTGTTCTATACTGTTGAAAATACCTGAACTTGTAATACACATTTAACAATTATTTTTAATTTGCAGGCAAAATCCCTTAGTATTGCACTGCTATTATATTAAAATAAAAACTCCAACAGATATCATTCATCCCTGCAGTTGAGATCCTTGTGCTGCATCTGACAGCACTTACAAATGAGCCCAGGTGTAATCTGTCATGTTTCTATTTTCATTACTGGCCCTTAGATGTTGTCACAGATAATAACTTACAGGAGTGAGCTAATAAAAACACAAAAAAAATTAACAGAAGCGACATGCTATTCTGTGGAAATCAGTGGCCCTTCATACAAGTACTTTATTTTACTCATATGTTGGAACTGCTAACTGTTGTCAATATTTGTTATGAAGAACAGTGGTTACAGGTCTAGGAACTTCAGTCCTGGAGTGCCTGTATTTTCATTGTCATAATTCCTACAAAGTTCTTCCCTTCTAAATGATGAAAAAAGTTGAAAGTGGAGCCTAAAATTAAGCATGTAAATAATTTTGTGATTTTGTAATAATTTTGTAAATTTTTTTTTCCCTCTTAATTTCTGTGAATCTGTATTTGTTCTTTTTACCTGCTTCACCTTTAGGGTAGTTTTAGGACTAGCAACAGTAATTCATTCTTACAGGTTCTAATTGAAGACTGTATTCCTGTACTGAAGAGGTATGCCAAAGAAGGAAGAATGTTTGATTATGTAATTAATGATCTGACAGCTGTTCCAATCTCCACATCTCCAGAAGAAGGTAAATCTTCTAATTTATTTACTTCTGAAAATTTTTAATTTTTTTTTTTTTAAAATTTTTTTTAATTTTTAAAAGTTTCTGTCCTTTTGCTGCATAATAGTCTGCAGCGTAAGTGCTTTTATTTTTTCCATTTGAAAAGCAAATCTGAGAGGAAAAAATTATATCTGTTTAAATTTTTTTTTTCATATTATAAAAAACTAGCAAGTGCCTGATGTTCTTTTAAATCTCTTATTCCAGAATAATATGAACTCATGTAGTTCTTGAGAAGTATTTGGAGTTCATGCTCCAGTAAATTTTCCTCACTATATAATTTATTGGAAACTTCAGGAAAATTCCTGTGAAGAAAAACAATACTCCTGCCATCATTGCCATTGTGTATGGTTTGCATTTGTTTTTTTAGTCCAGGATTTTTTTTTTAAACTTTGCAAGTCTTGAATATGTAATAAGTAAACAAGCCAATAATGTGCTGTTCTGCTTTTCAACCCTTTCCCATATGCAGATTCCACATGGGAATTTCTGCGGTTGATTCTTGACCTCTCCATGAAAGTCCTGAAACAAGATGGAAAATACTTCACACAGGTATGATACTTGGATGTAATAAAGTACTGCTTTATATCTATTGCAATTTGCATATTTTCAGTTAAAAAAAATAAAAAAAAGAAAGCTAACTAAAAAGCTACTTCAAGCTGGTTTTCTCCCTTTGACTTTTCAGGCGTTTTTCATGAAAGTTAGGATTTTCTAACTGACTTGTCTGTTTTCATTATTTCAGCTGTATATGTAGTACTTTTGTTTGGAGTTCAAAAGCATAATTTTAAGACTCAGTAAGGCATACTGCAGAATATTGCAGCTAGACATTTCTTGGAAAAGCAGAACTTATGTACTTCATTATGAGATACATGATTTTGAAGCTAGTGTCTCCAGTGGTAAAGTGTAAAACATGGAAATTTGTCATTTATTAAGGTGTAAGAATTCAACATAAGTGCAGTGGGATGAGAAAATTAGTATAGCCACCTTGTAGATAATAAAATTATGGTATAGCTTTCAACAGAAAATACTTCAGATAATCCTGAATGCCACAAAGTTGTGTCAAATTGTACAAGAATGTGACTGGAGCCAGCAGATGGTTCAGTGAAGTCTAAGTCTCTGAAGCTCTATTTCTTTTGTCATGCTCATAAACTAGTCTTCTGATGTGTGGAGAATCTAAGTACTGTATTTTAGAATAATATCCTTAAGCTCTGAAATGTATAGAAATTGGTTTACTGTAGAATTGTGCGGGCTTATAAAAAGATATGAAACTTGTGGGGTGAGATTTCTGGCAATTCTAATATGCTACTCCATTTTAAAATGCTGTGGTTGTATGGGAAAAAGAAATTATCTTATGGTTGAAATACAACATGTGATTAACATGTTTTTTCCACACTGTAAATTTTAATGGCATTTCTGGCCTGTTAATAGTGGAAATATTTGTGGCAGACTTTGAAACCAAAAGGACACTAAATGTTTTGGAAACAGAACAAATTGTTGTGTTGCAGTTGTTGTACTTGGAGCATCCACAGTAATACTAGCTCGCCTTATTGGAATGAAGGTGAACGTATGTCTGGGGACAGGTTTTTTGGACTTTGCAGAAGGACTCTTGAGAATAAGCCTATGCTGAAAGCTGAACTGAGGCTGTGCTGCAGCCAGAGGGCAGGACGGTTCTGTGTTAGCTGCAACCAGCTGAGGTAGAGTCTGGTGCAGCCCCTGCTGCTTGTTTTGTCCTCATGGGAGGAGATTCGTCAGCTCTCCAGCATGTGATTGCACAGAAAGAAAGAACAGCTGTCCTGGTGGGTTTTAGCTGTTGTGAAAGTACACACATTTTGTGGTCCCAAAGCAACAAGGTGGTACATGGCAGGATGGGAAAGGAGCAATATTAAAATTGATGTGGCTTAAAATTGGACTTGCAGCTAACGAGTAGCCAGTGCAAGGGCTGGAGTAGAAGCAGTGTTCTCTAGCAATTTAGGCTTCCTGAAGATGTTGAAAAAAGGACAATACTGGGGCAGGTAGCTATCAGAGCTTTTGATGCGTCTGTTGATACACTACTCAGCCCATTTGATGGTCCTTCTAGCCACTTCCCAGCTGGGCCTGAAAAAACAAAATAGTCCTCTGTAAAAACCCTCTCTATTTGTCTTTGTGTGTCCTTAGTAGCCTAAGGACACACAAAGTCCTAGTGTGTAGCCTTAGAAGGCTACACTAAAAGGTTATCATGATGTAAAACATACTGACCTCCTCCTCAGATGTGCAGACCCACAGTGTTAAATTCAAAGTCAATAATTTGAGGTCAACTTGGTTTGCCCACAAGCAAAACTGCATTTAACTCATCATCCTGAATAATTCTCACAACTACTGCTATTCTCAAATTATAAATAAATTAAAAAAACAAGAATGGTCAAAATAATAACTGGAAAAATTTATCCCAACAATAGACAGCACTGAGCTTAAAACATTATAGTTGAATATTAAAACTTGGCAGGACAGAGGCTTTTCTTCTATCCCTGTGACAAAGTTTCTCACTTCTCTCTCTGTTCAAGCTTTTCATTGGATTACAGCTTTTCAGCTGTATGTGTGGCCAGGTTTTGGTAGTGATGGGGTGTGGGGAGCACTCCCCATGTCCAACAAAGCCAATGCCAGCTGGCTTCAGGATGGACCTGCTCCTGGCCAAGGCTGAACCCATCAGTGACTGTGGTAGTGCCTCTGGGATAAGATTTTTGAAGGGGCAAAAGTTGCTGCACTACTGCAGTTGCAGCCAGATAGAGAAGTGAGAACATGTGAGAGAAATGGGTCTGCAGGCTCCAAGGTCAGTGGAGAAGGAGAGGCAGGAGATGCTCCAGGTACCAGTGCAGAGATTCCCCTGCAGCCCATGATAAAGGCCATGGTATAGCAGGCTGTGCTCCTGCAGCCCATGTAACTCCACAGGGGAGCAGAGATCCACCTGTAGCCTGTGGAGCACCCCATGGTGGAGCTTGTGGATGGACACCTGAAGGAGGCTGTGACTTTATGGGAAACCCACATGAGAGCAGGCTTCCTGGCAGAACTTGTGACCCTGCAGGGGACCTGTGGAACAATTAATGAAAAACTGCAGCCCATGGATGGACTCAGGTTGGAGAAGTTCATAGGGAGAGACCCCACACTGGAGCAGAGCAGAATGTGTGAGGAGGAAGGAACAGCAGAAATAACATGGGATGAACTGACCACAATCCCCATTTCCCATCCCCCCATTAGTGCAGTGGGGAAGAGAGAGAGAATTTGTGAGTAAAGTTCACCCTGAGGAGAAAAGAGGGGTAGGGGAAGGTGTTGTTAAAATTTGGGTTTATTTCTTATTATCCCACTCTGATTTGATGGGGAAATTGAGTTTATTACCCAGGTTGAGTCTGTTTGCCTCTGATGGTAGCTGGTGAGGGTTCTCTCCCCATCCTTATTTAGGCCCGTGAGCCTTTTGCTGTATTTTCTCTCCTCAGTTCAGCTGAGCAGGGGAGTGACAGCATGATTTTTGTGGGCACTTGGTGTCCATCTGGGGTCAACCCACCACACTCTCAGACAACTCAACAGCCTGGTCATAGGATGAACAGACTATTGGGGTTCTTTAAATAAAATTAACCTATTAGTTATTACAACTTTGTTTAAATTACATAAATTTAATTCAGTTAAACTCTAGCTGAAGCTGGCTACTTGGACGATTGGTTAGACTAGAGACACAAGTTCAAACATGACCACTAACAACTTTGTCAGCTTAGTCACATTGGGAGCTCATGAAAGATTTTGAGTGTTTGCCGAGCTGAGTTATGTGCCAGTGGTTTTAGCTCTGTGTATTAACACTGGGAATTTAAGTTACTTCTGGTCCAACTATCTACTTCCAGGATGTTTGTTACATAGCATGCCTTGCTGAAGAAATCATGTGCCTTTTAAGGCAGATGTGTTTTTAAAATGCAGTACTCCTGTGTGTCCCCCACCCCTTCTTTGCATTGTGGTTCTCTAAAACAAAACTTAAATATCATCAAGAAAAGTGACTGAGGGGATGGCCACTTACTTGTTAGAGCCTCATCTTTGCTATGATGAAGAAACGTCTCATGGGAAAAATGCAGCAAAAGGGTTGTTGTCCTGGTGACTACTAGCCAGCAGTTATAGTTGCCACTTTTGCCTCGGCATTATGTTGTACTGAGATTGAAAATTCTGTCCTTTGTAGTTTGTAGTCTGTCCCCTTGGACCCTGAACAGAATCATGTACATCTAGTTAGGATGTCATTTATTTCAATGCTGAAGAAATTCTTTACCCAAAAGTGGAATTGTGTTCACAGAATGCTGTCCTTTCCCATACTGTATTGCTGCCTGTCTGTCTAAATGCCACTACTGGGGGAAAATAAAGGGAAATTCTCATCACCTCTTCATTGAGCTCTGCAGAAGTTTCAGAAAATGTTCTGATCTGCATGTGAATTGTCAGCAGGCAGAGTCTATTGCTGTCTAACTCCAGATGGATATAATTTATTTGAGATTATAAAAAGAATTATTTCTGTCATGCTGCTCTAACACACCTGGTGGTTCCCTTGGAATTCTTTCCTTGGTGATCCTCAAAGCGCTCTCCAAATGCTGCTGCAGAATGTCTTGTCACCACTTGGTGGAGGCAGGTAACCAGTATTGCCTGTCAGGTTATTAACATTTATAGAGATTCTGCCTGTGCACTTTTCAGACCATTTATTTGTATTCCTATGGGATATAAGAACTCATGTGGCAAATTTTAAGATGCAGGAAGGACTTCTTCCTTTTTTTTTCAGCTTTGGGAAGATATAAAAGGGCAGCTAATGGATGTCATTCTCTGTTGCTTTATGTCTGAGTGTGTTTGGGGAAAAATGCCTCGATACTTTCTCTGTGCAAATAGTAATCACAGCTTAGAACAAAAACTTGTACGAGTAGCAGTCGTGCTTTACATGCCCTTGCTTTTCTAGCTGCATCATCCATACTGAGTGTTGCAGCCTACACAGGATCTGCAAAGAGACGTGAGCTTTAGGGCCCTTTGCCTGCAGAACTTGCAGACCTGTCTCTGGGTTTAAGACTTGAAGCTTGTTTGTCAAAACTTACTGTTAAACATAATCCCACCACTCTGAGATTCAGTGGTCATATGGGATGCTCTTATTTTTGTTCCTCTGAAGCTATTGCTCTGAAGTGTTTAATGATATGATATCATATGAGGACATGTCTGTAAGGTGCTTGGTGTTATGTTCTCCAAGGAGAGACAGTTAGAGGTGCAGGCTCCCAGCCATCACAGTGGAGATGCATGGGAGTTTATGAGGATGCAAGACCTTGGTATATTCTGAGGTCCACTTTCATCTCTAATATACCTTCCCAGCAACTTGTTTCTGAACGTGTTAAGTGTTTTTACAGTATTGGACTGTCTAAAAGTATGATTTTTAGATGACCCAAGTGATCTCCTTCAAGTGAGTATATATACTTGTAGATGAGAGCATATGTGGCTTTTGTTTTTCTGAACCATCACTCTCATGTATCTTCAAGTGCTTGAGGATTGTCCCAAGAGCTGTGAAACCCTGTTCTGTCAGATGCTCTGACTGGTTTTAAGATTGTCTCTGAATGCCAGTGGATTGTGTAGTTAAGAAAATGCCTTTTTCTGTGCTAAGTTTTTGTTCTGTTGATCTAATCTTTTGAGGTTGAGAAGGCTACCATTTTCAGCCTGTTTATGTAGTAGAACCTTTAAAAATACCTCTGAAAAGGAATTTGTGACTTCTTGGTTGGGGCCACTCAGCCCAGGCAGTATAGAAACTCAGACCACTCACAGGTTCCAGTAAACAGCACTGACCCCTGGTGCGAGGGATTGTGTGTCTCCCACATGAACACGTGGCCCTTCACTAAGCTGTTTCTTCCTGGTCACTCTTATACAGCCCTCTAAACGTCCAGACAATCATCAAGTTGCTCCATAGTTAAACTCCTTTTTTTGGCTGCTGTGTGGGCTTTCTAATTAGCGCTTCCAATGAGGGAGCAAGATTCTCTGCGACTGAACCATGAAAGGAGGCTTAAAGAATGGCTGTATGTCCCTATGTGAGCCTCTGTGATTTCTTAGTAGTTTGAGAGACTTTAAGGAACAGACATTTTTGTTTCCTTTTGTTACTGAGAGTTCAGTCACTGGAGGTACTTACAGTCAGGTTTGTCTCCATTATTTCCTTACCAGCCCTTCCTGTCCCCCAAAACCTAAGCCTAACTTTGATGCTAGGTGTTTCATGCTGGGTCTTACTGCTTATTAGTCACTCTGAAGTGGGGAAGGATAAAACCCAACCTTGGCCATGACCAATTCTGGCACATCATTATAAAATAAAAATAGAAACACATGCTAAAAATAAAAATTAAACTTCTGTGGCATAGTTTTCTTTCTGAGGGTTGGAGGACGCATAGTGGCCTTAGATCATCCTGTAAGCAGTTGATGGACACATCCACTTTATAGATGGGCAAAGTTAACTGGAACTTGGAGAGTTAATTTAAACAATTTTTTTTTTGCTACTTATTTTAAGGAATGGTTTTTGCATGTCCAGATCTATATTTGTTATTTAAATTTGTTGTACGTTGTCCTGTAGAAACCTAAAAACTAAACCCATGGAACTATAGAATTTCTGCCTTGTGAGAGCCCAGAAAAAAAAGCATGTTGGGAGATAGGCATGAGCTGTTGAAGTGAGCACAAGCACTCAGCAGACTCAGAATGCAAAGGCTATGAAACAGCTCAGAAGTCATCTATCTGTTTTAAGCAAGGTCTTAGAGACTAAGATTTTTTAATCTAAAGTTAAAACTGCCTCAAGTACTTTCATGTCAGAAAGATGCATCTTAAGGGGTAAAAAAATTTAATTATTTTCCTAGTTCTTACCTGTCAAATTGTTTGACATGGAGCAGCTTAAGTGAGGGGGGCTGGGCAGAGGAGTTTGGTAGAGGTTTTGGTATATGTTGAAAATTTGGCTGAACACTGAGAGAAAAAAGAAAATGATTTTGCTTTTTGAAAACATATAATTGGTGAGTCATCTTCTTTAAACCTTATTAAATAGCATTCAGTATTAACTATTGTTTGAGTTATATAGTGTCTGTTCAGAGCAAACAATGCATTGCTCTAACTCAAAACCCTTCATTAGACAGTGGGAGTTAGAGTGAACACAGGTTTATTGGACCTATCTCTGTATTGCACTCTGGGCTTGGTTCCCTGTAGCATTTTAGTGATACTTGGAACAACTGAGTGTGACTGACATTGTTACTAGCACTGTAGTCTTGGTTAATAAAGCAGGTTATGTTTTAAAGAAAGGAGCTAATAATAGTGATTTTTTAATATGTTTATTGAAATAAGCTTTAAGTTTTGTAGATTTGAATTTTGGACTGCTTAACTTTGTGTTCAGTAAAGCCAGATAGTTATAAAAAATGACTATGCAGAATGATAAAATCCTGTAGTGTTTCTCCAGAAGAAAAGGGTTGACAGAAGAGCCAGGTGAGTTGTCTGACCCTTTAGGCAAGATCTTGATTTGGAGATTGGGGAGTTGTGGGTTTGAAAAGTAAAAATTGTTTCTTGGCATGTCCGTTGTTCCTGTAATTTGTTTTCCATGGTGTCTGCAGTGATTTGTCTCTTGCTAGAGAAGGAGAAATGATGAAATACTGAAGTGACAGTCTGGGAAACTGGATACTGTTCTATCATTGTGTATCCTATTCAACTTCCTACGTAATGGTGGTGTGCCCTGTAAATTACCTAGCAGTGTTCCTATTTATGACTCAAATTACACACACAGGTTGTTTTTTAGTTTTCTTTTGCATTCAGTCTGATGTTGAAACAAAATGATATGTTTGGTAAAGGGCAGCTGAACCATAAAAAAACACCACAATCCCCTGGATAATAACAGGTTACTAAACAAGTACTGCAGCAGTCTGTTCATTGAGCTCAGTTTGTGTTAGTCTTCTACCTTTTTACAAGTGTCATTTGTTTTCTGATACCCAAATATGAAAAATTCTATATACAGCATGTCGCCTTCCTTTGCTAAATAAACAAGTACTGGTTTGTTTGTGCAATATGATCAACATTACAATCAAACATGTTTTATGCAAGTTCTTTTGAAGGAATGCTTTCCCAAATACGATTTTTAAAAGATTAGAGTGTGTTAGAATAGAGTCATAGGATTTCCTGGTGTGGAAGGGGCCCACAGCAATCATTGAGGTCCAGCTCCTGACCCTGTGCAGGCAACCCCAAGAATCACATTATGTGCCTGATACCATTGTTAAGATTTTTTTTTTAGAGTTGAGGTTTTCTCTTCTACTTGTGAAAACTTGAGCACAATAAAAAAAAAATAAAAAATGAGCAGGATGCAAAAAATTCAGAGGAAGATGAGTGGAATGAATTCTCTTTTCACTTCCTCTGGAAATAGAAATGTTTTAAATACACTGTGAAAAAAATCCTGCCAATAAAAAGCAGGAAAAAGTATAAATCCCTAAGTCAGAATGTACATTTTACACTTTGGTTCTAGATATCATCTGATGTTATTACACAGAAAGAGCAATGTAAATGGAGCTGTTTGGAAATACTGATTTCAAAATGTGACCACTGCTTGTTTTGGCCTCTGCCTGCTGTATGTTTTAGAGAGTACAGATAGTACTTGTTCAAACTCCTCTTAATTCCTTGCTTTATGAAAATTAACTTTCAGTTGCATCTGTGTGCATGTAATGATTTTAAAGCCATTAAAAAAAATAAAAATCTAGGAGCGCTAAAAATAAGCTGCACTGTAAAACAAGTCTTTCATAAAGACTGCTCCTGGATTTAAAAACATTACAGTGTCTTAGCAGAGCAACACAAATATGTGAAACATAGGTAGTCAGGCACTTAGGAAGTATTGAGTATGTCCTGGGGTCCTCATTTCAAGTTAGAGGTTCTAAAATATTGAATAAGATATGACTGTAAGCGAGCTAATTTTTTTCAGTGGATCTAGCATTTTCTAATTGAGCCATCTGCATTCTTTCACAGTCATGTGCAGGTTACACATGTTAATGAACAGTAGGAATGAACAAGATACTGCAATCAATGGTCAGTTAAAAAAAGCCCCAAAATTATGTGTACTTGTGTGTACACACAAACACTTCCTGAAGTCATTCAAAGCAGCAGGAAGGTCCTGTCATTCCATAGATGAAGGCTACTGCTTTAGACTCATTTTCTTTCTCACAAATAACTCCTGTGCCTCACACTTCTTGTCATCATTTTGTGGGGCTTTGGTTCTTGTGCTGGATCATTAGAAACTGTGTATTCATTAACATAAACATTTTCTTTTTGTTCTCGTTTTTATCTTCTGTGCCAAATGTTCCTCCATTATAAGTGATAAAATGTGTGGGGAAAGCTGAGGATTTTTATATTGACAGTAACTCTGGAAAATGCTAGTTAATGCTTCTGTATCTACTGATCAGAAATCAGAAGAGGAAGGCAGGCTTTGTGCTAGATCACAGTAAAAGACATTTCTACCAGTCTGCTAGCATTTACATGCCAGTAAACGCAGCCATTAGGGGAAGATGGGGACACACATCTCCTGAAGATCTCATCCTGCTCTACATATGGCCAGACTGGCACATACTGTGTGGGCAGGAGAGATTTGTAGTTACCATATAACTTGATGTTGATGTGTAGTGTTACAGCATGGTTGGTTTATCATGTTTGGGGCCTATAGGTTGAGCTGAAGATTCCTCAGGAAAGTGGTGGAAGTAGAAGATTACAAATCAATTCATTTGGCTGTCAGTGTGCCAAGGGCCTTTAAGAATATCTCCACCTTGACCACAATAACAAGAATGAGATATCTCTGTGCTGTGCCACAGCAACAGTACAGTTCTTTTTGGTGAGTCTTCATTTGGTGCCTCATACCTGGAAAAAAACAACCGGACTGATTTGTAGACCATGCAGTGGTGACTATATTTAACTTCACTTAATTTCAAATTAGTGTCAAAATAGCTTGTATTTGCCACACTCTTCCTAGACCATTGAATTTAAGGTTATAAAATATTTGCTAGTCTACTCAGTTATGTAGTCAAGAAACTTGGCAAAGGGGTTTTTTTTTAATTGAATTTACACAACTGACTTTTATTGCTTTGGGTAGTTGGTGTTTGTTTAATCTGGTGTTCTGGTGAGCTCACTGTAACCACTAAATCTTCAAACATGTTATGGGTATGGGGAATTCAGACTTCTAATTAGAGCTTTCTCTGTATGGGCATCCCATGTATGCATTGCAGTAACTTCTGCTTCTTTTTAATACTTAGCTTGGGACAAGGTAGTGCTTCCAAATAGGTTGCTTGGGGGACAGTTGGGTGGGGTTTTTAGTTTTAATTTTTTTTTGGAGGGGGTCGGTGGTTTTAGGTGTTTGATTTTTTGGGGAGTTTTTGAGCTTGGGTTTTTTTGGGGGTGGTGGGGGGGGTGTTGTTTCTTGGTTTTGTGGTTTGTTTTTTTTTTAATTCCTCACTCTTTGTAATTCTTGATGTGATTGTATTCCAAGAATGACATGTTGTTTCACCCTGAAGACAAAAAAAGTATCATAGGAATCTCTTCCTTTTCAGCAGCAGGACATACAGAAACTTAGGACAATATAGCCTGCAGCCAGAGAACTTCTGTGTAATTTTGATGTATTTTGTCCTACTGCTTTGTGGAACAATCTATATATATAATATTACAGCCTAGTAATTTTAAACAATTAAATATAATAATTATAGTTCATTTAAACACTGTAAGATCTAGGCAATGTTAAATAACTGAGAAAAATCTGGGCATAGTAATACTGTTTAGTAATATACATTTAAGTAATCATAAAGAAAATAGTTATGGAGTAGATGTTATAGGTAAACAACACATGGTGGTCTGTTTTAACTGGAAGTTCTCATAATGGTTGCTTCTGCTAACGAAAATATAATCTCCCATACTTACCCTTTCTTGAAAGGATAAAAATTGTTTTCTGTAGGCAGAGTGAAGACAAGCTGTTTAGTGTTTGCCTTGTAAGTATTAAATATTAAGATCAGCATATATCTGGTTCTGAAATATGTGGGAGCCTTGCAGTAATGTCAAAATGTATATATTCAGCTGAAATCCTTATTTTCTTGATTGTGACTGGGACTTTTTTTTTTTCTTCAGGGAAACTGTGTCAATCTGACTGATGCCTTGACTCTGTATGAAGAACAGCTTAGCAGGCTTTATTGTCCTGTGGAGTTTTCAAAAGAAACTGTGTGTGTTCCCTCCTACATGGAATTGTATCCTTAAAGATTGAAGACAACTTGTGTATTAATAAATCAAGCAAGTATAGACTGGTTGGAGGTAAAGAACTCAAGCAAAGAGGCAGTTCTGATTTAAACACTTAATTTTTTTTCATAGTAAATGAACAACTACAATTTTTTTGAGGATAATTGTAGGAATTGTTTTCTAAAAGTGCTGTAAATTCACAGCTGGTGAAATGATCAGCACCTTTCATGAACAGGCTGTGTTTTTGTTAAAGGTTCTGAGTGGCGTATGTGATGTAGGATAAACTGTATGATGAGGGTAATGCTGCCTGGGAGTTCCTACAAGGCTTTATCTTCCTTTTTTTTCTTTTACAAAAAAAAGGGAGCTAACTTCATACAGATTAGCATGATCCCAATCTTTTTATGTTGTCTGATAGAGCTATTCTTGAACATACAGTTCAGACTTGATTTTTAAGGCTGGAGAATGTTAGGAATCACTCTTCCCCAATCATTACTAGTTAGTGTTACTGGAAAAAACTATTTGTAGTAGAGGGGTATGCATATTCTCAGCCACATCCCATTCCTAAAAATAATCCTTCAGAATTTTTTCAATTTGTGGGTATCAAGTTATAGAAGAAGCATAGAAGTTTAAACCTCAAGCCCTTAGCGTGGAGGGGCATTTTGATCTTCTATAAGGTGGTTCTGCCAGCTGCATTTGCCTTGAGTATTTGCTTCTTTTGTGGGATCTCCCTGGAAATGTTTCTGCAGGGTGAAGCCTGCTGTGGCTGTCTCTCTAGACAAGGAAACATCTTTCCACGATCATCTTATTCATAATACATTAAGCACATTATACTGTCACAGCCTTTCTTCTGTTGTGTTTATTTGCCTCCCTTCTGTGTCTCTAAGCCCAGTAGTATTCAGTGCTGCAGCCTCCATGCTGACCCTGTACTGACTCCAAACTGACTATAGCCAGCTCCTCCTGCTTCTTATTATTGGCAGCTCTTTGTGAAACACAGATTTGACCTCACATTTTTAAGACAAAAGACAAATGTGAAGGATATCAAGATACTTGCCCTTAAAGCTTACATTTTCAGAGAAAATGACTATTTATGTCTTTAAAACTGCCAGGCCTTAATGGAACATATATGTGATTTGAAAAGTAGGCATCTTTGAACTGCTGAGTCAAGAAGAAAATCCAGGGAGATTTCACTTTTGAGTGTTTTGCCTACCCTTTATGAGCTACCAGAAGTTTTCAGAATTTAAATATAAGTAAAAAGAACTTTAAGTGTACAAGTGTTGCCTTTTTGGTTTTTTTCCTTAACTGCTTATTTTCTCCAGATGGGTATTCTACACAATTTGGAAGAAAAAGACTGACATCTGAACATCAAGACTGAGATTCCTAAATGTACATGCTGCATGGAGCGTATAGGCCTGCCACATGCTGCATATTGGCATCTTGAATCTTTAAATTATATGCTGTAGATGATCCTGAAACTTAGTCATGCTATTGATTGTGAATTCTTTAAATGTTTTTTTATTATTATTTTAATTTAAAAGCAAATGGAAAATGTATATTTTGACAAGCTAGGGTGTTATTTTTGAAAGTCAACTTAAAGATGAATAAGCAGCAAAACTATATAGCTGCTGACTGCACTGAACCTTTAGAATGTGATCCTTTTTATTTTTTTGTAGATCTTCACAAACTGGTTGATTAAAAAAGACATCTTTAGCATTTCATCCCTGAAGGGTGGTCCATGGAGTTTTTGTTGGTTTTTTTTTTCCAACAGATTTTTTCATTTATGGTGCTTTTTGAAAATGGGAGAGGGTTTTTGTGGTTTTGGCTTTTTTTAATGAACACTGCATTGCTTCCATATAGAGAAGGGCATAACTAAAAAGAAAAAAATCTTGTGAGAGAATACCATAAGTCCTTTGTTGCAAAGGGAAGGAAGCTGGTCTTAAATTTTTATTTACCCTAGTTTCATTCATCATTGCTGTAATCTCTGCTGCAGAAGAATCTTTGGCCTTTTACCTCCTGGAATTCTTTAGTTGCTGCCATATTGATTATTTGGATTCTGATATGGATTTGGCAGTAGCTTTGTACTGAAGCATGAAGATAAAGGCTGGGCTTTCATTCCACCACAGTGTAAGAGTGTAATGAGGTTCATGTGGGCATGCCTTCTCCCCAGCCATATGGGAAGCACTAGATTTTTGAAGTAAAGATAGAGGATGAAGAAATGTGGGTGTGATGTGATCTATCTTTGTGTGCACCTGTACTGAATGTTCTGAAGCAATTGTGTGTGCTTCAGTAGGGTCAGTGATGGTTGTATTGCCACAGATGGCCCATATTGTGTGAGGCTTTTGCTCATTCACTATCAGTGTAAAAATCAGTAGAAGCTGGAGTTCATTGTAGTTCTGTTCTGAAGAAGATGCATTTTCCTTTAGCAGTTTCTCATGCTGTCAAAAGTTATATTTTTGTAAGAGTCTGCTATGTATCAACTGAAATATTTGTTTAAAAATCCCACTTGAAAGGAGGTAGGAAGGATATGACCCAATACGTGCATTTTTTACTTCTCTAAGGTAGAATAAAAAGTGCACTATTTCCCTAAACATTCTAATGCTGAACAATAGTGATGTTTGATTCAACACCCATAATCAACATTTTCTTTGTTTTACTGGACAGTTGATTTGCCCCGCCAAGATGAAAACAAACCAAACAAAAGCTGTCCTTTATGTTCTTAAACCATACATTAAAAAAAAAAAAATCTATTGCATTGCACATCAATAAAGTCTTAGTGGAATCTGAGTAGCCCATGCAGAATTCCAGTCTGAGACTAGAGAATGTGCCAAAATGATTTTTTTCTGTAATTGGGCAAAAGCTGTTAAAATGTTTTTGGCTTGGATAGCTAATAGATAGAAGCATTTTTCAGTCTTACTACTTTAAATTATCTTGGTTAATTCTCTTAATATACACAGGGTGCAGTTCTTCCATGACCTACAGCTTGTGAATCACTGAATACTCACAAAGAACAGAGCTTGCCTCTAAATACAATAAAGTTTCCTGTATCTCCCTGAGTGTTCTAGCTCTGTTGAAGGCATCCTAGGAAATACTTCGATGTTATTACCTATAATGTCGCTCTTCATTTATGATACAGGACTGCAGACAGTTTGTCTAGCTGCAGATGAGTGCAGATATCCTGTAAACAGGTGTATCCATAACTTTGCAAGCATGAATATTTCCATTGGTTCTTAGTGTGATTACTCATGTAGATGAAATGAAGCACACAGGGACAGAGCTCAGAGCATGTGTTCCTGGGTGAGCTTGGCAGATGTAGAAATCAGTCACAACAAGTGGGGGTGTTTTGTTTTGGTTTTTAGCAAGAAAACTTGTGAACTGGAAGATGACTTAACCTGCTCATTGTACCAGGGCTTGTGCTTCCCTTTGGCATCGCTGCACAGGGGGCTGCTGGGTGTGCAGGGATGTTCTGTAAAGATTTCCAGAATGACCAGGGAATTGCATATTAATAGCTGAGAGGCAGCAGTGCTTGCAAACTTTTCAACTAATAGGGTATGAAGAGAGTTGGAATAATTTTGTTTTTTTCTTTAACTTTTTTTAAGGTAGTGTTTTGAAGTGATAGATGCAGTATAAAGCAATTCAGCAAACACTGAACATTATATTTTTTTAAGTTGCTGAATTGATTCTGAGCAAATATATATGCATTGTTAGTCTTTATTTATTTGTTGCTGTAGTGTAGAGTTTTTTAAAAGAAAAACAAGTCTCTGTGTTAGAATTTTCAGATGCAAACTGCTATAGTTGATCAGTTTTCCATGTTTAAGGCCAGTTGGGAAATGGGTATGATTGCTGCACTATGTATGCAAACAGTTCCCAAGACATGGTTAACATTAGAGGTTTCTTAATTATTCTTTGCACTAAATGCTGCTTCCACCTAGAAGTTATTGACTGATAGTAGTTTGTGCAAGGAGAAGACTGCTGGCATTGTATCTACTGCATCGGTGCAGTGCACATCTTAAAATAAAGGTACGCTGTCATTACTTGTGTGTTTGAATTGTTAAATCCATTGTGGATTCAGTATCCAAATGACAGAATTGATGGGTATGATGCTTACCATTGTACCTCCTTTTTCTTTGTCACATAAACATACTTCCTGGTCCTTTTATTGAGTATCTTTTCTGTCACAGAGTAATAAATTCAGTTATTTTCCATATGATAAGTGCTCAGATACTGTGTGGTATGGAACAGCACACCGATATTTGTAATGGGGGGAATCACTTGAGGCTTCAGTGATATTTGCCTAGAAAGAGTTAATTTCCTGTACAGCATTTTAGATGTGAATTCTTTGAAGGTCTCTGAGTGGAAGTTTGAGTTTTTCCACTAAAGCGGTAAGTTGGCTTTGGATGACAGTGTGACTTATTGCATGGCACAGAGAAAAGACAGGCTTAGGAGAAGTCAGTGTGACACTGAGAATGATGGAAACTGGCACAGCAGTTCAGGGAACAGGGAGAAGGGCATGAACAGGACAGGACACATCAAAGAAGTCATTAATCTTGCCAAATCACACGCCAGAATAGTGTCATACAATGAAAGAAAAACATGAAGATATTCCAGAAAATACAGAGAGATTTACATGAATTCCAGTTAACTGGGAAAGAGAAGTATTTACATCTGCTTTAAGTACAGTGATAGCAGAAGGCTTGCTAGTTGGGAAAAAGAAAGGGGGAAGGCTTAACTTTGAGGGGAAAAAAGTCTCACAGACTGAGGGTAGAATAAGGAGTAATTTTGGAGTGCCTGCATGCACAGTAGGGAAGATAGGTATCTTGGGTTTTTATTTTTGCTGTCTGAGAGGTTGAGGTGTTGACAGCTTGCTGGAGGGAACAAGGCAAGGGGATGGGTGAGAAGAGAACTCAATTTCTTATTTTAATTGAGGAATAGGAGACTGCAGATGATGTTGCCTGTGGGTAATAGGAGAAAGCTGACAAACTTTGCTCACAGAGAGAAGAGTAGTTGGAGTCATTAGATATGCCAAGGGAGCAAGTGAGAGAAGTAACAAAGTAAGCTACTGCTGCAGTGATTTATAATAGCACTGAGCAGCTTAAAAGTGCCTTTTTGAAATATGGAATGCTCTAAGAAGGAAGGAATGAGGAATGTGACATGGGAACTGGAAGGATGTGAAGAAGTTTGTTTCGTGGTCATACACTTCAGTGAACTTGAGCTTCAAAGGTAGAAGTGAAGAGGGCACAAAGAAGGAAAAGTAAAATGTGAAATTAACTTCATAATTGGAAGTGTGATGAGAAGTATTCCTGTGGCGTGTCAAGAGAGGAAAGGATGCAGGGGTAAGAGACACTAAGTTGGAAAGGACCTGGGGCAATGAGCCAGGAGGAGGAGCCAGAAAACAGGACAGCACAACAGATGTGTGGGAATTTGGGGACCACATCTGGACATACAAGAAAGTACCAGTTACACTGTCCAGCCTGATGGTATTGAATGGAGAAGGAAGAGAAACTGGAAACATTTGGGTTTGATTTGTTGGGGGTTTTTTTTTGTTTTTTTTTTAAACTGAGTAACGAGTGCAAGCTGTCTTCTAAGTATTTTAGAAGGAAAAGAGCTTAACTACTGGAAATTAAATGAAGACTAAAAGGAAGCTTCAGATTAAGGAGTGTTTAAGGGTAGACTGATTACCGAAGCAAATAAATACGAACTTTATGAAGTCCAAAGTTAAGGCAGCTGTGGGATTTAACTGTCATGGATTGTCACTGCCCGGATAAGGGAGGAAGGCAGAAGGATACCAATAGCAACTCTGCTGTCTTCAGCTCATGAAGCTGAAATACTGATCAGAACTGGCAAATGTACAATCATAATTAAAAAGCACTGCTGCAGCCATCTGATTTCAACATGCCATGATAACTGTTACTTGAGAGGCTGTCTCATGACTCAATGATGAATGCACAGCACAATGTGCTGTATTGCCTGTGTACCACCCAAATACAAAAGTATTTTATTGGTGTATAATGGAAACATTTTTATGCAGCTGTTCTTTGTACAGGCACAGAAATGCACCAATGGAATAAAAGAATAGTTTTAGTAGATGGGAATAACAAAGATGAGTGTGTACAATTCTGTGAAGCCTTTTGTTGTTCTGGTAGCTTCTAGTGTTATCTAGCACTTCCCCATTTAACTTTAGTTAATTATCAAACCTGATGGGTTTGATTTTAAAAATTACTTTATTTTAGTCCATGCTTTGTCCTGATTCTGCTCTTAGGCTCCTCACTGGGATCTCCTGTGAAATTGCATCCTAGTGCTTGGCATGTCTTGTAAACCCTTAGGTGCTTTCAATGATGTTTTATAACCACTGATTAGTTAATTGGGGTGGAAGGATGACAGGCTTTTTTCAGCAAACAAATTTTTGACAGTTCATTGTTTAAAATCACGATGAAGACTGACAGAATACTTATAGGAACATGTATTGACTTTCCTTTTTAGAAAGGACCAAATATTAGAAATTTTCACCTGTGTCTTGAATTAAAATGTTTCTACTACGATTGTAAAATTCTTGCAATATATATGACAGTTGAATACTAAGGAAAGGGAAGTGATCTGCTGGCATTTTCTGGAGCTGATTTGCAGACAGCCTTGTGGCTTAAGTTATAGTCAAGATGCACTTACTAGAACATGAAGATACTCAGCCATTAACACTGCCAACACTAAACTACGTCCCTGAATGCCATCAACTCCATGGATGGTGACTCATCTGCTTTCCTGGACAGCCTGTTCCAGTGCTTCACGATGCTTTCAGTGAAGAAAGTTTCTCGTAATAGCCAGTGTAAACTGCCTGTGGCACTGAGGCCATTGGCTCTTGCCCTGCTGTTTATTACTTGAGAGAAAAGAGTGACCCCCACCTTGCTATAACCTCCTTTCAGGTGGTTCCAGAGAGCAATAATGTCTCCTCAGTCTTTTCTTGAGGCTCAAGAAACCCTCTTGGCTCAGCTGCTCCTCCTGAGGTTTGTGCTATAGGGTCCCACAACATGAGCCCCCGAAGGCCTGTAGAGGCCCCTGAGTTCTTTTCACCCACTGCTGGAGCCTCACCTCTATCTGGATGCACTTCGATGGCTCCTGGCAGATGGCCTTGTATGCAGAGGCTTCAGGTTTTTGCTTTTCTTTCTGCACTGCTCCAGAGTAGAAGTATTGCCTGTGTCTCCCTGGCGGCTGCAAAGGTCGCCCATGGCACAGGTAAATGGGTGCCTTCGGCCTGGGTGTCTGGGCCTGGTAGCAGTGAAGCCGCAGGAGTGGCAGGGGTGAGAACTGACAAAATGCTGCATAATGGAGTTGGGAGCAGTGAGGTGTGAGGAGGAGGGGAGAAAGTACTGCAGGCATAAGAGAGATTCCCCTGCTGCCTTGGGCAGGACTCCAGTGGAGCATGGACTTCCCTGCAGCCCTTGGAGGGAACTAGGCCGGAGTAGGGATCCACACTACTCTCCACAGGAGAGTATCCTGTGGCATGTGGATGTTCACTGAAGAAACTGCTGCCCCTCCGGCAGCAGATTTATCCTGAAGGACTGTGGCCCTTGGGCAGGATCCCACTCTGGAGCAAGAGAAAAGTGTGTGGAAGATGGAGCAGCAAGGTAGAGTTGGTGGTAGTGACTGAGCCCAGCTCGGTGCCTTGCACCTCTCAGGGGAGTGGGGCAAGGAAGGGGCAGGAGTGAATTTCAGTACGAGAAAAAAAAGACTTGAGGTTTGAGAGATGTTTAATCTTTGTTGCTCACTTCCCTGCATTTTTAACTGGCAACATACTAAACCAATTTGGTAACTGGTAAAATGGAATGGAAGCTCAGCTGGAAAGAACATCTAGAGCAAAAAGAAGTATCTAGTCCAACTTCCTGACCACCTTAGAGTGACCAAAAGTTAGAGCATGTTGTTAAAGGGCATTGCCCAAATGCTTCTTATATGCTGATAGGCTGGGGGCACTCACCATCTCTCTAGGAGACCTGTAGGCTGGACGCTTTTCTTTGGTCTCCCTGGAACACCTTCAACCTTAAAAAAAAAAAAAAAAGATCCATTAGGTATGACTGGGAATACCAGAGAGGAATTCAGTGCTCTTCTAGGTAAGTAGGGCGCGAGAGAGCCTCATTAAAACAGAGGAATCCAAACCATTTTGAAGTTGCTGACTGCTTGGCCTGGAGGCATGAAAATACTAACAACTTTTGGAACTTCTGGAACCATGAAAGAGGTTGTTCTCTTGAGCTAAATTGAAAGAGCCAAACTACTGCCAAAGCCTTTCTATTGCACCGTGTGTTTTCAGCCTAGGTATTGAGCTAGAACTATTTTAAGAGCTTGCTCCCAATGCAGACCTAACCCTTAGGTTTGCTGAGGTTAGATGGTAACCCTCCTGTCCCCTGTCTGGCCAAACTTCTATTTCTAGAAGTGCTGCAAGTGCTTATGTGATATATGGAAATTTAATTAGCTGTAACTTTTCAAAGATAAATATTTCAGACTTTCTTGACTGGAGTGTTTTTTAAGGTCTGTTTAACCCAGTCCCCCCAGTGCTGCAGTTTATGGGAGAGGGTTGCTGTGAAGTTGTTTATTCCAGTAGCTGTGTCTAGTGAATGGTCCCAGCTACCTCTGCACTCTCACTGCTTTGGCCTCAGCCTGTGTTGTTCCCTCTGCTCCCTGAGAGTTTCAGGGAGCTCTCCCATGGCCATGACAAACCAAGTGGGTTATAAACAAGCAAGCAGAGACGTTAAAGGGAAATGGGAAACTGATGTTGCTCAGCTACACTGCTGAAATGAATGGACAAAAAAAGCTGTCTGTGCCTAAAATAGACCTGTCTGGCTCCTCATGTGCTGGCAGACGTCAGTGGTGAGCAAGAATGGGAACTGGTGGTGGGATTGAGGAGCAAGTCATGTCAGGTGTAGCATATGGAAAAAATATTTAAAGGCTGCAGAGCATCATGGTTTATTCTTGCTTCAGAAGTATGGAGAGGAGTTGTTAAAGGGGCTACCCCTTGTTTTTTTCTTGTCTTTCTCTGACCCCATCCACTGAATTACTTATAGGTTCCTACCACTAAAGATATTCTATGGTATTATGATTTCAGTCATCTAAAAGTTTCAAATGCTTTGAACACTTTGGTTCACATAAAAAGTGAGCTAGTATCTTTGATCTAGTGCGAATTAAAAGCTTTACCTGTGTCAATACTCTGCTGGTGATGTAGCAGTGTAGGGGGGTGTGTTGCTTTTCAGTTACTTGTTGCCATTCATACCTTCAAAACTTTTAAATAAAATTTTATGTCAGCAATTTGGATGTCCCAGTTGATTTTGGGTACATGGACTGAATTTTTTTTTTTGTTCTTTTCAGGTTAGATTAAAAAATACGATACCACTCAAGTTTTAGATACATTTTCTCAGAAGGAATTTGTTAAAGAATATGGGGACAGCATCCATTTTGTGCAACATGGGCTTCCTGGTCCTGGCTCTTGACTTTCTTTCCTCTTTTCTTTAAAAAAGAAAGAAACATGATTCCTGTTATTTAATTTCATTTTTACTACAAGCAAAATCAGCAATGTGGTTTTAGATACCTTTGCAGAAGGAGTACTGTTATACTCTGTCAGAAAGGCAAACCCCTCCTCAGTGAGTTACCTGTGTGGGCCATGGTAAGTTCCTTCATCCAGTAGAAGTGTTTTTCTGTACTGAACATTTACTGTTTGGGAGAACAGAACAACATGGTCTAGGTCTGGATCATGCTTTTGATCTGGCTTTCCAGCACCTGCTTTGCTGTCTGGAGACAGCGAGTGAACAGAAATTTGGCCATTTTTAATCATTTAATTGTGAACAAATGATACTCAAATACATCTGAACTTCAAACACACTAAAATACATTTTATGTCATGGTGATCAAAATATATTTGAATAGCTTTAAGTATTTTATAGTGCATCCAGATTCATGCAACAATGGATGAGCTTCATTCATTCAGTATTTTATTTGGCTTAAATTTATGTTTTATAGTTGCTTTTATACCCATATATAGGGAAGAAAAGTGAGGTTAAAATAAAAACAGCAAGCCATAAATGTTTTTATGAAATGAGGTTGAAAACATTCCAGAACTCTTAAGAGCATTTTTTCCAAAGGCAAAGGCTGGAATACCCCAAGAAAATGTAGTCATAGCATCGTCACACTGTGAAAGTCTGGATAGGAGTGTGAGTTTATCTGATTGACTCAGAGTGAAATGAGCTGCATTTGCATCATTCCTGGTAATGTGTTCTGGTGCTCTGAAAAATGTGAGAAGTGACAGCAAAGGGAATGAATTCATTTCAGCAATGGTCAGCACCATGGGGAAAAGCAGGAATGTTACACTGCATTTTTTCAGACTGCTTTTCTAGGGAAAGACTTGGAACCAGAGAAAGTCAGGAAAGGCCTGTGTAAGAGGAGCAGGAGCCTCTAGGAAGTGTAAGATCTGTGAGGAAATGGAGGGCTCTCACTTAAAACAGTTGAAATCCTGGGCTGTGGGACCATGTTCTGGCTGGCTACACAGCCTGGGATCCTGTTCTCTCTGATGCCCCTGGCAGACGGAAATTCTCATCAAGGTCTTAACAGTGTTCTTCTGTCCCAAGCTGCCCTGAACATGGTGGGGGCTTTACCCAGATGTGAAGTCAGGTTTGGGAAGCCAGTAGGAAATTCTTTTGTGTGTTTTAGTCCTGATGTAGTCTGGCTGTGAGTGCTTTCTCTGTTTTGGGGAGATGGAATTTGCCTCTCCAGGCTCTTAATTAATTGCTGCTTCAGCAAACCCTGATACTCCTAGTTTGTTTTTGCGAACTTACTGCCAGCCTGCAGACTTTTTCTTAGGTAAAGCAGATGCTGTGAGTATGTTCTGGCCAATCTGAATTCTGTTGGTAGTCCAAATTGCAAGACACTTATCTATCACTTTCTTATTAAAAGCACAATCTTCATGAAAGTTTTACTTGAGCATTGTTTTAAAGCTGGATAATGAATGTCCCATTTCAGTCAACCACTTCAGCCAAGGAAGAAGCTGATCATGTTTGCAGCAATTTCAAAGAACTAGCAACAGAAACAGCATTACATTATTAAAGACCTGTGAATTTATCAGCAGCTTTTTGTGGACTAAGATTCTATAATTTTCATTTTAAAGAAGCTAAGGAAACTTTTTCAGAAGAGCATCATCCTTTCTGCAAGTTGTAGAAAAGGATTTAGCTTTCCTCAGCATATTTTTCCTTCCCTTTCAGCAAGCTTGGTCATGACTATTTTTGTCTTTGTTATTAACTTTGCTAACAGTATTGCTAATTTCTTTGCATGGTTATTTAAATGTCTAAGAGTAGCTAGTTAGAGCCATACTGAGGCCCTTTCATCAGTTTCCCTAATCCAGCTACTTGTTCTTAGGTTAGTGAAAGTTTATGGGGAGCAATACCATGCAACGATCCAGCTTTTGATCTATAACAAGTAGTTTGGGTATGTTTAACAGTACAGAAACCCTTATTCTGTTCTAAAACCTTTTGTTAATAGTAAAGAAGACAACAAAGCTTTATTTGAAATAGAGATGTTGGAAACTTAAGGAAAGGGCTGTCAGAGACATAGCAATTTGTCTTGTAAAGGTAATTATAGTTGGTGCCTAACTGATTTTTGAGGATTTCTGCAGTTTCAGGAAAACAGATGTTTGGTCCTGATGATCCTGTTCCATGGGGCCTCATGCTGTGGTTTCAACCTGATCTGACTCTGGTCTCCTCTTTACAGAGAACTTGCTGACTAAATACATTTAAACTCTGCTGAGGGGCTGCTGCTTGGCATTATATATGCACCAAGATGAGGACAAGAACAGGCAGTATCCAGAAATACCTCCACTGAATTAATACACACAAAATCTCACGTTGTCAAGGGGCGTTTTATTTAGGACATCATATTTAATGTGTGATTTCTCTAGCTTTTAGCTGTTGGCAAAGTGAATTTTAATCTCATTTTGAGATGAAGAAGAAAAAGAACTCAGTGGAATAAAATGCTTTGAAATAAAACTAACTTCAGGAAGACCCTGAGCTAGCTGTAGCAATACCCTGGAAGTGCAAGATTTGGTTTTTCAGGTTTGTGGCTGGGGGTTTTTTGTGGGTTTGTTTGTTTGTTTGTCAGGCTGATTTCTGAAAACAGAGGTTGTGCTTTCCTGTCTCTGTGTCCCTTCTCTCCCACCCAGCCTTGTTAAGTAATACTGGACCTTGTCAGCCAACTTCAGTCAAATTTAACAGAGAGGATTTGGGTTCAAAGATAGTAATTCTGATAAGTCTTTGCCTGGATGAAATGATCACTGGTTTCTGCTACAAGCCCTTGGTTAGGTGCATTTGTTGTGCAGAGGGATGTGACCCAACAGCCCCTGTGCAAGAAGAGCTTTCACCAGAGCTTGTGCCTGACAGGACTGCTGAGCTCTACTGCCTTGGGGTTAAAGCACTTGGAGGAGCTTTTGCTTCACTTTTTTTGGTTTCCTACAAAAGTTAGCACAAGCAAGCTCTGAGTAGATAGCAGTGACAGAGTGCCTGTTACCTGTTCAGTGGCACCTCTGTGGAGCAATTGCTCTGCTCCTGGCTGCAGCTGTCTCTGAGCTCCATTGCTGCCAAAGACAGATTTGTGCTGCTGGAGATCCAGGTGGGAGAGCAGGCAGGAACCATTGCTTTTACAGAGGCAGTCATGCTTCTCTGAGAGACAGGAGGTTACTGTGGAGGGATGTCTTTGGTAGATGCTGAAAGCAGTGACATGCAAGGCTGGTGGCTCTCCTCCTCTTTTAATTTCAAATGCCAGTGAATGCACATCTCATTGCACACCTGAAAATTTATCCATGGGACACAAACCCGTTGGCAACCAAGCTTCTTGCTTCCACTCATATAAATAGACTGACAGCTGTGAGTGAACATCTGGACAAAGCAAAATAAGTGGGTAAAGCTCTGGTGGAATGATGCAATATTTTAAGGAAACAGGTATTTATTTGTGTTCTATCTCCCTGCACCTACAGCTGTGGTCACTGGAAAAGTGACATTTCCCAGCAGTGTCTTTTTCAGTGTCTTTACAGCCTATGTCACACTGTAGATTATATGAAAAAAGCGCAAAAATTTGCTCTGAGTTATGCCAGGGTGTCTTGTATATTTCTTAATCCCCAACTTAAATGCCTTTCTGCAGCCCATGTCAGCATGTACCCTTGTTTAATCTATACAGCAAGATGACATATGGGAAGGGTGCCCCTGTGATGACTCTGTGTAAACACTCTCTGGTTGTAGTGTGAATGTGGTCTTTAGGAGAAGTAGTGTTTGGTTTAGCTAGAATTTGATGTGCTTCTTGATGAAAAATTGCCGGAAGACCTAAAGCAGTTCCTTCTGCTTGAAAACATATGCATTGCTTCATTAAAGTGCTTTTTCAAAAGCAGCAAATAAAAAGCTTGCAAACTTGAGTGGCATAACTTTAATCATCCCAGATGTTTGGTTTCATAGTCAGTCGCTGTTTGGGTTAGATATAAGCACCTTTTGGTCAGAGTATGCAATGTTTCCTGCAGCAGGGAAAAATTTTTCTTGGAGTAATGAGAATAGCTTAGTCTACTTGGAATTGGAAAAGAAAAAAATGATGTGGGCTATTGAATGTTGGAGAACAAAGATTTCTGCTTTGCAGGGTGTTCTTACAGTTGCAGTTACTGTTAGTGGGAAAGCTTGCCACCATCAGTGTTTGGAGCCCTGCAAATCCTGTTGGCTCAGTATTGACTCCTAATTAATGACCCACATTCTCCCAGATGCTCTGAGGCCTTCTGTGATGTGGCTGTTTCAGTGGAAAACAATAGAGGC
Source organism: Cyanistes caeruleus (assembly GCF_971803275.1). Classification (NCBI taxonomy): domain Eukaryota; kingdom Metazoa; phylum Chordata; class Aves; order Passeriformes; family Paridae; genus Cyanistes; species Cyanistes caeruleus. Next base: position 14,329,473 of record NC_141703.1, on the reverse strand, counting down.
ATTTATTTCCAGCTGTATCTGTCCTGTGCATAAAGGACATGAAGTAGTGCCAGAGTATGGTTTCTGTTGGCTGCAGCACAGAAATTTGGCAGCTTTTGTAGCCAAGGGAGTGTAATTTATAAAATTCAGAGATCTGATGTCAACTGGTCAAGCTGTCTTCAAATGCAACATGTTGGGCTTTTCTTGAGCATGCTTTGTGTGTGTAAAGCCCGGTTCTGGCTACAACAGCTGCATAGTTCAAAACAGCAGTTCAAGGCCCAGGGTGAAACCCTTGAAATGGGATGGAATACAGCCTTTACTCTGACCCACACTAATTAAACTCTTTCAATGAAGCCAGCATATACCTCTTTTTCTATGAGGAAACCACTCAAGGTGTATCTGGTGTCTCTGCTTCCATCAGTGTAATGGTGGCTGTGTTTTCCTTTTACTATGGGCTAAAAATGCTCAATAGTACATCACCAAAGCTGTGATGCTGTGATTGTGGATTGCTCCTGTTAAGCTGTATTTGCACTAATGTGCATTAGGCACCTCACAGATAGGGCAGGTCTTTAATGTGTGCCATGAGGACAGTGTCCTCTGAGACAATGTCTGTAACTCATGTATAGGTGTAACTTAATATGTTTTATCTGTGTTACATTGGGGTTTACATCTAGAACTGAACTGGGATTTTTTTCTCTTTGTGTAAAAAGTATCAATGATTGTTTTAATACGCTTTGAAGTTATCTAAATTCCAGAAAGATTAAATATTTTACAGTACTCAGGCTCATTGCACACCAGCTCTTTAAGCAAGCTTGGGCTGACCATGTGCTGACCTCAAGCTGTTTTGCTCTTCCAGACATTCATCAACACCTACGCAACTGGTTTTGACTGTTCCAGTGAAAACTGGCAATATGTGTGATTTTGTTGATCAATTGAATAATCAAACCTCACTTCCTTGAGCCAAGCTATATGAGGAGAAGCTGCCATGGTCCTATTGATTTTAGCTGTGATAAGTGCTCTTCCCTGACTCTGACATCATGGCTGGAAGTGAGAGTTGTGTCTGCTTGTGGAAGACACTCGTGTGTGTTTGTAAGTGTACATTCACATGCATACACACACATATATTCACAGACAGAAATTTTCTAGAGGCTGGGACACTTGTGGTTCAGCCCAGAGCATGTTCCAGAGGGTTTGCCAACTCTGCCATATGACTATGGATAGAATTGTGTGTGCACTGTCCTGGCTTTGTTGTAAGTGCCAGAGTGATCCCATTGTTTGAGTGGGATTTTGGTCAGGTGGAATTCTGAGTGAATGAAGTGTGGTTTGGAGTATGTAGCATTTAGATATTACTTTTTTTTCCCCTTATGTCTGTTCAATGTTTTATGAATGTTTAGCAGAGTCTTTTCACAGCCTCATTAAGTGCCTTATTGGGCTGCAAGGGCCAGGAGTGCTGTTAGCAGTTCCAGCAGGAAGTGTGGCCGTGTATCCTCTACCTGCCAAAGAGCTGTTGGACTTGGGATAAGCAAGGCAACCAAATCCTAGAATGCTCATCAAAAACACAAATTAAATTCTGCAGGCTTCTGTCACAGATCATCAGTATCAGGTACTCACATGTACTCTGTGCACCTTTTCAAACTCTGCCAGAAATTGACCTCTGCAGCTGTTGCCTGCATCTGTTTATGGTTTAGCTGTAATTTCATAGTTCTGTACATGCTGGAGAAACCAACTTCGGGTTATTGACTACAGGCAGACTCTGCAGCCAGAGGGAAGGACATTTTATACTGTGCCACAGTGTAAATAAGCCCACAAACCCAAACATGGAAAAGTAATTCTGCTGCTGGCAGCTGATTTGTGATTTTTCTTGCCACAAGGATTAGGTGCTGCTTGGAGCAGATTCACCAGAGGACGCCTATAGTTGGAGCTTGCTGGATTTTTTTGGGGTTGCTCCATGTTCCCATAGCCCTCACCTTCTGTGTTTGGGAGAGGGGAATGAATTGTCCGCTTCTCCCTGCTCCTTCTCTATCTTTCCTTTCTCTCTCTTCCCTGACTCAGATTTCCAAAGAGAAATAACTGGTTGCTAATTTGTCTGTGGAAAGCTGTTCTTGGTTTTTGGATTGATGTTGTCCTAGAAAGAGATCAATTGTGGTGATGTAGGGTCCCCAAGCAGTGCAAAGGAGAGCCCCTTTATTGCAAAAACCAGGCCTTTTAAAGCTGTTAGCCAGTTATCTGTTTACATAGTTTTAAGGCACAACAAGCCCAAGTCAACCAACCACCATACACCATGACGTGGGCATGTGCCAGTCACGCAGCACGTCTCTCATGTCTCTCTACCCCTATTCCAGCTGAGTCACTCTCCCACAGCTCCCTTCTACTTAGCCTAAGTAGCAGGCCTGAGCCATGATTTTACAAGGGTAACATGGTCCTTATTTTATAAGGCTTTACCTATGTGCAGCAATTGATGAAAGCAAAATCCTGCTAATGAAAGACTGATAGAGCATGATGTTCAGTACATACTCAAGTATAGTACTTTTCAAGGGGGAAGAACTGAAATTTAGAAATTATGGGGGAATTGAGTAAGCATATGATAATTCAATGTTGGTTGGGGTGACATAAAGCTGACAGTATGAATAGGTCTAATAGCTCAGCATTTGTAGTGTTTGGGTTCAGAGGAAAAACAGTCAAACAGCAAATACATGTCAAGAGGTCCTTCTGAGGTTTACTCAGTGTTCAGATCAGGGACACTGGATTAAATGTTGAGATTGCACTGTGGCCATGCATTTTCTCGGTCAATACCCTGCCCTTTTGACAGCCCCTTTGAGATCATAGTGATTTCTGATATGAGGAGTCAATTGCACCAATGTCACACAAATACCTTCCAAAACTTATGCTGGTAACAGTCTTGTGTTGAGTATTTCTTATAACCAGATATCTCCTCACACCCATGGAGTCATTCATGCCTGAGTGGGAATTTTTGTACTGGGAGGCATGTGGTCCTCCTGGTTCTTCAGGATCACTTCCATCTCCTGCCTCAGCTGATGGATGTCAAAATCATGGGTTACATGTGGGACAATAGGCGGGTGAAAAGGAGCAAATGTTTTTTCCTTGTTCTATGCCTAGCAAAAATGAGAATGCCCTCTTGGAGCTTCCTGGTGAAGAGGCACAGGAATAAGAACTGAGGGCATTTTGTTTGCAGGACCCCAGCAATGCAGTAAAGGAGGCTGAGAAATGATGATTTCAGGACATTCAAACTTTAAGTCTTCTTCTAGATAGAGTGGGGTTCCCCTTTATGTCCATGTGACATCCGGGACAACTTGTGCACAGGTGCTCATATGGAAAAAGGTTTCAGTCTCCAAACTGGTAACTGCCATCACACACATTTTGTGACACATGGATGTCTTTCTTCTCTCTACTTGTGTAACATTTTATCAGGATGGTTGGGGGCTGACTTTTAGGTCCCCATAAAAGTAACTCAGGCACATAAACTGTTGTTGAGAGCATGAGCATAGGGATACCTCTCCCTGCACCCTTATGTTTTGTATGAGAGTCCAGCTCTCGAGAAAGCAAGAGCTCCTCAGAGGGCTGAATGTCACACTCAGCTCAGAGAATTCACCCTGAAATGGCTAATTTTTTTACTTGATGAATGGAGAAAGTTTGCTACATGGAGAAAGGACTATTAAGTCTACTCCACTGAGAAATCCATATAAGTAAGATTATTTTTATAATCCCCCACCATCTTAAAGTGCCAAATAGATACTTTTCCACTAAGCTCATAGTAGTACTTGACTTGGAAGCATAGGATCATCTCTTAAAATGTGTTGTGTACCAGCAAGGACTGAAATATCTTGCTTGGAAAAAACAGATCTAGCTTTTAGATCAGGACTCTTACTGTAGGTTGTGCTGATTATTGCTTTGTGCTGCTCGACTGTGATTTTTGGCACACAGTGTCACATACCAAATTCCCGAAATAAAATGCTACATGATATTCTAAGAGTTCTTAGGAAGCTTTAAAAAGGGATTTGTCTGCTGAGTGGGTACCTCTTCTGGTGAAGCCAAATGATGCAGCAGCAATGGTATAAAAAGAGAAAACTTTAGTCAGCAGATAATTAGTCTTTTTAAATAAGTGCAAGAAGAAAAAAGAAAACCTTCCATCAGACTTGTGTTTGTAGAAGTTGTCAGCAATCCTGCTTTGATTGGAGAGGGTGTGCAGCTCTTTGAATAGTTAAAACATCTGTTCAGCGACGTTGTGAAATGCTCATGTTCGGAACCCCTGATAAGGGGGACTGCTGAGCGCTTGGCTCATAGAGGCTCTACAGGCAGCAAGGGCTGCACAAACTGTGGCCACTGCTTGCCTTTCCTCCTCCTGGGCAGAGCAAAACATAGGAGACAGCTACTATCTTACATGTGATTTTGCTTTGAGAGGGAGAGAGCAGGAAGTGCCTAGGAAATGGTTCATGACAGAAACCTGGAGTTTTAAATAGGAGAGAGGAGGAGGAGGAGAGCTCATGGGCACAGTTTGTGAACAGTTGAAACACTGACACAACAGCAGCAGGGGAAAACCAGACTTCTGCGAGAGCAAGTACGTCCCAAGCGACCCTGATGGAAGGAGAGAACGTCCCCGAGGCCAGGGGAGCAGCCAGCAAAGCCACTCGGATCGCCCTCGGTGTCTTTGTGAGTGGCACTGTTGTGCTTGGCACCGCTCTTTTCTTGGGTAAGTGAAAGCATTGACTCTAACCTGAGCACAGCCCTCCCCAGGCTGTCTGCTGGGTGCCGGTGTTTGTGCTTCACAGTGTCTTCTGGGGAAAATCTCAGGCTCTTTTTCTTTCCCCCTTTTTTATATTGATCCTGAAAGGGATATGTTTCAGTAAAGGAGTTCTTGTTGTGGGAATCCTAGAGCTGGGAAATGCAATGTAAACTCGTGTAACGTTTTGAATGCTGAATTTAAATTTGGATACTCAGTTGAATGTGTTCTGACCAGAACTGGGTTCTTTCACAGGGTGGAGGGAAACAGGTGAGATTATGCTCATTATGGATTCTCTGGTTGTGACCAATGTGGAGTAATATTCTGTGTTTCCTGAAAATGAATCTGTGTAGTGCACACATTTTATGAAATCTTTTGGGTTTTCCTTCATTTGGTTTTCATTTAGGGCTTGACTCAAATTCTGTAGAAGGCTTCAATAGTGCATATGTGTGCGTGTTTTTTAGATCTTTCTGTTCTGTGATGAATTGCAAAGTTGCCTTTACAAAAGTCATAAAGAGTGCATCTAGTATGAAATTGAAATATTTTCATCAGATATATAAACTGTAACTAGATGCAACAGAGAAGGAATTTGTTTTTCCTCACCCAGATCTGAAATTACCTGTAGATTTGTTTTATGAGAATAACACTTGGAAGCATATGCCTACACTTCTGAAATTATGTGTAGAAGTATAAATATGCCTAGAAACTCCAACCAAAGAGGAAGCTATGTTGTATCTTGTAAGAACTTTACAGAGTTTCATCTTCTTTGAGAACAATTCAGCTCAACTTTTTGTTTCTTTAGACCAACACAGATTTCCCTAGATTGGTGGAAACATTGCCTCTAAGCATATTTTTTTCTTTCCTCCAATCCTTTATGATCTTGTGGTCTTGTTTGAAAGGACTGCTTTGTTTATAGTCACAATATAGAAAACAATGTCAGGTTTTCTATAGAATATTTAAAGCACCAGGCTCACTCTTGGTTAGAGTTTTTCTGCTCTGTGGCAATTTCTGCAACATTTGCAGGCAAATAACTTCTGTATTAGTGATCCCATTGAAGTCAATAAAACTTTTTATAACCATGAGCGAGTTTGAGTCTTCAAATTTCAAGATGGAAAAAAAAATTTTTTCACTTAAAGAATGCAGTATAAACACCAGGGAGTAATAGTGGAGAGACCTTATTTCTTTTTGCCTGCACTAGATTTGTTTGTTTATTGCTTAGAACAATAAAAAAAATAGACATTTACCACCACAGCCTCTCAGAGACAAAACTGCCATGTCCATAGGCCAGGTGTGAAAATTCAAGGAAATATATTAATTCTTGCTGACAGTTTTCCAAGTGTGCCTGTGGCATGTTCTGTAGGCATAGATTCAGTGTCAAAATTTTCATTGGCATAACTGCTGAGTAAAAATTCTGGCCTTGGGTCAACCAAAATGCTTTTAGGATTTGTTTGGAAATTGTCTGAAATTTTCAACCTAAAGGACCAAGAAAAAAAGTTAAATTGTTTTGGTTTAATATTTTTTCAATTAGATGTTTCCACACCTCATTGTGACATGTAAGTCATGGTTTGTTTGTAAGCTTGAGCTTTTTTTAAAAAAACTATTTTTTTAGTTTTATTAAACTGCAGAAATGGACATAACTTTTTCTGTCCATCTGAAACATTTCAGGCACCTCAAGACGTTATTTTTTCTTCAGTTTTCATTTAGTCGGCAAAATTTGCTGTTTCTGGTACACCTGAAATAAATTTTCCAGCTTGAGGAGTGAAATGTAGCTTTCTCCTGCTTTCTTCTCATAGCTCCTACAAGCCTAAGGAGGATGTGGGAGAATCAGGTGTTGTAATTTACTGTTCCTTACTCGAGCTGGCTGTGATCTCACTGTGATTTCAGTGGGGAGCTGCAGGGCAGGGGCTCAGCACTGCTGGGGTCCTGTCTGTGACACTCTGGCAGGAGCTGGGGCTGTGACAGGACAGGAGCCACCTCTTCCTTGGGGGAAACAGATTGCTCTCCAGTTCCCTTGGCTGAGAAGTCAGGCAGCTTTGAGTCTCAATTTGAGAGCCTCTACTCCTGACTTGGTAGTCCTTTAGGCTTCTCACATCACAGGAAACGTTCACATTATTTGCTTCTGCACATTTGTATCTCTTTTCCCTTATAATTTTACATTTTTTTTAAACTCAATTGTGGTGTGTATTTGCTTAAGAATATGGAAACAAGCTTATCAAGGAAGAGGCTGGGATGCTGAGGGCTATAACTCCAAGCAATAATGTCACGATTAATTATCTTAACAATAAAAAGGCAAGAGAACAAAACTGTGAATTTTTTTTCTGTCAAAATTAGCTGTTACTTAAAATGAAAATGTTACTGCCAAAAATTTGTTCTAATGATAAAATTATAAGTTTCCCAGTTGAAGTGGTACTTTGCTTCTATTTATCAGTATCAAAAGCACAAGGGCTGCTACAGATTAAGAATGAAATGATGTCTGGATTTTTCCCTCCTTTCTCTGCTTTGTTAAGAAAAAAAGTTTAGCAAACATTCAAGACCTGGATGAATTCTAAAGGGTTAAATTCTAAGCAGGGAAAAAGGTGAGCTGGGAGGAGTGCAACACTTAATTAAAGGGGACATTATCCGTTATTTGTAGTTCATCTTTGTAGTGGCTCAAAATCATATTCTGGAGATCTTCACTTCTCTATTTTATCATGTTCTTCAGTATTCCAATTACAACCTTTGTAATCAAAAATCTTGTGTATTTCTTGGCTAATTTACAAAGGTGTTTGAGGTGTTGTGTTTCACTAAACCAATGCAAGCTTTGGAGAAGCTGTCCAGAACTGGTTTTATATTCCTATTTTCTGAGAAATTTAGTTTGAAAACTAGCTATTTCTGTCATTAATTGCTATTAAAACTGTGAGACTGGAAGAGATGATCAGCTTTATATTCAATTCTAGCTTTAGAACTTTTTGTTAAAAATTTTTCCTGGGTTGAAATGATATTTCACATTTTTCTATCACTATTGAACAACATATAACTACAGCAGAAATTGCTTTATCACTATCAGCCCTGTTAAAGCAGTGGCACCATAAGATATTTCATTGTTGGGTTTTTTTGTTCAGTGTTATTTGATTTTTTTTATTTTTACCATGGACTGTTATTAAGGTAATGGATATAATGAGACATTTCTTTATGCCTACTGAGCACATCTAGTGAGAACTATTTCACCTATCCCTTGGGATTCTCCCTTCCTAATCCCAAGTATCAATTATCTGCATATTTGCTGCCTGAGAGCAGTGTCTGAAATTAGCAATTCCTGTGCTTAAATTTCAGTTGAAGTTGTAATACATGTTTTTAAAAGATGAGCAAAATTAACCAACAATTTCATAGTTCTTCTTGGCAAGGCTGTTGGAAGCAAAAATCACAATACTTTTGGGAGACAGTTCAGACTGAAACTGGGCTGTGCCTTATAAAGCACAGCTATCCTTGTGTCCATTGCAATCTGCTTTGCTCCAGGCTGGAATAAGGAGGCCCTGGGAGTGTCCTGCTGGTGCTGGGCTGTACTGGGCAGTGCAGTGCTGCTGCAGGGCAGTGTGAGCCCCACAGCTCAGGGGAGCCATGGAAACCCTCCAGAGCGTGATGAGACTGCTCCATGTGGCATTTCCAACCATGGAAGGAGCAAACTGGTCGAGTGGAAGGTCCCTGCCCATGGCAGAGCATTGGAATTAGAGGATCTTTAAGGTTCCTTCTAACACAAGCCATTCTATTCTCTTGTGTTTCCAAGCTCTGGAGGATGATAGCGATGCTGGATTGTTTGTATTGTGCTGGTGCTCACTGTCAGTGAGAAGGGCTGAAGTGATGCAGCTCCAGGCACTGTGCAGAGACAGCCCTTGCTCTGTGCTGCTTGTGAGCAAAGAGGGGAAAGGAGAAAGCAGGACTAGGAGGAGAAAAATATTTGTATAAGCTGCAGTATTTACATAATGAACATTCTAAATATTTACTTAATATACATTCTAAGTGCTTTAAATCATTGCAGTCAGAGGGGCACTGGGACCAGAGGCTGCACTGATACTGGAACAATCAAGGACACAACATTTGGCTGCAGTTGTCAAAATTCATTGCAAATGATCTCATTATGGTTTTCCATTTTGCAGTTAGCCAAGGTCTTATAAAGTTTCATCCGAAGCAACAATACTGTTTGACTGCAGAATGCATTGAAGCTGGTAAGCAGCAATTTTATCTTCTCAATTATATCATGATTATAGTATGTTAATGAGATATTTATACAGTTTAATTTTTCCCATCATGCATTTTACTCAACTTTATTAATGAGGGAGAAAGAATGACAGCCCCAAACTTTTTAAAAAGTCGCTGTTCAAGTTGCTTCAGTTTTGTTTATTTTGTACAATTAAAATTAATGTTTTAGTTTGGTCTAATACTGGTCTAACTAGGTTGACTCAAAGTTTCTCATAGGTCTTTTTTTTTTTTAAATAGGAAAAAAAATGTTGAGTGTCTAAACCTTCAGATATATTTTATTGCTTCCTTTCCAGTTATCAGAAAACTAGCAACTGAATTGTTAAGCACAGAGATGCTTTTGTACCAGATCTGGCACACACTTTATATGATTTTAAATTAAAAGAGGTTAGATTCAGACTTGGTATATGGAAGAAGATTTTTATGATGAGAGTGGTGGATGCTCCATTCTGGAGGTATTCAAGGTCATGTTAGATAGGACTCTGAGCAACCTGGTCAATTTGATGATGTCCCTACTTATTGCAGAAGGTTGGACTAGGTGATCTTTAAGGGTTCCTCCCAACCCAAACTATTCTATGATTTTGTGATTAGGAACCAAAAAGCTACCAAGTCTTGGGCTTGTCAGACTGATCTCTCTCTTACCATCTCTCTTTCACTGACAATAGTAACTGGTAAAGGAAGCAGACACAAAATACAATTATATTTTCCAATGTATGGTAGATCAGAATTTGATTTGTTTTCCTGTGCAGTATTCAACTAGAGGTAAACACTGCTTAGTTACTGAAATGCTAATCACAATCTACTTAATATGTATCACTACTAAATTCCTCAGGCAATTAATTCTACCATGGTAACAATGGAGAGCCTGTCTTCAGGTGTCTTGCTCCAGCAGCTCATGTTCATGTAGTGCTAAGTTCAGTCATTGTTCCTGTATGGCACTCAAGGAGATTGCTTGCAGATATTTTGTCCTGTTTGTTTCTTTGTTTGTTTCTCATCAATAATCTCTTCTGGACTGTAGCCTTCTGTAATTGTCTATTTACAAAAAAAAGTGTTCCACAAAATCTATGTGTGTCTTTTTAACAGCTGCTGGCATCCTGAGCAAGATAAATCAATCTGTAGATCCGTGTGAGAACTTCTATCGATTTGCATGTGATGGCTGGATATATAATAACCCTATTCCTGAAGATATGTCCAATTATGGTGTTTATCCCTGGCTGAGACACAATGTGGACCTCAAACTAAAGGGTAAATAGATAATTTCTAAAAGTATTTGGTTGGCTTCTCACTGTAGCTTGTTAATTGGCTGGGTTTGAGATGATCAAAAATCTCCACAGTTCTCATCACTGGATGACATCCAACAACCTGGCTTGATGTTCTCTTTTAAGTATATTTTTCTTTTTTTTTTAAATTGAAAATCACATTGAGAGATACTGAGTTTAACATAAAGTGAATTTGGGATGAAGAATAGAACTTCTGTGAATTTTGGTAGTTCTACCAGTTAAGAATGAAGGGATGAAATTATACTGATCATACCAAAATGAAAAGACAAGGGGATTAAGCTCTTTCCCCTCTACAGCAGATGGTTAAACCAGAGTGAAGTAGCTCAGCACACACATATAAGAATGTTCCCAAATCAATCATCAGTCCAGGGCAGCAAGCTGTCTCTGACAGTGGCCAACAGCAGCAAAATATAATAAGGCCAAACCAGAGTGATATTTTCCAGTACACTCAATTAGCCCTCGGCAGAGGCAATTCTCAGGCTTCCGGAGATAGAGGTTGTTTGGCTATTGGGTTTCCTTCCCACTGCCATTCAGGCTGCCACTGAAGTACCTGAGCTATCATCAGTGAAACAGAAAAGCTGCTTAAGAATGTGTTTCTGGAGGGAAAAATAGCCCCAGGGTGGAAATGTGTAGGAAGAAAGGTATTTTAATCTGCATGTGACTTGTCTTTGGGCTATATTCTGCAGGGTGGCTACCTCGCCAGGAAGCCCTGCAGACCAGCTTGGGAGAAAGGGTGATGATTATTGTTAGGTAGGGAAATCTTGCCAGATTCTTACGGTCATGGCTAGAGGTGAGTCATTCAAAAAAAAGGGAGACATGAAACATTTAATACTGTTGGTGGTTGTTGAGCTTTGCCCACCTTCAGTACATAAGTGACATATTAATTGATATAAGAGCCTGGCTTGAGCTCACCACAGAACAGAAGTCAGCTTTAGGATTTAATGCTTAAATACAGCACTTATTTTTCTTTGGTTTTTGTGTAGGCACCAAAGCCCTTCTCCAATTGCTTTCTTCAGTCTTATTGTACTCCATTTTCACATCATTAAGTATTTTAAAAGCTGCATTTGGGCTCAGAATATGAGTTTTCATTTTCAGCATAGTACATGATCTCAAGACTTCTGCTTAAAGTCTGCTGAAGGTGTCACATGGAAAGGAAAAAAATACTGCCAGAGCCTGTTTTAAGTTAAGTTATGCTTTGCATTCTAATTGTTCTGCTGCTAGAATTGGGCTGTATTAGATAACTGCACATCCTGAATGAACCACAGTCACAAAGAGGCCAGTCTTAATTGAATATAGAGTAGCAAGCCATCACTGTCATCCTTAATTTCCTCTTTTTACGGGTCCTAATCAAGGACATCATGCTAAGCCAGATTTTTATTTGGTTTTCTTTCTGCAGTCCCTTTAGAAGTTGCCAATACATAGCTAGAAAAAATGCAAGACTAAGAAAGAAACATCCAAGTGGGAAGTATTTCCTTAATGGAGAGATCATATCAGATAAAGGGAGTTTATACAAAATTATTTAATAGGAAGCCCTTGGCACAGACAGGGACAAAGATGTGAAATGCTGGTTGGTGTACAGGAATGTTTTTAATATAGCATTTGCCATCTCCTCCTTAACTTTTTACTTCATGAACTTTACAAAATATATTCTTTATAAATAAAATAAAAGGAAAATGGAAAGTGTTGGTAGCTGAAATAACAAGCTTAACTTCAGCCTCTAGGTATATTTGTGTTTTCTCTTGAGTTATTTCAATCTCTTAGCTCAATACTGACTTATTAATTTGTGTATGACCACAACCTTGCAAGCAGAAGTTTTAGCAAGAGGAAGAACTCCTGCCTAGAGAAACAGTTATAGAGCTGAATAGACCTTGGAAGCAAATTTAATCTCCCCTTTCTCAAGAACACTTAGTGGAACTTTGTACCACATGGTAAATATCCCATGTTTGACATTCAGTAGATTAAAAAAGCCTCAGTCTTTAAAGACCTGGTTATTATGCAAGTTCTATGCTCTGAAATACTTACCATATAAAGGAAAACTATTAATCTTAACGTGATAACATGGCTCGGCCAGAAAGACACATTTTTCATGTTTGATTTTCTTTGATGGTATGATATAGATGGCAACATTTATTCAGGCTATATATTAAAAAATATGCTACTTAAAATAAACTATTTGGACATCTAATCTGTTTTCTGGTCCCCAAATATTCCTGAGCCTGCTCCTGCTCCGGAGAAAGGGATTTTGTGCAAAGACCTGTTACACAGGTTGTGCAAGTGTATCTTCAGTATTCTGGAAGCTTAATTTTTTTTGTTCCAGAGCAATTGCTATAGAAGATGATCTTCCAGTAGATAATGGGTAGTAAGTGTAAGAATTAATTTGGTTTTACCAAAAAAAAAGTAGTTGTAGCTGTGTAATGTAATGTACTGAGCCCTGCATTAGGTGTTAGTGGGCTTGAGAACAAGCTTCGAGAACAAAGCATTTTTTTCTATTTCTTTTGGGTTTGGTGTTTTGGTTTGTTTGCAGTTTCTTTGTTTGGTCAGTTTGGGGTTTTTTTTTGTTTAGTTTGTTTCTTAGTTTCTTTTTGTGTGTGTGTGTTTTGTTTGTGTTTTGTTTCATTTTCTTTTTTTGTGTGTGTGTTTTGGGGGGTTTTGGAGCTTTTTTGAGGCTCGCAATAGCAAACAACTTTGCAGGTGTCAGCTTCAAAATAGGGGAGAACTTTTTCTGTATTGGTGACTGTTTTAGGTGCCTTAATAGGGAATTCCAAAGAGAGGAAATGGTAGTAGGTCAATGGAAAATAGCTAAGAACTACTGGGTGGTAGATTTTTTTGTCTACATATCTCTGGTTGATTAAAGGATCAGGATTAGAACCATTAATTTTGGGGTTCTTCTAGATCTGCAAAATGTAATGTGATAGTTAAAAATACTTTTTTTTTTTAAGATTTGTGTTTATAATGGGCTAGGAATATATATATAATCTTCCCATATGTTTCTCTAGCTGCCTTAAGATGCATTGAAGCTAAAATCATATCATCATTTCCCCTTTAGTTTCTTTTCCATACGTTGTTTGAGGGTCACTTGGGTTTATATTTCTGCGCTCAGAGGAATCCACAAACCACATGTGTAACTCACTTTGATCTTCTGGCTATACAAAAGAAATAAAGTTCTAGCCTGGAGAAAGTAGTGGTAGATCTTTCCTTGTATGTGAAATCTTTCAGCAGGATTTCAGGCGTCATGGAGGAATGTAAAGAAGGTAATTGTAGAGAGACAAAAATATCTCAAAAGCAGAGGCTTGTGGTTTCGGTTATGACCCAAATCTAGGTTAAGGGACATGTAATATTTAGGTTAAAATTTCTTATAGAACTGTTCCTTATAGAACTTTCCTGGAGAGGACTGAGGTACAACTACTTCCCCTTAACCATTCCTGGCTGGACCAGATTTTCCCTGACCTGAAGCCAGCCATTCCTTTTCAGCTACACCACAGGCATGTTAAAAAGTAACTCACGTTGGTTAAGAGCAAATGCTCCTCGTGCCCCAATAGGCCTCTGATGAGGAACTCCTTGGAGTCTTTCAAAATGGAAAGAATCATTTGGCTGTGGCCTGTGTTGTATGAACAGAAGCAATCTCAAACTGCAACAGCTTCTGCCTTATCTGAGGTCAAGATTGCAGTAACTCTGAGTTACTAAATGTTTTTCCACTTACCATAATATTTCCTGCAAAGCTATCTGTGCTCTTGATGAATTTTTCCATTTTGTTTTGATGACTTCCATTAAGGTTTTAGGAGTACTTTTTTCTTGCCACTGAAAAGCAAGTGGCTTTTTGTGAACAGTTCAGATCTGGAAGTCTGAGACACGTAATTCAGTGCTTATTACCTGTGGTGAATGTTGGTTGTGAACCCAGAAACTTCTTTTCCTTTCTCTGAAGTAGGAAGTACAGTTGTATACAGCTGCCTAATTTTTTTCTTTCTCTGAGTGATCATGCAGGAAGCAATAAATTAAAATAAGAACAACAAAGCAAAACTCCACAAACATTCCTAAATCTCAGCACTGAAAAGGAGCTGATTTAAATTATGTGGATCATTTGTGAACATGTCTTCCAGACCTTTTAAATTTAATTTATGACTGTGGAAACCAGTTTACAAATTAAGTCTTCATACTTTTCCTGGTCCAGTGAGACACCTACTTCAGGCTGATTTACTGTGCTAAGCTTTGTAGTATGGCTGTTTTCTGAATGTCAGTCAGTTTAAAATAAGGAATTTCCAATGTGGTAAACATAAAGAAATGGAGGGCCTTTAGAAGGATACAGTGTGTGGGTTTCTGAGGAATATGAGACAGACAGCAAACAAAATATCATGGCAGCGTAGGCAACTTTTCCCAAGATAATCTGCAATGATTTCCTTTGGGAAATAAATTCTTTATAAGTAAAACCAGTAAGTAAAAATATCTCTTTGGAAATTTATGCTGTTTAACTATAAGATATCCTTTCAGACTGATCCCAGGAGTTGGTGTTGACCAGTTGCTGTTGAGTGGTCGCTGTCCTGCACAGAGGATCCTGTGCCACATAACTCTTTTAGGGCTGACTTTTTTCTGCTGCCATTCAACTGGTGCTCAGCTGAGAACACTGGGATAATTTGGATGTGCCCCATGAAATCTGAATGCAGCTGCTGACACTCATCCCCAGGTTTCCATATTAGCTGACCTGTCTTTTGTGATTTGTTTCCTTCAAAGTTATTTGAGCTTTTTGAGAGCTGTCCCAAGTATGAGGCAGAATACCAGCAGAAATTAAAATAAAAGAGGATATTTATGGTTTTGCCTCCAATATATTGCTGGGTAGCTGCTCTTGAATAACAAGAAAGCAGAAAAAAGCAATAGAACTTTATGCTTTGCTTGGTCTTTTCTGCAATAAAAGGATCTCTTTTCCATGGTACAGACACTGCAGTGATCCAGATCTTTCCTGCGGCTTATTTAAGGCTTATAAGTGTCTTATTTGTCTGAATGTAAGAAAAAAACGTAGGTGGCATGAGTCAGGTAAATCTCTCCAGGCAAGAAGTTAGTAGCTTTTTGGTAGAATGGAATACCTAAATCAAAATTGGAGAACCCAGGACTTTTTCCAGGCTTTGTGGCTGCTCAGAATGAAAACTGTGTTTGTAATGGGTGATTTTGGAAAACCATGAGTACAGAGAAGAGACAATTTTGGTTCCTAAATGAGGTTTAAAGGCAGCACAGTAACTGAGCCACAGGATTCCCACAGCATCTCCCTGCTTTGGAGATTAGAATGGCATTGTCCTCTGAGCCTTCAGCTAGAACCACAGTGGGGCATCCTGCTCACTCCTGTTCCACATCTGGCACGTATTTCCCCTAAATTTGCCTGGGGTTTGTATGATATGTATAATTTATACTTGCAGATACTGAATTTCAAAATTTTTAATGGCTGTGTATGGGTGGGGAATTTTACAGAATGAGGACTGATACCTTGGAAGGCAGAGCAATCCGTGACATCTGAATCCATTTTTTGACAAAAAAATTTTCCACAAGAACATGTTGAAAGTATTATTGCAATGAAGTAAATTTAATGCTGCCATTCAGTATGGAGCTCCACCTATATTGTAACCATTGGGAAATTTACAATCTTCTAGTGTAAATGTGGTTTAAAATCTTTTGCCTAAACTTATAATGACGTGTGTTATCCCCTAAAGTGAAATACTAGGAGGCCAGAGGGGCAGGGCAGGGAAGAGGGCAATTCTACTCAAAAGAATAAAATTTATTATTGAAATTAAATTTATGAACAGAGGCTCTCACCTCCTTATAAACTGATTTTTGGTTTGGTCACAGTTTGTGTACAGTTATGTTGACTTTTGGAGGAACTCACATAATGGGCTTATCTTTTGATATACAAACTCAGAGGATTTACAAAATGCTGAAACTGTAAACAAACAACTTTTCCGTTTCGGAAATGTGCTGTGTATTAGGGCACTGAACAGCACCAGGAAGCATTTATGTAAGCACAGCTGTGTGAATGCTATTTCCATGAGAACTTCCATATTGCTAAAATGGATATTCAAGGAAGGAATTGAGGCATTTCTTTTCAAGGGGAGAGAGGGAACCCTAAAATGTCGGTATATTAGTTTGGTTTATTTGTCTAAATACTTTAATGGAATTGGTATTTGGGAATATTTGTTTGTTTTACTTGGTTTATGTTCCTTGGGAACTAGAACCTACATGAATTCATTAATTACTAGATTTTCATTAATTCCTGTGGAAATACATATTCATATTAATTACATCCACACGAGTGCAAAATTAATTCATGATTTAAATGTTCCATTGGAATATCAGAAGAATTAATAATGAGGGGCTGTTAATTTCAAGAGACACTGCTCCATCCATGGTGAGATGAATGCTACCATCAAGAAATTGGCTGATGGACATTAATTGTATTAAATACAAAAGACAGTTTCCTGAATTGATAACTGGTGTCTTGATCATGATTAAATACCCTTAAAAAAACCAAACCAAGCAAAAAAAACCCCACCAAAACAACACCCCAAAACCAAACAACCTCCCCCAAAACCAAAACAATGAAAACATGAAAACAGAAGTAAACAAACTGAATTCCATCCACCCCCCCACCACCAACCACCAACCCATCCGATCCCCTCAGCTCACAAAATAAAACAAGGGGAGGAGGGAGACACAGTTTGTCAAAACAAGGCAGGCCTAAGGACCGTTCTGAGGAATGAATTCCTGCAGCTGCAGAATACACTGGTAGTTTCATTAAAGAAAAATACCCAAACAAGCTAGTTACTGGTTTGAAAATATGGAAAATTTTATATTTAATATCTATGGCATATCTGAGACTATGTAAGCCTTCCAAAATGGCCCCATCCATTGACATCCTGGGTGGTACTTCCTTCCAAAGAAGTGGGAATATACAATGCAGCAGGTGTAGGGCAATGGAAAAATAGTCCAGTGCTCTGCATTGGTTCATATTCCTGTGTGAACAAGGAGTTTGCCATTATGAAATTTGCTTTGAGTGATTATTTCAAGAATTTATGTACTCTAGTAAAATGATTCTGGTGATCTGATTATTAGCAATGGGGAACTGAGTGAAAAAAGGTAAGAAAGCAGTAGAAGGCTGGTTAATATGGGAATGCAAAAGACATGAAAGTGGAAGTAAAGTATGCTTTGTAAAAATTTAAAAACTGCATTATAAGCACCAGAAAAGTGTATTGATTAGCTATTTTAATTTACTTTAGACACTCAAAGTAAAAAGCTTTAATTAGGCAAGGATTGTTTTAAGCATATGGAGAAAGATTTTTACAAGCTTTTGATGCTAGTTTGTTCTCCCATATACATATTTAGCAAACAGTAGAGAAATCTATAATTCATCAGAAACTCAAAATAGGTATTTATAAAATGCAATTAAATATATTTTGTACTGCATCAGGCTTGGATTGCTTCCATTTCTGTGCTCTGAAACTGAGAATTGTTTACAGCCACCAATGCACAAAGAAAAGGAAGAAGAGCCTTAATGTCAGTAACAATTTAGCAATTATTTAATTTATTTTATGGTGGTGAGAAAATTTTTCATTGATTTTTTTGTTTGTTTATTTGTGAAGGAGTAAAAATTTTATCTTTAGTCTGTGTAGTGTCATACTTTGGACTTCTGGAAACAATTTTTTATTTAAAAACAAATAATTTGCAGTTCACTTCTAATAAAGTGTCTGATGGGGAAGATGACTCTAGACTGCGCATGTCAGACTGTGTATAAGGTAGCTGAACTAGCAAGAAACACTG
Source organism: Cyanistes caeruleus (assembly GCF_971803275.1). Taxonomy (NCBI): domain Eukaryota; kingdom Metazoa; phylum Chordata; class Aves; order Passeriformes; family Paridae; genus Cyanistes; species Cyanistes caeruleus. Next base: position 14,311,449 of record NC_141703.1, on the reverse strand, counting down.
CAGAGCAATTAGCAGAACTAGTAGTTTACAAAAAAGAAATAAATTTAGATTAGCTCATATTTTAGGGAAACCTCAGAAACCAAATATTGCTCTCAATTGCTACTAGAGGAAAGAAGTGGTTTTGTACACTTAAATTGCCTATCAGGAGATGTTCTCAGCAGAACTTGTGTTTTAAAGGCATAAAGGAATTTAATGAGTCCTTGAAATGATGTATTTGAGTGTCATATGAGAACTGTAAGCAGGCATCTGCACATCAACTGAGATTTGTCTCTGTGGTATTTTCCAGGCAGGCAAGATCTTGCTTTGCACTTCTTCCAAGGCTTCCAAATACAAAACAATTCTGAAATGGAAGCTGGGCAGGTGCATTCACGTGGGAGTTTGACCTGTGCTATTAACCTGCTAAGAGAGATAAAGTTGTACTGAAACATTAAATGTTGTATCCTGCAGCAGATGTCCATGTCTTTTTCAAAAGAGTGCTCTGAAGGAACAGATTTAACTCTAAGAATAATCTTTGCTTGATGATACTTGTCTTGTTCCCAAGAAATATGTTCAGCTTGAAATATCAATCAAGTCTGTCACTTCCTTTTAGAACATACACACACACACACATACATATATATAAATATATGTATGTATGTATATATACAATATTCTTCACTCTCCCCTCTAGACCCCATTCCATCTATAAGAGTCCCTTTTCCAAACTAATGGGAATAAATTTTGTAACCTGGAATGTTGCAGTCTAATTAAATTCTTATTTTCATGTGTCAAGACAGGAATGTTACCATTGGTCAAATGATGTCAGAAGTCTTGTGTATAATTTTATATGCTGTGGCCAGTGTTTTTATTTTAGGGTAGAACATTGTGTCCTTCATAGGCACAATGAAACTTAGCGCTGCCAGCTCTCCTTCACTTTGGACTCTGAAAGGGAGGAATTGGAAACCAGATACTCTAAATGAATGTCAGCTGGGCCCAAACCATTCTGAAATGATCACTCTTGGAACGTGTAAGCTCATGTTGCTTCAGACTGTACATTTGTCTGGCTGTGATGTCTGTAACAGCAGTGTGGTTTTAAAGTTTTTTGTGTGCCCTTTGGCATCCTGGCCAAATCTTTGCTCTGTGAACCCTACTGACCTTGACTTCTGAAATCCAGTGTGCTGAGAGTTCAAAGAGAGGGCAATGCTTTCGTGCTACTGTTGGAGTGCTAAACAACCCCGGGGGCACAAGTGCAGTTGGATACTTGGGTTTTAGAGGTTACTTTTCAGGAACTCTTTTGCCATACCTCTTAAGCATGAGGAAAATATGGGAATTAAGTGTTAGATATTCTTAAGGAGGACTAGATTAATCATAATTATCTTATAGTGCAGGGACCTCAGGGAATGACATTCTACACCTGTGCTGTGTATTTGGTTTGATTGCTAAACTCCAACCAAGGTTTGAGAAGATTTTTCTCTACATTTAAGAGGTAATCCTTCCAAAATATCCTTAAAAGAACCTGCTGCTAGCATCAGAGGATCATCTGCAATTTTCTGAATGGTAACTTAGGTTTTGTTTTTTCACAGAGGTTGCACATAATAGTGCTAACTTAGGGAGGAAACCAAGGCTGTCACTGATAGCTGGAGATGGGAACAGCTCTTTTAATTGTTCTTCTCATCAGTTAAGAAACTCAGTTCTTGCAGCTGTAGAGCATAGTGAGGGGAGGGTGACTAGCAGAGTCTTTATTGCTCAAGTATTGAAAGAGAAATTCTCTGTTATTGGGTATTTGCAAATGAACCTGCTGAATGTGTAAGAATGTGTAAGCCCTTGGACTGCTTTCTGAGTCTGATCCCAAAAAAGATCATTACAAGCTGCTTTTAATTTAGTACTAAGCATCATCTGGGCAATGCCAAGCAACTCCCACTGTCTCTGAAGTTAAAGGGGCTGAGGGGCATTCACTGTCTCCAAAGGATCAAGCTCTTTGAGTGTGTGGATCACGTTCTGCAAGCTTTATGCTCATAAAGGAGCACTATTCTAATCACTAAGACTCTGACATGAGTTAGATAAGGAGCAATCTGTGGCTCACCTTCTTTATCTGCAACAATGGATAATGGCTGTGTCTCCTTGGTCTGTCATGTCTAAGAGTGCTTTGATATCTGTATCCTAAATGTATAGAGTGCAATTGCAGGAGTAACCATTAAATTATTTCCTATGACCTTTTTTGTGTCACAGACAATTACATTACCCATGTGATGCAACTCAGTAGCTTGCACTGGGATAAAACATAATTGGCTTTGGGGCTAAGTTTATCTCCCAAAAAAGCATGAAGTCTTGAAAATAGTAAGGGGCAGAGAAGCCACAGTCTCCTCTGGCTGCTGGTTCCAGTGGTTAATCACTGTCACTAAATTTGTCATCATTGTTCAAGAGCTGGTTTTCTTTGTGCCTTTTCTAAATACACTAAAGACCTGTCTGGCACCAAGTGTTTTCTAAAGGCGTTTTGATGTTGTGATCCCATCACCCTTTCACATCTCTTGTGAGAACAATCATGTTCCTTCATTGCATGTATTTTTTGTCCCTCCCTTCTATTTCTCAAACCAGACCCTCCAAAGAAAAAACCCAATTGTCTTGATATTTTTCTGCACTCTGTCCAACTGTCCAAGATTGTTTTTACAATTCAGACAGCCGAAGGGCAGGCTGTGTTCCAGTCTGTCTCACCAGCCTGTGTACACACTAAGATCATCTCCCCACTTTGATACTTCTCTGATTTTGCAGTCCAAGACTCCTGTCTGTTCTAGCATTGCCCTGGGAGTTCATGCTGAATTATTTGTCTGCTTCTAGCTTTTCACTCCTCCAGGGTTGCAACTTTCCAGGAAATGAGATGTCCCTTGGGGTTCTTGTAGAATTCTTGTTTTGTTTACAGTCCAAGAATATTCACTGGGGGATGTTTGCACATGGAGTTGTTTTTCTTCAAGATACAAAGCATGATAATATATTTCAGGTCATTGTCAGATATCACTGTGCAAACACTTGAGCTTGCATTTTCCACACAGAGTAAATGTTTGTAAAAGGAAAAGGACAAAAACTAATAGAAAAAATGCTACTGTCTTTACTAACACAATGATTTCTCCACATCTATGTAAAGTGCAGAGAAAACTTTTATTTTTCTCACTAGAATAGGAAATAAGCCTCATGAATAACACAGTACTTCTCAGGATTTCAACACAGCTACATATATATAGAAAACTGTCTGATAGGGTACAGTATATATACAATCTGATCAGGACACTGATAAATTGAATCAATATTTCTAATCTGAATAAATGGCATGCATGTTTTTTTTTTTCTCTGCAAATCTGGTTTTACAATCCTTTTTCAAACAGTCCAAGTCAGAAGCAGGAAAGGTATGGGATTTCTTGGCACCAGAAATAAAATATGGTGGTTGAAAGCCAAGGAAAGCTGTGCAAGACAGTGGGCTGGAAAATCAACAAGGGCTGGAAATGGAAAGTAAGATTAAAGGTAACGCTTAACCACAAGACTATCCTTAGCAGCTTTAGAATAGTATGCAGTTAAATAAACACACATGCAAAGCTAACTTTATAATGTGCCTTGCTCTCACTTTTAACAACAGATGATTGCTATTTACTCGAGGGTAGTGAACCACAGGAAGCTGGCCTTTTTTAGCCCTCTTGCCCTGAAAAAGAACTGTGTGAGGGCAGCTCAATATGAACTCTCTTCCTTCCCTTCCCAGCTCCCCACCCCCAAGCTGTGCCTTTTTCCTTGGCTGTATATCTGAGCATCTCCAGTTCAGACAAGTGAAGATCACTCCCAGCTATGGAGTGTTTTTTTGCTGGTGATCCTGAGTCCTTGTGTTTTATATGAGAGTCAGGGAGTGCAGTGATGCCAACCTGCCTGGCCTGGTGTGACAGAAATTCAAGAACCTTGACTGCCATGGGAACTTCTGCACCCTCAGCTACTTGGTACAAGAAAATGAATGATGAAGCCATTTCCAGCCTCAGGAAGTTTAGGATATTGTGAACATCTACAGCCAGTTTCTGACTGTGCAAGTGGTAGCTGCTTAATGAGATATATTACTATAGCACTGTGGAGTGGAATTGCTAATAGGTGATGACACTTGCCATAACTAAGTTTTATGGGAAGGGAAACATAAATCTTGCATTTAGACATCCTGTGCATATGGAAACATGAACAATGAGGTGCTGAGGTCAGTGATAGAGACCCAAGTATTTTTTTATCCCAAAGAGAATGACTTTGGAAATAATTTAAAACTGAAGAAAGTGAAAGATATAACTGAAAAATAGTTGTTTTGCTAAAAAAGCCATTCAACCATATACTTGATTTTTGGTTAAGGAAATAGGAGCCAAACTGTATATTCAGCTGGCTTAAGCTATGCTGGTTCACTTTGTTTGTCCTGGTGATTTTTGGTTATGATATCCTGCTTTACAGGCAGGCTAGTGGTATAACTTGGTAGCAGCATTTAATTTTTAAATCTTGGTTGATGTTAATAAAAATTCTGTGCTTTTTCAGATGCCTGTGAATCAGCTTGGAACGTGGTTTCTTTTTAACCTCTGCAGCCAGATTTCTATTCTATGTCTAGTTCTGTATCATTCAATTGAGAGCTGAAAAATGAGCTATTATTTTAAGGGTGTATTTTCAATTTTGTTGGAGTGATGTGTATTTCCTAATCTGATCAAAATTATTTATACCTAACAATTATTGTTTAGAGGTAAAAGTTCGGTGTCCTAAGATGGAAGATTGCTTTAAGGAATTAGAACTTTTAGTCTGAAACAAGAAAACAGCAAGCAAGCAAGACAGCTCCAAGAACAAGCTTAGCGTCCTTCTCAGTGCTAAGTGAGCCATTCTAGTCAAAATGTTGGTATCCCTGATCTCCCTAATTAGATCAGAGTTTAAGGAAACTGTGCTTAAGGAAAGCCTATCAGACTGAACTTCTCAATGGATTTGTATGAATGCACACAATTCCTTAGTGAGGTGTGAGAGCTGGACCTTGGAAAGACAAAGTAAACAACTAAACAACAAATCTGTGGTATCTTATGAGGTGCAACATTAATCTTCGGTGGTCTTCCTCTTCCTATCCCTTGAAAGACAACATAGGTTTTGCTTACATTTTGCCATCAAAACAGAAAATATTTGAAGCTATTATGGTTTTTCAAAGTGGAAAGACAATTCTCTCAGACAACTATAGTTGAGGTGAATGTTTTCAGAGGGGCTGAATTCGCTCTCTGTGTGTCACTGGCTGGGATTTCCCTTGCTGTAGATGAGAGCCTGAAATCCATGTCATGTGTCAGGAGGTGAAGCACTGCTCAGAGAGTGTGGGATGGTCCTGGGGCAGGTTTGTTCAGCTTGCAGAGTTCTGGGAGAGCAGACACTGAGCTGCAGCCCTCCCAAAGGCTGCCCTGTAGAGAGCAGCGTGCATCGACCCATGTGAACAGATATACTCTGTATGGAGTGGGTTTGTCAGGGCCTGCAGCTGTGGCCAGGCTACTCACAGGACCCAATACTGCTAATTTAAAGAGAGCTTGATGGGCCTATATTGATTTCAATCACAGTAGTGACTTTCTTTCCATGAACAAACAACCTCTAGACTGATTGATTACATATATCTTCGATCAGTATACTGTGCTTCCTGCCTTTCCTTGCTGTTCTTGCTTTTTCTTGCTATTCATCTTTAATAATTTAAATACTGAGGGACATGTAAAAACCATATGTATTTGTGAGCTAAATAAGAAACAAATTCCTAAATCTTGTATTTGGATTTTATACTAGTTAATGTAGAAATCACGTGGATGTGAGCAGTGATCCAGGTTTGAGCTTCTAAATCTTTCTGAAAACTTGAGGTTAAGGCTGGGAAACCTCCATAGCCTAAAGACCATCCATGGTCACATCCCCTATTTCAGTGTCCACAGGATTCAATCATCTTATTAAGTCTTTCATGTTTGATCACTGGATTTTATGTTATCAGAACTGAGAATTGTCTTCATAAAGGAATTCTGAGCAAGTTTGCAGCATCTACCCCACCTCGCTCTCTGCAGTAGTGAGGTGGGGGTAGATGTCACATTAATGACATAGTTTGATGGGAAAACACCAGGTCTGATTTTAACACCATTAACATCATCTCTAGAATTACCTTTATTGGCTCTTATCATCTGTTTCTCTCTTGAGCTTTAGCCGCTGGATTTTATTAGCTTCAAAATTTCATGGTTGTGCAAAGACACAAATTATTACAATGGCTTTAATGGGAGGGTAGGTTTTCATCCTTAGTTTTATAGAGGATTAATTTATAATTTCTTTTAAAATGCCATTTAAAAAATGTGAACAGGTCTGATTATGCTGCTAAGAATTGTGCACACTGAACATATATATTGATGATTTGCATTATATATTATAATGCAAATACTATAAATTAGTATTTAATAAACTGGGAAATGATTGAGGATTCTCCAGAAGTATTCTTATGGAAAAATCTTACAACTAAAAGGCAATAAGCTCATTAAATCTCTTAAGGTCTAAGCAAAAGATTTGGGAAATGGGGTTTTTTTTGTTTGTTTGTTTGAGAAAAGGGATTGGAGGGAGTGGCATTTGGTCATCACTATGCTATTCCTTGAGTAATAAACAGTTTGAGGTCTGCATTATGGTCCCCTGAGTGCTCACATGAGCTGAGGTGGGGAATAGCTGAGAGGTGCAGCATGGCTAGTTCATCAGAGTGCTATGGAAATTTTGGGAAATAAGTGCTTTGAAATCCTACCTCAAGCAGTGAGCTCCTAATACTGAGAGAAGCTGTGCAAACCCAGGCTGTTGTCAGCTGTAGAACTGAGCAGTCACACCCACCTTTGCCTCCCAGGAGAGGAGGCATTGCAGGGTGGGCTCTGGCAGCTGCTGGACAGAGCAGGGCTGGAGAGCGAGCAGCTGCCACTGTTTGCAGGAGGGTGCTGCTTTTGGATGACAGTACCACCATCTCTTCAGTACTCTGTGTGTCCCCAGCCAGTCCTGGCAGAGGAATAACATTGCATTGACCCCGATCCAGCTCTGTGTGGGAGCTCTTTGGTCTTGCCATGGCTGGTGTTATGGAGTCTCAGTGGTTCACAGCATTCACAGGCCTCTGGGACTCTTGTGTTGCACTTTGTTCCCCGTTTTGTGTGGGCCATGCTTCTCAGCCCAGTTGCACTGTGCTGCCTCTGCTCATTTGAGACACAGAGCCCTGTGTGGTACTTTGGTGCAGGGAAGGGAGTCTTGAATTTTTCAAGGCTTTTTAGCTCTGGCTGAGCACACAACAGGAGGGACTTAATACCAGCAAAGCCACTCCTTCCAGTGGTCCTAGTAACAATAAGGCAAGGTTGTGCAGGACCTGCTTGGGTCCTGAAAAACCAGATGAGGTCCAGCAGAGTTTGCCAGCCCTGTTCCTGTGCTGTGCTCCAGAGTTACCTGCTTCTCTTGGCGGTGGAAGTGCTTGTGCTGTGCAATACCTGAGCTGACAGATCTCTCTGAAGCTCAGCTGCCTCTACATTTAGCCACAGTACTTCGTAGCTGCAGCTGCATCGTGGCTGATTTACAGTGTGCTCCTGGGATCCTGTAACCTCCGTTCGGTCCTGATTTCATAATGTACCAGCACCAGAAGCTGAGCCACTTGAAAAAATTCCTGACTCCCTGCTCTGTGTGTTGGTTCCCACCCTCACCCCATGACTGCCTGTCACCTCAGTTTGCTGAGGGTAGCTGGTTGTGAGGATGAGTAACAAGCTGCATCTGTCGTTTGGCTTTATATCAGTTCTCTTTAAAATAAAAAAATTAAAAATCCTTCTCAGTTGGGGATTGAAAAAGGTGCAATTATGTCTGTGCTACTGCTTAAGAAAGTACACATGGAGCCTCATACTTAATTAAACAAATGCTATGATTATACCAAATGCTGAAACAGGCAAACAGTGTCTACATTTCCAAAGTATTGAAAAAAATTATATGTTTTTTTCAGCATTGCTAGAGAAACCCGTCAGCAAAAGACGAGACAGTGAAGCTGTACAGAAGGCCAAGATCCTTTATGCATCCTGCATGAATGAGAGTAAGTGGGTTGATTTGAAGAGGCCATAGATGCATTCCCTGCATTTATAAAGGCAGGCTTTTTATCTCTCTGCAGAGCTCTGTGAAGCTCTGTGCAGATGCATGGATTTTGCTGATATGGATTCAACTGAATGCAGAGGGTCTTTTACACATCTGAAGCTGGCTTTTGAGGCCGAGATACACCCAGGCACAAGTTTTAGAGAAACCTTTGCTTGTCAGAACTGTGGAGAGATATTTATCTGTGTGAAAGGATGTTAAACTGTGCTCCAGGGTTGTCGGGTTAGTGCCTGGGGTTAGTAAATCAATGGAACCCTCTGATGAAATTCTCATACTGATATTTTCAAGAGCCTGTTGCTCATTATGTTCTACATTTCTCTGAATCTGTTTAATCAAAACACTTCCCCAGGGCTGGGTATAGACAGCCCTGAACTCTTTAGCTTTGGTGTCTGCATGTCAAGCAAGTTAGCCACATTTGCAGAGTGCTTTTCCTCAGCTTGTAAATGCTGCTGTAAGGTAATGTACAGTAATTCAGCACACGTCACTATCTTAGGTAAATGCAGAGGTGAAAGAAGGCTTGGAAGTCCCCTTTTTCCTTCTGACTTTTTCAGGATTCATTTCCTGCACAGTTTTCTTCCAGCATGGCCCGTCTGAGTGCCAGCAAGTGAGACAGCCTGCTCTACAGCCTTGGTGGCCCAGATGCTGTCCCTCTAGCTTTGATTATAGGCAATAACCCCCTCCCCAAACGGGATGTTTCTATGCTAGTTCCTGCAAGGAGTGTTTTTGTTTTTTTAAAATTTACCTAATTCCAATCTTTGCCTTTTTTGAAAGGCACTGACTTGCCTCTCTTATTCTTGATACAGACAAACAGGGTTTGACTTCTAGGCTGCTGTGCTCACAGGCAGAGCAGAGGCTTTGAGTTTCAGCTATTGTGATTGCCTTGCCTGGAAGTCAATTGATGCCAATAAATCTTTGTCTTGTGTGGCTGCAGCTGGACTTGAATTGTCTGGAATGTAATTGTTGTCACACTTTGACATTTCAGATAAAATTGAAAAAGCTGATGTGAAACCACTGTTAAGTATACTGAAGCATTCACCTTTCCGCTGGCCTGTGCTGGAATCCAATATTGGACCTGAAGGACTGTGGTCAGAAAGGAGGTTCAGCTTAGTCCAAGCCTTGGCAACTCTTCGTGGCCAATACAGCAGCTCTGTCTTTATCCGTTTGTACGTGGCTGCTGATGACAAAATCTCCAATCGCTACATCCTGAAGGTAAAGTATAGCATTTCTAATAGGGTACTTTGCATGGTCTTTTATGGTCTCTTTTTAAAAAATACATTTACATACCAAATGTTTACATTTGATTGCTGTTGTTATTATCTACTGGGTTACAGATGTATGTAGGTGCCAGTTTATGGGAATGTAGAAACCACTAGCAACCACATGCTATTGAAAAATATTTCTGTACAGGTTTTCTTCTTTCAAATGGAAAAAAACCCATAAAAATGTCCCAGTAGACCAATAGCCAGGGTCTATGTGCATGAGAATAGGAAGTCAATATCTAATTCTGTGTGCTGCTTATGACTCATCAGTTGCATGAAGAATGCTTTTTTTGTCTGTGAGGATGAAAAATGGGACATAAGTAGCAGATATTTTGAACTTGACCTGTTTTTCTTGAGATGGAAACACTTAATCTGGTGCTTATACAGCACCTCACAGCACAGATTTATCTCTTGTGCTTTTAAACATGAAATAAGAGAATTCACCTTTTTCCTGAAATGCTATTGCTTTTAGACCAAAACATTACCAATTTGTTAACAGTGCATGGCATTACACAACAGTTTAATGAGAAAAAGACTCAAGAAATGTTGTCTCCCTTTAGTCTGACAAAACTCCAGATATAATTGTATAACTGTGGCAAGACTGAGTGCCTGGGCCAAATGCATTGTTGTTTAAGAACTTCAGATGAGTAGCCAAAGCAGACCCACCCTCCATGACTACAAGAAAAATAATCCATGAAGGCAAGAGAGAAGGAAAAAATGAGAATGTTATGATGGCATTAATCACAGCAAAACAGGACCTATGATCCTTATTTTGCTAATGTCTTGTCTGTATGTAGGAATGTAGCCAAGAATACACTGTATTTAGGGACTGTGGTGGTACTGGAGTGGATGTCAGTTCTTCCATATGTCTTTTGACTGAGGTATTTAACTGGCATAAAGTCGAAGAGTAACTCTTCCCCATCTCTAGGACATTTTCCTGGATAATCAACAGCAGATCATCAGTTTGCTGTATTAAAGATGTCATTCTGCTATGATGCTGTTGAGATCCTGTCAATTTTCTTCAGCTGGAGACTCAAAAGAACTGAAGCAGTAGAATCAGGGAGATATTTATTTGGGTATCTCCTGTCATAATATTTGAGTTCAAGTCACCTGTCAGCAAATGGCTGGGCATCCTCACTGCTGGTCTCTTGGAAATGATTTATAACCAGCAGTACCTTCATTCACTATGCTTAGGGGTGCCTAGGAATTAAATATCTAACTGAAGCTCCACATGCTGTGAATAACATATTATTCTGTAGGGTATTCTGATGTTAATTTGATTTGGACCTTGATCTGCAGAATGCATCAGCTAGTGCTCTACTTTGTCCATGTTTTAACAAATTCCCTTGGGTGTAGATATACCACAGATTATTTCAATATACTTGTGAAAATGGGTTTATTGCAAAATTCTCTTTGCTCAGCATTGCAAAATCATCAATGGATCCTGAAAGAAGTGGAAACTCCAATTAAAACTTTGTTCAGCATTCAGCATTATATTTTTTTTTTCCTCATGAGTGCTGAAGCAGTTGGTTAACATTTTTTTGTTTATTTCTCATATTTGTGCTCTCTTGATTTAATGTGCTATCAAATCTAATTCTTAAGACTCAAGGAATTTGAATGAGCATTTAATGTAACAGTCACATAATTGAAATTCCCCAAATGATCTGAAGTTAACTATTGCAAAGACACATGTACAAAAAACATAAGAGTATATTCTTTTTGCATCATTGTGCTGAGCAAAGGAAGTGATGATGTTTTTCAAAGAATGAGAGTTGCGCTGAGCATTACAATTACTCCTTTTTGAAGATGGTTTGTTTTATTTGTTTATGGTATATTTTAAAGGTTGTGACTATCAGCTAATAGAGGAAAAGATTACATTTATTCACTTTAACTATTATTATTAACTATTATTATTAATTATTCACTTTAAAACTTAAAAGTTTTATTTATTTGTTACATGTAGAAAATGTGAAATATAGATCACTTAACCTGAAGTATTTAGATAAAAAGGACTTATATGAATTCTATGAGTAAATACAATCTATTGTCACTAGACTTATTTTTAAAAGCAATTTAAAACCAAAAATGTTTAAAACATAAAGCAGTTGTTTCTTCTCTGATCAGTAGCTTATTCAAAGTTTGGAAGCTGTTTGATTGAAGTTTTCAGCTTTGGCTTCCATACCTTAACCTAACTTGATCACATTGAAAAATTCTGGGAAATCTCAGTTCCCAGTAATAATTATAAAATATATGCTACATAGTGAGTTTTTCCTCATTAAGAATTTGAAATAGTATGCAAATGTTCCTATGTAGATGTTTCACTTGATATACTTAAATGCATATCTCAAACATTCAGGCCTGATTCCAATGTTAGGGTGAATGTAGACCAGAAAACCTGATCCACGTTTAGATTGAAAAGATAAGTGAATGTCAAAGATCCATATGCCTTTAACTAAAGTACTGAGTACAGAGCAATATCCTGTGCATGCAATCCTGGCTGGTAGTCACTTCAGTTTCAATTCATCTTTCAAAAGACTGAGTACAGCACCCAGTGCTGTCTAGGGTGAAGCTCAAAAGTGTAACCTCAGTTTCAGTCAAAAAAACCTAGTGATGCTTCCCAGACAGACAGACAGGCCTGCTCCACACCTCAGGGACATTTGGTGCAAACACTGGACTGTTGTGGGCTCAAGATGACTTTTGTACCCCTGAAATAGGCATAGGATGGATGTATGGTCATCAGCACCAATGATTTGATACTGTAGACACAGTCCTTTTGCATTTTCTACTCATTGTTGTAAGCTGTTTTTAACACCTAAATCACACCTGTGACCCTTTTCTCTAGGTGGCTTAGCTATTGCAGGGGTCATCTGAGGCTCCCCAGGTCACAGTAATGTGATTTAGTTAATACCTGTCAGCACAGCATAACATTTTCCTGTTGTTTTTGAAATCCTGTTGAACTCAGACTGGTGCAGCATTTTATAGTAGATATTTGCACACAACTACCATAATTGTCAGAAAAATATGAACCCTTCCAAAGTTGTGTATCAGTTTATCTTTGAATCTGATGAATTTAGCTGTTAATTGCTACTTTGTGTTGTTTTTAACAGCTTGATCAAGCAAGCCTCTCTCTGGCATCTCGAGAGGATTACCTAGAAAATACCACAGAAGCCAAATCTGTAAGTATTGTCAGCTGGAAAATAGAGCCATCATTTCCCTCCTCATCTTTTTTCATTGCTGGTTTTGCTTTGTTAAGCTCCAAACTGAGAAAGGGTTGTGTTTTTTTTGGATTTGACTTTTTCAGGGTATCTAGCAGAAAACACCACTTCTATCAAAACATTCTTGCAAAATCTCTTAAATGAAGCTTGCACTTGCATACAAGTACTTCTGTCCCATAGTAGTTACTGTCTTGGTTGGCCAAAAATACTGGTGTACATCTTTATACATTGTCTAATCTATCTGTAAGAGCTGAAAGTTGTCAGTCTAATGCAGAACTGTCATTTGCATTTCCTGAGATTTGTACTCCCTGAACCACAGCAGTTATCTCTTTCATGCATGGTAGTTTTACAGTGGTTTTTCTCCTTTTTAACTTGCTTGGCATTCAAGGTAAGGAAAGCACAACCTTGTTCCTAAAGCATGAAAGTTTTATACTCCTTCCTATAGCTGGGCATTTCAGGTCTACTGCTACAATTCTACTCAAGAGCAAATCCTGTTGTCATTTCAGTCTTTCTCTTTCTTTGCAGTACCGAGATGCCTTTTTGCAGTTCATGGTTGATACAGCAGTGCTTCTGGGTGCAAATGCCTCCCGAGCCGAATCTGATATGAAATCAGTTCTAAAATTGGAAGTTAAAATAGCAGAGGTTGGTAATTTAATATAATCCTTTCTCAAAGTGAAAAGCCATTATATCAACAGCGTTAACAATAGGGATTTTAGAAGCAGAAGGAAAGGAGCAAATCCTGATGAAGAAAGGAAAAATGATATTTCTCTCTTAGTTAATTGTTAAATTGTAAATTTTATTCTCAGAGAAAAAACATTAGCCAAATGCCCCTGGTGTTTTAAATTGTAATGTCAGCCAGGCTGACCAGAGGCAAACCTGGGGGTGGCATGGCAATGTTTAAATGATGGTGTCCTTTGGTTTGCCATCTCAGTGGAGGTGGGGGATGGAGATCCATATGGCAACACAAATACAGGGGTTGTTGATGTGTTAGAAACTGTGGAAGTGCCTGAGGATTGTCCCATAGGAATTAGGACTTCTCCTGAAAAGGTGATGAGATCAATATCCCAGCTGAAGTTCATCTACACCAGCTCACTGGTACCCACTAGGCAGCTGGAAAAATATGATATAACTCAAGACCTTACATGTCTTTTCCACCCTAAGTGATTCTATAATTTTGAAGTCGTGTAGATTCTGAGCTCCTGCTGTGCATTTGTGTTGAGATTATATTATTCTGTTGTTTAAGAAGCAGGCTGGGCTGATTCTCTGTGGAACAGTCTAAAAGCAGTGCATGACTGAGGTGGGATATTGGATCTTGGTGATGAGAGATTGGTGTTCACAGCTGTACCAACCTCAGCTCCAAAAGTGTGTTCATGGAGTAGTCTGGGAGTGTGGATGGAAAACTCACGAGTTTCAATTTAGGGGATCAATTTAATTTAGTAAAGCTAAGAGTATTTAAATCTGGTACTTGATTCTGACATTTACTTGGTTACATTTTTGTTCCCTTGTGGAGTTTAATTTATGCCACAGGATTATTTCAGGTTGGAGGAGTGGTTTTCATTCTCTATATCTCTGTTTCAGTGTGGCTGCTACAGGAATCCCACTGCTTGTTAATGGTGTGTTTGTACAGAAATGAGGGCCACCCCCAATAGTAGCCAATCAGTGTTTCCATTTCTCTGCTGAAAGGAAAGAAATTTTGTCAAATGTCTAAGCCAAGCCCAATATTCATTTTCAGTTACTTAACATGGATGGGCTAATGCACAAATACTTCCTTGTGACCCATCACACTTGAAAAACAGTAAATATTTCTTCTGTTTATCAGTGATGACATAAGATGATGTATCCTTAGCTCTGGTAGCTCTAATGCTTTGCTTAACAAGTGTCTTACAGAGCATTAATCTACAAAATATGTAAGTGAAGCTGCCATGTAAGATGACATGGATCATGTAACAACCCTCAGCATCAGTAGTGCACATCATTATGCAGCAAGCCATGCTTGCTTACAGTTTCTTTTAGTAAGAATAATCCTCCTAATATCTGTCCTAATATTAGGCATGAGCCAATGGACTTGGTTGCATAAACCCTAATAAACATAATGATTATGTAAGCATCTTACTGTGATGTCACTGTTTGTCACTGGAGGTTCTACCGTGTCCTGTGTTCCTCTTCATTTTTTTCAAATAAACATATTTAATGGAGAATTCTATGCTCAGGAAGAGGCAGCAAGAATACTTTGGATATAGGAAGGAGTGGCATGTTTTGAGAGAGCTTGTTGTGTACAAGGAATTTTTTTATTAAGTTTGAATCACTGGAGCAAGAGGGAAAGTTTTGAGAGTAAGGGAGTAAATGGCTTCAAGAAGTGTTTAAAGATTTTTCAGATAAATGGAATTTGCAGAAAGGGAAAAGAAAGTAATTTTTTTTTCCTCTATGGTTTGAGCAATATTAAAACCATAAGCAGTTACTGGAGAATTTTGGTTGGAGAAGTGCCAGCTGTCTGGTTTGTCTGGCATCAATCTCTGTCCTTTAGGCTGCCCAGCATACAGCCTGTTGTATAGGATTTGCCTTACAGCAGGGCTGGAATTGCCATCTGGAATTTTTGTTTCTCTTGAACACTGAGAAAATTTTGAGCTATACCTTGTACTTTGTTTTCCTATTATGAACCACAGGGCTTCTTGGAGACTGCGTGTCCTTCTTGTCAGTTATAAAAGGACTTGCTTCATATTTAGGATTTCTTATGCTGTATCCTTGCTGCAGAGCAACTTGAGATTGGGTCCTCTGGTCACCCAGATGAGAGGCCTGGCTGGGGAATGCTTTATTCATATTATTTATGTCTGGCCTATATTCTCAGGCTTCCTGCTATGGAAATCAGGATGATGGGGTGAAATAAGGAGAAGCTTGTTCAGAGGAGAATCTGGCTGTTCCCCCAGGTGGAGTAAAGAACACATTCAAATCCAAGACATGAGATGCACTTCCAGTTATGAAGATGCACCTATCTCAGATTTGACCTATTAAATCTGAAGTTGGCTTCTACATGATAGGAAGGAATGAATGAGTATGAATAGTCAAGGTGTACTTTTATCTTTTATGTATTAACATGTCTTTCCTTAGCATAATCAGAGTTAAATCTATCTAATAAGTCCAAAGAAGACATGCAGCTCAATAAATTTCCCAGTAATGAGTTAAACATAAAAGGAACTATGTTCCATTTCTTCTATTTAAATGCAGTCCTCAGAAATGGAGGTTAATGCCATAGATGCTTGGAAAATCGGTGGTGAGTTATTTCTGCACTGGGATTATGAAGGATGGTAATGACATAAGAGTCCCTGCAAGATAAACCTTGTTTTGATGTTTTTTTGCATTTTTTTTCTCTTCACCAGATCATGATTCCATATGAAAATCGAACAAGTGAGGTGATGTACAATAAAATGAACATCTCAGAGCTTAGTGCCATGATTCCACAGGTTGGTTTGGTATAACTGAAAAATTATTCTTTAATATCTGACCTGTATAATTAAAACTGTCTTTAGTGTTCAGAGCAGCATGTTAAAGAAGTATCATTAGGAATGTGTGTGCTCATTCTTTTAAATACAATTCCAACTTTAATGAGGATTCAAAACATATGTAATGACAAAGTGCAATACTTTCTAAGTTTTTAATAAGTAAAGCATTGAAACCATTAGTTTTAAAGGTGTAACTTAGTTAATAAATCATCTCTCTTCATAATCTGCTTTAACCAGCCTTCTCTTTGTCATTGCAGTTTGACTGGCTGGGATACATCAAGAAGGTGATTGACAGCAAACTCTATCCTGAGCTTAAAGATATAGGTCCTTCAGAAAATGTGATTGTCCGTGTTCCCCAGTACTTCAAAGATCTATTCAGGATACTAGAAAATGAAAGGAAAAAGTAAGGATCCTATGATGGTTTCATCCAAACTCACAAGGGGACATCAAATGCTGGGCTTTTTCTATTTTTTTTTTTTCCCATGAGTTTCAGCTATTCTTGGAATCAAGTCTCTAGGCAAACAGTCTGTTTGGTTTTGTCTGAATGAGGATTTAGATATTACCTTGTGCACAGGAAGAGAATTTTTAGTTTCAGCACCTTTCTTCTATGGTTAACACAGGTTGCAGTAAAGCTGCTCTTTCCAGATGCATTCAGCATCTCTTACTTGTATAGGGTCTTGTATCTTGTGAAATCCCTTACACCTGTAGAACATAAATCTGTAAAATGCAGGTAGGTCAGATGAAACACAGCAGATGTGCTTTGCACAGGGAAGCAAGACAGCTTTGGGCAGTGATGAAGAACTGACATCCCATTTGAAATATCCTTACTGATAACATCTAAGGGATTTCTGATAATTTGTTCTCTGAGGCATGTTACTGAAATTTAAAATAAATTTTGTTAGGATATTGTCTCCAAATATCAATCTCCACTGATTGTACAGTATGGCCACAGCCAAATGTATTTCAGGAAAAAAAAGACAAAAATTATTCTCATATTGTTGCTCTGTGTCTCTAGAGATGGAATGCTTACATTAATTCACAGTACCTGTAAAAATAGCACAGAAATCAAACAATTAGAAAAATAAAAATTCTTGATTTGCCTACAGATCATCAAATATCCCTGCTTTAAAAGGATTCAGGTAAGTACCATTACTGCCACCAATATTAATCTATTGAAGAAAGTTTTTAAAATTATTTGGGCTGCCCCTGCTTCCTAACTTAAAGTTTGTTACATCAGTGGGTATAAATGTGTGACTTAGAGGGTTCATATCTAGCAAGATAACTGGGAATTAGTTATTCCCTGCATACAAATACACTTACATGCAAATATATTCTGTAACTACAGAGTAAATACCTGGAGACTTTTTCCATTAGTTTCTTATTCAAGGAAAATCTGAGTATTCAAGAGAACTTAAGCCAGCCTGTGTGTTATGGCAGAAGGAGGCTGGAGTAATGACCAGAAATAATTGCAATGCCTGTCTTTAGCAAACTCAAGACCAGGTTTTTGACCTCACAGGTCAGGGGGAGAGGGTGAGCAAAAAAAAATTCCAGTATATTCATACTACATTTGTTATAGGTGTTAATGGCTTAGGCATTTTATGCCCAGTCTTGTCCTAAGAAATTTGCTTCATGAAGTGTTAGAATGGCAAATAGCGCTAAACTGAACCCAAGAAGGCTTCAAATTCTTGTATGTAAAATGTATCCAAACAGCTCAGGCATGATAACCAAAATCATGTTTATCTATTAGGTGATAATGTTCATTACTTAAAATGTCAGAGTCTGCTCCAGATGTAACCTTGCTATCTGGCCTGAGAAAATTAGGAAATCATCTCAATGTGAACTCATAACAATGAGGTCTCAACATTTTAGGGTGAGCCCTGAAAGCTTAACGAGGATATTTTCTTTTAGGTAATCTCATTTGTCATTCTCCATATGACATTTTAAAGATTTATTTAATGTAAACAACATGAATTTGATTTGTTACTGTAAATATTTAGACCTGAAATTCCTAGAAAAGCATTTCAAAGTTTTAGATTTGCTTCAGTGTTCGTAATGGGAATTACCCATTTATTCCAGTGCCTTCTGTGTCCTCTTCCCAAATGAGCACCCTGCTAGCCTGGGTACTATTTAAAATGTCACATAAAGATGGCTCATGCCGTTGTATTTTATCCAGTGATCTGGTAAAGTATTTTATGATGTTTGTTTCAGGAGGAAAGAATGGAGTGAAAATTAAATCTGGCTACAGAAGCAGTTTGTGTTGGAGGTGACAAGTTGTACCAATTCACAATCCCTATATTAAAAATTTCTCCTTCAGAGAACCTTCTGAGCAATCTTGAATTGTGAAATCATTCACAGGGTAATATTACTAGAAGAGAGGACAGTGCCATGGTGCAGCATGAATTTAGCAGAATTTTACTTAACTGCATATAATCAAGTTACTGTGTGGAGCTTGAAACAGCTTGGTCCACAGGTCAGTCTGAAGTCCTCAGGCCAGGGCACTGCTGGGACTCCAGCACAGGAGCTGGGCTCTAATAGTGACCTTCCCAAGAAGCTCACCACCAGCCTGCAGGAGTTCCCATCAGCTTGGGGATAGCTAGCCATAGGCATGTCAGGTGCTGAAGTAAGTCACGCCTTTGTAAGTGTCTTTAGGGATTTCTTCAGCTTTTTGGTGTATTAATTCATTTTTAATGGGGTTTATCTCTATTTCAGAAGGAAGAGATGTGTGTATGTAGCAGTGATGTAAATGAGCAATGGCAGAGCTCCAGTGTAGCTGTGCTATGGGAGGGGGGAGATAGAACTGTGCTGGCACTAATTGGGAGCTTAAATCCCTTCCCTGTGTGCTGGTGCTTTATGTGAGCCGTAAATAGGATACTATAAATTGCATCATTTCTGGAGATCTTTGCAGCTGTTGAAAGAAGCAGCTTTATCATTCTCATAGATCTCAGAATGCATAATTAGTTTCACAGTATCGTAGAGTGGTTTGGGTTGGAAGGGACCCTATAGATTGCCTTGATTTAACACCCCTGCCACAAGCAGGGACACCTTGCACTAGGCTGGGTTGCTCAGAGCCCCATTTTGATAACCCTCCCTCAAGGGCAAGGGCAGCCTGACCTTGAACACTTTCAGGGATGGGGCATCCACAGCTTCATTGGACAACCTATTCAGTGCCTCAGCTCCCTCAAAGTAAAGAATTTCCTCCTAATAGCTGATAAATCTATCCTTTTCCAGTCTAAAGCCAGCCCCCTTGTCTTATCTCTATATGTTCTTGCATGTAAAATGTACTTCTCCAGCTTTCTTCTAGGCCCCTTTTCCTTTGTTTTACCTTCCCATATCTCTGTAGTATGGGACTATTAATTGAAAAGAACTCTAATTCACATAGCTTATGAGGAATTTTCTTCAGAGATGGATGGAGGCACTAGATCTCTTTTCTGGCCTTAGTCTCCATCTGAAAAATTTGAGAAGTTACGATAATTTATCTTGAATTAGTGCCTTTAGCAACAGAGGCAAAAGTTTTTCAGTACTTATAATTTGATTTGTGACTCAGTTCTGAATACAATTTTCAAACAGATTTAAAATTTGTGAAAGAGATCTTTTTCTTAAAATGTCAATTAATTTTTCCACCTATCTCATATTAAATCTGTCCTCTTTAATTACTACCATGTCTGTTGATTAAAATATTGCAAACTCACAGAATTTTACATGAGCAACCTACTTTATTCTGAGACAGGACAGAAAGTACTTTAGTAAATATTCATAAGTGCTGGTATAATTTTAACTGTCCTAGCAAACAATCTCTCTACCACTTCCTTTGGGAGTGTGTGTCACAATAAGGGTTGTACTGGTTAAAAGTGAGCCTACACTTTCTGCAACAGGCATTTGGAAGTTAAAATAGAGTGTGCTCCTCTGAAAGGTTAGAACAACAGTCTGATCTCATTGAAAGAGCAGACAGGATTTTTATGTTTTATTTGTGTACTGGATTTTGCTCCATGTGGAGAGATTAACTTCTCTGAGCCTCAGTGAATTTATTTGTGAAACTGGGATGAAAATTACCCCAAGATCTGCACTGTAGTAACTTTATTAGCAAAGTGTCAGTTTTTAAGCCAACTGAAGACAACCAAATTATTTGAAGTTTGCATAGTTAGCCCAAAATGTAAAATAATTATCCCCCCAATAGGTAAACAAATTCAGGTAAATTACTATTTTATTTTGTTTTGAAAAACAAGCTAAAGCACACTGTGCTTCAAAGATGTGACAACAAACCTCCTCAACCTTTCAACCTGTTGCCCACCCCCCCATTAAGGAGCACTCAAGCTGAACCTCCCTATTGTTTAATACATTGTGGATTCTATTATGGTTGCAATCTTTTGAGAGCCAGCCTGTGTGAATTTCAGTCTTTCATTCACTACCAGGCTGAGAGAGGTTTCCCAACTCAAATGTAAGGACAAACATCTCTGTGTGAAAACAAGTACACAGAAGAGAGTATTGATTTTGTTTTTGATGCTGATTAAGTACCAAATTGTAATATATAATTGGTGTGTGATAGTGATTTATTTAGCTAAGGATTTTACCTAAGACTTTTGATTGAAAGCAAATCTTTAACCTTTTAATCTGTGAGATTTGTATAAATGCTACAGAAGTTGTTACAGCTGGATATTTTTCAGCTCTGCTGAAATACCTGATGCAGGTATTGTTGTGAGGTTTCTGGAGTTCATGTCATTTACCAAAACAATGAGAGCTGAGTGCTTTTAGGATGCTTCACTTGTCAATGAGTGAGAAAATTCCACATTGTCAGAAACTTGTTAAGAGAAAAATCTAAACTTTGTGGCATTTCTTAGGTTGAAATGAATTTTTAATGATCCTAAACATTATCTTAAAATGGTGTGATTATCTAAACAGAGCTAACTATTCTGGCTTTTGTGACATGTACTGTCTTATAAATGCACATTATTCATGCTAAAAAATCTTTTTCAGATGTGTTTTACAATTATTTTGGGCATTTAGATGCACTTTTGAGTATATCTGTGTACTAAAAGAGGGAATATACCCGGTGTGAGAGGTGCAACAACACATCTTGAGCTGAAGGCTTTGTGTGGGTGGGCTGGAGCTCAGTTAGAGGCAAAACTGAAGTTACGTCTCAAGCAACTGCTGCTGTCAAGACATGCCTACAAAGTGTATTTCCAAGGTGTTATGATTCAGAGGAGAGAACTGTTTGGGATGTGTCTCTAAGCTAATGGAGTGACACTGTAGCAACAGCTGCATTGCCCCACACTTACAGCAATGGAAGATTGCAGAAATGGGACTTTTAGAGGGGTGGGAGTTGTTCAGACAGTCCATAGCAGCACCCTCAGTTGTATAGAAGCCACTTTCCTATCTACAGAGAAGTCTATGGCCTAAGTAAAAAATGTTATGTATATCCCAGTGGGGAACAAATAACATTTGAATATCCTAGCTTTGAAGCAATGACTATCCTCGAAAAATGTGTCATGTATAAAAGAAGATGAGAATAAGTGTAGGCCATTGTTGGACTTGTTTTGAGACTGTTTGAATTGCGTATTTCAGAATGAACCTTTAGCTCATACAGCCTCTGCTGAACATGGAAAGAGATCAATCTAGGCTGGATAAATACTCCAGTCAGGTGCCCAGAATTTTAGAAAAGGGGCATAGATACCAGATCTCCTGGGAATTTTAAACAAGCTCTTTCTTGATCTCTCAGCCTCGATTCTCATAAGATTTTTATTACTGACACTTCTCTTTTTTTTGGTATTTCAATTATCTATCTGACAAAATAGGAATGGTAATACTTTAATAACTTTGTGAAGAATAGAATTTTTCAAAGCATATTGATAACTTCTAATGCAAGATACAAATATGAGATAATGAGAGTATATATGGGATGGACTGTTATCTGTTCTGTTGCCATTTATGTGCCCTACTAATGAGGGGAGATAAAATTCACTTTGATCTACAAAAGAAAAAAACAGTTAATCTCTGGATAGAACTTTGATGTAACTATTATTATAACATAATTTTGCCACTTCTAAGGAAAATGAAAGCTGCCTTTTGGAAAAAAAATTACCTAGAAATGACATACTAGGTGATTGACCTGTTATAAATAATCCCTAGAAGATGGTTACTATAGGGAAATTATATATTAAATGGCTGCAATCATACAGATTCTCCTGTGTAATTGAGATTTATCAATTTGGCCATCATTCATTAATTTTTAAGGTGAAATTTCCACCTTATAATAGTATGTAGAGCTATTTCTGTGAATGCTTTGTGGTACATCATATGTGTTTACATGCCTGATAAAAATATGCCTGATTTAACAGGACTCTTGCCAATTACCTGGTATGGAGGATGGTTTATTCAAGGTTATTTAACCTCAGTAGACGTTTTCAGTATCGGTGGCTGGAGTTTTCTCGGGTAAGTTATACTTTCATAGCATTTGCAAGGGTCCTAGTGTTGACACTATTGGTTTCCTTTATAGTTGCTTATACCTTTGCAAAACACAAAATGCTTTCCATGCTGGATAAATTTCTTGAATAAACTTTTTTTTTTTTAAGATGACCTCTTAAACAATTGATGCACATATTTTTGTGTATGACACTAAGACTTTTATATGATGCTAGAATGACACTAAGACAAAAAAGTCTTTTAGATGGTGTTAAAGAGGTTTTGAAACCTCTCCTTTAAAAAATGTAGTCTTGTTTTGAGGAATTAGACTATGTGGGCTGTGACATTCAGGCCAAACCTTTTGACCAAAATCTAAGCTTTTGCCCCAGTGTGAATACAGCTCCAGTAAACCAGAAGTCTAGGATTTCACCTTTTTAAAGCTTACTCAAAGCTCTCCCATGCTCTAATGCCAACATTACATGAGCTCTAGTACAAGGATACCCAGCCATTTCCACAGAGAAGATGATCAAATGCCTTCCAGCTTGGGATTGCAGAAGAACCAGAAAACTGCCACAAGCTGTGAGAGCAGAATTAACTATCTATTCAGTAATATGGGCGTTTATGTAAAACACATACATTTGATTAGGTGAACGCTGAATAGAAAGCCACCTTGGTAATCATGTGGGCAGTGTGAGGGCTCCTTGAGTATACCAAGGATGAAACTGAAACTGAATGGTACTTTGTCTTGTGTCTAAGCTACTTTGGATGGTGAATTTGGCTTGCCATTATGAAAATTGGCTGACAACAGGAGGCTAGAATGGTGCAGGAGGTGTGGGTGTTTTGTCCTCCCTGGTGAGGCATGCAGGTCACTAATTAAAGAACCTATACTCTTTTTCCTTGAGTAATACTGGTATAGTTCTGAGTTGATCACATACCTAAAAATAAACTCTGATAGCATGATGAAACTACACAGGAAAGGCAGCCTCTTGTACTTCTGAGATCATATTCAAAATAGTAATGTTAAAGATGCTATTTTCTTCATGTAAAATATGTGAAACTGGCTGTCAGAAGCACAGTGACAAGTTTGTAGGTGTCCCCTCCTGGGACATTCCTTGCTAGTCAGGTAAAATACATCGATGGCTATCAGCCAGTCTGTAGAATAATACTGAGTTACATTGGGTTCTATAATGGCCAGAAAAAATCTTCAAAGGAAACATTAAGCTTTGGATACTGTGCATTTTAATATGGTAACTGGCTACTGTCACATCTCTGGAATGTAGAAGCTTGAGGAGAAATAGAATTCAAAGTGATTCAGTGCTTATTAATAATCTCATCAAGGACGTCATAGAATTCCAGAATGGGTCAGATTTGAAGGGACCACAATGGGGTCATCTGGTCCAATCTCCCTGCTCAAGGAGGGTCATCCCAGAGCACATGGCACAGGATTGTGTCCAGATGGTTTTTGAACATCCCCAGTGAAGGAGACTCCACACCCTCTCTGGGTAATCTGTGCCAGTGCTCGTTCACTGCATAGGGAAGAAATTCTTTATGTTCAGGTGGAATTTCCTGTGCATCTGGTTCTGCCTCTGGTTCTATTGCTCAGCATCACAGAAAAGAGCCTCCAAAGGGCTCCAACCTCTTGGCACCTCCCCTTCAGATACTTTTAAACAGTGATGGGTTTCCCTCTCAGTTATCTCTTCTCAAGGCTGAACAGGTCCAGCTCACTCAGACTTTCCTCATAAGAGAGATGTTCCAGTCCCTTCATCCTTGTTTCCCTTCACTGGATCTGCTCCAGGAGCTCCATGCCTGTCCTGTCCTGAGGGGCCCAGAGCTGGGCACAGCACTCCAGACACGCCTCACTGGGGCTCAGTGGAGGGGCAGGATCAGCTCCCTGACCTGCTGGCAGAGCTGTCCCTAATGCACCCCAGGATCCCCCTGGCCCTCCTGGCCCCCAGGGCACTGCTGGCTCATGGACAGCTCATTGTCCACCAGGACCCCCAGGCCCTTCTCTGCAGAGCTGCTCCAGCAGGTCGGCCCCAGCCCGTGCTGGTGCCTGGGGTTGTCCTTCCCCAGGGCAGGAGCCTGCATTTGCCTTTTCTGAATTTCAGACCATTCCTCTCCCATCTCTCCAGCCTGTCCAGGCCCCTCTGAAGGGCTGCCCAGCTCTCGGGGGAATCGGCCTCTCCTCCCAGCTCTGTGCCATCAGTGAACTCGCTGAGGAGGCCTCTGCCCCCCCGCCAAGTCACTGATGAGTAAGTTAAACAATATTGGCCATGTAAATGGCTGTGAAAGCTTAAAGCACAGTAAAAGCAGTGAATCAGCAACTCATTCCTGTTATCTGCCCCTGGGACCTGGAGATGGAGAGTTAGGTGAGTGAAGTAAACAGCAGTAGCTAATAGTTAACAGGTGAAGTTAATTGGACTAAACAGCTCAGTGGAACTGACTTCACAGGTCAATAGAAAGGACATGAGGAATGAAGTCCAAGGTGTTGGACTCATCTATTGTTGAATAGTTTGTCTAGTCAGAGGATGGAAAACTAGAGGCACTTTAGAATCATAGAAAGGACACACCAACCCCTTGCCAGGTAAGTGAATAAAACATTGAATTGCTACTAAAAAGATATGACCATGAGATAGATCAGTGACCGTTAAAGGAAAAGGTGTATTTTATACACTCATTGCTTCATTAATTCAGTCAGCATCAACCATCACAAGCAAACTATTTTTTTTCACCAGGTTCTCATTTTCTATTGGTGCCTTTTATACCTTGTATGTAGAAATCTTGGCACTAGGGCTTTAAGATTTTTGCAAGGAGAAGGAAAATGATGAGACTTTAAAAAAACTTCAGGTTTAGAAATGGGAAAAACCTGCTGACTCTAGAGAAAGTGCTTTGAGTACCACACCAGCAACTCTCAGCAACTCCTCTGCAGTGGCACTTTGAAACCTTGTAAATGTGCAGTGGCACCTGGGGAAGAGGTTGGTTAATTGTGTCGTGAAGCTCTGAATTGACTGGGAGGGCTTGAAACCTGCTATTTATAGCCACTGTTACTACCTGAAGTACTGTGTTTTAGAGTGGTACATTAATATTAGGAGGACCATTTGAGGGAGTTCCTGTTGGCTGTTGTAACATAAATATCAATAAAACAGCTGTGATATAATCTCTTCCTCTCAGCTCTATTTTTATTGGTCTCGCAGTCTGTGCTGCCTTTATATCCTCCTTACAGTCAAGCCTCCCTCAAAGTAATGATAATTATTATGTTGTAATAATAGTATGTCACAGTCTAAAAGCCAGCTCTGTCTCCTGATATTTCTATGGCTGATGCTTACTCACAGCTTTTGGAAGGAATTTCAAGCTCTGATGACTAATGCCATAATTTCCCTCCTTCCCCATGCATCAGGAAAAAGCTCCATTGTGGGTTTACTCTGACCCCAGAGAGAATTTTTCTTCTCTTTTGTTCTTATCTTTTTACAGTGTTTTGTTGTGTTATGTATAAAGGTTGAAGAATTTAGAAAAGGAGTTGATTGTCAAATTTGGATCTGTTTAGAAAAAATATCACCTTATTATGTATTGGTTTGACTAATAGGGTTTTCTTTTAGAAGCAGAGTACTCTCTGCCATAGAAAATCTATTACTGCATATACAGTATTAATAAAAAGCGTTTGGAAATGCAATTCACTGGTGTATTTAAGTGTGAGTCATTGATTATCCTTAATTAGAGACAATATGATAGGGAAAATCAATCTTTGAACTACCAAAATATCTCACCTTCGATAGCTGAGGGTTAAGCTGCTCTGGAATTTTCCAGTGAAATATTTTCCTGTTGGAAAGAGACAAATCCAAACCCTTCAGTTTTGCTGAACATGTAATCTTGTGCTAAAAGGAGGAGAATAACGGTAAAAAGAAAGGGCTCAGAAACTGCAAAATTGGTGCTTAAGAGGCTTTTATAATCTGTGAGAGGCCAGAATCCCTATCCCACCTGCTCTGGTTTGAGGCTGACTGTACTCTGCCTTTACACAGCTGTCAGGTGTTAACTGCTGGACTGGGATTATGCTTGTTCTCTGTGGAAAAGCTTAAAAAGTTCCTTAAGTGGAAAGAGAAAACTTTGTACCTTGAAAATAACAAAAGTTTCTTAAATCAGCACTGCTTATTGCTCACATGGACCCATCTTCTATCTTGTTGTGTGCAGGATTTATTTACACAAACTACATCTTGATGAGCAATGTAATGTTAGCTAGGTAAGCACCCACAGTAATAACATTCCTCCTGTGTGAAAAGGAAACCAAGGTAGCAAATGCTCTTGAGTTGTGTTTTGCCTTGATCCTTGCTGTGCTGACCATTCTTGACTGTTTCTTTTGAAGCTCATTTATGGTGACAGCATCAGAGCCTGAAAGTATGTATTTAATACCATTCCTTTAGTAAAATGCAAGTTGTTCTACCAACATCTTTCTACTGCAACACAGAGTGATTTTTTTGGGGTAGAAACAAACATATTCAGTGTTCTTGATGATATAAACCTCTTTTCTCCTGAAAATTATTTGTTTGGGAAAGGAACTGAAAGCAACTATTTTACACAAGCTGCTGTAAAAGTAGTTGGACAGGTAAATGACAAAAAGGTGTGGACATGTACCCATCTGTGTTAGATGTCATTAGTTCATGGCAATGGAGGACTCTGAGGGACGTGTTTCATAGAACTAACCCAGTTTTCATGAGGGCAGTCTACCTAGGCTTCTTATCCTGTCAGAGGAGAGGCAAACATATTCAGGTGATATCTCACAGCAGGGTTTTTCTAGAGGAAATTGTCTCTCTACTTAACACAGAAAGAATACCAAGATTAGTCCAAAGTTAGCACTGATTCTCTAAGTCTTGTTTCTCTAAGTTACTGCTACCATTGCACTGTTAAGTTTAAAATCTTGCAGGTATTTTGTGGTGTTCAAAATATTTTTCATAGCATTGGATGAAAATAGAAATAACTGCAGAGTATCATTATTTCCTTTTGGTGGCTTTTTGACAAACGTGCTTTGTCCTATACTACATGAGGATTCTTCTTAAACAGTATAATGTTATGGCTTAATATATGCCCCTGTCAACAGGTGATCCATGGGACTACAACTTTGCTGCCTCAGTGGGATAAATGCGTGGACCTTGTAGAAAATGCCCTCCCCTATGTTGTGGGTCAGATGTTTGTGAAAGCCCATTTTCAAGAAGACAAGAAAAAGATGGTGAGTCCTCTGCAGTCTCTGTCTGGAAATTTTCAGTTAGTGGTTTCATCCTCACAAATTGCCTCTGATGTTAAAACAAAGTTTAAAAAGAGATAGGATTCTTAAAAATGTTTTAATTGAATTAAAAAACCCCAAAACATGAGGAGAAAATTGAATTAATTTGAAGAAATGTTACCTTTCAACACATCTGGGCACTGCCCCTCCTTTCCATCTGCAGTTCTTCAGACAAATAAGCAGACAGTTCAAAAGCAGGTTGAATGCTGTTAATTTATGTAAATAGTGACAGCCAGGCTGTGCAGGAACAGAGTGAGGGGTGTTGAGGAGAAGTGATTTAGTATAGCTAATATAATTTATTAAAGTTTTTACTGACTAATCAAAAAACTGGTTGAGATTTCTCTGCTTTAGGACTACCCTTTGAAAGCTGTGACTGCTACAACTGAGCAAAAAATATGTGAGAGATATCTGGCTCAAATCAAGGAAAGCTGAGAGCCACAGAGTGGGAGTTTATATTTGTGTTTCAAATCTTTTCTGCTGAACAGTGGAAGGAAATTTCCTTCCATACATTTGAGCAGAGAGAGACGTTCATCCTCATTCTAAAATTTCAACAATAGCTATGTTATCACTTCTCTCAATAACATATTCAAATAATTAATTACCCTTCACAATAATTTATGACTTATTTTCAGTTCATATTTTTCTTATAAGGTTTTCCAATATCTGCTTTTACGGCCATTGATTTTCCAGCAGTAATCACTTTTAAATTGACTCATTTAGTCATTGAACTTAGCTCTCCATGCAGGAGAGGCACAACCATTTAGGAAAGATGAGATGGCACCCTGTGCTGGGAGCTTTTTGAAAGCCCTGCGCTGCCCTGGCTCAGAAGTCTTAGTTTGCCTGTTTGGCTTTATCTACTTGGATCCCTTTCTCAGGGGAGGATTCATCTTTTTCCACACACTCATTTGACCTGTCCAAATCTTTGTCATCTGCTTCCCTCTCAGGTTCTGCATTTCTTTCCATACTTGCCTTCATCTGGGGTTTCCTCTCTGAGATCCAGCTTTTCAATCCCCTTTTTCTTGATCCAGTTTGTAATGTGCTATTTGGCCATTTTGTGGCAAAAATATGCTAGGCATATGCAGTGTGTTATCCTGCATGGATAAGTGGGAAGAGTAGGAATATAAGAAATGTACACTTTATGGAAGGAATGGACACTTTTTCATGTTTTCATATGTGAGGAAAAATTATGAGAAACAGAGCAGACATTGGTTTCTCTTGAAATGCCAGTTAATTAGAATGTTTCTTAGTGTGCACATTCCTTTTAGACCAAAGCTTTGGAAAATTATCAAGTCTGAATTCACAGTGGCACCCATAGTGAGAAATGCATATAAAATTCATAGTGTAGGTCACAATATTTAGTCTTAAAATGAACAACCCATGGAGATAAAATTGCATACAGGTGAAATTCATTGCATTGAATTTAGAAGTGTGCTTTTCAAGTTAATAATTTGTGGCTTTATCATTTTCATTTCACTGGTTTTCAGTTCTATTTCTCTTTCTTAAACAGTAAGAAAACATGTGAGTGAAGCACTCTTATTTGTACAGCTGGTTTTTTTTTTTCTTGCTTACGGCATATATCTGTCTATGATAAGCAAATCCTGAGTTACGGATAATATAGATTCTTTCCCCCCCATGTTTTCTGATTGATGTTTCATACCTTAGATACTTCTCTTCTTTTATCAAGAAAGACATTATTTGTGTCTAAATATAGCACTGCTTCTAACTCAGAGTGCCTGCAGTGTTTTTTACAGATACGCCTGAGCGGTTTCAGTAATAACTTTGATAGCAGGAATAGGTTTCTGCCCCTGCCCCCTGCAGCTACAGCTGCTGCATAAAGCCTAAGTATACACCAGGGCCCAGCTGCAGAGCTTGGGTTTGAACTTGTAACCTCCAAATACAGGGAGTTCACCTCATTAGTGAAAAAAGTTAATTGAGTCAGTGCTCTGTCATCAATACTTTTAGGTTACCTTACTTCCTGTGAGGCAGTTTACTGTGAATATTCACTCTTTAGTCATATTTAATGCTAGACCTTCTCTGGTTGAGCCATATTGACTCTAAAAAGAAGAAAATGTTTTTTGAAAAGGGTAGGAAAAAAT
This sequence comes from Cyanistes caeruleus, assembly GCF_971803275.1. Taxonomy (NCBI): domain Eukaryota; kingdom Metazoa; phylum Chordata; class Aves; order Passeriformes; family Paridae; genus Cyanistes; species Cyanistes caeruleus. Next base: position 14,281,596 of record NC_141703.1, on the reverse strand, counting down.
GAATAATCCAAGGAATTTTGCTACATATTTTTCTGACGGCACCACAAATAAAGGACAGTTCCAGATTAAAATATTAATCTGATACATTAATGACAATTTAGCTAAAAGTAATATTGCCTTTGAGGGTTTAGTCCCTGCTTTTAGTGACATTTCAGATCTACTAGATTTATGGAATAAGGTTATACAAATCTCTGCTGCTTGACATTTTCATTATTTTTAAATGTAACATAACTGATAGCGCAAAGTTCCAGTAAGTCTTCATCTAATGGGTATCTGTCATGTCTTGTGCTGTCTCAGCCCTGGTTTGTGCTAAAGGACTCAGGCAGTGGCTGGATCCCTCTCATTGCCTCTCTCACAGCGTTCCCCATGCCTATCTGTCATGGGGTTCATCTGCTGATGTAAATAGAAGTAGCAGATTGCATACACTTTTCTGGACTGCCAGACGGATCCATAGGAATGAGGGCTCTTTAGACTAATATAATTCTAATATTATAATTATTATAATTATATATTCTAATACATTTGTTAGCTATTATAGTTCTTGTTTTCTGTCATTTCAAGGTTTTCTTAGTGTGCATACTCACTGAACAGTCCTATTACTATTTTTTACTTGCTTAAGATGTGGTCTTGGCATTGCAGAGGTGTCTGAAGAAGCAGCTGCGATTAAGTGGTTGTGGGCTTTCTCAGTTTTGCACGGATTCAAGCTGTCACTGGTGGTCCAGGACCACAGAAGCAGTTAAGGCTGCTCAGTGGTGTAAGCCACTCCCTCCCTGCAGTAAGTAAAGGGTAGCAATGCTTCACAAATGCAGCTAAATACAAAATAAATATTTGGTTACTGCTTTGTATTTGGATCATGATCCTGTCAGCCCCAATTCAGTTCTTTGCCAGTATTAATAAGGTGTGTCTCAGTCTCACATAAACCAAACCAGGCTAAAGACATTCTCTCTGCAGGAAAGGCTTTATTTGTGCAAATGCCTTTCAGCTGGCTCCTTCTGCATGGGCCAGTAATCTAGAACCTAAGGGCCATAAATCTCCCCAAAGGACTGCAAATCTCTCAGTGTTTTAGATGATTTCAAGATGGGTATTCTCACAAATATGACATGAAATGATCAGCATTGAACAGGGTGTGTGATACCAGAAGGGAAAGAAGATGGAAAAAACTTACCTTCAGAAGAAGTGTCTTAGTACTGGAGAGAGGAGAAATTAACCTTCAAGAAAGGACAGCCAATACTATCTGATCTGCAATCATTTGTGGTCTAACCAAGCCTAGCACTCCTACTTGTACCAAACATTTCCTTACAAAGATTCTGCCATGATATATTTTACTGGGGAAGGATTTTCTAAATATTTTTCAGATGGAGGAATTGACTGAAGGAATTCGCTGGGCTTTTATTGACATGTTAGAAAAGGAAAATGACTGGATGGACTCTGAAACAAAAAGAAAAGCTCATGAGAAGGTAACAAATATAAATGTTGAATAAGTAAAATCCTGTTATGATAAAGATTTGACTTGAATGATAGCAGTATGTCATGGACTGTACTTGCAGTTCCAGTTACTGATCATTTTGGTTGCGAAGGGACATATTTGTTTTTCTGGATGCTGAGCCATCTGAGCTCCTGTTTCTCTGCAGAATTTATTTTTGTTACCTTGTTCTTCTTTCCTTATGTCCACCTTTCTCTGTCTGGCTCTGGCTGATGTAGACTATGAGGTAATTTCACATTTGGGTTTTCTTGACAAAGTCTTCACTTTGGGATCCCAGGGACACACCAATCTATAGACAGAAAACAGTGTCTGAAACACCTGTGACAGTTGAGGGTATTTGCTTTGAAGATGGAGGACTGAGCCTAGAAGGGGATGTGAGAAAAATTCAGATTCCATAGTTTTTCCAGTGTTGTGGTAGGAGGCCTAACTTGAGAGCTTTTGAGAGTGTCATGGCCATCCCAGCTGAATATCAATTTCCTGACAGAATGATGCCAGTTATGAAGTGTTATAATCAAGGATGGCATTACTGGCCCTGATTGCTTTCAGATAAAGTCACAAAAAAATGCAGGAGGCAAAGGTGAATGCAGGAGGATGTACTCAAAACATCCTTTTCACTCTATTCCCATATTTACAGCATGTGATGAGTGGAGAGGAAGATTATCCAGATGCAGAGCTCTGCCCCCAGAGCAGAAATTGGAGGGGGCATATAAAAAGACAAGTGGAGGGTGTTGTGTAGGTCTGTGTCCTTATTTGTTGAGGCAATGGGATATCAGTGAATTACTAAGCACCCTCTTTGAATAAACTGACAGGCAAGTGCAGTTGAACTGTTCCTGCTCTCTGTGCTTGAATAAAAATAGCAGTGTTTTGATTTAAAAGCAAACACGGCTTTCAAAGTTTTTTAGTCATTCTAATGAAAAGGCTGTTGAGCCATTATATCATTGGAATGATTTAAATTCCATGTGCAGTCCATTTGCATTTTATACAGCAATCATCTTCATATATGTGCAAATGAAATAGAGCTTCGTAAATGCACCAATAAACTCTATAGCAAGAGAACAATTGTAAAATGACATTTATTTCCTGCTAACCTGGTGGTAAATGGGCTGCAGTTATTACTTCTTACTGGCTGTTATGCTATTTTTTTTCCCTAGAAATACCATTAGAAGTAGAATGATCTGTAATTTAGATATTTGTTAAAATTGATGCTAAATATGAGCAGGAATATTTTCTAATGATTTCCTTAATAAAGATATTTCTATATAGTAACCTGCTTAGTGATTTTTTTTTTTCAAAATTTGCTACCTGCCTTTCAGCAGGGAAACAATACAAACATTGCCATAACTCAATGAACTCCAAAGAAAAGTTCTCCCCTTCCCATTTTAAGGAGGGTTTTCATCAGGAGGTGTAGGCTAGATCATTGGTAGGTAGAGATGGCTGTTTTTCTCTGTTGACACATTTGGAAGCACATGGCACTTTGCTCCCAATTTAGACACATCAATGAAGGTTCAGAAGTTAGTGGAGTGAGACTGGGCTGAACAATGCATGACAAACTAAATTCCCTAAGTACAACAAAAATAATACTACAAGCCATAATCTATCAAACAAATAGCCAATGGTTTAAAATCAATCTGACTGAGCTGAAAAACCATTTCAGAGTTTGCTGACATAGGAAGCAGGACAAACTTGTAAGACACGAGTGTTATGTAATGCCTTAGATACTGCAGCAACAATTATGTGATACGACTTACGTCTACAAGTTTAAGTTCAGATTCACAGAAATAGCTACTTGGCTGGAAGGAAAGAGCCTAGAGAGACATTTGGTAGCTTTCCAGACATGGAGTGTGTGCATGTTTATTAAATATTATTTATTGTTAATGATAGATCTTCTATTTGTCCTGGAACACTTGGATGAGCATGTTTTTAATTCAAGAAATAGATTCATTACATTTAGGGTCAGATAATTCACTGGGGAAATCTAAGTTTTATAATACAACAGAACCTTCAAAATCTGTTACACTGTTCTAATTAAATCTCATGAGTCTAGCACTTTCTGCTGTAACTTTTTCAATACTTAGGCTTTAATAAAGCAGCAAAGACAAGCATGAATTTTATGAGGAAGATTGGTTGGTTAAAAAAAACTCCAGTATTATTTTATTGTAGAGATCTGTAAAAGTTGCACTTCTTTGTCAATAAATCTCATCCACATGCTGGGCTCTGCACCCAGGATGGAGAAACACCAGGCAGCAAGTATTAATTGGAAGAGGGAGAGTGCAGGGCAACAGCTAGGAACTTGGGGGCTATCTGGTTTGGAGAAAAGAAGGCTGAGGGGCCACCTCTACATCTTCCTGAAGTGGAGAGGGTGGTGCTGATCTCATTTTCCTAGGGTCCAGTGCCAGCATGTGTGGGAGCAGTTCAAAGCTACTTCATCAGGAGAGGCTGGACTGGACAGTAAGATGCTTTTCTTCACCAAGTGGATGGTCAAACACTGGAACAGGCTCCCTGGAGAGGTGGTTGATGGCCCAAGCCTGTGTTTAAGAGGCATTTGGACAATGCCCTTAACAACGTGCTTTAACTTTTGGTCACCCTGAGGTGTTCTCGCCATTGGACAAGATGTTCTTCCTTCCAACTAAAACGTTCTAATTCTGTTTTATCAATTAAGTAAAGAAAGGAAGCTATTAGTTACATAAAGGATGGTTTAGTCTTTTATGTTTTCATAAACAGAAATCAGTAACTGTCACATTGTCCCTTGTAGTTGTGCAGATTGGAGCTTCTGCCCTAAGTAAGTTCCATGGCAGAGCTATATCCTACATGGAAATGACTGATTCAGATATTTTGCTCATCCTCTGTATTTTTAATCTCATTACATTCTTGAAATGTTCGGATGCTCTGAAAAGAAATTAACTGCAGAAACCTGATGGTGGTTTTATTTACTGTGCCTCCATGTGATCTGTTTAATTTGCCTTTAGTTTTTCTTTAATTCCAGGCATATTTGGGTCATTAAATTTTTTTTTACTCATTTCCTGAAAGAAGAAGAGGGTCAATGTGGGATCTGGGGGTCTGGACAATGAGCACAGAGAGCCTTGTGGTGGTTGTATCTTTAGATGACAACACTGAAATGTAAAGGACATGGCAGGTTTGAAATAGAATTAATTGCAAATCCTCTCTGTTATTCAGATACTCACTGCTTTGTGTGTTTTTTGCTTCCTGTTTTCTGACTGATGCCCACCTTTCTTTTGTGCTTGGCTGAGGCCAAATTTGTATACCTTGCAGTCAGCCTGATGCTTTGCAATCAAAGGAACCATCGACCTCCAAAGGACTTAAAAAAGACCTTCTGGTAGAAACTATTCTTGAATTTTGCTTTAGGCAGCTTTTCAGCTCTATCTAATCACCTTCTGTCACTCTTTGTGTCTGTCCTGTTGTTTTATGTTACTCAGAGGGGACACTACTAATTTGATGTTAAAAGGATCAAATCTACTACTCCATGTGACACAGGGAACAATTGTCTTGCAGCCTTGAGAATAATTTCTTTAGCCCTTGTATAGTTTGGAGTTAAGGTTTGACATTCCTTTTGTAACAAAACAATATAATGAGATAACATCTAATAATTTACCTCTCTCCTCCCTCCATTCGTTTCTTTCTGTGGTCAAAAGATGAATTTAAACCAGACATCTAAAAGCTTATTTTACAGAAAAGGTTTCTAACAGGGTTAGGTGACTGCCTTCACGTGCAGTTCTCACCTGCCTCTCTGGATGGAGCTCACGCTGCTTCCAAAGGAGCTGAGTCCGAGAGAAGTGCTGGGCTCTGCCGTGATGCTGTTTTCTCTCCTGTCCTTACTCCTCTGCTCTACTCAAGCCCTTCTTTATTGTACCATATTTGACTACCATTTCAAATTTGCTTCAAGTATGTCTTGTCAACCCCCCGAAATTTCAATGGAATGCTCTGATAAACAAACAAACAAACCAGCACCCCAAACAGGTTTCTGTTCTTGCCCTTTTAGTCTCTTTTGTAAGGGTCATTACATTTTGCCCTCATTTGCAGAACAGAAATGTTTCAATTGGGTGCAGCTCCAAGGGTGTGCCTGGCAAGAGTCTTCAAATGCACGTTCTGTGAGTTACCTATGGCCATGTCACAACCTCTGAGCAGGATGGCAGGGGAGGGGGGAGAGAAGGGAGACCCTTTTGTTTCCCTTACCGTGAAGGTGCAGAATGCAGCCAGCTGTGATGGCTAAATGGTATTGACAGCTGTGTTTTGGCATGATGGGCCACAGGGGAAAGGGGAAACCCACAACTGAAACTCCATTGACTTAACTTGTGTGGTGAGGGCTCACTTCTTTAAAATGGTAATTTATTGCTTCTGCTCTTCAAAGGATAATTCAATGGAAGATCATCACCGACATGTTAAGTTATTCCCACTCCTGGGCAGGAAACATTATTTTATTATTTTTCCTTCCTAAAATGCCCTTTGTTCTTGGGTTTAACTGGAGGCTTGAAAAAAGATGTTTTTCTTAAATTCTGCAATTCTCTTGTAAAATATCTTGTTAGGCTATTGCACAGGAATAACTTCCTATTTGGAAGTTAGGTGGTTTTTTTTTTTGCTTTGCAGTACTATTTTTAAAGCATGGATGATAAGCCAAAAAAGAGCTTGTTTTTCCTCTAGTAAGATTTTTCTGTAACATTATTAACCTCCTTAAGTCATGGAGCACAAATCCCAAGGTCACTGTGCAATCATTTGGCTCCTGAACTTGCCTGCTGCTTTGCTTTATTTCTAAGGAAGTTGTATATGCAACATTTGTTTTCTCCACATCTATGAGTCTGAAGACTGAGTCAAGTGGAGCACAGGAAAATATCAGGACCATACCTAGCTACAGGTGGCTCTCTCAGGCAGCGTTAGGTACCTTTGTTTAGCCTACAGGGTTTGTTCTGCTGCTTCAGAGAACTACAGAAACCCTCCCTAGACAACACAGTGTAATTTGGGCCAATAGCCCTTAGGAAATCAGGAGCCATCTGTAGAAGCCCTGATTTTACAAAGTATAGGTACTTTAAAGGAGGTAGGTGTCCGTGGGTTATCCCACTGAAGCCATTCATTTCCCAGCCAGAAATTGCTGGCCCTATCCAGCCCTGCAGTCAATTATTTGAGCTGCAACCCCCTCAGTTCTCAGTTCTCTGTGGCGTCTCTCTCTTCACATTTGGGTGATTTCACTATGACCATATACAGCTCAGAGCAGAGTCCAGTGTCTGCTTCGGACAGGGGCCAAATGGTAGCAGATGTTTAGAGATGAATATAAGGACGGGGCAAGCATAAAGGGACACATTCCCACTGGCCACATTTCCTGGCCTCTGACAAACTGCAGCTCACTTGCTTCCTGAGCCAGAAGCGGTGTCTTTGGATTTATTCATATTTTCCTGCTGTGGGTTTGTCTAATGACTTTTTGAACTCACAACAATTTTCATCATCCATAACTTCCCAAAGCAATGACTCCCACTGCCTCACTGTGCTCTGTGGTTAAAAAGCATGTCTTTTTGCTTGTCTGAAAAATGTCACCTTCTCCTATGTTGTGACAGTGCAGAAACCAGAAAATCATCATTGCCTGTTCTCTTTTTGTGCTCACTCTCGCTTCTGTAAAGTCACAGCAATACATACTGTGAGGATGGAACCTCCTGCTTTTCTTTACATAGCCTGCCCAAGGCATGCAGTAGATACAGTTCTGAAAAATAACATTTCATTGAGATCCGAAGCAAAAATGCCTCAGATGATGCCCAGGCAAAAAGGCCAGGCACAACACTTTCAGGAGATGAAATTAATCTTGCTTAGTGCCAAGCTAGTTTTGCACAAAGATGACAAATCATCCAGTCTTGAAAGTGATTACTGGGTGCTCTGCAAAAATTAAAAATGCCTTTTGAGTCTTGTGGGGTCTGGGGACCCCACTATGAAAACTAATGCAAAAATATGACAGAGGAAAGAGCCCTGAGACTCAGTGCCTCTGATTTCAATGGCTATTTCTAGAATGAAAGCCAGCACAAAACTGATAGAACAACACTTGGTAAAAAGAGAGGGATGGAGTTTCAAAACTAAAGCTTGCAAGACACCTTTTACACATTCCTTTAAGATGATTTTATATCTTTGCTTCAAGGATGTCAGAGAACTTCACAAAGTGTAAGACTGCTTCAGAGCACTCATAGAAGCTGCAAGACATACTTCAGAAGAGCTAAGAAAAGCAGGAGGAATTTCCAAAGTCTCTAATTGCAGTTAGACACTTCACTCCTGTTCAAAAGTCACAGGGGTGACTGCTGACTTCCTAATTTACTGGTTTTACTGGAAAGTTTGATTCAGATATTATTGAAACAACCTTGCCATTTCTAAATTGGAAAACGTACTTTTGTTGAGTGCCAATTAAACCTTAGCCACACTTCTCCTTTGTGGAAGTGAGCATTCTGAAATTAGGGTAATCTCTGCCTAGATGCAAAAAATTTGAGGGCCTGGTTGTATTGTAGTAGTTGCATTGCAAGGAGCAATGAACAGATCTCTTCAGAAGGTTGAAATGTGTTGCAGCTTGGAAAAGGCAGTCACATTTTAACTCTTCCAACATGTCTGCAATTCCCTTGTGCATTAAATATATCACTAGGTGTTTATCTTTCTGGTTTAACTAATATTTCACAGAAAGACAGAATGGCTCGGGTTGGAAGGGACCACAGTGGGGTCATCTGGTCCAATCTCCCTCCTCAAGGAGGGTCATCCCAGAGCACATGGCACAGGATTGTGCCCAGATGGTTCTTGAACATGTGCAGTGAGGGAGATTCCATGCCCTCTCTGAGCATTCTGTGTCAGTGTTTGGTCACTTCCACTGTATGGAAGTTCTTCCTCATGTTGAGGTGGAACTTCCTGTGCATCAGTTTCTGCCTCTCGTCCTGCTGCTCAGCACCATCGAGTGGAGCCTCCAAAGGGCTCCATCCGCTGACACTCCCTTCAGATACTTATAGGCATGGATGAGGTTCCTTCTCAGTCATCCCTTTTTGAGGCTGAGCAGCCCAATCCTTCTTCTACCATGTACATGGACATATGAAAATATGGGGACAACTCAATAGGAAGCTGGAAGGAAAGTAGGTGCTGCTCAGAAATGATGTAAGGGATTTGAAAAGTTTGCGCTACTCACCTAATTTGGAATTTGGTCAGGATTTTCAGGCTGCCACTCCTGCACCATTCCTGGGACAGCTGTTTGGAAAATGCCAATTCTTAGATTAACATTTTTTTCACCTGGGAGAAGCAGAGAATAGTACTTTCCTTCTAGTGTAGAAGAGTTCCATGTTTTTCTCAGAATAAAAATAGGTCTTTCTATGAGATTAACATCCCCTTTACTTTCTCATTTGTTTTACATCAAATATTTATTTCTCATCACAAACTTTAATTTTTGAACTCTAAGAATAATCTATCACATCCTGAATTTAATTTAACCTTCACAGGAAGACTGGTCTTTCCTGATCAGTAACCACAGGAGATGTTCTTCTCCATTGGCCAGAGTTGAAACTAATAGCCATGGCATGTTTGCTTATCTCTTATCTCTGGGGTTAGATTGCTGCTGTCAGCTTCTCCCTTGTTATCTGGCTGCTGCTACTGCTCACTCAGTTGTGCAGGGATGTCAGTTCCATTAATAACCTGAGCACCGTGCAAACAGATAGTGGAAAACAGGTGAAGGGAGAGGAAATTGTATTTAACCCTGATCTCACAGCTGTCATTTTTTAGACTCTGCCATGACTACACAAGGCCAGAATGGGTGTGTGACATCAAAACATTTGTGACAAATCTCATGCTTGAAACAGGAGGGAGACAGATGGACAGACACCTGCAGATGCTCAGAAACTAGGGTGAATCTGAAGGTTTTATGGCAGGAACCCAACATGAAACCATTCTTATGCTAATTGACAGAGTAATTCTTCCAAAGAGCAAGAGATCCTCCACCACCCCTGGAAGTCTTGGACAGTTTCATCTTTAACTTTCACTATCTTAGTTATTTTAAGAAATAAACCTGTCTCCTGTAGAGGTGCAGTTACAAAGACAGTGTCATCCCCCAGCTCAGCAGTAACAGATATGGAGGTGCAGGAGAGCCATGCTCTGTGTGGAGGAGTCTACAAGGGCATGCTCAGGTATCTGCTTGGCATTCCCTTGCTCTTTGCAATAAAAGTGCTTTTCCTGCCTGTGGTGATCTCTATGTCCTGTAAATGCCCACTGAGAGAGGAGCTGTGGGCTGGGACCCCACCATGGACCCTCAGTCCTGGCACTGAGCTGTCCACAACCAGGAGTATGAACCAGCAGCACCTCAACTTGCTTAGGTATTGTACCAGTCTCTGGAGTCTGAAGCAAAGTTGTGAGATTTTAAATGGCTTCAGGTACTGGTATTGCTGGAGTTTGCTTGTAAAGGAGGTTTACCACATGGAGCTCATCAGACTCAGGAATTTGTTCCTTTAGTGGCCTTTTAGAGGCCAGGATGCTGTGACTAAGAGTAAAGTCTTCCTTGGCTGCCCTCATTTGGGAGGGAGCTGTGAAGTGCCTTGTTCTCAGTTTTCTGCATATGGGATGAGCTTCATCAATGTGAAAATACATAGATATAATTTGTTTAAAAATAAAAATATGTAAAGGTTTGGAATAGAGAGGAATTTGATCTTGAGCAGGGATTAGAGTATTTTTGGAATATATTTTTTCTATATTCTGCAGCCTGTGTTATTGATTATGTATTCATCTGCTTTCCCCCCATATATCACAAGGCATGGGCAACTGATAGTGACATGCTTACTGGTACAGTGTTGGTCAGAGTCTCTGTTCAAGCAAAAGGAATTCCTCCTCAGAGATAAAACATGCAAGTCATGAGTAATACTTGTGTTTAAATTCTCATTCACTATTTCAGTCTGGGGAGTATTAAAGGAGTCTCTTCTGTGTCTGGTTTCAGTTGCATCAAGACTGCAGCTGAAGTTCACTTGTGAAATGAGAAATGAAAAGGGAATTTTTTCACATACTATTCTTTACTTTAAAAAAGTGCTCAGCAACCTTTGCTTAACCTTGAAAATGTTAAATGAATATAAACTGATGCAAACAGAGGCTAAGGTCAGAAGCTGTCTCTTTCTGGAACAGGTTATTCAGAGTTTTGCATAAAACTGGAAGAGAAACGCTGTGGTAAATCATTTCCCATACAGTTATGATGGGGAGAGAGCTTCCTCACCCTCTTATGATCTCTGAGCCTGCCCCTCTTGCAGTGTCCAGTGCTAGAGATCTCAGCACACAGCAGATTTTTGTCTTTCTGGGGACTTTTATTTTGCTAGCACAGTGGGTTTTCTTAAGCCTGCTGCTTGCCCAGAGCTAAAACAAAACATTAGAAAAGATTTTTGGATCCAGGTGGGTGTGTTTTCAGGAAGAGGTGGCATGGACATGTGGGTGTGGATCAACTCATGAGGTGTTCTGGGGGTGAGCAGTGAAATGGGTCCAGGAAGGAGTTTCTATGGAAAACTGAATCCAATAATTTCTGCAGCTCACCAATGTGACAAAGACCAGCCAAAGGTGGCTATTTAATTTTGTTAGGTTTTTTTGCTACTGCAAATCCTCAGGATCCTGGTGCAAAATTTTATCGATAAAGATATCTAAGGTGATTTCAAAACACAAAGAGAATTTTGAGTTGGAAGTATTTGTTTGGTTTTCAGACATAACTGTGTTGGGAGTCTTATATTGTTGCCTGAAAATAAAGACAGGAGAATGGTTTTTACAGTGCTAAGGAAAAGTTCAAATCTAGCTTGGCATGAGTCCTATCAAAGGCAGCTTAGCAGCACACACCATGGGGCATGTGTCTATGTCAGCATGATCTTAATGATAGTCTGTGTCTTCAGACCACAGCAGATTCATTTCTGGCTTGTTTGAAGTGCAGCTGGAGGAGCTCCCAATTTTCCACACACCCAGGTGCAGTCATGCCCCAAGTGATCCACAGGGGTGCAGAGGGGAATCCAGTGCAGAACCCCCCATGCTGGAGTTGTCACTGTTGGTGTGGTGCCATAGCTGAGTCATTTTGCATATCTGGGCATCATTCCAGCTCCACTGAGAATAGAAAGACCCTTGAAACTCACCTGGGTGCTTTGGACAGAAATAGTCAGCAGTTAAACACATCCTGTGCCAGGAACTTGGTTGTGCTGGTCTGTAGTATAAGTCCACTTATATCTTCAAAGATGAAAGTATTTTCTGTGTGCCACAAAGGAAGGTATTGCAGATCTGACATTCTGTTCATGAAGGACAGAATATCTGCCTCTCACATATAATATTCTGTGTATAAGATAATGGAATCATGCTAATTGTCATAGAGAGGTTGCAAATGGAAAATAGAATTAAAATAAAATGGACAAATATTTTTTTTTTCTTAACAAAATTAAAGCAAATGTAACAAAAATAAAGCAAAATGAGTTCCTGGTAGAAGAAGAAAACATGAATAGGTCTATTAATTGTAGTGCTGCACTGAACTGAGAAGTTGTGCTTATGAAAATATCACAGTCAATTAGTATGTTTATATAAGTAAGACAGAAATAAAGATGCTAATTTCACACTTTCTCTGATTTAGTCCAGTTCTATTGCTAAAATAAAATAATAATTTCATGTGGGATTAGTTCAAACTGAAAAATTAATTCCAGTGAAACTTCCATCACTGTGCTTGAACCAATGACTGAATTGTTGTGTTCCAGAGAGCCAGAAGAGATTTAGGACAGGAAAGAGTGGTACTGATGTTCATTGTTGCTTTTTCTGACTCTTTTATTCATGGTAGTCCTACTAAACTTTCAGATGCTTTAATCTTTACAGTGAGTAATAATATTGTCTTGCTGAATAGTAGGTATTGAGATTGAATATACAATCCCAATGAACACTTTGCTTAGGAATTGCTGTGCCCCTTTTCTTCTCTGTTTCCTAGGACTATAAGGTATGGTATGGTATTTTTTAATGTACTAAGTAGCATTTACTTGTCAGTAAGTTTTCTCTGAGTCAGGCTTAGGTTTCAAAAGATCCTTCAGAGGAGGTGGTAACTAGTGTACCACATAATCCTTCTCCACTTTTCCACATCATGTGTCCCTAGCACTTGTAAAAGTTCTAGAACCTCTCCATGTAGTGGCTGAGTGATTCAGCTCAGTGATCTGGCAGAAAATTAGCTAGGGAAAAACTTGGTTAAATTTCTACTGTCTTATTGATGTTTTAAGTGGTCCCACAGAAAGATGTGCTGAGGAGATGAGGCAGCCTTTGGAGGCTGGGGGTGCAGGCAGCATGAGAAGATGGACAGAGCTGAGAGGAGCAGGGAAGAAGAACAAGGGCTAGGACATTTTTTTCATTTTGCAGCACAAAGTTGTTAAATGGACTCAGCTACTTTTGAAACCATAATGTGTATTTAACTGAAAGCAATTTTATGTATACATGGGTGCCATTATTCACATAAGTCACTTGTTTGTTTTTTTTCCCTTTAGCCTTGGCCTCAAGCTATTACAAAGACAGAATGATAGCTGTATTTTATGTCTTTACTATTTTAGCAATTATTTTAGAGCATTCAAAACAATTACTGTAATGCAGAAGGGATGGTTATGGTGCAGTGTGGTGGTATGTGAATTATCATTAAATGAAACACCAGTTCTTGAAAAGTCTATACAGCTTCTATTATTGTGACATGCAACAAAAAGAGGACAGTTAAGCTAAGTTTTAAAAATAAATAATGATAATCTGTCTTCTTGAGTATGGATTAGACAGTTGACTGCAGATCAAGTACTGTTAAATATTGTCATTTCAGGCCAAGTGTTCATGTTTGACTTGCCACTTCACTTTCCATTGTAGTTGACAGTGTGAAAATCCCGGATATTTCATTTTCCCACAAAGGAAATTCTGTGCATCATTAGGGTGAGCTCAATCCATCTCTCACTCAAGTCAGTAGTGACTTCCTACTGACGTCTGTAGGACTGGGCTTTAGCTCTGTGATGGAACTTTCCTGTGTTTTGCCAAAATCCATCACTCTATTTTCCTAGTTTTCCATATGTAAACCCTAGATAGATGCAGTGATATTTATGCAGCAGTTTTACCAGATGGCTCTTGAATCATCTGTTCTCAATGAAAAATTAAAAGACCGGGCACATATATAAAGGCTGAATTAATCTTTGTAATTAAATGGAACATTACTTTGCCATGAATGATTTTAGCTTTCACTGTGTATTTCATGCTAATTTTTCAGTGAGCTGTAATTGTATTAATTTTTTACATATTTAGAAGCTTAAAAATGATATTCACAAAGTTATTGAGTCAAGTTAATATACAGAATCTCTGTCAGACTCATAAAACTTTGTCATGAGATATATGTTTTGTTTTGTTTTCTCTTTAAAGTAAGTAAAATATGTCAGTACTTAGTGTTGTATAAAATATCCAAGTCATACTCTGAGAGGCAAAAAGGCTCTCAGAATGCTCACACGCTTGGTTGTCAAGTGAGAATTTGAATAGGCTGGAAACTGGGCTGCTTTGGAGCACTGAAACACTTGTGCATTCCCACATTGGCAGGTTGTTAAGCAGAGAGTGAAAGCTCATTTATTATTTTGTCTGTGTAGTAAACTGACTTGAAATGCTCTCACTGTGACAGAGACACTGGTGGCAAAATCCTGGCTGTGTTGAAGTCAGTGGGGAAACTTCCATGCACAAGAAGTGGTGGAGGTAGTCCCACTCTGGCTCCTGTGCCTCAGAGCCTCCTCTCTCTGGCTGCTGGGATAGAAAAGAGTCATGACTTACCCTGAAGCACCCTGTGAGTGCCTCTTGCTTGTGCTAGTGGGAGAGGAGCCCTGCAGCGATGAGTTTCCTTAATTTACCCAACAGCCCAACGAAGGCTGAGTGCTTAATGATGCCTGGGGGAAGTACTCCATCGCCTCTTTTCTCCCTGTACACATGGCTGTTTAATATGCAAATTAGAGAAAGGAGTTAAATGAGCCTTTAAACCATAAAAAGTTGTGCATGGTGGATTTATGGTGGATTCATGTGCAACTGCCACATGGCTGGTTCCTGTACATTTGTCACATTTCATTTGACTCCCTGTGCTTGCCTCCTGGAAGGCTGGCCTCTTATATATACTTTTAATCCTATCAAAGGGAAATTAATGACATCATTATCAAAGAGTAAGCAAGCTGTAGAAGAGTTTTCCACTTCCTTGTGCTGTATAAATAAGGAGTCTCCCAACTGCTGTTAAATATTACACAAGTGAACAGAAATAAAGGCACAGAAACAAGACTTCCAACATGCAAATTTAGAAACCTGCTCTCAACATGATACTTTCTATCTTGTCAGTTGTGTAAATAAATTGGGCCCAGTGCTGGGCTAAGATGAAAAGGTTTGCACCTGATGCAAAGCTTCTAGGAGGAATCCCAGTCAGAGGGATTCCCAAGGGCTTCAGAAGGCTTTCTGTGTTCTCTCATGAGTTTTACTTTGGCTATGGGTAGCAGTTTCCCTAACCAGGAGCCAAGCATACTTCACTGTCAGCATGAGCTTTGTCTGTCTTATTCGCTTAGATCTCTAAACCACACATATTGTGGTAATGTCACAAATGCAATAATATAATATTTCTCCCTTATCTATCTATCTATCTATCTATCTATCTATCTATCTATCTATCTATCTATCCGCCTCACAAAATACAGACGGCTTTAGATATTGACAAAGCCTCGAAGTACTAAAAGCAGCATTACATTGCGAGTTTGCTTTCAAAAATCTCAAGACATGCTCTGTTATTTACTAGGGTTTTATATAGCCTTTATAAGAAAAATCTCCATAATGTCTGACTATTTTATTCTCATGCTTAGAAATCTCAATCTCATGACATTAAATGTGAAAGTCACAAAGCAAGTGATGAACTCTTGCAGAACATTTGAGATTCACCAGATTTAACTAGCTGACTTAGCAGAAATTAAAACTGATTGGTTTTGCTCTTTCCTTTTCCAAAGCTAGTTTTAACTAGCATTGAAACATGGGAAATGGTAAAGGAAGTTTTCTGATTCCTTGCAAGGTTTGGTCAGTTGGACCTGACGACACCACCAGGAAAAATTTAGACACTCTTGATTACACACAAACTTTCAGATAAATGGTGCTCCCTTCCTGGCTTTTTATTCTCCCTCCCCACCTCAGCATTTAAAATACCATGAAAGACTGCTGAACCTTCTGGCAAAGTGGGGGAACATTCTGTTGAGAGTTAATTTGTCTCATTTAATATTTTCCATTCAGCATTTTGCTTCCATTGCTTTTTTATTACTAGGGCAATTTGCATGACAATGGGATCTTACTTGCTTAAGAAATCGTCTGCTCCTGCTGCTAATTTTCTACCTGAAGTTGTTATCTTCTGTTTGTGACATCTTAGTTATCTCAACCACAATTAATTGTGATGTTACAAATGGAGGATTATGACTTTGGGTTGGAAGTGAGATTGAGAAATTGAAGGAGTTTGAAGAAAAGAGGCTTTTCTTCTTGAAAAATAAAAGAGGAGACAGAATGACTTTGGTTAAATGGAGACAATCCTCCATCACTTCTCCTCTTAAATCTGTGGAACAGCTGGTTTTAGGTCTTGCTGTATAGGAGGCCCAGCTGTATTGAGATACTGTGAAGTGGGAGAAGGAGAAAGGGTATGTGGAGGAAGGGGAATCTTCCCTTGAGCAGTCAGTCTCTGCAGCAAGAAGGAAATAAAAGTTGTTGGACCCTAGAGAGGTCCAGGCTCTGCTCACAGAGAGCAGAATGCAGGATTGGTATGATTGTACTTGCTTTGAAGGCAAATTATTTATTGCTTTTCATATCTTGCAAAATTTATTTGAGTTTTGACATTGGGGTTTGATGAACATGGAGGAACATTTTTTGAGGGGTTGAGGGAATTCTGAAGACTTATGGAGAAATTACATTCAGCATCCTGAAAACATAAAAAAATGAAAGTTTTGTGATATCCATAGCTGTAATTTGTCCTATGGACTTGTCTTATTTCATGTCTTGCTATGTCATCTTATCTTTTTGTATACTTCTGCTTTTCTTTTGGAAACCTGTTTCCACAGAGATTCTGGGTGTCTGAGTGGCCTTCTGGTGTTTTTGTGAGGGCATTACCAAGGCTGTTTATACACTCACACCACGATTTGCAAAGTGGAAATACTCATCTACAGCTGCTTCACACTGGACCATTTATGCAGATTGTGCATAAACACTGGGACCAAGGCATGAGTGAAAGAGAATTAATGAAAAGTGCAGTGTCTTATTTTAACACCTCTACTGACATTAGGGAAAGGGCAAAGACCGCAAAGTAACAGAGGGAAACTGGAGAACTAACTACAGATCAGTCCAGTGGTTTTCAGAAAGTACAGTGTCCTTCAGAAAAGGATCCATCCTCAGGTGCAGATAGAAGTGGCTCTCAGTGGAAACACCAGTGTGCACTTGCTGGGACTAAGGTTGATTCACATCTGTGCATCAAATCTATTCCAGCAGTTGGATGTGTACCAGCTACTGTGCCATAGCGAAGCAGGCCATTTCCTGTTGTCCTTTGGAAAACATTGTACAAACAGGCATTTGACCATCTGATTAGCACAAAACCCTGTAGAGAAAATCAGCTGTTAAGATTTTGCACTCAGACACGTGGCTGTAAGTACGCAAAAGCTCTGCAGGCAGCGATAGACCCACTGTGATAATCTGACAATGGAATCTGGACCCTCTGTGTTGTGATGCCAAGCTCATTTGTGGCACCAAGCTTACCTTGTAGGCAAGTTGTTTTGAAGTTAAATTAGGATGGCTCCAGGGAAGCATAATAATACAAAGTAGAAGCTGAGCAAGAAAGAGAAAAAACTGTAGGCTGGGACGTGGTTTTATCTGTCAAAACTTTTTTTTTTTCTCTTTTTCTTTTTCAAAGGCAAAAGCAGTTATGGCGAAAGTTGGTTACCCTCAGTTTATAATGAATGACACATATATTAATGAAGACATCAAAACAGTAAGTGTCAGGCTTGCAGCTGTATTCATTTATTGCAGCCATTCTTTGCTGTGTTTTGCTGCTGTCTAAAGTCAAAGCTAGTCTAAAGTCAAAGCTAGTCTTTTGTTTGGCATGCACCTGGACTCATGATTATTTTTATTTTATTTTTGAAGCGTGCTAGCTCTAAATTGTGTCTAAATAGTCAGTGCTGTTGTATCTAAGTGAGATCATGAGGCCTGCTGGGAGTAAAATCTGCCTGGGTGCAAAGAACCTTCCTGCTATTAAGCATTTTAAAGGTTAAGCACACACTGTAATAATTTTGCACTTGGTTATAAAAATGGAACAAACCAAAAGCATTTCTTCTCAAATAATGATTTTCAAAGGGACTAATGCATTTTACCTCATAATATCACAATTTAGGATGCCCTATATGGGTTCTCCAAGTCTCTCCAGGCTATGAATTTAATTTACAATTGATGCTTGTAATCATGCCAAGAGGTCCTAACCAGTGTATAGGCCTATTGTGCTGCCTGCTTGACAAGGGTACTGTGGGGCCTCTCTTCCTTCTCCAGTACCTGTCCAGCCTAACTAAGGCAGGAAGACAAATTATTATTAATAATAATATATTTTACTATTTTCCAACTGTGGCATGCATTTGATGAACTCTGTTACTGAAAGTCACAGGCAAACTAGAAACAGAAGTTCAATCCTGAACCAGTAAAATAAAAGAGTGATCATCATCTTTGTGAGAGCACATGAGCAAACACTAAATAGAGGCATCATTTATTGAAACAACCAACTCCACCAGCCTAGTCCTTGTGCATGGAAACTGGAGGGTGAGATGGTGCAGTGGAAACAGAATAATGGGACAGAACATGTGACCAACTCTATCACTCAGCTATGATTTGCTCAGATATGTAGCAATGTCTGGCAAAAAATACTTCTTTACTCATGCTTGAAAAACCATACTTTACATCTGAAGAGCAACTTCCTCACAAATTCTAGAATTGTTTTAAACTGATGACAGGGATTTATAACCTATTAACATCCCTTTTCCTTTCCTGTTTATTTTTGTGTGTGTGAATGCTATTAGATTTGGAAACTTATGGAAGAATGGAGCCCTATGCCTGTAAATATTTAATGTGGCAGAACTCTTAGAAGGCACAGAATATGAAGTATTTGTTATAAAATGTAAAGCAAACTGAAAAAGAGGACTTCATTACATTGTTGGAAGTGGTTTTAAAATGCACTTTCAAAAAGACAAGTAAGCCTACTTCCTCCTGGAAAGAGGCTCTCTTAATAATAGCCATAGAAATGTGCAGTCTGCAATCCATTGTTCAGTGCTTATGATTCCTTCAGCAGCACTCTGCACAGTGAAGAGCTTTCCCACTGTTCCAGACCCTTGTGCAGATCTGTTCAGACACTATTTTTTTAGCTAAGCTCATAAAATATTTATTCTTCCTACCAAGTGTGAAAATTTTACTTGCTTTGATAATCGCTAAAAAATTAGGTGATTATCTCATATAAAATGAAAGTTCTGCTTGTTTTATGTCAGCTTTTGTTTCTTTGGACATGCTTTAAAAATGTCTGTGCTTTCTTGATACAGCTGAAGTTTACAGAAAGTGATTATTTTGGCAATGTATTGCAAACTCGCAAATACGCAGCACAATCTGATTTCTACTGGCTTAGAAAAGAAGTTCCAAAAACAGAGTGAGTAGACAAAAGGCAAATTTACATAATCTTCTAACAATATTTTAACTTATTTAATTTGTATATTAAATACTGTTATATATTAAGTTTTAATAGAATTCTGTTAACAGCAATATGTTACGCCACAAAAAGCCTATGGGCAAACTCCCATTATTCAGAAACTCCTGTGGATTTTTTTTTTTTTTTTTTTGGTAAGTTCTAGGTATCCCTGTTCATATGCAGAGTAGTCACATGCTTGAAGCTTAAACTTAATTTAATGAATAAAGGAGTAATTTAATCACAATTAAAGATGGATTATGTCTCTTGGTCACAGTTCGAGTTTGAAACGGTACAGCAGGGATTTATGAAATAAATTTTGTAGGAATGAAATCATAGTAAGAGATAATTTTATTATTAGTAACACAAATCAGCATTGTTAGCTGCCTGCTGTTGATAGCAATGATACAGAATGAAACATAATTTAATCTATGTATGTTATTTTTATTTATTTGTAAACATGAGAGTGCAGATTGTGTCACAAACTGTCATAAAATACATGAGAGAATCATTCTCTTTTCTTACTGGTGGGTAATCAAATCCTTAAAATGCAAATTAAAACCTAAGCAGAACTTAATTAGTCTAATCATACTACTTAAAAATTACTCTTTCTACACACAGGCTTTGAAATCAGTGCCAGTGCTTAGCTCCTGTGGTGGTATCTCCTTAGGAGATACTTAGAAATCCTACTCAAACTGAACCATACCTTGTTCTGGGGGTTGGTCTGTGCTGTCTGTGAGGCAGGGGGACAAAGGAAGTTTGTTCATGGCTAGGGTGTTTTAATTTGGCCCTATGTGTTCAAGGCATTATGTTTAGTTTGGATTTAATTGTGCATTTTACCTTCTCATCACATCTTTCTCTGACATTGCACTGGTCAACCACAGGAGATGATTTTAGGAATTTTCCTGGATGTCAGGACTAGACCATGATGGTGTATTTTCTTCAGAACAACAGTTGCAAGAGAGCAGTGAAACAACTGGCCTCTCTATAACAATGGTCAGCCTTGGGGCAGCACTGATACAGAACCTGCAGATTCTTGGCACGATGGGAAAGCTCCCCTGTAAGGAAATCAATTGGTAGACAGCCCCTGACTCAAGGACTGTAGTCTGAGAGCTGTCACATGAGTATGCTTAAAAAATGAAAGTGTTATCCAATTGCCCACTGCAAGATTGAACACCTTCTCATGCCTGTCTTTACCACCTTATTTCCCGGACTACATAATAGCCAGCCCCCATCACCTTCGCAGCTCTTTTCTTGTCAACCCTCAGAGTGCAGTCAGGCCTGGGGGTGCCAGTTTGATTTCTGGCCCTTTCCCTTTGTTAGCACAGCTATTTGCTCTGCCTTCTGCAGGGCTGGAGGTAATCTCCACCTGAGCCCCGACAGGGAGGGAGAATTATTCCTGCTGGAACGTTATTCTGTCTCTGCAACTGTTCAGTGATACAAAAGGGCTCTGAAAGTGGTGTCGCTCTGCCTGCTGAGGGACACCAAGGCACAAAGAATCATTGCTATCTCCTGTAAGTTTTTTTTAAAATTTATTAAAACAAACCAATAACTCCCATTTACCAGTCTGAGGCATGTCAAACCCAGCCTCAAAAATATCAGCCACTTTTTAGGCACTTTCCACTTTTAAATCATTATACTCCACTGCTTTCTGATGTTTTTACCTCTCTTTTTCTTCCTCTCATTTTTCTGTTTTTGTTTATTAAACTTTTACATTTCATAGAACTCCACAGAATTTTTGATGAAGCTTGGTGCTATGTTAATAGCTAATTACCCTTGGGGTTTTGTTTCTATTTGCTTAATTTCTTCTTTTCCCAAGTTTAGTAGCTTTTAGCATAACATTTATATTTTGAGATAGATATTATAAGATCATCAAAGTTGTGGACTGAAAAAGATAAATAAGAGAATGAGTGTTTAAGGAAATAAAATGTAAAGTAATATTATACCCAAAAGGTAAAACACTATTCTTTTAGCAGACCATATATCTCAATAATATTATTTCAATCTGGAATCACTTTCCTCAGCTAAATGTGAAATTAAAATGATTGTTCAGTCAAAACACCAGGGAAAGACCATCAAGGGATGGACAGAGGAGATGGGAGATACAAGACAAAGCAGTTGGATAAAATAAGGGGAAGTGTGGATAACAAAGTGGGAAAGAATTGGTTTGGAAATTCAACGGTTTTTAATCTAAAAAAAAGGAAAAAAACCTAAAGCAGGAGTAATTATCAAAAATCTTTATTCTCTCTTCTGTCCCCTCCATCGCTGGCATTTATCTGCCTGACAGGAGGAGGAGCTCAGATGAGGCATTGCTCAGGGCACGGGTAGTGGGACAGGCGCTAGGAAGCTGTGACAGGGCAAGGGGTGCTGGAGTTGCCTGTTCTGCCCGTCCTGGGCCAGGCTCCCCTGAGGGCACCACAGCTCTGGGAGGTATTACTTGTGCTCAACACCTGATTTGGATGCCAGCTGCCATCCTCACAGCTGGCTGGGGAGATGACTGTCACCTTCACAGCTGGCTCTATCACACAAGAAAAAAAAGTGTTTAGGTATCAGTAGAGAGAAAAATGAAAAGGATTTGTGCAGGAGCTGTGGAAGATAGTGCACAAACCAGATCAGGTTAGGTAGAGAAGCTCAGTGGAGAGTCTGGAAGGGGCAGTGTGGGAGGATGGGCACCAGATGTGAAGACAATCATAGCCCAAGTGAGATACAGCTGGAGCAGAGGAAAGTGAAAGGCAATACAGGGAGAGGGGATGGTGATGTGGAAAGGAAAAATTAAGAAGAGTCAGGGTTTTAATTGCATTTTCCTATCCATCTATGGAGTCATATGCATTCATACATACAAATATACATGTGTGTATACAAACATACATACAAACATACAAACATATGCACCTTTTTATCAGTGATGGCATCTGTCCTTCTTAACACTGATATCATACTTGCAAATAACAAAGCATCAGAGGACTTCTTGGGCACACCATTATCAGTCATCTTTCTCCTTTGAAGTCAGCATATAATCTAAGATTTTTAGTTCTGACCAAATCTTTCTCCATTTTTCACTAGACTTTCAGTGCTGGGGATGTAGACATCTGGTATCCTGATAAGAGGATACAAAGGAAGTAGGCTATGAGAGGATTCTGGGGTCTCCTCCAGGGACCTACCCTGTTTTTCTTGACCACTCACTACTGTGTGTAAGCCCTGGCTTTTGGTTTGCACAAGGGAGGGCAGCTCTGAGAGATTCTGGGTTGAATACCACTAAGAATAGTGAAAAAGCTCCTTCTGCAAATAAGGAAAAGCAGCCATCAAAAACACTGGGCAGGCTGTTGTGTGTTGGAGAGATGCTGCTGGAAATCACATGGCAGGGACCTGCCCTGGAGAGGAGGGGCTGGAAAGGAGCCTCCTGGAGCCTTTTCCTGGTCTTTGAACCTCATTTTTAGCAGTGATGTGGCACTGAAGGCTGGGCCCAGCCTTACCATCCTAGCTGCTTGCCCATTCCTAAGGAAGACAGATGGCATAGGATAATAGTCTGCTTCTACATGGGTAAATATATAAAAGAGATTAACAATAAGAAGAGGAAATTTGATTTTGAAAGTCACCTTGAAGGTTGACTCCTGTTTAGAAGTTTTTCTTTATAGCATATTCTTTGGTAGATATTTTGCAGCTTCCAGGAACTTTATGCAGCTTTTCACTTCTAACCAGCTTAATTCTTTGTACATTGACAAGTTCATTTTCTTTGTTTATAAGATTATTTATTTTTTATTTCTTAGAATGTTGAACAGCAAATCAAATAATTTCTTCCAACTCAAAAAACTGAGGACCAATTTGCAAATTCAGTTTGTGCTTTACAGAGAATAAAATAAACTAATTAGCTTTTTCCTGTGTTGTAAATGTTCCCAGCCAACGCTGTTCATGAATGGCAGTATAGCACACTATACTCTTAACATAGGAAGAAAATATCACAGAGAAAATTGCAGCCTCAAGAACAGACTAAGAGAGTTTCTGCCCCACTATCTCAGTATGTGTTTCACATTTTATTTCTACAAGGGAAATCTCAGCCTTACAGGTGTCAACTCTACAGAATTAGGTTTTGACTGCTGCAGTAGTAGATAGGTAATGCTATCTCCTAAGGGCATCATTCAAAGCTGTCCCTTTCTCACAAACTTATAGCAAATGAAAACAGTGTAAACAGTTCTAAAATTTTTATTTATTTACTTTGTAATTGATAGGAGCTTGGAATGTGTAATGCCTTTATTTTTTTCTATCCTTCTGTTAGTAGATAAAGCATACAGACACTGTAACCAGACCTAGAGCAAATGCTTAGGGAATCTGACTTCAAATAGGAATGGAAGTCAATGAAAGTAAATTTGCTTCACCTTAAAATTTAACAGCAACAGCTATTTATTACACACTTCATGTTGTAATTTAGTGTGTTATTAGTTAAGGACTGTCCCTGAAGGTTCAGTCATTTCAAGGAGCTCACTGATACAGCATGTCAGATGAGCAGTAAAGTTGTTCTGCTAGTTTGGATGGAAGCAGTCCTGGTTATTTCTACTCTTTTGTGGAAAATACTTCCTTAATCTTTTTGAGAGGGCTCAAAATGGTACAACAAAATGCTGGAATGGAAATATGCTTGCCAAATGTCAAATATGAAATACTCTGCTTGTTACTAGATAACTCTCATTCCTCCTGACTCCTCAGTATGGCTGCTAAGTGTCCTTTTCCTAACTGATTAAAAGCATACTGAATTTCATACAGGGTCATTCTTGAGGCCTTAGTTTTAAAGTGAGAAAATCAAGGCTGCTCTGTCTTTGGCTCATGCTAAGCTCAGCAAACAGGATGGGTTCTGCTACTGTGGTGGTAGATGATGAGAAAAGCAGCAGTCTCAGGACTGTAGGGATGCTGTGATAGGTCTTAGCCTGCAAGCTACAAGTCTGTGAGTTGATAGGTATGAAAGTATAGCCAGAGGATGGTGTGATATCCTCCCTCAGTAAATGTGGAGGACAAATTACACCAGCATTCACTGCTGCTCTTGGGCAGGCTGAGGTGTTCCTGTGGGAACAAGTACCTGCATCACCAGCTCCTCACCCAGCAGAGACAAGTGCAAACTCGTGCTGATAGAAAGCTGTCCCTAGTCAGTGGAGAGCTCTTTGCTGCTGCTTGTGGTGGTTCCTCTCTGCAGGTAGCTGTGGTAAACCCCCCCAGAGGATGGAGAGAAGAACCACAGTACATTAATCTGTTTTGAAGTATCTGTTGCACATCTCAGGCCCTTGATCCTCTGGAAAAGAAGGCTAAGAGGAATTTGCAAAAAGGGAGAATTTTCTGTCGCTGAAGCCCTTTTCATGCTTGAAAATTGCTGTTTGAGAACAGAAAGACCATTGTAAGCAAAACAAGCCAGGAGGGTGAGGTGCAAGTCATAACATGTGTGTCTTTGCTCAAACTTACAGTAAAATATAAATTGCTGTTTGGACTGTTTCAGATGTGTCCTTTTCAGATGGGTTTTCTCCTTGTTGAAAAAGGGGCAGTCCTCTAGATTTACAGCTAAGCCTGGAGCACAGGTCCCAAGGCACAAATGGCAGGCTTGCATCCTTCAAAACAGTTCAGCTGATTGCTGCTGTAAACAAACATAAAATTGAAATGTAGTTAATTAAGCTCCTAATTTTTTTCATTATCCTCTCACCATATACATTCTTTCTTCAATTTTCCATTATCTCACTACATTACCTCTTACATTTAATCTCCTTATTATGAAGAAAGCAGAAAACAGACCAGAAACCAACCTCCCCCTTCTCCTCCCCTTCACAGTCTCCTAATAAACAAAACAGGGAGAGTTATCTCTGACAATTAGAGCCTGTAATGTGATGAATGGTTAAAATATGTACATGACATCATTCTTTTAGCCTTCATTGATTAGTTTTTCTAGTTGATGCATTGCAAAATAAGCTGCTCAGCTTGGAGAATAAAACAACCAGTTAAATTTATTGATAAAAGACAAAATGCTGCCATTTTAAAACTCTCCCCTTTGTTACATGGTTTAAGTGAGGACATTAGTTGTCAGAAAAACAATCAGGATCTGCAGATAACTCTTTTATTAATGGGGCTATTTTAAAGCATAAATTGTGCATACACTGTCACTGATATCACATATTTTCCATATTCTGAGAGATCTTCCTTTGTCTTACTCATTGTTTTGCAGCTCCTTTCTCTTGTCCTTAAAATAAATTTTCCAAAGCAATCACACTCCATTCACATGGCTTTTATAAAACTTTTGAGTAATATTTTGCTAATGACATCAGGATGTTCCTGTTTGGACATTTATTAGAGTTGATTCTAAGCTTTTATGAACTAACCACTAATTATCATAATCTTTATTTCTTTTACCTCACTTCTCCCTTATAAAATCATAATGTGAAATCTTGGACTCACTGAACTCAAGGGTTTCTTCTGAGGGGATTTGGATCTTGCTGAAGTCAGTCAAGATTTTCCATTCAGATGGTTGAAGCCACTGTCAATATAGATGAGCTTAGGCTAAGGAGATTCATTTGCTATTCATGGAATTATAGAATATTCTGAGTTAGAAAGGTCTCACAAGGATCATCAACTCCTTTTCAAATCTAGGGTTTCTTCCACTATATATGAGAAATCTAACTATGAGAAGAAATGCCTGGCAAGAGGTCTGTTTCTTTAGGATGGTCATGTTCACTGTGTAGGGTACTGAACATGAAGCTGTTTATTTTGAATTTACATTCCCAGAAATTACCTGTTTATGTTGCTGGCATAATCCTAATTTTCAAGTAGTTGTTTTATTTGTTTTATTTGTTTCAAAATGCCCTCCTCTAATTTCAACAGGGAGATCCACCACATGTATTTGAAAGACACCCAAGAGAGTTTTTACAGCTGCTGTCAGTGTTGCAGCCTCTGCTGGGTGAATTTTGTTTCATCAGCATGGCTGGCCTCACAAGCACAGTAGTCACTTAAAAATTAAACACATCACATGATAGGAACCCTAAGAATCTCTCCTGTTGGACATTCATTGACTGTATGAAGTTGATGTCATTAGACAATAGATTTCAATGTTCTGGAAAGTAGCATGTACTGAAGTGGAGAAAAAATTTAATGTGTTTTAAGTCCTTAATGTTTTTACTTCCTTCTACTGAGTTCAATTTTTATCTTTGCTCCTTTGATTCATAGAGGTAAGTGTCAATGTACTGACAGACAATTTCTTTTGTTCTTACTACAGGTGGTTTACAAGCCCAACTACTGTAAATGCTTTTTATAGTGCATCTACCAACCAGATCAGTGAGTATCAACCTTCTGAGCCTCCTTACAAACTGCCTGTTTGAGAATGAATGCATCAAGCTTCAGATAACAGCTATACCTATTGTTTTGATTGTAACTGAAAATTAGAAGTTCAAACCTGGTAATTCAGCTGTGAGACTTAAGTGAGAGGATCATTCTGGAAAACCCAGAGCTCCCACAGATTGGAACTACTGTTGCTCCATGAGTTACCCTGAGCCAGAGGAGTTGCAGTGATCATGTGTGTGTCTGTTTGTACTCGGTCCATTGTGAATGATAGCTTAAATCACTTTTACTAAGCTTAATGTTTCTATCTTCTGTTTTCTGTAGCAAAAACATGTGTACATATATCTCCATAAATACACATTGATAGCAGTTCTGTCCTCTAGTATTGACAGATATGTTACAATAAGTGTGACTAGAGAAGACTGTGATATAGAACAGAAAACATAAGAAGGTGTATCCAGTGGATTTGTTCAATACCTTCAAGGACAAAGAGTGATATCTGTAGTTATCTGAAAATTCTTACCTGTTTGTGCAGTACTAGCTGTCTTATTCTAATTTTTGTTACTGGTTGTTTTTAGATAGCATATATTTTAGTGTGGAAACAAATAAGGTAAAAAAGCTGAGTTTTTCAAAGATGTGTTATGACTTTGGATGTTCATACCTGTTTGCTTTAATGGGGCTTTGAACTGAAATTTTCTAACAGGCTTTAAAATTCTATGCCAAGTTTTCTGTGTACAACAGTTTTACCTTTACCCTGGCAATTTCTCTTTGCTTTTATTAGCTTTTCATGTTAAATCAGCCTTCTTTTTTTATGCTGTTGGGGTCTAGAAGGTGGCTGCCACCACTTCTGTGGTCTCAGTCCCCAGAGACATGACCTCAAAAACTGTTAGGATTCCCCCTTTTTCTCCTGAATCTCTTGGTCGCAGACAGAAAGGCACAAAGTTAATGTATCACACTGAAGAAGGTATAACAGAGGACTGGAAATTTGAGTCTGCTGCTATTTGCTTCTACCAATTTCTGTAAACCATTTTACCTTCAAACCACTCACTTAAATTCTTTCATGTCTAAGTGATCTCATTTGTAAAGCATGTATAAAAATTAGGCAGTTCCTTTGATTAAAATTAGTGCTAGATTTAGATATCTCTCCCTTAATTAGCGGGCTGCCATCATTGGGCAGTCATATTTTTGTTGATCATCTGAGGGAGCGCTTGGCTGAGGTGGTCACAACTCTGAGGTACCCGAGAAGCATTACAGCTGCTCTTCCTCCAGCCACCACTGCTGCTAGAAAGGTTTGTGTGAGTGGAGAGGAAGCCTGCTCAGAGAAAAATGAGAGCCATCACTCTTATACCTTCTTTATTATCAGGTTCTTTACAATTTGAGCAGTGCTCAGCTGACCCAGCTTCTCTGCCATGGCACATTAGAGAAAACTGTGATGAGAGGCTGGAGCCACTGAAAATTTCACTCTCTGTGTCTAAAAGTCAGGAGGCAGAGCATTGTCAAATGTAACCCATCAGTCATGAGTGCAGAGGTAATTGTATTTTCTATTCTAACTGCTGACCTTCTCGTTCTGCTGGCAAGTGACCTGGAAGTTTGGACAGTGCCACTCACTCTCAGTCCTTTTAGGACTGTTTCAAAGAGGAAAAGTGGCTCTTTCTGAACAAAACCCTCTCATACTTGAGAGAGAGGTACAAATGTAATCATGCCCTATAAATTGTGTGCAACATGAGGGGAGATTCAGAAAAAGGCACAGTACTGTCTTCCACTGCTGGCTGGTGTGGTTTTATGGGGCATGAGGCCTTGTGGGAGAACGTGAGAGGAACATTCTCTGGTAGAAGTAGTTGATAAATATTTGACACATCACTACTGACTTACCATTAATCCTGGTGGGGAAGAACTCCTACCTCACTGCTCTGTAGCTGTGTTTTCAGTAGTAATCGGTGCAAAGTTCTGGGGGCTGCTCACATGGCACAAGAGCTGTGGCATTTTAAAAGGCCTAGTTAAATAACAGAAAAAAAGTTCTAGAAAGAACTCAGAGTCATTTGAGAATAAGAATTAAGCTTGAACTCTAGCAAGGTAAATGTAAAATTGTGATACAGCAAGCCCAAAAATATTTCCATGACCAAATTTCTAGGAGCATAAGAACTAATAATAAACCTTTTTGTCAAATCCACTGAGAGAGGAAAGTCTCTAAAGCATAAGAAATAAGATAACTCTTTGTGTTGGAAGAGTTTGGGAAGTTCTAATCCTAGAGCTTTTTCTTGTGAGAGGTTAGTCCCAGAAATTGTTTTAAATTTAGTGTCAGAAGGGACTGTAGAGGAAATTCATAAAATGAACTGTGACAAATATAAGGACCAGATAATATTCCCCTGGGTATTTCAAAGGAACTTGGACAAACAATTTCCAAACAACCAACTTTGATGTATAGCCTATGACTTACAGTGGCCTCAGCACAAAAAGAATAGGTGTGGCAAGTGTCAAATCCTGTTTTTCAAAAGACAGTTCAGAGGCATCTTCAAAACAAGTCATTTTATCCTTTAAATGAGGGAATGTGGTTGTGACTACATGTTTGAATAGAGAGAGTGAATAACCATATAATATAACAGTGAAGAGTGAACCTGAGAATGTAGGATTTTTTTTGTTTTTCCTTTTAGAAAAAAAAATAATCATGCTTTCTTAATCTACTAGGGCTTTTTTTTTAATTCAGAAAGCAAGTAAGTATGCTTGATATGATGATATGTTTTTTTTTCCATGGTACACTTTTGATAAGGTTCTTTCCCAGTGCTAATAACTGAAAGTTGTCATAGGACAAGAAAGAAGGCCCTTTCATAAATTAATGACTGATTAGAGATAAGAAAAGGAGGCAGGAACCAATTATTTGTTGCCAAAAATGTTGGAGGGATGTGTTGCAAGGATCTGTGCTACTCACTGTATTAGAAGATGAGCTTAAGGGAGGGTGTTCTGTTCTGTACAAAAGAACAGAGGTATATAAATCCAGCCCAGGAGGACAATTTCCTCTGCTGCTGGCTGTTGGAAGGTAGGAATATGTGCTAGCAGAAGAATTACCTCACAGGGAGTTGACTGACACTCTTTCCCTTCACCTGTACGACTGAACACTCCTGTAAATGAGTGAATGGACCAGATACCCTCTTCATCTGCTTGAGTGCCCTTGCTCTTCAGTGGGAAAACTGGACTTTAGTGTCTTCAAGACCCATCTATTTTTGCTCTTTATAAGTGACTTTATTGAGAAGAATTTGAGAAATAAGAATTTAAAATGCATAATAGAATTTGATTATGGAAAGTAGTTTCTACACGAACTGGAAAATCTCCGGTTCCAAAATCTGATTCTAAAAATTAGGACCGTTAGTTTGGAAATGGAAATGTACTGTGTGATGGTATCAACAAAACCACAGTAACTCTAAACTTGATTAGTCACTGGAGGCTTCTTGAAAAAGTTTAGAGAAGAAGAAACATCAGTGCCTTGACCCATGGATTCTGAAAAGGAGCAATGGTCAGGTACCTGCACAAGGGAATGTCAATGTCCTGATGACTTCTGAGCTTTAGACAGCTACTTTTACTTTCTATGCTCTGAGCACAGGGAGGTCTCTGACACTCCCAATGGAAGGATCACAAATTCTTCTCTCTCTGTACTCTGTATCACTCACATAAATATTGGAATATCCATGCAAGTCCATGTGATCTTCATATACAGGTAAGCTGTTAGTGTTTTTAACTTGACTACTAAGTTACTTGGAAGAAAAGGACTTGTTTCACTAAAAGAGAAAATTAATAGAGAATAGAAACTAGATGATTTTAAAAATTATTAGATTTGGAAGAATATAGCAAATCTTGCATATGCAGTAGATGTACCAAATTTTGCTGTCTTTTAGTGTAAACACTTTTTTGTTTGCTGTTGCTGTTCCATTTTCATTACGAAACTATTGATAGTTTGAATAACCAATGATTCTGTTAATATCTCCAAAGGAGAAATAAGTAGCTGCATCAAGGTACGATATGCCACAAAGAGCAGAATTTAAAAAATATGTATAATTTAACTTTATATTATACAAGTTTACTCCTGATGTATGTGAGTTCTATTTATTTATTTTCTTTTTTTTCCATAATTCAAAGTGTCTTAGATGAACCACTATGCATGTTTATAATAGTTGTTAATAATTTTTTAATCCTAGTTTGGATAATTTTTCAATTTTCTGTGCATTTGCTCGTCGATTTCCCCTTTAATTATAGGTACTTAACAAGGAAAACAGGTATATGTCATTGCCTTTAGAGTCTCAAAATGTATATAAGTACACTTCATATCATCTAAGCAGCATGAATACTATCTTTTTAATTATCATAATTGGAACACCAAAAACACATTCCTAAAGGATTAGTTTATTTTAATGCACTCTAGAGCAGTCAACAAATATGTGCTGAAAATAGACACAAGTGATGATCAAAGTGAGCTAGCATGCTTCTGTTCAAGAAAAGGTTTTATTTCATTATAGCACTAAAATATTGGCATTTGAATATGTTAAGGATAAAAGGGAACTGTTCATCAGACATTTGGTGTGTTTAGGGTTTTTTCAAAGTGTGAATATGTATGCCTCTAGAATATATAAAAATAGTCACCTTTGTGGGCTGTGAACAGTAATGAAAGGGAGATTTACAGTGAACTGAGGCAAATATAAGCAATGCACTCATGAGGTGTAAGCTTGAATAGATGTACTGGATAATTAATGTTGATATTATCTCTGTAAGTTTATATCCATGCTCCTTCTAAGTCATTTGCGCTGTTACTGCAGTTCTCTAGTGAAAGTCAAGAGGCCTCTTTAGAGAGCAGCCTCAATACATGTTACAGGAAGCAAATATAATTTACAACAAAATTTAAAAATTGCATTCATATTAGCATCCATAGAGAAAACCACAGATGAGAGCTCATATTGGCCAGTAAGTATCATCTTTACAGAAAGCATCATGCAGATATTGATGCTGCCAGCTCACTGATGCTGTGAGCTGCAAGGGAGAACTCTTACCTTGCCAGGAGCCAGGGAAGTGCTGGCAAACAGCACCTGGTGCTATGGCCAGGGCAGGATAAGGGGAATGTGCTTGGGGGCATTTTCTCTTCCCTGAAGAACTGGACTGTTTGTAAGGTTATGATGAAGTAGTTTCAAGTGTGCCATTAGTTTCCTGGAGGTTAATGAACATAACAGATTTGGACTGAACACTTTCTGAGCCCTGTTATTAAGTAAGCATAAAGTGTCTTAAGTGAGCCCTCATTTTCAATTTTCCCTATTTACTAAAGATCACTATTCTCTTTTATTTAACCATGGTGCATGACCCTTACCTTCATTCTTTATTTTTTCTTTCTAAAATTCTTGTCTATAAATATATAACATAGAAGAACTTGTAATTTGTTCTTCTCCCCCTACCCCCCATTCCCTTGTCCCAGGAAATCCACTGAGGCTTTTTCCTCATAAAATAAAGATTAAATTTTCTTGTAAAACAGATGTTTTCACATTTCCTACTCCTTCAGCAGAGAGTATTCCTTGGCACCTCACAAACCACGTCATGTTTCTCCTCATGTTGCCCTACTGAGTTTCGTAAACATCAGGTTCTCACTTTTTCATGAGTAGAAAAGAGACTCTTGTCAGGTGAAGGGGAAACTGAGCCAAGAACTGAAGCAGAGGCTGCAGAGTCCTCTGCTTTAAGACCATTACTTCCCTGTATCTCTTTAATGAATTCATTCACTGAGTTCTTCATAAAGTTAAGCTTTGTATTCATGCATTGCATGAAATTGTTCCTGTGCCTTGCACAATTGATATTTTCTTACACTTTTTTTTTTTTTTTTTTTTTTTTTTGTTTTCTATCCTCTTTGTCCACGGGATAAAACTTAAAATAAGGTGTATGATTCAGGTCCATGTAATGACAGACAGTTTGGTCTCTGCCACCTACATATGGATGCTCAAAGCTGTCTGGGGTGCTCTACAGTGTCTGAAAAGTTTTCTCATGTATTTTATCTGAGATAAAACTTGCAGAAACCCCTTGCCATTGAGACTGACAAGCTAGACCCCAAAGAGGACATCAAAACCATCACTGAGGATGAGATTCAATAGTCCTAACAGAAGTCTGTGGAACCATTTTAAACAGATGTATCCTGTCCTTTGGGCTTGTTTTAGAAAACTAACCAGTGCCCCAGCTGTCTTCGCATTTAATTCCTTATGTAAATTAAATATTCTTTGATTACTGACCAGCAGTTAGTCTTTGGCTTATATATTATCCCTTTAAAAGTCTACATCTGAATTCATTCAGTGACACTTGAAAAAACAAGTTGGAGCTTTTGAACACATCCGAGAACTGCCAGTACACCAATTGGCAGAGTACCCTGTATATCACACGGTTTAGCACAGCTGTCTCCCGTATCTGTTACTTATGTATGCGATTCACTACCCTGTCAGAAGTTGCTTTAAACCAACCAACCTCATTATTGGAAGTTGTAGATGCACTAACTTGGAATAAGGCTTTGTCTTGTTCAGTTAAAAACATCATCACATATAACTGAATAATGTAATTGAACTATAAAATATGAATTCATATATAGATTTGAACTCCAAATTTCCTCTTGATTTGGTGAGTCTTCTCATGCTTTTTTGGTTTAGTTTATCATTATTGCTCTGTATTTTTTTTCAGGGAATTATCAGATCACATGTAGTTATTTGTGTCTTGGTAAACTACCAATATTATACTGAGGTAAGGGTATTCATCTGCAAAGTGTGTATAATAATACCATGAAGGTATTAGCTAGTAAATGGATTTATTAATGGCAGTAAAGCCCTTGCAAAATTGGAGGAAAAAAAAAATCTTCAAATTTTAAATACATTCTGACAAGCTTTACTGCACCTTTCTGGAGAGAGATGCTGAAAATGACATAATGGATAAAATGAAGATAGAAACCTTCAATTACATTAAAAGTAGTCCTGTGAAGGCAAAGTTCTGTCAAGATCTTCAAGGTCAGCATAAATTCAGAGTGAAATATTTGAAGTAAGCCAGGTGTACTCCACTGCTTGAAGTGCTCCTGCATTCCAGAGCAGTAAGGTGACTAAAAGGAAAGTTGGACACAGAGGTTTGGAAAGCCAAAAACCTCCCTAGAGATGAATCTGGCAAGGTATGTGAAGAAACATTTCTGCAAGAGTAGCTGGAGCAGCAGCAAGTTGAGGGTAAATGTCATGGTGAATGAGGGCAGGGGACCTGGTAACAGAGGGGATTTACCCCTGGTGGAGGAGGAGTAGGTTGGGGAATGTTTAAACAGACTGGGCAAACACAAGCCCATGGGCTGTGACAGGGTGCACCTACAAACTCACAACATCATTCTGAAGCCACTCTTGGTAATCTTTGAAAAGTTATAGTGGCTGTGTGAGTTTCCTGAGGACTGGAAGAAAGCAAATGTCACTCCTATCTTCAAGGGAGAAAGATCTAGGGAATACAAGCTAGCCAGGCTCACCACAGTCCCTGTGTACATGATGAAGTAAATCCTGGATACACTTTCCCTGACCAGCTTTCTACATTGAGATTACTAGCTCAGTGGAGGAGGAGAAAGATGTGAATATGATTTATTCTTTAGCAAGAATATCAATACTTTCTCCCCTTACATGCTCAAATACAAACTGCTGAAGAATTGGCTACTGGAGTGGATGGTCAGGTGAAAACTCCTTGAACTGTTGGGCTGCAATCAGAACAACTGGTCACTAACATGCTGGGATGAGTGGCAGAAAGTCCATCTTGAGGATGATCTAGCCTGGCTGTTCTACCTTGCCACCAGTAGGACTCATGGATGTAGGGTACCAGTGCCATTCTGTGCCAGCCTGAGCTCAGCTGCCCCCAGAGCAGTGCTCCTGTGGCCTGTGACACCAGTGCCCATCTCAGAATGATGCTGCAGCCCAGTGGCATTGCTGCAGATTGAGGCAGGTTGTAAGAAGGTAGTCAAAGCAGATTCTGCAAGTCTAGGTCTTGATGGCAGATGGATCTGTGTGGAGTCTGTAATAAGATAACAGTTTTCTTTCTGTGTGCTGTTGGTGAGTAATGGCCTTGAGTGTAGTCTCTGGGCCTGCATTTGCAATCTAGTGTATAAAGAGAGAGACTGTCAGCCTCTATCTCTCTGCTGGATCTGTGTAGAGAGAAAGCTTTAAAAGATTCACAACAGAGGCTAAATTTGTGGTCAAGTGTTAGCTCAAAATACATTCCCAGTGCCTGTATCTATTCCTTAAGTTGTGAAATTCCCTGAAGTCTGTCTTATTCCTTCAGATTTGTCCTTTGCCTGCCTGAACTCCAGTGGCATAGAAATAATCCCATTAGTATTTATTGCATTTGCAGCCTGCTATGAGCTCTCTGAGTTTTGTCATTAATTCTTTTAGGTGCAAAATGCCAAGCAAAAAAAGAAACATGCTTCACAGGGGAATTGCTTAAATCGAGGGATTCAAATCAGCACAAAATAAGAAACTGACTGGTGATCAATCTCATGTTACAATTTCAAGGACATCCTAGGTATAAGACGTTGTTATCCTTGCTCCCCATAAGGATGATGTAGTTGTTGCTTGCCTCAAGGAGACATTGCATAGAAAGTGTTGCCAGTTCTTAATGAATTCCTTCTAGTGTTGGAATAGTGGCCAAGCACCCTCAGGCCCTCAGTGCTGCTGACCTCTGGAGAATGGCACCCATTTGCTTTACTACCTCACCAAGAATCACTTTCAAACCTAGATTTATTTCTTTTCTTACCAAAAAACCAACAAAACCAACAAAACCACAAAAACATGCACCCCTCAAACAAAACAACTCCTGCTGGTGATAATGTATTCCAGTTTCCTGAGGATTCTGAAATGTGTATTACATTCTACTGGCCTCTGACTCTGCTTGGGCCTGAAAATACTTCATAAGCTTCCTTTAGTTCAAACTACAGTGGTATTTTCACACATGCACAGAAGTAGAAACCACTCCTTCTAATGAAGGAGTGATAACTAACCTAAAATGGATGCTGACTTGGAGTAAAATAATTACCAACCTGTTGTACAGATTCAGCATTGCAGCTTCCTACCATTCATTCACAATGACTTGTTCAGTGAAAACTATCTCGTGGCTTAACTCACAGCTGATTGTGTTTCAGCAATGTTCTATGAAGACACATTCAGTGTATCTAGATAAGCCTGAGTGAAGATTTGCACCTAATTTGCTGTAAATAATGTGTATTACCTCTACTGCAGACAAGTGCAAATTCACTACAAGTTTATACCTGGAAAAAATAATTGCAGCTCCTTAAAAGATTTTGATAGCCTCTTGTGCAGTGACAGGCACCCAGGATTGTGTGATCATTAAACATGATTTCTGGGGTGACTGTGCTACCTTGGTTCACACCCCCTTCAGTATGGGCTCATTTGTTCATTTTGGCCACAGCTCCTCTCATCTGTTCTTGTGGGGATAGGATTATTTAGTTAGCAGAACCTAAACATTCCAAAATCTCTTCTGAATTTCAGTGTTTGGAGGTAATCAGTTCAGAATAGATTTTAATCTCTGAACACAGCTCTTAAGGCCCAACAAGCAATTTTCATCAGGTTATATGAGTGTACAATTGCTGCCTAAAATGTTTAAAACATGCATAATAAATAATAAATAATCTTCTCTGTACGCTGGGGAACAAGGAGAGTTAGATCAGTAAAACTGTCCTTGACATTGGTAAAGTTGTGGTTTGCAGTGCTGGAAAAGAAAATGCTATTGTGACTGAAACAATAAAACAACAGCTGGAGAAGGAAGACAAAAAACCTGAGACAACACTCATAAGTTTGAAGCCCATACTTTTTCTAAGCTAATTGCAGATAGGGAATGATGCCCATCACAGAGGAGCAACAGAAGAAAGCAGCTGGGCAGGCCAGGAGGACATGCCTTATGCCACATCACTTGGCATGAATTACACTCAACATGCTTGGTTTGTTTGGGGTTTTTGTTTTAATGGGGTGGGTTGGGGTTTTTTTTGTTGTTTTTTTGTTTTTTTTCATTTGAATGTAAGTTTTGAAAGAGTTGGTAAGGAAAAGACAAAGATGTTGCCTTATCTCAGATATAAAGAAATCCATGACCAAACTATCAACAAAAAACCAAATAGGGTTAGAATCAAATGAATGAACCTGTGACTTTGAATTTGAGAAACTATTTTGATTCTCATCATTCACCAAAGTGTCTCCACTGATGTTTTTTTGGCAACCGGTTAGTCTACAAGAAATAGCCAGGTAATATCTGTAGCTAGGCTGAGCCTACAGCCTTAATAATCTACAGTCTTCCCTTACAGAAGTGCCTAAGTATGTTCATTTACCTCTGTTCTTCATAGAATAAATAGAATCAGGCTTATTTTATTACTTTCGTATTTCTTGCTTCACTGAAGCCTCACTGAGCTAATGGTACTTTAATTCTTATTGCACTTTACCTATGTATTGTCTATTGATCAGTCAACACATCTGAGGACAGTCCAGTACTCTTCATAGGACACATGGGTTAACATGGGTTATTTTTGACAGGAACTCTTGCATTTACTCAGATGTGAATGTGGCAGGATCTCTGCTGCCTCTCTGAGATCCTCTCTATTGCATTCTACTGCCCGAGGGAAAGTTCCCCTTGAAAAACCTTCTGAAACCAAACAAATGAGGTCACAAAATTCAAACCCTTGGGCATTGCATTCTATTGACATCACTATTTTTTTTTCTTTTATTTTTATTTTTGTTATTGCAGGATTTCCAGCAGGAGAACTTCAAAAGCCTTTCTTTTGGGGAACAGAGTATCCTAGGTAAGTACTGCACCAGGGAACCTCATCCACCTAGAACTGAGGAGTACCAGGGAAAGGTGCTGCAAACACATCTAGACAAAGAAGAGGGTGTGGAGAAGGCTGTGATTCTGAAGGAAACTGAAATGTAGCACCTAGGAAAACTGCTGTCCTTCTGTAGGGCAAATTTGGCCCTTGGGTTGTTTCTTCTCTCCTGCTTTTGCTACTGGAAGAGCTGCCTTTGAGAAGTGCTGCTTTGTGCAATACTTCTTCTTACCCTTGGGAGCCATATGTGTTGCTGTTGTCTTAAACTGATGACTAATTTCTCACAGGAATTGCTAATTAAGTGCACCCAAGTGGAAGGGTTTCAATGCTACAGCACACAGATGCAGCAATGTGCACATGGCAGGTATTAAAAGGAATTGTAAATCAGATAACTAACACTTCCTAAACAGAAGTAAATACCCTGAGAAGCCAATTATTATCAGTTTATTGTTCACTTTCTGCTATTATCCAAGATTAGCAGTGGGCCCTTGTCTGTGCCTGTCGAGGTACATGAGAATCTCTTCATGTGCGTAAGTGATTTTCTGAGATTGCTTGAGCAGGCCCATGTACCAATGTAGCTGAGGAAGGGTAATTATAGGTCACATATATTAAATTTTGAAAAATCACTGCTTTTGTGCAGCTCAATAGCTTTCTATTTTAGGGAAGAATAAGACCATGAAAAGTTTCTGATGGCAGTTTCTGAAAGTTATTTTGCAGTTATATAAAACCAGTTACTGGTGAAATATATCCTTAATAAATCTTTGTTAAAAAAAAATCAAACTTTTCGATCATTTTGTGTTTGCCCTCATCCAATCTGGACTGTGTCCTTGTAAACAGGAAATTTCGCAATATATGTAGAAAGACACGTTCAATTTAAGAACAAATTAATTTGTATTCAAAGAGAATTCTTGTGGGCCAGGTGACTTTGCAAGTGTTAATTGGGGATAGAAGAAAGTCCTTTTTTGTTAAGGCGAACTTATTTTCTGTTACAGTTATTGCAGATCTGTTTCCAGCTTTGCTTTCTGAAGAGATTTCTCTGTATCCTGACCTTCTGCCATAGTGATAAAATTGTGGTTCTTTCAAAGCATTATACTCTGCTCATTTCTCTTCTTTAAAGGTTACCTTAGCTTAAATTGGTTTTGCTTGAGTAAGTATCAAAATGAAATTTAGTAAACAAATGTAGCTGGATTATATCAGACAACAGATTGCTTTTGTCCTTGAAATATTCTAGACGTTTTCTATCTGCTTAGAAGAAACTACATGGCAGTGGAACTGATAAACCATCCAAAAGTCACTAGTGCTTGCTGAAAAACTGACTTAGCAAATAGTTAACATTTAGTGACATTTTAGTGTCCAGCTCCAGAACAACCACCGAAACCAAATTACTCCATTTGCATGAAGTGAAGCTTAGTTGTCACTTTTACATCTCAATACATTAAATAAAATATCATTGAAATGCCATAGTTCACAGTTGTGATTCTTCAGTGCCAGGTATATTGAAGCAGAGACTTCAAACTACCTGACCTCATAGCTTACAGGTCTCTGAGCCTCCCCAGTCCCAGAAAGTTCCCCTTCAACATGGAATCTGCTGGACTGCACTTATCCCTTCCGTCTCTGTCCAACTATGCCCAGAAGTAAAAAACATGAATATGACTGGGAAAATTTCTGGAAAAAAATGTTGTCAAGCTGGACAAAATGCTGAGTTGGAGTTCACAGGTTCAAAGGCCAAAATTCACTGCAACCTTACCCACATCTTTTGAAGCTAAGGAAAGCTGTAGGAGTGCCAGAACACCAGCCTGTTCTTTGTCCTGTCACTCATGGTAGCAAAGAACCTTAGAGGAGAAATAAGATGTATTTAGTAATAGGGCTTGTTGCTTCTCAATCTCTTTACATGTTTTGTGCCATTATTTTTATACTTCTCCAGCTGTAAAAGATCCTGTATAACCCCTCTACTTCAGATATGCAAAACAAGTCTTACATAGTACATTAATTAGGAGTAATTATCACTGTGTGCTACACAAAATTACAACTTTGTCACACAAAAGGATGATATTTCCATTGCTGAAACATATAATTTTAACCTGCATTTTTTGGCGATGGTTTGTAACAGTACTTGGGCTAAAAAGCAGTAGGGGAGATTTTGACACATGCAAAGTACCATTTAGGAAAGAAAAAAAAAAATGGAGGATTTTCATGGGAGCAGAGGGAATTAAATGATATAATTCTTTTTGGACATAACTGAGATGAGCAATTAGTGCCCTATGGATCATTAGGTCCAATAATACGTTGTTTCAAAACCCTCTGCCTTTCTTCCATTTCAGTAAGATGTATTAGAAATACTACAAGCTACTTCGAAGTATAACATCTCAAGAACTGAAATAATTAAAATCACAAAAAGCAACTCAATGAAAGACAGTTGCATTGAATTAAACACCTACCCTCATGAAATCCACTGTATTTAGTGTAAAAAAGCCTTGAACTTTTCCCACTTTCATCCCTATTTCTCCTAAAAGCAGAATTATTGGGATATAATAATGAAGATATAATTAATTGCCAATCAGGAATACAAAGTATTTATTTTTACTTTGTTTTCTCGGTACATTAGATCTGACTATATATCATGCCCTATTTTAGAGTAGGTGCAAGGGTATTATATGACCTTTCTTTTTAAAACTAAATGGAGATTTGTTAATGCTTTACAAAATACAGTCTCTGCTTCAGAGTAGTTACAGCTGTAACTTTGTCCTGTTCCCAGCCAGGATATACAGAATGCCATCAGCTGAAGATGTTTTGGAGCTCATATGAGGTTGTTAAGGGATTTGGTTGGAAGAGTGAACTACCACAATGCTTTCAAAGTTTTAGACTAAATGTTTCTTTTAAACAAGAGTTTAACATTAAGACTTTCAACATCTTTAAGTCAAAATTGTGTAGGTCTGATCTTTATACCCATATCCCCTGCCTCCTCACCCTCTTTTTATATCAATAATGATCTTTCCAGAGGTCTTCTGTCCTTTAACGTTCATGACTGTGAACACTTTCTGAGGAAACTTTCTTTGTATTGCAGGTCCTTAAGTTATGGTGCCATAGGAGTGATTGTTGGCCATGAGTTTACTCATGGATTCGATAGCAATGGTGAGTATTTGACTGCATTTTGATAACTTTTTTATTTACAGAGTTGACAGATTAGAAAGCTGACTTGTATATCCTGTAGCATTTATAGTTTTGGGGTTTTAATGGTGCTGAGTTTGTGTGAAAAAATTATAAATTTGTATTTGTTAGATTTATTTGTATGGAATCTTGCTTGTCTGATTTGGATTTTATTTAGTAAAAAATACCACAGTTTTGATTCTTTTTTTGTCTTGAATGAAAACTAAATCAGCAACAGATTCTGAAACTCCTAACAGGGGGAAGGGGGGAGTGGGAAGGGTAAAAGGATAATTTCTGGTTGATAAAAATTACTTCCAAGAAAACTTTTCATTTCAGGTTTGACATTTTTCAAAAGAGAATTGCAAAAGTTTTAAAATACAACACTGGAACAAGAGTGGTACAGAAAAGGTGTTGCAAAGTATAAAAATTAAATTCAAAAAAAAGAGAGAGGGGAAAAAATGGTCAGAAAATGTCAGTCCAGTTGTGTAGGAGACGCTTTCTGGGGACGGTCAGAGACACGGCAAAGACCTCTATAATCGAGTTAAGTGTTAGAAGTTTATTTCAGGGCGTGGGGTAGAGAGGTAGAGAGAGAACAAGAGAGGGCAAGAGAGACGGAAAAGAAGAGAGAGAAAAAAAAGAGCAAGTAAGAGCCAGAAAAAAGAGAGCCGGGAAAAAAGAGAGTGAAAAGAGCAAAAAGAGAGCAAAAAAAGAGACCGAGCTCTTCTATACCACTACTTATATAACCTATACCTTTGAATATTCTATTCCTTAACTAACCAATCTTTCTAAGTATACTAATATAGTAACATTTGTGTACAACCTATAGAAATCGCTATTTTTGCATATTTTTAGTTATCTCAGGGTCCTTCAGACCTTTCCTTATAAGGCTGGGATGAGGGGTCTCAGCTTGGTTTTATTGCAGGAAAGAATGTGTTCTGGCATACCAGTCCGGTTGGTTTCTTTGAATTATTCAAACCGTGCTATCATTTGTATTTCTTCCTTAGCCTTTCTGGCTACAAAGTCACATTTATAATTTCTTTCTAATTCTACCTTCCCAACACAGTTGTCCTGACAAACTGGGTGGAGTGGAGCATTGCCACTACCTAGGTTTGGTTGTCTCAGCAAAGTGCTTTTAAAAACTGGGCTCCTGAGAGAAAGTGAAGGGAGAGAGGGGAGGAGGTAGGTGCAGGGAGAAAGGAACTGGAACCTCCTCCTCCAGGAGGAGGAGTTTACTTGGGTTGTGTAATATTGAACACCTAAAAAACAAAAAAACAACCCCAAAAACCTCAAAAAATAAAAAACAAAAAGGAAACAAAACAAAACCCCAACCAAACAAAGAAACCAACAATGAAACAAGAAGAAAAACCCATGATGTATCCTGTTTTCATGCTCCCCAATGCTTTGTGTCAGAAAACACTCCAGAATGTCCAGAAAGACATTTTTCTTCATGAACTCCTCCCATGTGTAGGTGAGCACCTAATCTCCTCCACCTTGTCTCCTGCCCCTCAGAAAGGAACCTAAGATTTGATTCCCTAAGCAGACCCCTCCCTCTTTCCAGGGTCTACCTTCCAAATATAGAAATAAATACATCTCTAGGGAATTTGTCACCTTGAACAAGACAATACACAGAGGAAAAAAAAATAAATAAAAAGATTAAACAAAACGCCTTCAGTACTTGGTGTTATGTCTGTGTTGCTCCTTACCTCTCTCTCCTGCAGCTGCAGAGAGGAATCAAATCACAGAGCAAGGCTGCATCTGCATGGGCAGCTAAACATACTCTCAGAAAAGTGCCAACATGTCTTGTGTCTGACTGGCTGGAGATTCAATACTGTCCTACAAATGATAGGGAGCAGGGACCTGAGGCTGGAAGAAGCCACTGCTGTAACCATCAGCCTGGGCAATGGGATGTATGTATTCCCACTGTTTTCATGAGTTTTGGTTTTGCTCCAAAATAAGAAATGGAAACTTCAGAAGTTTGCATGAAATGGACTTTTTCCTGATCAAGTGAAGAATTAATAATAAATTAGTTATCATCATATTTTCGGAATGAAAGACATATGGTCTGAGGATGAAAAGTACAATTATACTTGCAAGAAAGCTAAGTGCCTCTTACACTATGTAATTATAAAATGTACTATAGAACTCATTAGTCATTACTATCTTTTTCTGCAAATGGAAATTATAACAATAGATAGAATGCCAGCTTTTCACTGTTGATTTGAATGGGGTCAAGATTATGCTCACTGATCCTGTATACACTGTACACACACTTCCATGAGAACATTCACCTCACATTTCTCTGAAGGTGATATATTCCTAAACTGTAAAAGTTTTCTCCTGCAAAAACATTTGTTTTCTTTCTTTTCTTTTTGAGGTCGGAAATACGACAAAAGCGGAAATCTAAACCCTTGGTGG
Source organism: Cyanistes caeruleus (assembly GCF_971803275.1). Taxonomy (NCBI): domain Eukaryota; kingdom Metazoa; phylum Chordata; class Aves; order Passeriformes; family Paridae; genus Cyanistes; species Cyanistes caeruleus. The sequence continues at coordinate 14,238,705 of NC_141703.1, read as the reverse complement.
ACGACTGACTCTGAAGAAAAATTTAAAGAGAAGACAAAATGCATGATTGACCAATACAACAATTACTACTGGAAACAGGCTGGCTCACATGTATGTAAACCACTAGAGGCTGAAAACATTGGTACATGGGGAGCTCAGGTTGTTGTGCTATTTTTCTTTTTTTGAAGTTCTCTTTTTATAAATCCCAATGTATTGGGATATTAGGCTACCAACTTCATTTCTCACAACAAATGATTTTTTGAGGTGAATAATTGTGTTAAAAATTGTCTGTCAGGTTTGATTAGTCCAGTCAAATACTACTACCCACACTCTGGTGACAGGGTTAAACCATTTCTTGCCATCACATCATTTTGGAATCAGAGGAAGAGGATGAAGCCACTCAGCAGGGCTGCTCTAACTATTGTGAGCATGTTAAATGCCTTCTGAAGATGAGGTCTGTAATGAAAACTGAGCAGTCACTCTTTTAGAAAGAATGTAATAGCATGTTTTATAGATTCCTTTGACAATTCTGCCTGTTATTTATCGCAGCTATAAAATGGATGCAAAAGCCCTACTTTATTTCAGATTCAACTCTTGCTATTTCTTCCATGTGTGCACACAGACCCCATTTGTATGTTTAATCAAGGGAATATGACAGTAGTAGCTCCTAGAAAGAGATTGAGAAACAAAGTCCAAAGGAATTGTTTCTGTTGTATTGTCTATCAGGTATGGGCTTTTCTGAAAATATGTACATTCATATGTGTGTCCAAAATGAGGATAAACAGGATACATCCCAGACCTTCAGAAATTAATAGCTGAAATTCCAGTAATGTTGTCTGGGACATAATTTTAATCTTAGTTTCCAGGATAAAACACACACTCCAGTCCTCACCCAATTATAACCCCTCTACCTACATTTTAGAAATACCAGTATATCTTTGATTTTAAGAATAGTGAGGCCCCATGAAATGCTGATCAACAGTTCTAGAACTTTTCCCCAGCTTGTTTTGTGCTGATCTCAGACCATATTATGATTCAGTCTGAAGTCCAGCAACTCAGACTTGGAAGTATTTCATAACAAGCTAATTTGCAAATAAAAATTCTCAGGCTTATTTCTGAATATTTCTGGGACAAAAACTATCATTATAAAAATGGCACCCAAAGAAAATCATTAAAATTTTCCCCAAGGATGTGGCTGAGCTCTTCCCGTGCCTTGGCCATTGGCTTGGCCATCCCCTTTCCCTTTTGCACTGTCTCTTGAGATGAGGTAGGTCTGAATTTCCTCTCAGTGTAGAAACTGCCTTTGAAGTCCATGGATGGGTTTACTAGAGAGATCCTTTTACCCACAGCCTTGTCATGCCATTCCTTCTATACCCACAGGATAATCAAAAGCACTTTTTAGATGACAGAAGATTTTTCCAATTTTCTGACATATTTTAGAGATACTGTATGAAGAGCTATGCAAGCAAAGACCTTTTTTATTATCATTTTGGCCTGTCATTTACATCAATACTCTGCAGGCTTTTTACCCTTGTATGAATATTTTTCATGGATCAAGAAACCTATTTATTCTTCTTCCTTCTCATCTGGTATACAATAAAAATATCTCCAGAAAAGAAGCCTAATGAAAGGAAAAGTGGATATAGAAACAGCTTCAGAGTGCAATAATCACATAAAGTCATCTCATCAAATAAAGGGCTTATCATGGTCCCTGATCCCTGCCACAAATTCTCTGTGCAGAATAGTCTCAAATACCATTTCCAGAGCTGCCTGAGATCAGCAGAAAGAATTTTTACACTTTTTAGATGACCTGTGGCCCTGTGTGGACCTGTACCCTGATCTTATGCTCCAAGTCAGCCTCCTTCACAAGCCCAGTGCAAGTAAAATGTGTAAGCAGGAAGGCCAGGGAAAAAGGCAGCTGATGTGCTTGTCCGTTCCCTGGTGTCCCAGCACCTTTTGTCCTAAAAGCTTCTCTTTCACCTCCATCTTCATCCTCCTGAGTGCAGGGGAGAGCTGACAGGAAAGGGTTGTACTTTCCTCCATGGCTCCCATTTTTCCCATTAAGCTGTACCCAAGGCATCAAGTAAGATGTCCTGAGTCCAGTTTGGGTGCTCATCTTCACTGAGTGTGGGGCTGTGCACAAGTACCTTGGTGCTTTTGCCTCTTCCTCTCTGTTTTCCTCTCTTTTTCCATCCTGAAAGTGAGTAATGATGCCAACCCCACTGTACTGATCCCTGTGGCATGGGAGAGCTGATGGCTGCAGTGCCATTGACCTTCAGAGCCCTGCTCAAAACTGCTCAATTATCTTGCTTATTTGAGGCACAGGAGAGAGTAAAACGGCTTAATTACAAATACAGTTGGTAACACAAGGACCTTAGTAGGCTGGGTGAGTAGAGATAATGCTACTCCAGCAGAAATTAGGATTTCTTTGTATTGATATTGCACTTGGTAATGCCAGGAGACCAGTTTCCTCACAAAGTTTATATAGTGCAGTTTCCTACATACATTCTTGTTGCTATTGCTCCTGCTCTTGGAATCAATACCCAGGAGAAGCAACAGGAATCTCCTTTGCAGATATTTTTAGAGCACTAAATACACTACCAATTTTGATTCTGTCTCTGACAGTTATTTTTAATTACGCTTATTTATGTTATGACATAGAAGTTATTTTAGCATCCCAGTAGTACATTAAGAGTTATGTAGAGAAATAAATATAGCCTTTTAGATAAAAGTTCAAGAGGCTACTGGATCTTACATGTCACCAGATATAAACAGTCCTTTGGGGAAAATTACTGACACTCAGCTCAAAGATCAGGGACTGGATTCTTAAGTGCATTCTATCTACTGTATTTTGTGCTACAGAAATCTTATGGCCAGAGCCAGGATAACTCATCACAGAAAATAGTTTACTGGCAGTTTTCTCATGAAAACCCAGTTTTCTTAACCAAAGTTGGTTGATATTGACTGAGGTTGTTCTTGCCTTGTTTTACTTTCCACCCTCTTTTTGAAGTTGATCGAGTAGCAAGTTCAGAAATGGGTCAAATGACTGATGTTCTTTCATTTTGCCAAGGTGAAAGGGAAGAGAACTTTGGCAGAAAACATTGCAGATAATGGAGGTTTGCGAGAAGCTTTCAGGGTAAGTAGATGGAAAATATCTGAAACATCGCATTATTAGAAAAATAAAAGAAAAAAAAAGAAGCTGTAGTTATATTCATGTTGCTGAAAGGCACTTAGTATCTCTTTCTTATCAGGCATACAGGAAATGGATTGCAGAAAAAAGGGGAGGAGAAGAAGAGCCTTTACTGCCAGGCCTTGAGTTCACACATAACCAGCTTTTCTTTCTGAGTTATGCCCATGTGAGTAGTACAAATGTGTTTCAAATCCCCATCTATTAACCTGAACTATGTGCAGTGCAGAAACGAGCTTCCTTGGTTTCAGCAATCTGCATCACCCAAACACAGATTTTTGAGAGTATAAGCAGAGACTTCTTCCACAATTATTATTTCTTTCTCTTTCCCTCTTTGTCTTCAACTACTCATGGTACCTGAACTGCTGACATTATTCTTGGTTTTGCACAGCGTGTCACAGTAATTTTCTTTCTACTTCCCTCCACCAAAAGGGACTTCCTGCATGTATTGACTCCTCAGCCTCCCTTCAATTTTAACACCATTTGTTACTGACTACGTTGTTCAAGGAAACTAAGCAGCAGTGAAGAGTGTTAGTTTATTTTTTCCCATCTGTACACTAAATATGCTGTAACAAAACTTTGATAAGGGATGTGAGTTTTTTAGAAAAAACATTGAGCAAGGGACAGGATCAGAAATTATTTCTTTGGGTAAACAAAATGGGACAAACTCCCCACAAGAGAAGTAAAATACTATAAAACTTTGTCACCAGCTGAAGGAATGAATTATCCCAAACTGAAAAAACAGGAGTCCTGGTTAAAAGTAATTTCTCTGTTGAGAGTCAGCGTAGCAGTCTATTGGCCTGTGGCTGTTTCAGTTTGACTATACTGAATAAAGAAAATATTACACTTTCATTGTTTATGCTGAATTAAATTTTGCCTTGTGCCAGTTTTTCTCCAAGAAAATTTTGAAGCTATAGGGAACACCTGGGGGTCTTACAGAACCACTTACATAACCACTGCAGGAATCCCTCGCAGGGAGGGCACATGCACAGTGAGAGCAGTGTATGCAAGGTACCCTCGAGCTCAGTCTATTTCCACAAAGCTCAAAACACTCAACAGACTTATTTAAAATGTCAGAACTGTGTTCAGCCAGACAAAATTGCACTGAAGTCCACTGAAATCCTATGGGCAATCTGGCTTAAAGGATTTTGTTTATAGGAACATTTGATGTAGAGACTTAAGTAAGGTAGGGGAAGTTTAAAGGAAATTTTTCATGCAATAGATACAGCGTAAGATACAACAATTTGGTTGTGCAAATATTCAATCTACCCTGTTTTTTGGTCAGTTACAATTGGGTTAAATACCAGGAACAGGGAACTGGGGACCGTTGATGGAAATGTGGAAAATGTGTAATTTCAAAAGAAACTGACATTCCAACATGGCATAAATATGTCAGGTAATATAGCAGTAGTTCTAGAGATGGTAAGCATCATTATGTGTACCTTTTATACACATTACATAGTTTTGTGACCAAGAAGTGTGTTTGGTAATTGACAAGGTGTGAGATGCTGCAGCACAAGCTTAAATACAAGGTACCATTATAGAGAACTTCAAAAAAAGAACTAGTAAAAGTGACAGTGATTAGATGATGGGAAAGAGTGTGTAGAGAAAAAGCAGTGGGTGGACACTGGATCCATTAGGGGATTTGAAAAACAAGAGAATATACCAAGAGAAAACTGCAGATTGGCAAAGGTGAAACAAAGTAGGAATTTATGGTGTCTTTCCATTTTATGCATTCTTTAAGTCATAGGCATCTTAAGAACAGAACAGTGACATTACATTTTGCTTTACATAAAAAGTTATCCCAGATAATGTGCCTGTTTCTGGTTTTTTTTTCATTTTATCAGGTAAGATGCAACTCCTTTAGACCGGAATCTGCGAGGGAGCAAATATATACTGGAGCTCACAGCCCTCCTCAGTTCAGGTAGTGTAAATAAGGTATTTCCTCAGTGTACACACAGAAATCAATCACTGCAGAACAGAAGTGCAGAAATACAGCATTTAAGAGGGGGTTAAGAGCAAAGACAAAATTGAACTGTGCTCTTGGTTTAGATGGAAATTTAACTGATTTTATTAGCTTATCTTTCACTATTACTAATGCTCTTCTGAAAAACTGAGGAGCTTGCATCTACCTTCAAAAGCATTTGAACCAGAACACACTCTGATCCCTGTGATGTCCTGTAATCATGGCCTGAGTATCTAAAAAGCCTCATCTATCTCTTTCGTCCCCTAAGCAATTCTACTTTAGAAAACAGTGAATATAGAAAGGGTCTTTGATTTAATCTGAGTTCATTAAAAGCTCCTAATTCTTGACTTTGAATTACATTGATAATGCAAAGCAAAATGTGCTCTGTGAGTTCAGTCCAAGACCAAACTCTTCCACTGGCCTTCAAGTGACTCTTTGCTTGAAGGAGCTATGGCAGTCCAGCCATACCAGAGGGAGTCTGCCCTTGCCTAAAGGCTTCCCACAGGCTCCCCTGTCCACAGACACTCATGAACTTACCATGGGAAGGGGAGAAGTTTTAGAGATTTTATAGGAATTAGGAAGCCAGAGTTTATTTTTCTGCTTCCTCACCAAGAACATGTTGGTTTTGTTGGGATTCAAGTTGGTTCCATTTAGTTAACCAAGAGTTCTGTGTTTGCTCTTGGCCAAGTACTACATTACCTCTTTATTTGGACAAAGGGTGTTAACTTCACAACAACATTCACACAATACAGTGGATTATTTGCCTTCTAGAGAATCCTACCACTTTCTGTTGACTAAGAGTGTTATAGCAGCTAATGAGGGTAAAAGTAGTGAAGTATGCAAATCTGTGTGCCTTTTAACATTGAAAATACATCGTGACAATGAGAACAGGAGCAGCAGGCTGACCTTCAGCCTACAGAGATATTCTTTGCATAATTCCTATCCTTGTTAAGATTTTGGTGAAATAACCATCTGCTGTCTTTTAAAATCCTCAGGTTCATTTACCTATAGGTGTATTTATATTCTGAATCGTTACATAGCTACATTCCCATGAGATGGTGATACACATGGAACTCTAGGAATAGAGTATTTGTTAGGAAAACTCCTGAAGGCATCAGAGTATGAAAGAAAATTTAAGAGAGGTTTAGATTAATTTGAGATCTAGAAAATATAGACAAAACATTTCTTAGTTTTTGTGTGAGATACTGACAACTGGCTTCTGTTTCAGAACTGAAGAAAAGCATTGCTCTTTGTCTCCTGTTGCAAATCATATCAACTGGGCTAACAAATTATCAGTTTCTCCCTGCTTGGTTTCATTTATGTCCCAAGACCATTATAAGCACAACTGCAACACAGCTAGCTCCAACACTGACAGCTCTTTCTCAAAAATCTCAAACAGCCCTCTTAAAAGTAATTATAAAAGGTAATAATAAAAATTTAGAAATGAACAACACATCTTGAACACAGGTGTGTGCATCTGAACTACTCTCACCAGTTTCTCTTCACAGTCAAAAAGGAAATGGCATTTTAGAAGTTAATATATATTTATAAATAATTTTTCAGCAGGTAATAAATTTAAATTACTTACTCTACAAATACATCTTTCTGTTGATCACCAAGGGAGGCCAGTGTGACCTGCTTAAGGAAAGGTGTCTCTACTATAATTCATAGGATGAAATCCAGACACACCAGTCTGATTTCAGTTAATGTGTGGCAATATCAAACTAAGGATAGAAAAGTGGCATGCATGCAGACATAAAGATTTTTTGACGGGATAAATTCTGGGTTTATTTCTTTTTAATTGGCAGATTTTCAGTATTAGCATGTGTCTTTGCTATTTTTGAATGCCAGTTTCAAATTTAAATCCCTGGCATGGCAGGCAGAACTCCCACCATCAGCAGCAGTTCTGCATGACCAGCTCTTGCTGCTCCAGTCCCTGAATACGTATCTGCAATTTTTTCTTACAGTAAAGCTGTATACCTTATTTGAAGCCTAACCTCATTTGGTAATCATTCCTACAAAACTGACCTTTAGGCTTTTTTGTGCCAGATGACTGCTAATTTTCTTACTCACAGAAAGTCTAATCAATGTAATAAGAATATTTTCTACCATGCTGAGCTACACTGAGAGCTGATTGTCTGCAATATAGAAAAATGCCTCCTCACTGTATAACAAAGAAAAGGTATACAATTAATATCACAGTAGATATTTTTCTGCTTTTAAGTCAGAAAACTCTAATACCATTTCAAGTTTCAGGTTAGTAAATCCAAGATGATTAAAAGCATAGGAAAAAGCAGCAAACAGCACGATTGTAATCTAGCAATGGTAAAATAATAGTTTTTGACTGCATCAAATAATGCAGACATGAAAGCAGGAGCCAAAGATAACTGCATGAAAAGACCAAGCTCTTCCCCTAAGCCTGAAGGTGCCAGTCTGGAATGCAGACACATTGTCCAGCTTGTGTCAGGCAGGGATGTGCTGCTCGCTCAGTATCACACCACCTGCGGTAGAAGCAAGAGAACTCGGGAGCTGGTCACTGCAGAAGGCTCAGAAAATGTATTTCCAAAATATCAGAGGAGTTGAGAGGCTCACAGGTACAAGGTGAGCTGCCCAACAAGAGGCTGTAATTGCCCCCTGAGTCTGCAAAGTCCCAGGGACCCAGTGGGTGTGGGTGTGTGTGGGCAGAGTGTGTTGTTAGGAGAATCTGGAGCCACATGAAACCACTGCCAGCACAGCCCCAGTGTGTGCTTACGTCCTCCTGCTTGCTGCACTGCAGCTGTCTGGCAGGGCTGGAAGGATGCACAGCCACTGCTGATCTCCCACCTGTACTGCCAAGGGTTACATTAGAAAATTGCTCTAAAGGACACAGTACCAGAAAATGTGTTTGTTTTTCATTGAGTTTCTAAAAAAGCAAGGTGTTTCTCAAAGCATGAAACAGTATTTGCTTCATATTAAACTGGGAGCCCTTCTCCTGAACCTTTTGGTTTTATTTGTATAAAAAAAATTATATGAAAGCCTGAAAATTCAGCCTGAAGTGAAAACACTGAAACACTTGCAGACCTGTAGTGTTTGACAAAAGGCAACCTGCATGTCAATCACTTTTCTCTTTGCAGAGTAATCGGAGCCATGAGCAACTTTGAAGAGTTCCGCAAAGCTTTCAATTGCGCAGCGAACACGACGATGAACCGCGGGGCAGAGTCCTGCCGGCTCTGGTAGCTGTCCAGCTCTCCTGCCAGGAGGAGGCTGCAATGTGAACTGCTCAGGCCCATTGCCAGAGTTTCAGAATGATGGTCTGAAATCTGGAGAGGTGTTACTTCAAATGCATCTTCTTCATCCTGATGCTCCTCATGCTGATGATCCGCATGGATCTGATCATTCCCTATTTAGAGCCTAGAAACATTCCAAATAGAAGAGCTTTTCTTTAAGTATAACAATAAAAAGTAACTCCTTTTAACCATAAAACTACTCTGGCTCATCTGCAGTTGCACTGCTGTTGATGGATAACTGCCATTATCAATTCTAATTCCTGATTTATAGTTGAGCAGGATGTAAATGCTAAAATCCAGTTTTAATCTATTGCTCTGCAGGGGTTCTATGCAGAATGCTCCCACACAAAATTTATTCTTTCTGGATGAAGAAATTCATGAGACCTGCTATAAAGCTAGCTCTGATCTGCTGCGTGATACTGCATTTTCATAACTTAAGCTGTCACAGCCCAGCATGCCATAAATGATGTTGCATGATGTAAAGACACAAGACTTTGTATAAGTTCAGTTTAATATGTCAGATTGGTGCCTCTGGATTTGGAAGAGTTTCAAACTGAGGAAGTATCTCATGGTATCCATCTGTAGGACTAAAACATAAAGGATACTTGTCAGATCCTGGCCTCTTCTAATTTTAGAACAGCTTTTGATAAAAATCAATGTATAGTGTAAATCAGAGGCTCTCAGAGGGGATTCCCAGCACCACAATACTCATAAATATTGCAGCATTTATTCCAGTTTACACTGTAGGCAGTTTTTTCCCAGGGGATGTTTTTTACCTTTTGCTGAAGATAGCTTCATCTGCATTTATTTTTTTTAAGCCAGAAATACTATACCAGTTTAAAATGATGGATTTTATAGTGTCTGGGTCTTACTTGGCATTTTAAGTAGCATGTGAATTTGCCCTCATGTTCTGGATGGGGCAGGATGACTTGTGATTTTAAGGTAAGGGTATGTGACAGAAAAACAGCGTACCAGCATAATTTGACTTGTCTGGATAAAAAGAGCAATTTAGGAGTAGAGGACTTAAAAATATAGTAAAAATACAGACCAGCTGAGTTTTCAATTTGATTTTTAAGAATATTCATGAAAAGATATTTTATTACAGCAGAAAAACTTTAAAAAATAACTATTACTGGGGTGGTGGGATGATGGGTGAGGGAGGATGCACACACAGCTCTTCTTGTTCCTTACAGAAAGGCACCTATGTAAGTGGCATGTATTTATGCCTTGTGCATTACTTCATTTTTACATGGTGGAGTTATTTCAAAAGGAGTTTCTTTAGACTGATTTAATTACTGCAAATCCATATTGGTCTCTGGGTGTATATACATATATACAAAATATGTATTTTTTGGTATGCTTTAATTTTATTTTGTCAGTATAGAAATGTTAGCAAGATAAACTTTTTTTTACAAGGATTTGTCAAGAAGTGTTGGATGAGAACATGGTTGGACGGTCACATCCAGAGGGTGATGGACAATGACTCAGAGTTCCAATGGACATCAGTGACAAGTGGTGCCCCTCAGGGGTCCATACTGGCACCAGTGCCATTTAATGTCTTCCCCAGTGACATAGATAAAGGGATCAAGTGCGCCCTCAACAAGTTTGCAGATGGCACCAAGCTGAGTGGTGTGGTTGCCACACCTGAAGGATGGGATGCCATCTAATGGGACTTGGACAATGAGAATTGGCCCTTGGGAATCTCATGAGGTTTAACAAGATGAAGTGCAAGGGGTTGCACCCAGGTTTGGGAAACTCCTTGTATCAACAAAGTCTGGGGATGATCCAGAGTAGCCCTGCCTAGAAGGGCTTAGGGATGCTGGTGAGTGAGAGGCTGGACATGACCCAGCAACAGGCATTTGCAGCCCAAAAAACCATGTCCTGAGCTTCATCCAAAGCACTATGGACAGCAGGTCAAGGGAAGGGAGAGGAGGCCACCAAGATGATTAGAGGGATGGAGCACCGCTCCTATGAGGAAAGGTTGTGAGCATTGGGATTGGTCAGCCTGGAGAAGGGAAGGCTTTGGTGTGGCTTAAATTTCAGCCTTCAGTACATGAAGAGAGCCTACAAGGAAAGGCTGAAGAGGGGCTTCTCACAAGGGCATGTAGTGACAGAACAAGGGGGAATGGCTGTAAACTGAGATTAATTTTGGATTAGATGCTAGGAGGAAGTTCTTTACTGTGACGGTGCTGAGGCACTGGAACAGACTGCCCAGAGAAGTTGCGGGTGCCTCATCCCTGGAAATGTTCAAGGTCATGTTGGATGGGGCTCTGAGCAAGCTGGTGGAAGTGCAAGGGGGTGTCCTCACTCATGGCACAGGGTTGAAATTAGATGATCTTTAAGGCCCCTTACAACCCAAATCATTCTATGAGTCTATGGTTGTCCAACAGTCATGGTGGAGGAAGGTTTACTGAAGCTAGCTAATGGAAACAAACTGGGTTATTTTCCTGTGTCTTTAAAAAGGAGTGGGACACAATGGAAACATAATTTATGGAAAAGGACATGATCTAAAGCTACCTTCCAGGAAGCAGACATTCCTATTCTCAAGGCTGTGTTGCCACTTTTTAGTAACAAAATATTGTGATTTGGGACCAGAACATTTTTATCAATTTTTCCCTGAAAAAGTCAATGTTTTCTTAAGAGAAAAACATTTCCCCTACCTTCAGGCCAGCTCAGTTCCTGAGTTCCATGGATTAGAGTTTATCATTTGAATTGCCACTACTAAATTCTTTTTCTGGAGATATTTTTCACATAAATAGTGATGGCAGTATTTCCATAGAGCTTTTCCTCAAACAAGATTTTTGTGTCTTTAGCAAAGGGATACTGCTTGCTGGCTAATGGGAAAATTCCTTAGCAGATTGAGTATGTACTGACTTTATTCCTGTGCTCATATGAGCACTGACATGACTTGATGTTGACTGCTTTGGATCAAAGTTCAGGGTTGACATCCTGGACCAATTAAAGGTAGTACCAATATGGTTGTTGTCCTCAGAAAAATCAGGACGTCAACACAAGCACTTATCTGAATTTTCTAAATTACTGGAATGTGCAAAGACAGTTTCACAACAGTCAACCCTGGGTTTTCTAATTTTATCTCTCAAATCAGAGATGCATTTGCAAGAATTCCTCTCTCATGGTTATTTTCCAGTGGGACAGATTCTATCATTTTGTGATTTATGAAGTTGTTTCTCTGTCTGGATAGGATTTTTTTCTAAAATGTCTGATGTTTCTTGCCTTAAATGTCACTCTTCCCATTCCTTGTTAGTTTCAGGTCTTTCATGTTTAATATCAGGGATTTTTGCACGGTGGTATGTGAATTCCCACAGGAACCACTGCAAACTCTTTCATCCTTGCTAGGCCATCTCCTGCAGCAGCAGGGGACCAATTCTGGGCTGGGGAGGGATAGCAGGGAGCTGGGTGTTTTGAGGGCAATGCACTAGGAGAGAGCAAGAGAAGACATGACCAGATTTTGTACCCTGATTTTGGCAGCTGAGAGGATACCAACACACTGCCAGGGGGAAACCAGAAGTCCTTGCTGCTGGTACATTCATCAGTAGTATCCTAATTCAGGAAATTCTTGTTGTTGACTCAGGTTCTCAGTGTCTGGGGTTTAGGTCTTGCCTGTGTCCATACAAGCACCCTGGCCTGCCTCACCTGCTACTTTTTACCTCAAACCAAAGAGCTGGTCATGCAATTTACAGATCACTTTGGATAAGCTGCTTAGGTACCATTTGGAAAGCAAAGCAGAAGGTAATTAAACAAGTTCTTTAAACTTTAGTCATCAAAGACAGCCAAGACATTAGTGATGGTTGGTGAGGGCTCTGCCCATTGTCTTTTTTATCAGACCACCTGGCTGTGCTTTGTTTTTGCATTGTGCCTCCTGGGTCTGTGCCAGCAGTGCCTTCCTGCATTGCTCTCAGGTTCACTTATTACATCTATGCAAACAACTCCTTCACCATATATATCCTTTTCCCAGAGCTTTAAAATTGTTATTTTGCTTAAATGTCAGTAATACTGGGAAATGTTTCTTCCTGTTGGCTCAGTAGTCTACTTCAGTGACCAGGAGGGGAAACATCAGTTAAGAATGAAACATTTTTACCTTTGTAAATCTGAGGAGATATTTTTCTACTGTGTAGACGTAAACAAACAGCCTCTGCTCCTGTCCCATGTCTCCTTCTTTAGGTCCTAGAAATATGGAAACCTATTATATTCTAGTTAATCTAGTCTGGCTTTTTTGCTGGTTTTTTGTTTGTTTTTATTTTGTTTAAGCCTGAAATGCTAAAATACCAGTTTATATACTGTCAATATTTCTGCTGATTGTATTGTGGAAAACTGAGCTGTCTGAAAAGGCAGCTGTGCTATTCACCTGCGTAAACTGCTTATGTGCACAAATGGTGTCCAAGCTGGGTCTGGACACTGAAGGACCAAAAAACTCAGCTGAGTTATAAAACTCTGCTTCATGGCCTGTGCAGGGCACTGCACTGTTCTTTAAGTAGGAACACTATCATGTCACTAATTGGCTGAATAATTTATAAAATAATCAGGTGAGTCTGCATATAAATTTTCATTGAGTACTCTTCAGTTACAGGCTTGGAAGTATATCTCATAACAATGTTTTATATATATATATATATGCATGTGTCTGTCAGTGAAGTGTTAAAAACCTGACAACTCAGGAGGCAGAACTATAGTGATTTAAAAGGTCTTTTGTGTTTAAGTCTTTTTAATCTGATTTTTATTTACTGGTAAGTCTATTGTAAATTTGAATTTTTCTACTTGCATGGTACATTGGTTGACTATTTTAAGGACAATTGTGTTAGCCAATAAAGTCAAAGTGATGAAGAATTTTCCTATGTTTGCAGTATGGCAAAACCTGCTTGGCTTGGCGCTGTCCAACTCTACAATATTACTTCTATAACATATAGTCTTAATGAGATGTAATAAAGAGCATAATGATGTGGCCCCAGGTAGTCAAGACTACTTTTACTGCTTGATAGGCTAAGAAGGACCTCCTCTCTGACAGAGGATTGTATAGGCATCGTCAGCCAGAGTTTAGGCTCCGCTTTCCCTCATTACCCTGCTGGAGGCGATTAAAATGAGCATTGATGAGTTATTGTGGGTGAGGGCTGGATGCTGTAAAAGCTGCAGAAGGGCAGAAAGAAAGAGTGAGAAAAGATTCACCTGCCTCTCAGCCTTGCTCTTCTCCTCTTCTCCAAGTCCAAGTGCCTCTCTCAGCTTTTCAGTGATTTAAGTGTATTCCAGAGGAGTTTTTGATAGGATAGTACTTGTGCTGTGCCTGAGTTCGAACTTAAGCTCAACAAAGTACTTCATGAGCGTGATCAAGCACTTGTTCAAGGTGTGTCTGGGGACAGGGGCTGTGCCAGAGCCCTATACATCACCAGCTGGACTTCTCTGGGCTAAGTGCTGCCTGTCCTGGGCTCTGCCCTGACCGAGTTGCCTGGCACAGCCTCAAGCAGTGGTACCTGGCCCACTTCAAGGCAGCACCGTGCCTGTGAGCATCAAGGAGCAATTTCCACTGGTGGGGACAATGGGCGAGGTTGTTCTTGCTGCACCTTTTGGATGATGCTCTCTGGTGATGCAGCCCCTTGCAGGCCACTCTCCACGCAGCTCTTGGGTTTGGGGTGGCAGAGTATCTTCAAAAACCTGCATCGGTTCTTTCTCCTGCTCTACAGTGCAGCCCTACAACATTTCTAGGGCAAAAGCAAAGGTTTCTGTGCAGGAAGATGAATTAACAGAGCAAAGGTTGGGGTCAGAGCGTGAAACCAGCCTCAGCACCAGGGAAATGTTAGGCTTAATTCTGGGCTTATCAGCACCTTGGAAAGATGCTTTAACAATGTCTATAGAATGCCCTGAGGAATTCAGGATTTAACTGCTGCAGTGAGAGCCTGCTTCACTAATCAGACAATTTAATCCCATTTACGGTGTAATATATATTAATAAAAAAGAAAAGAAATTAAAGATACCCAAGGGATTCTTCAGCGCAGCATTATATTTTATTAAATATAACATCAAAGTTGGAAGTTACTGAGAATCAAGATAATGTGTTACACTAAATTGTGATCAAAGAAAGAGATATAATGATATAATTTTAATAATCCATAAGCACCAAAGCTGGAACACTTTTATGTATTTATGAGGTTAGACACATACACAGCCACATACATTAACTGTGGTTGTGAACTGAGATGTATATTATAATACATGTTTCTAAAAATTTTATCACATCCATAACCACCATCCAAACTGGTAAACAAAGCTTGGGGAAAGGCTTCAAAAGGGATCTTAAACTTTTTCTACCACAAAGTTTAAGACATCAGTGTTGCTGTGAGCAATGACTAGCTAGGATGTTTTATATGGACAATTCATAGTCCTCTTCTGAAATGTGAATAGCAGACATTTAAGTATAGAAATCTGAAAAAACATGGTGTCACATCCTCTTGACACTAAGAGAGTATTTGGGTAGAACCAGGAAAAGAAGTTACATTCTCAAATACTCCAATTAGGGAAAGACAAAGATGTGGGTTTATGCCATGATATGCAATAAGAAATAAAAAGCTACTGTAGGATATGCAGTTGCCAGACTGGCTCAGAGGAATAGTTTGACACATTATTTCTGCTGGGAGAAAAACCTGAGCACAGGAGCCCTGTCTGCCTTTGTAACTTCCTGGAGCATGTGTGTGTTACAGCTCAGTCCTTTGGTGGGGGTCACAGTGCTGTGTCTTCTGAGAGTGCGCCCCAGTCACCCTGGGGCTTGAGGGGCTATTTGCTTTCTCTTGGGTGTCTCGAGCACCCAAAAAGGCTTCAATTCTGCCACTGATTTCTAGTTTATGCATATTTTTTTATTCTTTTCACCAAGGAACACATCATGAGCCACACTCCATATCATGGCATTTTAAATGAATAAAGAGATACTTTTTTTAGGTCTGTGCTGCAAAACAATGCAGTGCTGCTGCATCTCAAAAACATCTGGGTGTTTTGTGAAATTCTCTGCTCTTCATCAGACAACACATGTGCTTTCATGTCATTCTGCTAGAACAGGCCTTGGGTGGTTTGCACTGGAGAGAAGAGTGCACAATAGGGAGTAACATCTGAATAGGATGACAAAGAGAAATAAACTTTAGTGTTGTAAATCAGTAAAAGATTTTACAAAGCATTAGAAAAATTACTGCTATAAATGATTTTATATATATATATATATGGGCACAGTGCAGGAAGTCTGTAAGTCTGTGTGTATGTGAGTGTATATAAAAATGTCAGAAATATGAATTATTTTTTTAAAAAATTGAGTCTCAGGGTAAAACTCTGACCTCATTGAGTTCATTGACTGATTAATGTCTGTGGGGCCAGCATTTTACTCCATCTGGATAATAGCACATAAAGTTTACTGATTTAAAACTATTTGGGACACATATTTTTCTAGACAGAAAGAAATTTCTAGTCTGTGGTATTTTCAGAATCTGTCCTGTTCTCAGTCATTTGCATAGGACTTACTCTATTTGCTCTTGTTTAGCAGATATAGCATTTTCTTATTTTTAAACATTTCAAGAATGACTTTATCACTGTTTCAGAATTTCAAAGTAGCTTTTGCAACTTGCCCTTTCCAGATATGGTTCTATTAATCATTAAAATAAACTTGATATGTTCTATTGAACTAAGTGTAGGCTTATTTATGACACTGAGGTCATAAATATTTTTATCTCCATAAATGTTTTTTTGTCTCTCCTAAATGTCTTGGTCTCCATGATGAGGCAGGAAAGTTTTGTGTTGCTGGAGTGATGAGGGAAGCTGTCAGTGCCCATGGCAAGGTCAGTGCTGCAGGGTGTCTGGGGAGGAGATGGGGGGTTCACCACGGGCACACAAAGCTGCTCAGCAAGAAAAAGTATGTGCTCATCTGTGTAACTTGTATTAAAATGGTACTGCCTGAAAAAACAAATTAATCTATTGTCCTGACCAAGAAATTCAAGTACATTTCTTGGACGAATCAAAAAGGTGGGAAGACTTGAGCCATCGTGCTGACTGAGGCCAGTATTAAAAGCACTTGCATCTAGCTTGTGCAAACTCCAGCAATGTTACAGCCCTGCAGAGCTGCCTCTGCCTGCAGATGTGTTTTCCCTTCTTTTTGAGATGACTCAATTTGCTGGATGGGCTGGGCAAGGAACAAAACTCACCAGTATGGGGAATGCAGAACGGGAGGGCTTGGTAGGAAACAGGGCAGCCCCTGGTACCCAGACAGGAATCAGAGAATCCTTTAGGCTGCAAGAGATGGTTAACCTACACTGCCAAGTCCACCACTAAGCCATGTTCCTAAATGCAACAGCCACACATCTTTTAAATACCTCCAGTGATGGTGGCTCAACCCTTCTCTGGGGAGTCACCAGTGGCTCCACCACCAGTTCCCACTGTAGCAGTGGGGGCCGTGCACATTTTATAGCATCAGGTATAGCCCCATTCAGTCAAACCTCCTGCCTCCTTAGGGAAACCTGCCTGTGAAAAACCTGATGGAATGGGGAGCAGGAAGGGGCAGCCCAGAGAGGTCTGCTTAAGCACTGGGCACACCTTGGTTTGCATAAGCACTGGCAGAGTGGCAGGACTGGTGTGCTGTGTGCACAGGGTGAGTGAATGTGAGGTGTGCTCTGTGCACAGCCTCTCCTTATTCCTGCCCCCTCCTACAGCCAGGCAAGCACCTCCAAGCAGGAGAGGGAAGCAAGCAGGTGCCCCCTTCCCAAGTCACCCCAGCTGAGCTGATTCCCTGGAAGGCACAGCTTGCAGCAGCAGCATGTGGCAGCACAGCCTCGTCTCAGCCTCAGACAGTGGAAAGGTGTCAGGTCATTTTAGAGACAAGATAGGAACATTCCTCCTCCTAGCCTGGGTTGAAGTAAAATGTCATGGTGTGACTTCAGCTTAATAATTGTTTTAGCTCTTCAGTGTATGACAGAAGGGCAAAATATGGAACCTTCCTTTAGTGAACAATTTCTTTCAGCTGGGTTTTCCTTTGTTCTGCCTCAATTCAGTGACAGCCAGCAGCTCAAACTTGGTTGCACAGTAGTCCTTGCACAAACAACATGTGTTGAGGCAATCACTGTGGCTGTATTCAGCATGCTTATTCAGCTTTCTTTTAATAAATCCAGTAATAGACTTTCGGAGGCAATGAAGGGAAAAGAATAATTTGGAAACAAAGCTGTTGAAAAGAATACAGTGTGCACACAGTGGAGAAGAATGTGATTTTGGAAGTCTGTGCAGCTGTTTTATTTCTTTAGAGGATTTTAATCAACCTGATTACACAGGGAAGCAAAGGGATTTTGAAAACAGTGTGGTGATAATCAGTCACTGGAGAAAACAAAAGGGTGTTTTCCCTTTCTCGTATCACTTTTGTTTTCTCCCTTTCATGTGATTTTGCAAGTAAAAATCTCATATTAGCTCATTTTAATTAAAAAACTATCCATGCTGGGGTTTTCCTGGAGAAGCAATTTCAGTCTTTGTCCACTAGATCATTTAATCAAAGATATCCTAATTGCTTTCAAGATTGCTGTGGCTGCACCAATCTGACTGCCATCAGTGTAATGGCTTTCCCAGTGGATTGGAAAAAAAATGTGTAGTTGGACATGACCCCATCCTTTCAAGTGGGATTAGCTGCTCTGCTTCAGTCTTCCCCTAAATTTCAGGGTCTGATGTTCTTCGCTGTTCCTTCTGTACTTACTGCTGCAAAGCAACCCTCCAGTGCCATCTTCAGAGTTGAGCTGTACAGGCACAGCCAAGGAAGGAGTGTGGAGTTGCTCTCCTGCAAAAAGCCACGTTTTTGTGTCACTAGGAGCAATTGGTGTCTGGCTAAAACTGGGGGTGACCCTACACTATTCCTCACAAAAGTGAGCTCTGTGTGTGTAGTGGGAATTTGCCACCTGTCCCTCCTAAAGACTTTTGGAAAGATTTTTCCAACAGCCTCTCCTACCTACACCCTCTCCCCAGTGGTGTGCATATCAGGACCCTTAAGCAAAGCACCAGTAACATTTTCCCTGCCCCAGCAGCCACTTTCTGCAATTCCCACCTGGAGGCTGAGGCTTGGCTGCTCTCTCAGCTGGCAGCACAGCCCAGCCACACAGCACTGCCCACAGGGCAAGCAGGGCCACTCACCACACACAGCAGAGTGGCTTCCATGGTCACCAGAGGATCAAAGGGCCTTCAGGAAAACCCCTGTGAGCAAATGACCACAGAAACCTTGAAAGATGTGGGACTTCATGTGCTGCTTTGCTGTCTGTCTCCTTTTACAGGTGAAAGAGTATTTGGTGCTTCTGTCCAGAGCCCAGAGCTGTCCCTGTACACACCATTTTTGCTCACATTTTGCATTATGTGTTAGATGGAGAAATTTAGATCAAAATTTAGCTTTGTCTTTTCTGTCAATAATAATGGTCCCCTAAATAGTTTTTTCAACCCTCCCCCAATGTCAAAACATCTCCAAGCCTAACTTTTAGTCAACTGATTATTGAAACTTATTCAAGTGTTAACATTGCCAGAAGCAAAGGAAGTCCAAAAGAAGAATGCTTAGCTTGGGTGGGGGAAGACTTACATCAGCATGGAGACCACAGGCACACTGTTCCCCTCCTCCCAGCCCTGTACCACGTCCAGGTCACCAGCAGCACCAAAGCACCTAAATCCTGACCAGCTTCCAGGCCAAAGGAGGCAAAGGGATGCTTTAGTTGGAGAGAAATTACTTCACACGTGAAGATACCAGTTTCCATAATGGCTGATGTGGGTTTGATGCCTGCTGTGGAAAACTTTCATTTTAAGGCATTTCCAAATCAGTTTGTTGGGCTGGTGTTATATTAATTAAGAGCTCAGGAAACAAAGACAGATCAAGTGGAATTGAAGGTGGCAGGTCCTTCTCTTGGGGTGATTGAGTGAAATGTCCTTGGTATGAAGAGGACAGTGGGGGAGGCTCCAAAAGAAAGAAAGAACAAAAACATGGAATGTCTCCTCATCAAAGTTAAATTTCCCAGGATTTCAAAGGACATATGAAGACTGCCTAAGGCTTGCTTGGTTCTGCTGGTGAAGAGGGTGGATATCACCAACAGATAAAACTATCTAGAAGGAACATTTGTTCCCAAAAAGAGCTGGCTTTGGTTTATGTGAATATAAAAATAATTTCCAGATAATTCTTGCAGGAATTAACTAACAGTAATTATGCAGTGCAGGAACTGGAATAGCCCTGCTCTCTGTGTCCAGACAACATGTGAGAGGTGTGATTCAATTGCAGTAAAACAGAGATGTGAAACTGTTACAGAGCTCTTGAATGCTTGAATGCAAGAGGACATAAACAAAAATACCACATGAAATGAGAAACAGAAAGGTGATTCTCAAGCTGATTTGGGAAGAAGCTTCAGGAGCTAGAAAAATATGCATGATGTAGGAAATCAAGCAGTTGATAGTCATATGATCCCAGAGGAGCATTTCACAGGAGAAATGTTCAGCAGTGCAAGAGGGGATGTATAAATGGACAGCTTCAAAGCAATGTACCATTTTAAGCCATAACACAGCTGAAGACCTGCTGCCTCAGATCCCTGCCAAGGAAAGACAAATGTGCCTGAAGGCAGGGATTAAAGGAGGAGCCAGGCTGGCTCTGGGCATTAATATACCAAGCAGCAGATGTGTGACTAGGTGTGCGCTTTGTTTTGTGGAAAATGAAGCGAAACTGGAACACTTTTCTTATGCACCATTTAAAAAAGTTCAAAAGAAAGAGAGATGAAACATTTGCCATCAAAGGGAAGAGGAGATAACTTTGGCAAGACAGCTGATATGAACTCTACTCTTAGCTCTACAGCAACAACCTCAGTCTAGAAAGTTACTTAAAAAAGGCAAGGGTCCAGTCCTCCTTTGCTAGTCACTGTTTTCTCTTTCTGCTATTTTCACACATGATCTACTTAATGAGAAAATGACAAAAATTTCTCACAGCAAAGACAGTGAATGTGTTGAACCCTCTGTGAGTAACAGCACAGTTCACATGAAATATTAAAATTAATACCTGGCAGCAAACTAAAATCTTTAAAGAAAAGATTGAAAACACATTTCATCTTCTTCTAGGGTTATAATATTTGCATGTTGAAAATACTGTAGTCTTTCATTGTGAAGACTAAGAGGACATCCCTACTGTTTTCCAACATTTTGTTTGCACCAAGATTCTCCTAGGAAGTCCTGAGAGAGCAAGGATTTGAAGGACACAGTGCTTTGCTCCTTGAGTGTGTGCTCAACCATGGCTTTTTTTTTTTTTTTTGTAGCTCTCTTACATCTTTCCAAACAATGATGTTACATACTTGACAGAAGTGGTAGCACTCCCAGTCATCTGCATTCAATTCTGGGCAGCTTAATTAATTAAGTGCTTATCTTAATGTGCCATGGGAAAAAAACCCAAAAGTTTTCTTAGTGAAAATAGATATAATGTGCTGACAGAATGTTAAAATTCAATTGGTAATTAGTGTGCATTGAGAGTTAAAAATATTGAGCAAGAGTCAGAGTTTGGGAAAGGATTTGAGCTGCACAGTAACAGAAGAGAACAATGATTTTTCTTTCTCTGATGTCTCTCATAAGATGAATTTTCTATGAGCTGTTTTCTTTGAGGATTTGAAATCTTCCATGGAGGGTTGGCATCTGGAAACTGTCCCTTTCCATCTGGTTGCTGTTTCCAAGTCTTGAAAGATTTAGATGCATTTGGCTATTTCCCTTGTGTGAATGGCTCCAGTGAGTGCTTCCTCAGAGTTTTTCTTACTACCAGTGGGATGAATTTATCTAATTTACTGTAATATAAGAAAACAGAGAGATACCCAAAAAGCAGCTGGGGTTTAAATTAGCAAGGGAGGTGAAAGGCAAGAAGAAGGGCTTCTATGACAGAATTGAAAAAGAAAAACTAAAGAAATTGTGAGCCTGCTGCTAACAGCTAGAGATTGAGGGAGAAAGGACACAGAAAAGGTAGAGACTGTCAGTGCCTTTTTGCTGTGCAAGATTTCCTGCTCTTGAGGCTGGTTGCAGTCTCCTCTGCAGCAATACCCAGAGGAGAGGAAGACAGAGTAAGGGAGCACTCAAGCAAGTTGGGCATATAGAAACCAGATGGTCCAGATGGGCTGCCTCTAGGAGCACCAGAGGAGAGGGCCAGCATCACCATGTGGCTGTTCTATGGCAGCTTTGCAAGGACATGACAAAGGTATGGGGCAAGTCCTCTTGGAGGTCCTGTCCTGGTGCTTGAATGTCAAAAGGGTGACAGGAAACAGCCTGCATGGAGTTACCAGCAGCATTCTGTGCCTGATGAAACTGGTTGTGTTCCGTGACGAGACAGATGACTCACAGCAAGGTGATGGCATATATTTTGGTGGATGTGGTGGATGCTGTATATTTTGACTTTAAATAAGCAATAAGGTAAATGGATAATTGCCTGGACTATCTATCTTAAAGGATTTTAATCAGTAGTACAATGTGCATCCAGTTGATGGTCACTGTGATAATCCTCAGGGATTCTTATTTGAGAGAGGACTGTTTTATGTCTTTAAATTACCTGGATGATAGGACAGTGTGCACTACTCAGAAAATCCACAGCTAATGCCAAGCTGTGTAAAGGGAGGTCTTGCTAGACGGGAGCAACACATTGTTTGGACCCTCATGAAGTTCAGAAAAGGAAAGTGCAAAATCCTGCACCTGGGAAGGAGAATCCCTGCAAACATCTGGAGCAGGGACTAAGTGATTAGCAGGCAACCTTGCAAAAAGGGAGCTATCAATTTGGTGCTAAAAGTTAAATATCAGTGAGCAGAGTATCCCTGTGGCAAAGGCAGGCAGCCACATCCAGCAGAGTTTTAGCAAAACCATACCAAGGAGGTCCAAGGAAATGACTCTTCCCATATATCTGGCATTTAGGAGGTTGTGATGAAAGTTCTGCATCCAGTTTTGGGCTCCCCACTGCAAAAAAGATATGGATCTTCTGGGGCAAGTTCAGCTCCAGTCCCCAAGATGCTCATGGGGCTGGAGTACATGATTTAAAGGAAAGGCCATGGGGACTGTTTATTTCAGCAGAAGACAAGGCAAAGGGGAGAATTTATTGCTATTCACAGCTATTAAATGGGAGGGTAGAGAAGACAGACTCAAACTCTGCTCATAGGGATGCAGTGAAAAGAGGCAACAGACAGAAACAGGGATAAGGAAAATTATTAACAAATTGTAGGAAAAAAATCTTCAGTGTGAGGAAGGTCAAACAATGACACAAATGCCCATGGAGATTTTTGAGTCTCCATCCGAGGAAACACTCCAGCTCAACAGGAGGCAACCTCAGCAACCTGCTCTAGCTGGTCCTGCTTTAGAGGGAAGTGGACTGGAGGCTGTCAGAGTTCTCTTCAAACCTGGAATACTCTGCAATTCTCTGTCAGTGTTAATCCTACAGTAGCAACACTGTGTGAAACTAGAAGATGGTGGATTAGAGACCACAATAAAAGCAACAGTTTTGGTTAGCCAGTTTGGGTATGGGGATGTTGAGAACATTTGAGACGCAAGGGTAGACACAAGATCACTTTGGGATTTGTTTGGTGTGGTGAGCCAGCCATGCAAGAGGTGGGGGAAGGAACTGATGCAGGGACAAACATAATTATAAAAGCCTTATGGAAAATCCTGACTTGTTGCATGGTAAATGCTGTTCATACCAAATTACAAGTGAGAAATGTGAGCACCTTTTGTGAGAGAGATCAGCATTTCATGGTTGTTAACTGTCTCCAGAGTGAGCTAGACTAGAGTGCCACATCCAATGCTCCAGAGTTCTGAAAGCAGTTCAACCTGAGACCTCAGCAATGCCTTTGAGAAAGGGCAGGTGGTTCTGTCAGCTGTTCTCCTCTACAAATAGTAGTTCCTGGAAAAAACATGAAGTGAACAATCTTAAAAGATGGCTTATTTAGTGAAGTAAATCTTTAGAGCTGTCACTTGAACAATGATTTTTAAACTGACTTTGAGCAATATTTTGTGTGACAATTTATTGTGAACTGACTGTAGTCAGTGGCTTGCTCACTATAGCTCTAGCTCAGATGTTTGCCTTGTATGTCCAGTAAGACACCCAGCCTGTTCTCTGTGGCCTGAATGTAAGGTGCTGATCCTCTTCTTCAGCAAGAGGCTCTATTTAGTACTGCATTTCTCAAAAAATGCATTTTCTTCAATTAAAGAATAGAATAATTAATTGTGGGAATTAATTTTAATGATAAAAATGAATATTTCAACATATTATTAGTTATTATCTAGAAAATGGCTGGCAGCATCATGCTACAGGCCAGTTTTTCCTAGTTTCGACTTGCAAAATTCTTCTTTCAGAGAGACTGCTAATGCCCTCTGGCCATTACCACATACCTAATAATTGCAAAGGACATAACTACCTGAATTCAGGATTTTCTTTAGTGAAGTTATTATTCTCAGAATTCTGAAAGGGCCATGTCAAATGGAATCCTAGAATGCTTTTCCACAAAAATGTGGAACATGTTTTTCACAAACACATTTTTATCAACAAGCTCACAATACTGTTTCTGTCTCTGCTGACATATATTGATTCTAAGTTTTCACGACAGAGATAATGGCTTTGCTAATGGCACAGTAAGTATCACAATTTACATCAACTATAAATCATCAAGTATCTCAAGAGCATATAATCTACCATGAATGAGGTGAGTCATAAATTGTGTCCCTGTTACATTTGTGTCAGTCCAGCAAACCTTATCTCTCTCCAGCCTACACATTTCAAAGTGCTACAGGGGAGGAAAAAAAAAAAAAAAAGAAGACAACAGATAACTCCAGAAATTGATTTTCAGACATGTAACAACACATCTAAGAAAGGTCAGCAAGTAAACTCCTTCTTGGGGTTGTTGGCAAAATAAAGTAAAATTGACACAAACTAAAAAAAAGGGATGACAGCAAATTCATCTACCTGCCCCCTGGCTTTCAAGTACACCTGTGGCCTCATCATTTAGGAGGAAAGACATGGAGCCCAGAGAGCACCACACACATGGACAGTGCATTCAACTGGACTTCTTGTCCTTCATCATGAGCAGGTGGTTTTGCCTTCAGAAGTGGTGTGGCACTTTCCCAGCCTGCTGAGGAATAGCTCTTCATGGGCAGCCAAGGAGTTAATTTAAATGATGTTCTCTCTGCTCCCTGCCAGGAGGATGAGCCTTCCTGGCCAGGGCAGAGGGCAGAGTGACCTGCTGCTGCAGGGGACACAAATGCAGACTCAGTTTTACATAACTGCTTTAAAAAATTTAAGCTGTCATGCTTCAAGACACAAGGGCTTGACTGAATGGAGGGAGCAACCCTTGGCCAGTTTTCCACTAATCTCTGGCCTGACTGCAGTGCATTTTATCCATGTCTGACATTGACAAATGCAGTGATTGTAAAAACCTTCAGTAAAAGGAAAAGATTGAGGTAGGCAAGCAAATTAACGCAAAGTTTAGCCTGAAGCTGTTCTCTGCTAAATGTTTTCCTGGCTGGGGCAGGGCTGCTTTGGGACTCAGGACTGTGTCTGTGATGTGCTTTGCCATGTGGGCTTTTAAATAAGCTGATACCTAGTCAGACTCTGGTTTTCTCTCCCATGAGCACCAGTAGCTGTGAACACTTGCCAGGTTTTCTCTTTGGACTTTCAAAAGTTGTGCCTAAATTGTCTTAGTACATAGACTGTTTTATGTCAAAGAAGTCACATTGGGCTCTTGGATAGTTTAGCTTGGGGGAAAAGAGATCAGTCTCCTGGACGGTTTCTCAGGTTTGAAAACATGAATTGCTCTCTTTTTGAGGGTTTATACAGGGCCTTGATGGAATTAGCAATGCAAACCTAATTTTGCTGGTCATGGGATCATAGATTGGTTGGTTTGGAAGGGACCTTAAAGATCACCTGGTTCCACACCCCTCCCCAGGGATGCCATCCTAGGTCAGGCTGCCCAGAGCCCTCTCCAG
Organism: Cyanistes caeruleus; assembly: GCF_971803275.1. Classification (NCBI taxonomy): domain Eukaryota; kingdom Metazoa; phylum Chordata; class Aves; order Passeriformes; family Paridae; genus Cyanistes; species Cyanistes caeruleus. The sequence continues at coordinate 14,213,339 of NC_141703.1, read as the reverse complement.
CCTGGCCTCAGTCAGAAGCAGAACCAAGCCTGACTGCATGAGATGCAAAAACATTTGACATGAATAACATGAAATGAGTCTACAGAACAGGCAGCTGCAGCACTGCCTTTCAGCAGGGCTTGAATGGCAATGCAGAGTATTTTTAAAGGTTTTGATATCTCTCTTAGGGCAGGAAAACCCAACAGATCACCCCACAAATGCTGCAGAAAAATTTCCATTTAATTGTGGAGGATCCTCATTCCAGTGAGCAGGCTTTACAATGCTCACAGCTAACTCTAACCTCGACAGGAACTGACCTAAGGTATTTTACAGAATAGGTATTGGCAAATAACAGTTCTATTTCTTGATCTTTGCAAGTATCTCATTTTATTTAGAAGTATTTCTAATAGATGATGGAGCTGTTAGCAGAGATTGTGCCTATGAAATATTTACAAATAACAACACTGACATAAATTAAATTGTTGAATAATGAAAGAATTGGCTAATTTTGTGCAATGTCCTTTGCTGAGACTCAGCAAAGCCATGAGAACCCCAGGTTACCCTGACTTCCTCAAAGTCATCAAAAGATTCTTTGTTATTCTGAGCAGAGATGCACAAGGCAGCATATGGAATTTTCTTATTTTATGTAATGCAGACAATTAAGCAAAAATAAAATTCTGAAGACAAAAGTAAGCATAAAATCCCTTCACATTGGACCTAGTCATTTCTTTGGTGTTCATAGGACTTTTGTTTGGGTGGTTTTTTGTACTTAAATTGTGCCCATATAAAGTTGCTGTCAAGCATAAGATTCTGGAAACAACAATTACTAGCTAAAATGCCTTCACATTCACAACTATGTCATGTTGGAGTTTTCTGCCCTGCTGTGTATGTTCCATTTTAGAGTAATAACTCATTTTCTTTGTAGGTGAATAATATATGAAGTTTAATATTTGAATAGCCCCTCACACTGTAAAATAAGGTACATTTTGAAATGTTTTACTCTTAAATAATGATATAATTAGTATGTGTTTCATTACCAAGCATCTCAAGAACCTTCCCATTCCTCTTCCTAAAGAGCATTCAATCAAATTCAGTTATTCTGGGGCTGGAACAAGAGAATTACTGTGAAGACTTTATGATGCAGTGTGCTTGCTGTGGAATGGGAGCATCCCAGCTCCTTAGAAAGCCATAGATAATTAAGTGGAACTAGTTTCTTCCTAAAATGTTTTTCATCTATGAAACATTGTAAAGAAGTTTCTCATTTCTTCCATGAGCATTTGAAAAGAGCTAAAACTTATTTTCTTTTTCTCCAGTAAGATAGTTTTAGGCATAGGCTATATTTCAACAAAATATTTTCATAAAAAAACTAAAAAAGGTTTTGTAATAGTTGCCACCTCCTTTTGTTTCATCTTCAAAGTAAAATATTTTGCTTTGGGCCTTTACCCAAAGACTGCTATGATAAATAATAGATGCTATACTATTTGTAAAATGTTATTTTTATGTTCTTTCTATTTCAGCAAATCTTGCCCTTTTCTAATATTAAGAAATCTCTATGGCTGGTACCTAAAAATACTTTTCAGCATAAGAAAAATGATCTTCACCTTCCTTTACTCATTTGTTCTCAACTAAACTTTATGGGTACATTTCAGCTGAAAAGAAATTAATACCATGATTGGGACTCCCTTGATATCACTGCAAAGAGCTGTGGGTGGGAGGAGGGAAGATGAGAAAGGCATGATTGCCTCTCTATAAATAGAGTATTCTCTGCACATCACCGATTCTGCACAGATGTCTGTCAATGACATAGATGCTACTTCAGAAATTACTTAAACAGCTGCATTCCAGGCAGAGAGGAGACAATTAAACAATGGATTTGGGTTGCAGAAACATTTTGTTTGGTGACAGATGTTTGGATACAACCTTACTTTTTATTTATAGAATAAATGCTCTTAATCTGATTTCCTTCTATTATTCTCCAGAAGAACATAAGTAATTATTTTCTAGGTGAATGTGTTTACATCACAATCTAGGAGCAAATAATTTATTATTTTACTAGGAGAAAATAGATGCCTTTGAAGTATTGTTTGACTAATCACAGACTTTTTCTCTGGGCAAAGGACATGCACAATGTTTGATGAGGGAATATATAAAATCTGAAACAGAGGAGCTACTTTCCAGTAAGAGGATAGACTTCTCAGGGAGAGCTTTTCTAGGAAGTGTTGGCCTACCCCTTATAAATGTCCCTTATGGGCATGTATACTCTACTTTTCAAGTTTCCAAACCCAAATTTCCTTCTGGAAATTCACTGGCAAATGAGAAAGTCCTAGATTGTTATATAAACACTTTTGCCTAGAAAATAATTATTTACATAGTACTAAACTGCTGGATAACCCGGGGGATCTTGAGACAAATTCAATATCCAGGATTATGCAGTCAGATTAGGTAATATACCTGTGCCTCCTTGTCTTAAAATCTATGCATCCTTAATAATTCCCTGGGTAACTTTCAGATTTTGGTAAGGAGTGCCACCATATCCTGTTTAAATGAAGTTGCTTAGAAATCCCATGGATAAGGATTTACCTTGCTTGGTAGTTCCCTCTCATTTCACTGACTGAAACAAACCTGCAGGACTCCTAAAGGGACTGGGACTGCACAACTTATTTTTGCAGCTATTTCAAAAATATTTGAAATATTTTCCCTTTTTTTCCCTACTTCACTAAATGATCTGTGTGGCTGTTCCAGATCAGCTGGCGTTAACGGGGCTGGGGTGAAGGAGACAAGGCAAGGAGAACTGGAAAGACATTTCAGGGAGTGTGGGGAGTGAGGCAAGTGCAATGGGAAGGAACCAGCTGCTGTGATTTAAAGCATGTGGTACGCGTTAGCATGGAGCAAAAGACATGCAGGGAGCTAATGGAGCTGGTGTAGTCTCTCAGAGGAGATAATTTAGGTATGCTGGATATCTTAACTACCTTTTTTAAAGCCTGGAATAATTTGGTTCTAATTTCTGAGCAGGGACTTGAAGCCCACACAGCAGTAAGTCTTGATAATTATTAATTATATGTTTTCCTTCTGTTCTCTGTGACCTTGTTTGTAAAAAGCTGTGTGGTAAAGCTAGAATATTAAGAGGCTTATAGGCTCTGGCATGCCACCTAGCTGGAAAAGATGAAAATATTTAAAGAACAAATGGATAACAGAAAGTATAACCTTGAACTCGCACCCTTTCAGAAGCACTGAAATACAAAGCACACTCATCCAGCACACGTGGCCACTGAAGGAATGGGGGGGTGATTTCCTGGTTTAGCTACAATTAAAATTCACACACACTCTCTTCTTTCAGTCTGATCCAAAATGGCATCAGGCAGCAAAGGCACAAGGCAAACTACCCATGGAGGAAATTCTAGCTTGAAAACCTGCCTTAGCTTTACCCCAGCAGACATGCAGATACCACGGCTTTGGCTCAAGCATTATGGTGCATCACAAAAGGAGAGACTCAAGTACCACAGGGAACACAAATTAAATCTGAAGAGGAGAAACTTTGGAATGAAATCTTTGTTTCTACTTCATTACCTTGTAAGGAGCTGCACTTTCCTCCTACTACAAGATCACTGTGTTCCTTTCCAAATGTGGATATTAGTCTAAAAATCCAGCCTTCTGTAAATGTGAACACTTATGTTGTTTTTTTTATGTTGTACATACCTAAAGAAGTGCTGCCCTCTGATCTTTCTCCAGTTGCCTGACTCCCCAAAAAATATTTTTTACCCACTAGAAATAATGAAGCAACCTGACTTGCAATAGGAGAACAATGTTCTGGAAACCATGAGAGCAGCCTGTTTGCCACAGTTACAAAGGACAAGTATTATAGGACCTGGATTTCAAGATGCTGATAGATATTGCTTTTGACTTGAATGAAAAATCAATTGGCCTTCAATCCTTGACACACTCAGAAGAAAACACTTCCTTACTAGTTCTGTCATGGTTTTCTTCCACAGGTTTGGAACATAATGTCATTCTCTGCACAGCAGCTTGCACAGTAAGAGAATTACTGCAGCGTTGTTGGGAAGAGGCCCTGAGAAGTTCAGACACTTTAAAACCAGTGTCCACCCACACTTTACTTTTAACATTATCACAAAACACAAGCACAGAATATCTCAAATTAAGTTAGAAATCTCAAACCTTTTATCTCCTGCCCTTTTGACTAACAATGTAATGTGTTCCTCAGCTCTTTAAATTGCAGAAAGTGGTCTCACTAGAGTAGCAAACTCCTGTGATAAAGATTTATGCGCAATTATGACTAGCAAGAGAGGAAAAAGAAAGGCAGTTTTATGAAAGCATATATGTCTGCTGCAAAAGGTAGATTGGACTGGGAAAGTTAGGACAATAATAGAACACCCTTTCTTGCCTGAATAATGTTTTAAAACACATCACTGTTTGCAGTTTGATGAGTGCTGCAAAGAGGTCACAGCTGGCTCTCAGAGCTGCTTGGAAAATGGAAGAAATTATGAATTCTTCTGTCATCTTCCCTTGTCTTTGTCCATTCCACATTTGTTTTATCTCTCATTTGTGTCTTTTTGGTGAATCTATTGATGTATTCTCTCTGAGATAAAGAAGTGCCTTTTTGCTTGACTGGGCTCTCTAGTGAATATGGAAGCAATGTATCACAAGACAGCTGTGGCTCAGCTCCTCCTGGTGAGGACTAGAGGCTGAAAACTGGTTAGCAGAACCCCCAGCATTCAGATTAAGGGCTGCCAAAAATTTCTGGGAAAGACTTGGAATAGATTGCACCTGGGCCACTAATTTTATTTCACAAATGAAGTAGCTCGCTAACGTGAGAAAATAAAGGTTGTGTGAAAATAGGAAGAGATGGTTTCTGTGCTCACCTGCTGCCAGTCAGCTGGGAGGCATCACCCCCAAGTACAGGTCCTGCAGCTTGTGAGTACATTGAGGGCAAAAGCAGAAGAACAGGAGGAAAATTTGGTGCCAAGGAAAAGCAACAGTCTTGAAACTCTCTTTGGTGCCACAAATGGTACCTCAGTCCCCAGGAGAGCAACAATAATTAATGGACTTGTGTGGATGGGCTTTAGAGAGCTTGAAATCCCTGGGAGAGCCATTCTCCAGGCAGAAAAACTCAATCTGCAGTACACAATCAGGCCTGATTGTGTGTATTTCCAGATCAGTTCCAACAGGGACTGCAGAGGCACGGCTGCTTTACCCTTTATGGTGCTTTGTAGGAACACAGACCACCTGGAGCATCAGGTCTGCTCTTCCACTGCTTTATTTTTAGGGCCAGTAATCACTCTGTTCCTTAACAGCTGCTCAGAAGTCTCCAGTGATTCACATTTTCTTGTCTGGCTCTCTATTTAGTTATATCAAAATTTAGAAGCCCAGGTGCACCTTAGGCAAAAAGAAAGTAATTAATACCTCATTACTTTATCTGCAATCCCTGCACCCAATGTTATGCTTCCAATTAGATGTTCTTATACTACCCTTAAGTGCTAGAAAAGTTAGCATGTTATGGAAACAAAGCAGCTGGCCCAGAGGAAGATTTACCCTGTTGTAGTTTGTTATCATGGGGGTTCTGCTCCATTAAATTGAGCATGCAGTGAGAGAAATGACCATATCAATAAACCAGAATTCCTCAGAAGAGGGAAAACACCAACAGACAGCAACCTCTCTGCATAGTGCACACTTCTGGCTGCAGTCCCCTGGAATCAGATGGATTTTGAACATTGTGCCCCAGGTTATTACATCTCCAGGATATGTCAGGGATATTAGTGGTGCTTTAAATCTTGGGCTTTTTATGGCAATATTGGACAGAATCACATACCTGTCACCTGACAGTATAAGACAGAGTTAAGGATAATAAGATCTTTTCTTAATGTTCTCTTCAGGTCCTAAAACCTTAGTGATTTTTTTTTTTTAACTAAAATTAGTATGTTACTCTTTTGGTAGTATTTGAGTGCCTATAACTATAGCTGTCCACAGCAGAATAAGGGTTATTCAGCTTTAATGAGTGATTCAGCCAGGAGAAATTGGGTGTCTTTAACCAAGCTGATGCCAATGAAAATCTACTTTTAAAATAAATAAGCCATTTACATCAGTGAAGAAAGATGGCAGTGTAGTGAGAACATATTGTCTGGCACAACCAGACCCTATTATGTCTGGCTATAGCCTTCCAATGGTATTATGAGCAAGACAGCTAATCACTCAGTGCCTCTGAGTGATTATATAGCTCCTCAACTCTATAATAAAGGGGATAATTCTTTGCCAGGATATTCCTTTTCTCTTGTCTCTTCAAGGCATAGACTTCACCATGTAAGACCATCCTACAGGGTACTATTTTTACATCAGTAGTACCTTCAAATATGAAATGTAGGCTAAAGCATCTGGCTTGGTTGTTATTACTAGAATAAAATAAAGGCTATTTTAGATTTAGCAAGGGCTTCATCACAGAATACAGCTGCTAAACAAGTCATCCTTTTACAATTACTTTTGGATAAATATACACCAGATTTTAAATAATTCCAACTTTTGAACAAAGTGTGATGGCATTTTGCTAATGAAGGGTAAAATCCTCAAGTTTTATCTTTGTAAGGTTTCTTGTCTAGTTAGAATGTTATGGCATATGGTTCCTGCTGTATTAATTTAGGATATGCAAAGCATGGAGGGTGCTGGTGGTTTTTTGGGTCAGGCAGACTCATGGTACATCATGCCAAAAGCAGTGGAGGAGATGGGAGAGGCTTTCACACCTGGATGGGCCCTGGAGACATACAGGGACACAGAGAGGGCCTAAGTGGTTCTTTCAGACTGAGGGATGGGAAGGATAGATATTAAGTTCCCAACTTTATTAACTAGCTTTTACTAAGCCACAAACATTTTTTTTTTACCTTTGTAAATATTTTTACTTTGACCTGGCTGTTTGTGTATTAACTTGGAAGATTCAACAAATTCCAGTCTATGCTTGTAAGGCTTCAATCACCATGCTGTTCTAGACCTTTACCTTTTTTCTTGCAGCTAATAAATGAAGACCTTTCTGTTCTCCACAGGACTACACACATGTTTTTTAAGTCAGCACATTGCTTCTTTTTCTTTCCTGCTCCTGCAGTTCTTTTGTGGAAGACAAGATGCTTTGCAGAGAGCCACAGGGAGGCATATTTTCTTCCTAGATATGGCTTTAACATGCACAATCCAAGTAACAAATGCCATGTTTTGTATAATTGTGGGGAAGTGGATGTAACTAATGATCAATACCAAGAATTGAACAATTTTCCCCATTTGCAAGTTATCAATAAAAGGCCTGGGGTTTAATGATTTGTCTCTCATTCCAAACTAATCAATCAGGGAAGAAACTGTGAATTAGTCACAGCATATTCACTGAGCAGGTATGGATGCTGATGGCTGGAAACTTTACAGACAGGGAGAGGCAAGTCCAAGAGCCTTCAGGAGCATCAGAGGAGCAGCCGTGGCAGGGCGCTGCCAGGAGCTGGCCCCTGGGAAAATGCCAGCCAGATGAATTGTAAATCCTGCCTGCAAGGCTGTCTGCCTGGGGCAGTGGGGTGGCCTCACCACATGTCCAGTGTCAGAGAACCTGCCAGTGCTTTTGGGTAAAGAGCAGAGCAGAGAACAGCATCTCTGCTCTCCTACTACTTGCCTGTGGACTCAATTATTGTGTTACCATCAGACTACCTTTTGCATGTGCCTTCAGACCAAATTACCCTGAATTCCCTTGCTGCATGGGGTTTGAAATGCCCAGTACATTGGGAAACACCTGTCCCAGAGCCTTCCCATGGGATCTGCATGCTCCCAAAGAAGCAGCCTGGTTTTCCCCAGAAAGCTCACTATCCACAAGAGTATCTAAAATGTGTTCCTCTGCCTCTCTTCATTTTAAATGCAAGCAGCACTTTAACATAAACGCAAAAGTGTCCATTTGGTTTATATTTGCTCTAAAAATGCCTTACAGATCAATTCTTACAGGGGACTCTGCTGGGAAGCCACCTTCTGCCTCACTGTCCAGCCTCTCTTCAGGTCCATTCAAGCCAGATAGAAATACATAGGAACACACAAATCTTTATGTATGTGACTTTTCACCAAAATGGTAGCTCGCCTCGTTGGGTATGGCTCTTCCTCACCATACAGGAGATTTAGGGTTCATGATAGTTGCCAGGCTTGGAAGCTCCCAAGAGCTGTATTTTAAGATTTGAGATATCCCATTGACATGAGGCAGCTGTGGGCTGGCTGCTGGTACCTTATTCCTCAGCCTCAGCTGAGTGTGGGCCCTTGGGACTGATGGGGACCATGAGAACTGTGCAGCACAGCTGAGGCTTTCAGTGCAGGAGCCTCCCTGACTGATAAGGATTGTCATTTCTGTGCAAGTTCCCTTTAAGCATCTCTTTAGCATTGCCCTGTGTTTTAAAAGGTTTTAAGGTTATTCACATGACCAAGATCAAGCTGCTGGTACCATGTCTTTGCTGAATATAACTGTGCAGTCCTGCAGATAAATACCTGACTCCTCCAGCCAGGTAGGTTATCCCTCCATGTCTAATCTGTCACAAAGGATTTGTGTTTGAAAACAAAATAACAGTTTTCTTACTTTATTTTTTATTACTGTAAATCTGTCAAAGGCAAGCAGCTGGAGCAGAGCTCAACATCCTGAGGGGAAAGAAGAAAAAATATTGTTTTGGTGGCAAACTCAGCTAAATTGTTTAAATTAAGAATTACTGATACTGTGGCCACTGGAGGTGCAAATGGTACACCTAGCTGCTTGAAACAAGTGAAATTGTACAAAAAAAAGAAGTGCATACATTCCCTTTTCTCTGGTGTTTGTAAAGCTAAGGTTTTCCTCAGCAAAGCACCATAGGCTATTGTATGATGAGGAAATGGTTGATTTACTCTTGAACCACAGGGCTGGGGTCTGAAGAAGCAATGGGCAGAATGTACCTGAGAAGGAAGTGGAGGCTGAACTTTCAGATTGTGTTATCCAATGCTTGTATGTGTGTGGCCTCCCAGGCAGGAAACCTCAACCTCACACAGCAGCACCCCTTTCAGTGGTGAGCAGGAACTGCCTCACTTGTCCAAGGAACCTTCAGTCCTGCTGAGAATGCTTTACTGCATGAGCAGGCTCCTGGAAGACCATCAAAGTGTTTCTAATGAAAGACATGAAAGTCTGGACAAATTGGTGAAGATGGTACAAAATGATGCTGCAATTCACTGAAGAAGGCTCTTTACCTCTTGAGCAAAGACCAGTGTCCTGAGTTCTAAGGGGAATCCACTGCAGCACTTTTAATCAGAGTTAAAGTCACAATTTAGACATTCACCTTCGTCATGTAATTAAATAAAGACATCAGCATGGGCTTCAGCAGAGACAGCATCTTAACTTTAAAGACAAAAAGGTGGATGCAAAATCCTTGTGTGTGAAATGGCAATATTGATTGCAGACTGGATGTGAGGGAGCACACAGGCAATATGACTAAACAAGGGTGTACATGTCTCACTATTTATGATAATTAAAATTTGAAGGTCAAAGTATGCCTCAGATGCAATTTGCTGCATTGATCTCAAAGCTCTTTACATACAGAATATTTATATTTTACAGAAAACTTTCACTCCCTTCTGCACATGCTGCCTGGTTGATAGTGGGAGCTCTGCACATGTATCCTGAGTGAACACAGCCCACCTTTGAGCAGCATTCCAAACATGCCAGCCACGTTGACTCAGGAAATGTGAGATTATTACAACCCCCCAAATGAGTTTGCAGTAATTACTCAAAGGCAATAAACTATTTTTTATTAACAGAACACAAGATATTAAACATTTCATTAATGACATCTTCACATTTCTTTGAAGTCATTATGATTAGAGACACATAATATAATATTGCCTTGCATTATGAAATTGCTTAGATTTGAGTTTCTCCTTCACTGGTCACAAAACAAAATCTAATGTTTTTTTTTTCCTCGTGTAAATTCACCCTATCCAGGCCGGTGCCTCCAAGGCACACATTTCATTTTTATTAGCTGGGCAGCGTGAGTCATGATATTAATCGGTATCAGGAGCAACACACCACCAGACTGTCCTTTGCTGCACAGCCTATATTTAGAAAGGGAATGAGACTGCTGCTGGGTTATATAATGATGCAGCTATTTATAGATCTCCATTATACCTAGAGAGCACCATCCTGCCATCTGAGCTGAGAGCAGCCAGACTGACAGAGGTGTGATGATAGATTCGTCATCTTCCCTACCTTTCACCCGGACACAATTGCAATTTTGTTTACCTTGCCATTGTTTCTGTTTACTTCACCTACAGTAAAAATACATGTAAAATCCTCTGTTCAGACAAACAAAAACCCCAACAACCCAACATTTTAGAACCTGTAATTACTTGTGGAAAGGTAAAACAGTGTCACAATACAAAAAAAACCCAAAAAACCCTACATTTTCATTTACCTTCTTTTTCAATTACATGAAATGAGTTAAATGGACCAGCAAATACACCCATATTTCTAGTAGCACTGCATTAAAATTTTCAGATTCTGAGATTTTTCCACTTTTTTCTTTTATACTGATTTCTAGTGGCTACGAGTAGAAAAAGCAATGAGAAACACGACTTTTTGTTGGCCCTGAGCAAACATAAGGATGGGGGAGTCAAGCATTTGTGCTGGAGGTAGAAATGTGTTTTTTGCTGTATCTTGCACATCTCACAGCAAAACACTGGTTCAGCCCTGCACAGCAGCTAGTTCAGATGAAATATATTTTCAGACAAATAGTTGCACAGCAGATATTACCAATTTAAGGGGAGATACAAAGAAAGCTCAAGGCATGATCTCCCTATTTGCACATCTAAGGCATTTCAGACCTTGGATGCCCATTTGTAAATTCTCTAGAACTGTAATTTTACTTGTAGAAGAGTCAATAGACCAGGTTCCTGTGCTGGCCTCTTGGTGCCCACAGCACCCCAAACAGAAGGCTCAGCCCCGGCAGGAGCTGCTGAAGCAATAACCTCACTGCTGCAATTAGCTCACACCGAGGCACGGCATCATTCCACAGTGGGCTCTGGCTGTGGCAAAGCATAAGGCTTGGAGCTGGTACAGAATTGGGAGGAGTGTCAGGCACACCTGAAAGTTGAGCTGACATCCAGAGGGACATCAACAGGCAAGAGAAATGGGCTGTCAGGAACCTTGTGAAGTTTAACGAGGGAAAGTGCAAAGTCCTGCCTCTGGGGAGGGAAAACTCCAGGCACCAGAACATGCCAGGGGTTGTCTGACTCACAAGCATCTTTGCAGAGAAGGATGAGGGAGTCCTGGTGGACACCAGCTTTGACAGGAGGCAGCAATGTCCCTATCTGTAAAAAAGGCCAAGAGCACCCTGGGCTGCACTGGGAAAAGTGTCTCCAGCAGGTCCAGGAAAGTGACTCAGCCCTGCTGAGACACACTGGGACTGATGAGGGCTGAACTTGACCGTCTCCAGAATTATTCTCCCACCTCAGCTTGTCTGCAGGCCTGGGAAGGCTGTTCCTCAGCTGCACAATCACTACCTTGACCCTCAAGGTCCCTTCCAACACAAGCCTTTCTATGACTCTACCCCTGTTGAACAGGACGGTGTCAGCACGGGACAGCGAGTGCCCGCTGGAGGAATCCATCGGAGTCATCAGAGTGGAGGATCCTCTCTGGATCCTTATGCAGTGAACAGACAGGGGAAGGTGGGTCAGAGTGGATCTGTGGGAAGTGCCAAGAGCAGAGTTACCAAAGGTGGTCTGGTTTTCAGCTTTGTCAAATGCCTGCCTCCAAGAGGGATGCAACACATGCTCTGGAGTTGTGCAGCTTCCTATCAGTACAGCAGCCAGACACTTGTCCTGCTGTGCAATAAATCACCAGGTAAAGCTCTCCACCAGGCTGTAGGAGATTTGGATCTCTCCCTTCCTCTGCTCCCAGGAATTTATAGCCTTGGGGCATGACTGAGGGCTGCTGAGAGTCCTGCTGGTTGAAGCCCAATTGCACACAAGTACTCAGCAGAGACCAGCACAAGCTGGTTGCAGTGGCTGAAAGTAATCAGCTCCTACCTGAAGAAGACAAATGCATTTTCTTCCAGCTTCCTGATTTCCCATGCATTTGTTTCTCCTGGCCCATGGAGGTCCATGCACCAGAGGGGAGTACAGGGAACCCCAGAGCAGTAAGTCCAAGTGTCTGTGCTGTTGATTGTAGCTGTGACTGGCAGGGTGTAAAGTCCAGGTGCTGCTTTTCAGCTGCTGTGTGCAGGCTGGGTTTCCTGATGCCAGGAGTAGGGACAAGGCAAGCAGTGAATACACCAAGGTCTGCATCTGGCAGCAAATGTGCTGACATCCAATAAGACAAGAACTTTTCTCTGTCTCCTTTTCCCTTTTTGATCTTTCCTTTCTTTTCTTATCTCCCCTCTTCTATCAACAGGGTGTTAAATCTGTCTCTTTTAACTCTATTCAGATACCCAATGTTCACAGAGCAGGCAAAAGTAGGATACCCTTGGAAGCTCTGTCAAAGCTGATTGAAATCAGCTACTGACTCAACAGTTTTCAGACAAATACAGTCACAGTGCAATCACACACACATCAAGAAACCAGGATTAAAAGTATTTCCTTGTAGTATCAAAATAGTGTATTTATGCTGCTATAGTACTTGCTACCTATATTATATTGCTATTGCCTACTACCTGTACCTAGAGGTGGTTTTTCCTACATTTGCAACAGTCCATGTCATCACATTGTGTCATCACAGGCCACTGTTTAGAGCAAGCACAATAGTTTCAGTTTATATCATCATGTGCTCTTTAAAGTGCTTAAAATACAAACCATCAGGCATCAGCCTCTTCACTGCAATTATAAGCAGCTTGTTTCTGCAAATTGAGATAGGTCATGATACAAAACCCTGATGGAATGGCACATATTCTGTTCCTGACCAGGGCTGCTTTTCTCTCAGGCCCCAGGACTTATAAAGTTCCCTCATCCCCTTTAGTCTGTACATGCAGTGCATGCATAAGTATCACAAGAGAATTACAATATAAAGGGGGGCACTGTCAATCTGATGGACATTAAAATATGGTCACTGACCAAATCCCTTAATATACTGAGTTACTGCTGTTGGCTTTAAATACACTTTGGAGAGGATTAACTGCAAAGCATGTTAAACCAAGGGCATATCTCTCATCCTCAGTTGCCACAAATGGGATGTAAATTTTGCATACAGAAGAAAGGAGAAGGATTTTGACAGCTGGAGATGCTTATCCTCCCATACTACAGGGAAGGCTGGACAAGATGCTGCCTGCCACCTTTCCAGGCTGACATTATCTACACATCAGTGAAGGTGCTGAATGTCAGTCTGTGATAACTGGAGCACCTGCTTCCATATGCAGAGGAGCTTGGCACCACACAGCAGCAGAACACTTCAATGTTCTTTGCAGCGGGGCAGGGCAGACAAGGCACAAAGCATGCATTCAGAGTAGGCACCATCCTCACAAATTAATTTGAGGACTGTTTATTAAAACATGCAATAACATTGCAATGTTAGCCGGCAATCATTATCCATCATATTTAATTAATCCATTGATATTTAACTTACTTTGAGCTTCTTGTTAATATATGGAGTTTGATTTATTGTGGTAGGTATTGAATAGTAAAAAAATACTCCCACTAAGACAATAGGTCAAACTGCTGCAGAAGACAAGAACTGTTGCTGAAATGAAAGAGTTTTTTTATGTCCTGGGAACAATTCAGGCCAAGCTGTCCTGTCTGGAGGTGGTACAAGCCACTGTTGAGCCATTGCAGAGGTGGTGGTTCCATTTTGTCAACACTTGACAGAAGTGTTTGGAGAAGAAGCTTTTCCAGATCCTACAGAAAGGTTCTCAGAATATAATGATTAAAAATTTTAATACCCTCACAGGTTATTATTTTGATGTAATATTACTCAGTGGACCCTGTTTGTGTTTTGTGCTGGATCTCAACAGTTGTGTCCTCTTGTGGTGTAGGGCACAGCTCATGCTGCTTGGTCAGGGAATCCCTTCATCAGTAAATACATGCCTTCTCTGTCCTGGCAGTCTCTTCCAACAGGGTTGCTTGAGCAGCAAAAGTTCTCACTTTTTCCTCCTCCCTGTGTAACTGGCAATGTGAGACACCTGAGACCAGGCTGCACAGAGGCCACATAAAGAGTAAAATCCAAAACTTCTTTTTCTGCTGCAACGTAATGAAACTAGGGCAAGAACAAGGTAAGAGCAGGTAAGGGGGAACTAAGCTCTCTAGGCCTCGGTCAGTCACTCGAGGAGAAAAATAGGCAGAGATTGCTCCCAGTTACAGGGATTGATGGTGCATTTTTGCAGCCCAAAATGAATTGTTTCCCCTTCTCTGCCAAATGAACATCTCTATTCCCAAGTGAATGGAGACATGTATACTCCAGAGGCAGGTAGGAATTTGGGTGTGTAACTACATTTAGAATGCAATTCACCCAGTCATTTAGGTTGGAAAACACCTTTAAGATCATTGAGTCAACCATAAACCCAGCACTGCTAAGTCCACCACTCTCTCTAGCCATGTCTCTAACACAAGATCTACACATTTTTGATCATTTTCTACCACTTTCTTGGGCAGCCTGCTCCATGGCTTGTCTACTCTATCAGGGTAGAATTTTTTCCTAATAATTTTAGTACAACCATACTATCAATACAGTTAATTGACCCAGGAGAGCTATTGACCAAGCCAAATGTTGGTATTTGTTAGAGGTGAACCCCCTTGCTGATTAGACTGAGTAGAGTCAAGGTTCCTGTACTTAAACGCAACAAACTATTATAAAATTATTCTTGTGTTATGTTCTGTCTCCCATCAGGAGGCTGAGGTCTTCCCTAAGCTCCACATCACCTCAGCCAGCCCTGTATGGGTGTCTTGGCCACCCTTTGGTGTCTCAAGTGGCACCAGGACGTGATGCTGGGGAGCTGAGCTGGAACCTGGCTTCCCACTGCTTACACTCAGGGTCTGGGCATGTTATTCACATCTTGACACTTCACAGACCACGCTTAGCTTTAGGCATCACCCCTGCCAGCATGGTCTCACTGCCAGTGTTTCTCACTGGCAAACCCTTGGTGATTCCCTCTCAGACTGTAGGTTTTTCACTCCTGGTATCCTCAGCTAGCAGACATAGCACTTAGACCCTACAAGTCTCTGAACTCCAGGTTTTAGCTTTGGCTTGCAGATTTATGGAGTTACAGCAGCAAGAGGGAAAAGAACAAGCTTCAGCTCCTCATGAGAACAGAGCCTGAGGTGGAGGAAGGGCAGGGATGAATGGGGTAGTGCAAAAGGTGTGGCAGCAAGATCTCATTGCTTTACATATCAGGTCTCTTGGCAGACTTGTTTTTCTTTAATCACTGTTGAGCGTATTCTCAGTGTAATGTCTACAAATGATCCTTCAAATGTATAAACAATTTTTTCTTTGTTTAATAGACACAGAGGTAGTAAAATAGTGATTGCTCATTCCTAGTTAAGTGCTGGAGGGAGCATGAGTAGTTTGGAATAGCTGCTATAAAGGGTTTGAGGTCAGGATCCTTTCAGATTTTGAAATATTTCAACAGGTTTTTAACTAGTCTTAATAGGCTGACTCTCCCTGCCCCCAGTTAGTGGGCTTTGTATATTGGGATTCTGCTATGCATGAAAGTTCTGCTTTACCTAAAAGAAAATAAAACTGCCCTTTAGCAGATATATTGCTTTTCAAAGCAAATTGGTTTCACTATATTTGGAAGCCCATATGTGCTGAAAAAAGCCCTTTAACTGAGAAGAGTTACTGAAAGCCCATAAATTGAACGTACAGTAAATGTTCATGAGCTCAAACCAGGGAACTGTTTCATTGAACTGCAGGAGACATAATACAACTGTAGAACATTGTTTTCTCCTTCACTTTTAGTTCATTACTATTCAGAGCAGGTGTTATCTAATGGTGGAAACAAGCTTTCTAGCTAGATTCCTTCTGAGGTGTTTACAAAATTGATACAATGCAAATTAGGCAAATTCCAAGGCTTCCCTCAGCTTTTCAGCTCTGTGGTTTTAAAGTGTGCTGTTATACCACAGAGCTGGTTTGGAAGTAGCATATCCTTTTGTGGCACTGGGCTTGGGCACTTCTTGGGTCCATATGTATGCCTCACATTTTTCTTGAACCTGATGAGACCAGGGAGGGCCCGAGGACAGCTCTGGACTACTGAGCTTCAGAGAACTGCCAAAGAGCTGGACCCTGGTACCCATGATGGGCTCTCAGATCCCTCATGGAGAAAGCATTTCCCAGAGCTGGAGCTGCGTGGGTGTCTGTTCTTAACATCTCAGGGATTAGAAGATAGGCAAGAGCTGAGTTACCCTGGGATGGGAGAGCTCCCGGAGAGCCCTGCCTGAATTGTCACACACTGTGCATCACAGCCTGGGGAGAAGCTGCTCTCCTCAGTTACAGGGGGACATGGAGAGCCTTTTCTTTTGGAGACAGAGAAATGAGAGTGTGACTTCACAAGGGAGATTTCCTAATGATAAAATCTTTACAAGGCAGATCAGGACTGCTCCTTTGCAAAGACAAGGAGCTAGCTTATGAGCCACACAACATGATCATAGCACACATGCTCAGCCCACTTTTCCCCCTGCCTCTAGAAGCATTCTAGTCCTTCTGTACACTGCTCATTGACTGAGAAAGTGAGACACAACACCTTCTTCCCTGGCTTCTAGGATAATTTATTGCTGATAACAGAGAAAACTCAGTTTCTCCTGCCCTGCCCTTGCATGTCCCTACTCCTCTGAATTATTGCCTGAGGTGCTGAGACAAGCTCTCCTCCCCTGCAGTCCAAAAAAGAACTTTCTTACCAGTGAGCTAAAGCTGGAGCTGCGTGGCTTTTTCTTTTCATCTGGAGCTAGTTAGGGACAAATAAGGGTGAGGTGACAGCTCTGAGTGGCTCCTGGGAGAAGGAAAGCTGAATAAGCTGCAGGGGAGAAGTGATATTTCGTCTTCACAGGACTTCAGTAGGAAAGTAAATAAGAATATTGCCCTAGATGGGTAACTTAAACCTGGGATAGCTGGGGAGGTTTAGCTGTCACAACCATCTGCCTCGCCTCTCTCCTGGAAGCTGCTTATCCAGCTGAATGATTCATGAACCACCTCAATTTACAGCTTGGCATAGTCATAGGAATTAAAATTAATGTGCACTGCTTTGATACATTAAGCTGTAAATGCAGCATTGCAGAGACAGAGACACATCCCAGTCAGGGTGTGCCTGATGTAAGCAGGAATACTTGGCTCTGCAAAGAGTGCAAGATGGTTCCTGAAAAAAAGAAACCTGTCAGCCTTCCTAAAAAAAAAATAAAAAAAAAATAGAAGAAGATAATTAGAAATATTTTTGATTATTTAGTTAAAAACTTGTTCCCTCAGTAAGACTTGTATATTTTTTCTGTTTCTCTCTGAAATGTTTTAAGATCCTAAATTGCAATTGTCTAAATAGAACACCTCTAACAGGTAGTTTTTACTAACTCAGCTTGCTTTGGTTTCATACAAGGAAGTGTCATGGCTTGTAACCATGCTCACCAAGAGGAATGAACAGTAATACTCATCACTTCCATGTTATCTGAGATAATCTTGGAATAAATTTTAGGCTTTTACCAGCATCAAGATCCATACAGCAGAATCATGGCTAGCATGTATGAGCTGAATTAGGTACATCTCCTCAAAACCCACACTGGGTTTGATCTGCCAGGTATGCCTTGGGAGGTCATTGCTAAAGAAATGTAGTTTGTTCCTTTCCAGTGTACCCAGTGGGTGATCTCAAAACTTTAAAAGGCTTTGGGAGGGCAGGTCCTGGGGTTTCCTGGGACTTGGAGATAAACTAGGCAGTCTCTAACTACACTGAACTGAAGAGAGAGGACAAGAGAGGAGTTAAGAACGCTGAAAAAAAACCCCCAAAATAATAAAAGCTTCCTTTGACAAGTTATAAAGAGAAAACCAAACAAACACTAAAAAACAAAATCTCTTAAGTGAATTGCATTTATATCCATCTGGTGTTGTCAATGATTTAAGTTCCATTGCCCTGTTTTCTTTCCATCTCCCCCTCCCCCATTCCCTGCTCTCCAGACTGGCATCCTCTGCAAGCCAAGTGTGAAATAGCTGCCTTCACTCGTGTGTGACCTGCAGCAGCCCCGGGAGCAGGGAGGGGAGGGAGCCTGTTGAACACCCAGGGTCACAGGCAAGACCCACTGAGACAGCTTTATTGTCTCGTCCTCTGTGTGAGGCCCACAGGTTCCCTCACACAGGTACTGAGAATTACAGCATCAGCACCTTTGAGATGCATCTGTTCTGCTCTAGAGCCAGCCACATCATGTTACAGTGATGGTAAATGCTTCAAGGCTGTGGGGGCTGAAGCAGAAAACCCCCTGGGATCGCTGATAGGGGATCACCTTGCCCTGTACACCACGTATTCTCCCACAGCTTGTTCAGGATAAAGAAGAAAAGGAGTTCACAACTCCCTGGTATAAAGTAACAGTCTCTTTTTGGTGTCATGTGCATGTCTGAGCCATCTAAAACATGCCACCTATTTTATTACTTTGTATGCCTCTGGTGTACATTTGCTGTGGTTGTGAGGACAGGGTTATTTCTTGCTTAGGAGTGATTTTTCTAAGAGAAAGTGGTGGTAGCTCTCCTGTTACCTACTGCTGCTCCCCAGAATGTGAGTTTTCTCATATAAACCAAATCTTGCAGTGACAGGGAGCTGAAGCAGCCCAACACAGCACATATGAAACCGAAAAGTAAATGGAAATTGCAGCTTTGCTTTTATCAGCTTGCAGACAGCTGATCCTTTTTTGTCTTGGCTAGCAGAACCCCACCTCTCTTCTCCCACAATAGATCTGGAGCCTAAGAATAGACATGGTAAGTTCCTCTGATAGGCTTTAGTGGTGTCTCTAGAGAAAAAATGGGCAATCACCAGTCCATCAAGCTAAGACTCTGAGAGAAAGACAGCCCAGGAAGCACAGGGTGAGCATATTGATGAGCTGCCTTGTTTAGCATTTGCTTAGGTGCCACCTGTTGCTGGAGAGGTTTTGCTTTTCTCTCCTGTGCTTGATTGCATCAGATGCTTTCCTTGCTGCTTCCTTCCTCCTCCTCAAAAAACAAACAAACAAATAATTAAGTTTAAAGCCATGCTTATCAGGGAGGCAGGGTTGGATTAGCTTACAAAAATAAAAATTTCATGGTGTGCTGGAGACAGACACAGAAAACAGGGGAGCACTTCAGTAGCTGTGTTTGTGCAGTGCTGTGAGCATTCAGAGTGTGTCACTTTGAGCTCAGCAATCAGCACAAGCTTCCTGCAACACAGCTCAGTGTCCTCCCTCTGAGGCTGCTGACCCAGGCATTACAGCCGATTTAAATAAGAATAGTCATGGTTCACCCAGCTGCGGAACACCTAGCTGGTCGGTGTCTCCCCAACTGAATGAAAAACGTGAAAAAATGTTGTTGTTTGAAAAAAAATAGCTGATGGTAATTTTCCTAGGAATTATGATGAGCCTAAAGGGCACTTTCACAGCTGTGTTGTTCACGGCAGCGTGTAAAGACCAGCTTGTGGCTCTTGGGAAATAACAGTGGCTACTTTGTCTTCTTTTTCACCTGCATAGTGGCAACCACATTTTTAAAGGATAATAAATGAAATTATAGCTTGACTTCACAAAAGCAAGGTGAAAATGGTCAGTACTTTGCTTTTCCATAGGAATGTTGCCTAGGAAACATCAGCCTGTGGCAGCTGTATGTTAGTAAAGACAGATTAACTTTGTGATGACAAGAAAATGCTTCTAAAAGGAAGGGGATGCAGGGAGCCCCACCCTGCAGCCTGTCCTTGCTCTCCTGCAGTTAAGGCATATCACTAACAACTAGAGCTGCCAAAGGACCTTGGGATGTTCCTGGCACTCACTGATACACTAATTGCTAAATTGAGGTGATCCAAGCCTCTCTTTGTCTTTGGAGCAGTTCTAGAGGCACATGGCACACATGGAGTATAACTGAGATGGATCTGCCTGTGCCATGGTGGGGGCACAGTGGCTGGGGGCCTGAGGATGGCTGCTCCAAAACACCTGGACAGAAGTAATCCTTGAAACTGTTCTGAGGCAGAGAGGTGGCATCATTAAAGAATGAGAGGTGACAGAATCAGATAGTAATGAAGGTCCTGTCAATACCAAGATAGCAAAGGGACAAGAAAATAAAAGGTTTAAGGGGAGCAGGGCAGCTCTCAGGAGGGAGGGAAGAAAACCTCATTCTTCCAAAGGTACAAGAGCTGTAATTAAAAGCATACAGAAAACAAAGCATAGCAGTTTGGAAACATGTTGAAGTTGAGGTGATATTGTCAATACAGGAGGAAATAGGCCACCTTTTGTTCTTTCACAAAAGCTACCAGGTGAATTGAAAAATAATTTCCTATATGACAAAACTTGAAAAAAATAAGATTTTGTACAAAAACCCAGGGAAAACTGGAACTAGTGAACGAAGGACTTCAATATGAGCTGAAAAATAACTAGATGTCAAAGCTAGCTGAAATCTAGTGGCATGTGTAATGCCAGCTACAGTATTGATTTCCTTGTAAGACAGGGTCAAGGACAGGTGACTTCTATAATCTCGGAATAAATACTCTTTTCAATCCAGCACTGCAATCACTGCAGTGTCTCTGCATTTCCTCTAAGTGCAAATACAGTAATTCTATGAAGCCCATTTCACTGCTCAGGAACTCCTCTCTTGTTCATTATTCTGTGTATGTAATAGTTGTACATACATGTAGCAGAGAATGAAAGATTGAGGTGCTCTTTAGAAAGATGGAGGTTCAGAAGTGAAGTTTTTAAATCCCAGGAACCATTTTTTTGGTTCAGTCCTTTGCTGTAAATCCCAAAGACCTGAACACCTTTAGCACTTCTAGAACTATGTCTGTATTCTGCAGCCATACCAAATAGTCCCTGCTGGTTGACACTGGAATTCTGCTTTGTGGCTTGCCACAGAAGTTGTTGTCAATCAGCTATAGCCAGTCCAACAGAAAGATTCCCAAAACCTCATAGAATTTTAAAAATAGAGACAGAAGAGACTATCTACTCTCTGTTTTTTCTTCTGTCAGGATTTCATGATCAATTTGTCTAACTTAAGCTTTACAGTCCTCCAGTGGTAGAAAGGTTGGCTGTCCTTTTCATCAGGAAACATTATTCTATGTTTATCCTAAATTTCCCTTGCTGCTGTTTGAGCTCACTGCTCTTTTTCCCAGCCCTATTAGGGAGGGTGAAAAATTTCTCTATATTTTGATTCCATATCTTGAACACACAGCCAAAAATAATTATCAACTAATTTTTCAGCCTTCTTTTTAGTGAAAAAAAATAAACATCTCATGTACAGCATCCACATCCAGTGCTCAGTAGATTCCCCCAAGAGATCCCACAGGTTTATTGATGTATGCTGGGTATCAGCAATAAATAGAATGGGGGGATTATTCACCCAGCTGCATGGGCTTGTTTGTCTATTTTCTCCTGAGTCTGATCCTGTTCTTTCCCTGCAGGAGGGCAAAAATCTTCGATTGCAGCCAGTAATCAGTGGAAGTGTTCTAGCCCAAGGCGTAGGGTTGGGGTTATGCTCCTTGGGAGCTGTGGACTGGTATCAGAGACAAAACCCAGCCAGAGCTTTCTCTGCACTAAACAAGGTTCTCCCAAGGTCACTGATTGCATCTGTCAATCCCTATCATTCACCTCGAATATTAATGCCAGTGACAGCACGATGTTCTGAACTTGTCCTATAATTGCTCCTATTAGCCCAGGATTCTTGACCTCCTGGACTTCAGGGGACACTTGGATTTTTAAAAAAATATATTTTTGCCATCATTATAATTTCACATTGTGGTCCTGGTTGTGTTAGGCAGTCAGAGATGATCTTCATGCCATGGACTGATTTAGCAATGAGTGCAGCAGATGCTCTGAGAAAGTGAAGTCTCTAGAGTGGATTTTTGAAAGTGGTTCTAAGCTCCTACTTGCACAATTTGCACCTGAGCTCACCGTGCAAAGAAAGGAACCATCAGCACCTGTTAAGGCTCAAATAAATAGAATCTGCAGTATGAATAGTTCATGTTATCCATATTGGCAGATATGGCCCTTTGGGGGGAGCTCCCTTTCACTCCAGACTGAGTCTTTGCAATAAACACCTGAATAAGCAAATTTCTGGAATATCTGGAAAGTCCTGAAAACATCCCTGGAACAAATGGACTCTGTTTATGTGGGCAATGAGTTTACTGTGTCACAGGCATCAGTGGAGAGTCCTTTGTGCTTGCAAGGGTCATTAAACTTTCAGAAGTTCCTTTCCAAATGTAGCAACAGTGGGAATCCCCTTTCTAGGGAAAGGCTTAAAAAATGATCCCTCAAAGAGTTCCACGCAGGTGTCTAGTAACATGTCACACTAGAGACTGACAAGACACCTTTATTCCCTGCAGCAAAAGCAGCCCTTTATTGTTCACAGCTCATATTTATATGGTTTTCTAAAATCATCATGTTTAATTTTAATTAGTTAGTAACTTGTTGCTACTCAGTTCATTGGTTAGCAGTTGCTAGTGTATGTGATCACCTAGGACTTTCTTCCCTAAAGACATTTACATTCTTGTAGAATAATTCTCACAGGTACAAAATCAGTTCTCAGGGGTACCAGTTTCTTTTCTCACAGATTTAGGCTCCTTTTCTCACGTCTCTCTACCCCTCTTCCTGCTGAGTCACTCTCCCACAGCTCCCTTCTGCTGAGCCGAAGTAGCAGTAGCATGGCCCGAGCCATGATTTTGCAGGGGTAACAAGGCCCTTGTTTTATAAAGCTTTACCTGTATGCAACAGTAACACCTCTGGAACAGGGAATAAGGAGCTCTTTCCTTGTTAGAGACCAAAAAGGCCTCTCGTGGGCTGCAGACTAACACAACTTCAGTAAGTGTGAATGGACGTGCTGGGTAAGAACAAAAGGCCATTCAGCTCTTTATGAATGTGTCCAGGAAAAGATTATGTGACATGAGAAATAAACTGTGAGGATTTTACATGAAGTATTTTCTCAGCTCTCAGCAACCCTTGGTTTAGGGAAAATAGTAAGAAGTTGCAAACGTTCAGAAGACAGTAATAAGGAGGGGTGGACTGGAGGAAAGCACACAAACCAAAAGGCACATGGTGCAGGTCATTTGTAATGAAGACACAGGTGTCATCCAGCAGGAAGATAGATTTTCACCCTCGTAATAGACATAAAATCATAAATCTGAATAAAACGTGAGGTATGTTAGCAACTGAAGGGCAAATCTCTTTGACAATTACTGTCTGCTCTGGCTGGCTACTGAAGACCAGACAAGGGACAGGAACTGTGGATTATGGGTAGAACAATTTCTTGAAAAGCGGCTGAGCTTTGTTGGATTTAGTGCATAACAGATATAATGAGCAGAGTATCTGCCATCCTGTGAAAGACAGGGGAGAAGGAGGGAGGAGAAAAGTGGGGTTAACCATTGGCATGAATCAGCATGGCTTTGCTGGCTCTGACAATGCTCTGGTGGAGCTTTCCTAAGCCATTCATGTATGTAAGAAGCTGTGTTAGTGATTGAGGTTGTATGAAAAGATAAAATAGTGTTTTAATGGTAATTATACAGACTGGTAGTTATAACTTATTTTCTGACAAGGAAGGAGGTCCAAACTCTGTCATGTTTGTTCAGAAGTCTTACCATCAACTATATATGGGGTCTGACTTTAGGATGTGGAGGATATTGGTGTCAGTGGAGCCCTGCCAAGAGTATTAAATGGCAAACAAACAGAAGCAGTTTTAAATTTAGGCCAGAGATTTTATTCAGAATAGACTCAATGATCCAAGCTGCTTTTCTGCAGTAGAAATCCTGACTGGCTTGCTTCTGAAATTCCCAGTACTTTGTGACCTGAGGATGTTGAGACATATAAAAACTGAGAGTGATGGGGCAGTTGATCATCTGAATTTGCCTGAATGTGAGGGAAAGTCTCAAACCAGAGTGAAAATCATTCATTCTAAGGAATGAGTGTTGAATACACTTTTTAAAAATTCTGTTTTTAATAGACAGTGCTAACATTTATTGATTAGAAGGGAGCATATCACCCTATTAGTCTTTGACATCCTGTAACTCCAGGACACTCAACTGTTTCTGCATTAACAAGAACATATAAAAGAAATATTCCAAAACAAGACTTCTTGGATGATTTCCCAAAAACCCCAAATAAAAGCATAATGTACTTCAAGTTATCGTAAGAATTGATTTCTCCTTAATTTTAAACAGACATACTGTGACAATAAAACATTTTAACTTTACTTGTTCAATAGCAATATTTTTCTAGAGAACTCTCTAATTAGCTTGTGTGTTTTCTATTTTCTGCTTAATGGTGACAAATGACATTTAATTCAGGCTGAAATTAGTATAATCACAGAATTAGGCTGAAGAAACCACTGTGTTACATTTGAACTTTACTAGTTTCTTCTCAATGAGAGGAAATACATTTCTGCCTGACATACTGGGTCCTATCTCAAGCAAAGTCAAATGCACTGAGTTCTATGGAGGAAAATGCTAACAATTTGAATGTTCCCATACTCAATTTGGCAGGGGAAAATAACTGAATTTTTATGGGAAAAGGTTGGACTTAGAGTAAATCTTTGTTTCTGAGTGATGATAAAGGAAAGACTGATGTGATTATCATACTTGATAGTGTTTAGGGAAAATAATGAGGCATCTATCTCTTGGGTGGATTCCAGTTTTAGCCAAAGCTGGCCATACAGAATCCTGTGGATATTATTCCAATTTTTATTTTCCAGAAAGTTTTTCCTAGTAAACAATTCTTCATTGCAAGAATGATATATCAAAATTAATCAGGCATGTGTGGGAGAACATGTGTGTTTATAAGGGTGTATGAAAGAACAATTTTAAAAAGGGCAATTAAAAAAAAGGGCAAATTACTGACAGACTATAAATCCATTAAAATGAAATTTTAGGTGCTTTGCCTGAAAGATGGCTAAAAATAACTCAACAGACAGCCTTGAGAAGCACCTTGAAGCCAAAGTTTTCTGCATCCCATGGAGGGGACCATGTCCTGCTGTGCTCTGGTGTGGCAGACCTAAAATAAATTGAATTCAGCAACCACCAGTCACTCTAGGCTCTTTCTATTGATTTGAAATTTGATATAATTTATTCTTTCTCTTCAGATTCAAGTAGGCTGTGGGTTGTGGTAGGTGAAGGTACTAGAATTTTTGAAAAGTTAAAGGGGTTTTGGCAAAAATAAGATTTGCAGCAGGATAAAGCAGCTGAAGATTTTCAGACAAGCAAAGCACTGTATGTTTTGATTAAAATTGTTCCCAGTGAAATCATTAACATTGCTAATTAAATTGTCACTTTAAGATTTCATGATTAAAAGTTGATGGAGATGAATGGGAAAAGTCACACCTCTCCAGTCTTTTGCTCCAGGCATTTCAAGATTTCCTTCATAATCACAGGAATTAGTAGCTACTTCCATAAGCAGCAGCAGTAATGTGATCTGGCTTACTTAGCTTTGCATTTGAAGCCAAATGCTCTAATATTGAATAGGGTTTGAGAGTCTTTGAACGTCTAGGGGCACTGGAGCCCTCCAAGAACACTTGTCTAGATTGGCTCCTCTGCTACCTGGGCAGTGGGCAGAGCACACTGAAGCCTTGTCATCTTTTCAGGAAATTGGAAAAAACACATGGTTTTTTTATATGGTTGTCTTCATGTTAAATTTAGATATTGTCCCAAGTCTAAAATTTATTAGAATCTGGTAAATAAGTATTTAATTTACTTAGATGCACACAGGAAACTGTTTTTTCGGCAAGCAGGGTAGACAACAGAGCATCTCTTCAGGTAGGGTCAATACCTGCACACACCATTTTCTTTCCACTGAGAGTTAGGGCTTTATCTGTTTCCTGCCAAAGGTTTTGACACTGGATGACAAACTCATCACTGCCAGAGAGACAGCCCTGCCCTGGGGACAGTGGAGTGCATGCCAGCTTTGCAACCTTGGCTTTCACCTTTCTTGGAGCCTTTTCGAGTTTTGTTTGCTATTCAAGGTTGTAAAACTCCTTCTTCCTTGGTGCACCTGCTGCTTAATGCCTGTGTCCAATTATTTCAGTTTGCCACAAACCTTTTGCTTCCTCCCCTCCCCTTTTTCTATAAAACCTATGGAACAAATCAGATAATTGGGAAAGAACAGACTACTGTGCTGACTCATACCCGTCGATAGTTCTCTTAACAAACTTGTAAATGGAGGATGAGTATTACTGCTGGTGGTCCACAAGGAACAAAAAAACTCTGTTTGATATTCAGATCAACAGCTAAACAGAAGTGGCTGTGGGGACAAACCAAGATAGTTCCTTTTGCAAATTGACTCAACTAATGCAGAGCACTTGTAAAGAAAGAAGGCCATTTTAAAGCTTAATCTTAGGCACTATCTGAATTTAAGCAAAAAATCTGCATACACCTCTCTGCAAAATGCTTTCATGAGCTAAAAGGGTCACTGTAAACATCCATTACTTGCACTTTCTCCACCTATTCAGTCACTGTGAAGAGGAGGTGAAAATAACCTCTTGCCTTGTACATGGGAAGTGAAATTTCCTCACTTTTAGATATGCATTCCCAAAGGAGAAATGAAGTAATATGATATTCACAGCAGCAACATTTAACATTTCAACCTCACTGAATTCACAGCTGCTACACTTGGTGTCTGCTCTTACACACACCAGGCAAGAGGGCTGGCTGACACTGCATGTTCACAGCAGCTGCCAGGCTTGGGGGAAATCTGCCTTTCCTGCTTAGGAGAAATAACTGAAGAACAGAGTTTCCTATGTTTTTTCCCTCAGGCCTAGGTTTAAACTCACCTCAGGTCAACCAGGAGGTACCTGCTACCCTCTGGGAGGATGAATATTGTCTTTCTTGGAGTTTTCCTGTTTAAAGGTTGAGGTGGTGGAAGTCCTTTCCAGCAGTGCCTGGAGACCACCCTGAGCATCAAGGGCTTGCTCATTGCTCAGCCCCACTGCCGGTTTAACAACCCTCCTGGGTGGGAGATGTGGAGGAAGCAAAGAGACAGAAAATAACTCTACTGTCACTAATTTAATGCCTGCCTGCCATTAGTGCCTTCTCTAGCAGTGAGGACTTTTCCTCTCGCAGGGAGATTCCCTCAGGCATGTCCACTTTGTGTGTGTGGAAACAATGTCAGGCTACCTCAGGGACCAGCTCAGTGTTTTAGGATTTAACTAGCTGTGTACTTGCTATGTAATTTAGGATTAGGGAGGAATTACTAGAGTGGCAAAATGTCAAATACAGAAACTTAAAAGTTCATGAAATGGTTGTTGTTTATTTATTAACTCTGTTACTCTTAAATATATTGACTCTGCCTTTTATTCTTTATTAACTATTCCACAAGGTGAATTAAAATCACAGAAGAGTCCCATATTCATTTGTTTTCAGATAGGTTTAGATATCATGTGGATAATTACAATTATTCCTACTAACTTGAAGGAAATATAAAAATGAGAAGCTCATCCTCACACATGAGATGTTATTAATTAGGTCAGTATAATCTATTGCTTAATGAGGTCCTTTAGACTTTGACCATAGCTTCTGTTTAATTCAGAGCTTTAGATTTTAATCTAAAATTAAAATTAGAGCTTTTAATACACTCACTGCAGTGTATTAAACACAGGTGATTACTGGGATCATCTAAGACTAGCAACACAATCAATTCCAGCAGACAGTCTGGATTGCACCACATCGCAATCACTGCCCCATAAAAAATGGAACCCAAGTTTTGAAGGGTGTCCTGAGAAGATCTGGGTTTATGAATGACAGGTTTGATCACACTGCAATTGGTTGCAATCCGAATCAATGATATTTGTTAAACAGGGAGTTTTGTAAAGGGAAATCAAGGGACAAAAGTTTGCAGCTTATCTTCTTTTCCTCCTTGGGATTTTAATCGAACATTTTTTATCATGATTGTGGGCTATATTAAGCAATAATTCATTATGGACCTGATACAAAGACCACTGAAGTCAATGAAGGAAATCTCATGTAATTCAGAAACCACCATTCACTGCAAAGGGTTCTGGATCAGCTCCAGGAATTATAAAGTCAGTTCTGGAAAAGCTCATTCTCAGATTGTATAAGAGCTCTGTACCAGTGTGACCAGAAAATTAATACTGGAAATACTGTGGGCTTTTTTCTGTTTCAATTAAGACTTCCATGTAAATTTTCCCATCTGCACTTCATCAGATATGTTAAGACAAGCAGCTGTGATCCCCAGGATTGACTATCATGACTATCATAATAACCACAACCAGGGGTCTGCTAAGTGCCAAAAGGAGTCAATCCTTTACCCCTTTCAGACTGCACCTGGAGAGCTCTCACAGCCATAGAAATATTTTTTTCCTTTTAAATAAGCCCCATACACTCATAGATACCATTAAAATGGTGCTACTGCAGAGGTTTACAAGATCCAAGAGGCCCTCCACAGGAATTCAAGGCAAACAGCCAAAAGAAATAAAAAAAAAATTAAAAAAAGGTTAAAGGTAATTTCTCTGTATCATTGGGAAGAAAAAGAAAATCAAATGCTATAACTAATAAATATTGAAGTTGAAATGTCCAACAAGTAAAAACAAAAAAAGCTAGTCTAGGCTGAAATTAAGCCCTCAGCTTCCTTCCCCACCATATTGCACTATAGCCCTTGTTGAACTGTCTTTTTAGTATTTCCACACCTTTTATTCTTCACCACCTTCTCTACTGTGTTTCCCTTCATCTGCACATCATGCCTAATTCATCACTGGCTGCATATGCATTCATCCAGCAAGAGGTCAAATCCTCAGTCTGCTCCTTGGGACAGAAAGGTTTATCTTTCTTTGGCTAGGAGGAACACACACACATTTTTTCTCCAAAAAAAGAATAAATAGACAAGTCAACCTTTAAAATTAGAGTCATGCATCTTAGAGGAAAAATACTGACTAATTTGGGCTTTAAATAAAAAAAATGTGTGATAAACTGAAATTTACTTTAAAGACATCTTAATACAATTTTGTGGGGCTTCTCCTTTTAGTCTGTCTAAACAGAATTCACAATGATCCTTGATAGGAGAGATTGTCACTCCCTATGTGATTATTCACCAGCCAGCTCAGTGAAGACCAGAAAATGCATTTAAATATCATTCTAAGAGACCAGTTGGTTTCAGAGGAGAAAGGAACTGAGCAGAATAGTAAGCTGCAAGAACAAATTATGGTCAAGCAGTGGAAGACACATCTGTGGGGCAAATATTTGTTATGCATCTGTACATATTGACTGATGAGCTGGGAGGCAGGAAAGATGTGTCTTCCCTTTTCTAGTTTGTTTTTTGTAAGATAGTCTATAGTTTTGCTGTTTTTCATGTGGTTTTATAACATAAAGTTAAAAAAAAATTGTGTGTGTATTATTAGAATTGCAGGGGTAGTTTTATATAATATTGCTCAGCACTGTAAATTTGACTGCAGACCTAACATTTTAGACTTGTTCCTACTTCAGTGCTAAAGGAATACTTAAGAAATTGATATCTGTAAATATTAGGCTTAGTCTTATTAGACTTCTTCAGTGCTGGGGGAGGCTATTTATTTCCTTCTTTGTATGTAGAACCATGGATTCCCCCAAAATATCTGGTGCCAGCTCTCCCAGCAGCAAAGAGGATACTTTGTTAGAGATTTCACCCAAGAAAATGGACTTTTTGTCTCTTCTGTGTAAGATACAGAATTCAGTCTCAGCTCTAGTCAGCTTAGTGGAACATGGGCCTGGGTATGCCCAGGTAATGTTGGAAACAAAAACACACAGCAGGTAAACAGAAATTTTGGAGAACTGCACCAGAGGGACAGTTCAGATCCCAAGATGTTTTACCCAGAGTCTACACATATTCATTTTTACAGGTCTCTAATATTTCCAGTGAATCATGTGCTTGCATGACTGGACAGTGTAGTTCAGACACAGAAGGGGATGGATATCTTCTTGAATTGCTGGAACCCCTGTAAATGATTTATGTCAGTGAAATGGGGAGACACAGAAAGCTTGTGGGATCCCCATCTCTGGAAATGTTCAAGACCAGGCTGGCTGGGGCCCTGAGTGACCTGGTCAAGTGAAAGATTCCCTACCCATAGCTGGGGGTTTGGGAGAAGATGTTCTTAAAATCTCTTCCAACCCAAACTGTTCTGATTTTATGAACTTTATGTGGTGACCAGATCTGCTACAGGACAATAGGCAGTCACCACTGCACCCAGCCCAGTCTTCTGAAAATGTCAGACTGAACTGCAGATGCAGTGAAGGAATCCACGATGTCCAGTCAGAGTTATTATAGGGCAGCTCTGCTTGGGCTATTTGTCCACAAATTCAGAAAAAATACAAAAAATTATTCATGTGGACAAAATCTGTGTTAGAGTCTGGATACATCCCACATAATGTTGTGTTACTCTACAGGAATTCAGGAGTTCTGAATGTGCTTATGCAGCAGCAGAAGTCTCACAAAGTGCTCCTATTAACTAAAATTACATTTTCTGTTATCTGACATGAAAGGAGAGACTTTCTCCAAATTATCTTCACTTTTGATAAAACACCTTGCAGCTTTCAGAAAGGTGAAGAATAATAGAAAATTCACAGCCTGTTAAAAATCTGAGACCATTAACTGAGACTGATTTCCCAGAATAGCTGAGAGAGCCATCACTCCTCCTGGATATTCATGTACAAGAAAACTCTCGTGGAGAAATAGATTGTCAAATCATTGAAGAAGGACTGGATGTGGGCAGATTAAATTTGAACTGTGCACCTACAACTTTGAGTCAATGCCCATATGGGTCCTGCATGTGGCTTATCCCACTATGGGGATCCAGGAGGTAAGCTGAGTTATTTCTCATGGATTCAGTTTAATTTTTCTTTTTTGCAGCTAAGTGTCACTGACTAATGAAAATATATTGGCACAACTCTCGCAGTTTATTGTTCCATGTGGCTGTACTTCTTAGTTAGGAATCTGCAAGCAGGTCATGGCTGAAAGCAATATGAATGCACTCAGCTATTCAAATATTCAAAATATATCATACTATATTTATTGGAGGCAAAGTCTGACAAGATTATGTGTATACTAGGAACTGATAATGAAACATGGCATTGCATTGGCACTGGCTGTGTCAGCAACAGAGAAATTACAAACTTTAAATATTTATATAGTGAAATTCTATTAATGCTTCCAAGAAGCATGCACTGCCGTGCTATAGATAGACATGAAGAATAGAGTTTTGGAAAATCTCTAACAGGACAATTTATCATTTTTGCAGAATAGTTCCATGTCTGTGGAAACATGGTCTTAAAGAAATTAGAAAAAGAGTTGCAAAGAACCAACAAGGTCTGAACACAAAAAATGGATGTTCCTAAGGGCTTAAATACACAATGGAAAATGAATGCCATAAGTAATCTATTTTCCTGTATTGTTGATTTATTTATGTTGATTTAAAAACAGTAAGTACACATATTTCTAAAAAATGCTTTGGAAGCCAATGATATTTATGGTCCTTCAAGAGATCATATACTTATTTTATTTTCATTAATTTAATTATTTGAAAAACTACCACTTTGATTTTTATTAGTTTTGGTGTGAGAAGATGAGGAATAAACAGAGCAACCCTTAAACACAGTTAATAGTGTTTAGTCTCTGTGGCTTTTTTATTCTGGAAGAAATCCTGAAGTCCTGCCTAGAGTATGAAAAAGGAACCCTCGAAGCATTTAGGATGTGGGCCTCATACCATTTCCTTCAGCAACCTGATGGGGCAGTTTCCTTTTGCAGTCCCAACTTCATCAACTATAAACCCAAAGACTACAGTAGGGCTGGGATTTCTCTTTACTTATTCCCCAAATGGGATGAAAATATGGTGATTTCTGCCCAGCAATAAGAAAAGCCTGCTTTATTGGAACACCAAAGTTAGCAATTTAAAGTCCTGGGAAGCTATACATCTTGGTTTGGATTGTCTTCAGTTGTCTTGTCTAAGCTACTGGTGTAAAATGATAGTATTTTTTTGAGACAGAAAGGGCAATGGATATCATGTGGAGCACTGTGCTCCAGTTTCTGTTTTCTGCATTTCTCTTTCGGCTTCTGTCTAGTGTAAGCTCACTTGAACCAGCTGAAAAGGTCAACTGGGAAAAGGTCTCCTCCTTTCTATGAGTGATGGCCAAAGCAGTCGGGTGAATCAGACCAATTGCCACTGAGAGCTGCCTTCCTTTTCTCTTGCCCTGCACAGGCTGGGAACAGGAGAACACCCAGCTGAGACCCAACCCAGCAAAATGAAGCAATGCTCAGTCTGAAGCCAAAAGAAATCCCTGAACATCTCAACACCCCACCAGGACTTCAGCATCAGTTCAGAGAAGGGTGGAACTGAGTACTGGGATACTCTCAGGTTACATCATCTTAAATGGCTGAGGGAGCACAAACTTGGTGTTCATGAAGCCAGGACAGTCTTTAGTGATTGTTGCCTCCTTAGCTCAGCTTCAGCAGAAGAATCCATGTGATAAAACGGACGAATTTCAAAATCTAAGCACTTGGTATGAATGATGCATGCAAAATGCTGGTTTTTCCTCATCACTGTATATTTTGACTCTGCAAAATCATTGACAAAAGAAGAGGATGCATTGTGCAAGGGATTTTTATCACTTGTCATGAATTTGACAAAACGTATCCTGTGTATTTCATCCCATCACCACAGAGATCAGAGCCTTCCTGAAGGCAATGGAAGAAATCTTGCAAGCTGCAATCAGGCAGTGCAGCCACACAAGGCTGAGGCTGTCCAGGCACTGGGACTCTGTGTTGGCAGGAGGGAAGGACATGGTTTGTTCTGTTGGTTTTCAGAAAAGCACATTCTATGCTTAAAACCACAGTCATGATTTCTGAGCTCTGACCTACTAGAGACTGTACTGATATCATGCTGTATGTCTCACAGGCCACAAAACAGCTGCTAGGACCTGAGTATATGCAGTGATCCTCAGGTCTTCAAAGTTATAGACAGGCCAAGAAACTTATTTAAAAGTAAAAGAACTTGTATTGAGCTTCACAACCTCTGAGCAGAATTTAGTCTGTTACTAAATCCCTGTCCTTTTTTCCAACTATAAGCTTCAAGGCTCAAAAGAAAATAAACTTTTTTCCTTACACAGGCATGGAAATGTTATTGCTAAACTTAGTGCCTGTGGCTTCACATACAAAGAAACAAGAGCTCAGGTTAATAGAACTGTGCAGTGCCTAAGTTGCTTATTTTGCTTCTTATCTTGCAAATTATGTGGCAGCTTGCTTTGGTTTATCTTGGTGCATGATGACCATGTACAATTCTGAGTGTGGATGCTCCTTAGAAGGTGAAATAGTCATTCTAAATTTTCTCCTCAAAGTTGCTGTTCAGCAAGGGAAATGCCATAGCACTAAAAAAACCCTGAAGTGGTATTAAAAACATACTTCTGAAAAATTTGGCTGATTTCAACTTTTAGGCTTAACCATCCCTTAGCATTCACATTTGAACCCAGCTGATGGAATTTTTCAGCCAGGATCTGTCTCTACTGTTAGCTCTTCCACAATCCAAGTTATCAACTTGATTAAACTAAGCATCAAGCAGAGAAATCCAAGGAAATCTGAAGAGTTTACGGTCATAAAATACCGCAGCGCTCACACCAGACGTTGCAGTAATCATTTCTGTTGCACTAAAGGGCATAAGTCTCGTCTTCTAAATTTAGTAAATGGGAAGGCTCAGGCAATAAGGAAAAATACATTTGCATTATGCATATTCTTCATGAGTAAAAGACTCTCTGTGGGAAATGCTGCGGTAGAGCTGGTCATGAATACTTCATTGTCTTTCAGGAATTTGCAGTCAAATGTCTTTTCCATTTTAAGAAAAATCCTTCTTGGTTGAATGTGCCCCAGGGGATTTGCCTGATCCTGGTCTGGGGTTTCCTTTTTGCCATTAAAGTGAAATATCAAATTACAATTTACAAGTAAATTTGCAGTCTATATTGATAGCAATATATCATCTGATACAGAAAAGCATTTCCAGAGCTCAGGAAAACAGCTCTCTGCATTCTAAATGTCTGAATATTTCAAATACAAGAGTGTCAGCAATAGCATTTTAACCATACTTCCTAATGGGCAGTGGCAGGGGGAAGTGGAAGGATATTTCACAACCCATATTTCACATCACAGCAAAATCGAATACAAGCAGTGGAGCATTCATGCATTTTTTAATACTTGCCATTACTCTGCAGAGAATTTAGTTTATTAAATAATGGTTCATTTCAAGAAAAGTTACAATATTTCATATCAGATGTTTTTCTACAGATTTTTTTCTGGGTTGATTTATTTTTGTTGGTTTTTTGGGTGGGGGTTTTTTTGAGAGTTTTTTTGTTTGGTTTTGTTTTGTTGGTTTTTTTCTTTTTTTTTTGGTAAGGAGAGTATGCCTTTTACTGATTATTTTTGGTTTTTGGTTGAGTTTTTTGGTTGGTTGAGTTATGGGGATTTTTGTTTCGCTGGGTTTTTTATGGGGTCTGGTTTATTTTGGTTGTTGTTTTGTTAGTTGTTTTGTTTTGTTTTGGGTTTTTTTGGTTTGGTTTGGGGGTTTTTTGTTGTGTTGTTTTGGGGTTTTTTGAAGGGATGGGAGTGAGGACAGACAAACCCTTGTCCAAATTGGATCAGGACATTTTCAAAGGAAAAAAATAATAAGGATAAATATGATCTTAAACTCTAGGTAGTATTTAATCAGAAAGAAGAGCATATTTCAAAATAGCCCTACATATATATATGTAAAAAAGCAAATTATAAATATGCTTATACTTTGATCATGGAAAATTAATAGATTATTAACATTATTCATCAATGAGAGAAAAAAATACACTGATCAATATAAAGGGATAAGGTGAGGTTTACAGATAATTTTTTTACAGTGTTTTAATTTTGACAGGCACAAAAAAATGTTCATTTACTTTACTGCCCAATGTCATAGATAAATGTGCTGAAAAAAAAGGGCAAAGAGGACAAAGAATAGAAAATCTGAGATGAATTTTCCATTCCTTGCCTCCTGAAATTTTGTAAATATACCTACCTTATGATGCACCACTCACATTTCTCTTACTGTTGAAAAGTTGAGCTCTTTCCCTTTAGTTTTGTAAGGATTAAGAGCATTCCCACTGCCTGGTGCTGGTAGCTTTATTGTGACACTGCAGTATTTACAGCATCTGATGTCAGTAATTTAATGTTGTAATAATTTCCTGTTCTGCTGAGCTTGTTTGTCAAAACATGATGCTTTAACCCAATTTTGATGCATTCAGTGGAGAGGAAGAAAACATACACACAGCAATGCTTGTCTGAGGAGCTGAACAGACCTGCATGGCAATGACACTGAAACACTTCCTTGCCTTAATGTGTACTTGTGTTTTCATCTGTGAGTGATTTCATTCCATACAGATTTTCTAAGCCCTTGCTTACTAGGATGGTTGACTTAAGCTTGCTTCCAGGATATGATTGCGACAACACTCCAAAACCACAAAAAATCCCTCAATCTAGATCTTGAGTGACTATGGACCATTTTAAAGTGGTTTAGATGTTTTGAGCTAAATTTTTAATGTCATTTATGGAGTTCTGTGATGTCCCTTAGTCAAACCTTTTGATGATGATCTGTTTGTACCTGCCTTTTCAATTCCTAGTGCTTCTGCTTCCCACACTCACCTTTGCTTTCCCCAAGCAGCACCTGCCAGGGGCAGTTTTCTCTGCCCTCCCTCATCAACAACACCTAGCAAAGCTGACAGTGAGCAGTAAATATTTATGTAACATCAGATTTCAAACCCATTATGAGCACAAGCTTTATAACTGAGCTTTAACCAATAGCCTGAGAGCTTTTCAGGGATGCTGCCTGCATATCTCTTGGAGATTTCCCATTCTTCCCTCTTGGGCAGAGGCAGAGACATTTGTGACACAGTGGCACAAACCACACTCATGCACATAAGTTTGCTGTGGATTTGGGTTTGGTTGGTTTATATTTTACATTTTCAGCTGGGTTGCTTTGGGGGATTTTTTGTGCTTGACAGTCATAAGGAAAATATTGTCCTTATCCCCTTCCTCTTGGGAGCTGGAAGAAGTAAAGAACTTTCTTTGTGTGTGTGGCACCCACCAGCAGTATCAAGCCATGTATCACAAGGAACCATTTTGGAATAGCATGGTAGTTTTTAAGTGTGAATTAGTAATAGAAGTACACAAAATCTCATTTTTTTAAACGATGGTGAGGTTTCAAAGCAAACTGATGAATTCTATGTGGCTTTCTATAACTCCATGTCTCATCCTCTCTGGAGTTTCATCTATTTACTTTCCTCTGTGCTGCCTAGCATAAAAGCATCTTTGGTGTTGAACAAATGCAAACAAATTTTACTCTTAGATTTTCGCTAGGAGCAGCACAGAGAAAGATAAAAAATTAGCAGTCCAGATGAATGATACATTTCAAATATCATTCTAGATCAATCATTGTATACTTTGGACACACAAAACAACACAAAGAGATAACCTAAGTCTATTAACTTAACTTATTGAAATATTTCTATTTTTTTCTTTATAACCACCTCCTGAAAGTCATTCAGATTCAATTAGGGTCACTTCTTCTGCTTGATCAGCTTATTCCTCTTTTTTTCCGACAATTGTAGTCTGTGAAGAAAACTTTAAATGCAATATTTATCTAAAAAATAAGTGTGAATCAAATTTTTTAATATTGGCACCTTTATTTTGCTTCAGTTAAAGTGGCTTAGTTTTCACTTCCTTGTAATTCAGAAATTGGTTGTGATATGTTTTTTGCTTCAGTAAAAACAACTTCTTCCTACAGAGGAAGCAGGAGTCTGGGTGCAGGAAGAAATCTGCAAATATTCTATTAGATATTATTTTAATTTCTAGAGTTTACATTTTCATCACAGTTGTTGGCTAATAAATCAATTTGAAACCAGACATACTTTGCCTTAATCAATACCATTGTTGCAAATATCCACCTACTAATTCAGCCAGTAATTTTCAGTGGATGTAATGTTCATAACTAATTTGCTTAGCATGCCAAGGCCACTTATCTATGTTAAATGCAGTGATTTCCTTCTTGTTAATAAAATATCAAAATTCTTTATGCATGACAGTAAAGAATAATGAATTTCAGGTATCAAACATGGATCTATACCTGCAATTCAGTAAAGTAGACTGATGAGACATACATACTAGCCCATGAGAGTGGTACATATTTGTGATTAATCAATATTTTAAGATTTGTTAGTCAGATAGCTGAGGTCTTATTCACAAGGATATGCACACACTAATTGTTTCATAATTTACCGTGTAAGGTAGGTTTAAACCATAAAGTCACAGTAAAGGAACAAACTAGTTCTTCACAGGATGTCTGTGTCATTCAGTGGATTAAAACAGACTGTGTTCACTTATGGACAATTATTCAGCATTGTGTATTCCTTTTATTGCTCAGTCTATATTCCAACCATATTTATTGCACACCACATAGTCTTTCAAGACAGATTTATTCAAGTCCTCAAAGATTTTCTATGGCTTTGATACCTAGTTTTGAAGCCCAGTAGATGTTTCCACAGGGCTTCAACTCATCTTTATGGAAGATTTCACCCTATGTGGACACAAAATCATAAGAGATACAAATCATCCTGTAGAATTGACTTCTGCTTGTAATTATTTCCCAATCTGTTAATGTTTGTGCCATCTGAAAACAGTACCAGCAATGATTCATACCTTTTTCCATGTCATAGGTGAGAATATTAAAAAGCACCAAGCTAAAAGCAGGTTTTTGGTGATTTGACTGCTGACAATCTTTTTGGGAGGTGATTTTTTCTGTTAATCCTGTAACTTGACATGTATCATTCAGTCAGTTTAAGTATCCATTTACGAAAGATTACATTTTATTTCATGTAATGCTGTTATTTTAAGCAAATAGTATTAGATGAAATGCTTTTAGAAATCTGTTGCTATCTTTTCCACTAGTTAAGAACCTCATCTGACAGAATTTTTTGAGTATTGCCTTTGAAAACTAAATAATCTACAATTTTATTGAGATTCTTGTCAAAGTGATGACATAAGCATGACAGAAAAAAGAACTCTAAAGAAAATTTATAGTGTAAAAAGTGTGGAAATGAGGTTCAAAAGCTATTGAATTAATTATTTTTATTTTTTTCTCCATAACCCCTAAAAGTTATTTCCTAGTGCTGTTTTCCCAGGAAAATGGACATTTTATGTTCTTTCTGCAACCAGCTAAAGCAGGATTTATGATCATCTTTGAGAAATTTTATAAAAAAAAAAACCCAAAGTATCCATGAAAAAATAGGCAATTTTTTCCGCCAAAGGTCAAACAAGAAAAGATAATTGATCTACTCAATTATGCATTAACAGATCTGTTCAACAAAATAATTTGCAAGTGTCCTCTGAGTATTATTGGTTGCTAGGGCTCACCTAGTTTATCAAGAGCTGACTCAGATAAAGGAAAACAGTGATTTTCAGTCTCCTAAGCTACTCTGACATGTCATTTGTTTACTTTTTTTCTGACATGAATACATGCAGTGGGCCTTGAGTGATATCTGTCTGGAACCTTTAGACTCAAGGTCAGCATGGATTGAACCTCATCTTTGGGTGCATTAAATTCCCCAGGGCTGCAGCCCCTGACCTCGGGCCTGAGAGGGAGGGGGAAGACTTTATTATAGAAATGGTGTTGGTCCGCCTGCTCCTGAGACCTCGGTCCTTATCCTTATCTGCCTCTTTCCTAAGGTTTTTCCTAAAGAAAACCTTACCACTGCTACATTTCAGAGTGGTCATACCAGCCTCCCTGGATGGGCACATGGAGAAAGAGGGGCAGTAGCAGCAGACTGCTGTTTTTTGGGGGATGCAATGGCAAGCTTAGAGAAGTGATTGTTTTTTTCCATCAGTTTGTGTGCCTGCTATATCCTACCAGCACTTTTGCTGCTCCAGTAGCATCAACAACTGTAACAGGAACACAGCAATGATGATTATATCCTCTTAAATCTGATTTGTAGTGGCTAAATCCAATTCTATTTAATTTGAAGATTTTTATCTGAGCTTTTACTTGCTATCCAGAGACTCAAGGAGCAGAAAATGGCTTACCATTAATTATGAATATCTGTGAGAAACAGAAATCCAATGACAAATTTTACTGCCAACCCCCCTTGATGCCTAGTACACATTGGTCATGCTTATTTTGTTCCCACAGAGTGGTTTGTCTGTCATACTCCTATCAGCTTCTTTTATGATTGCTTTTGGGTTTATATTATTTTTTATTAGCTCATGTTTTAGATCATTAGTTCAACAAATAACCTGTAGCCTGGTGACAGATAATCTGCATTGAGTGAGCATCATTCAACCAAGTCCTGACAATTGCCCCTGATTTAGTTTTAATAGTCATTTTAAACACTTTAAGAAAGAGTTAAATGAACATGAAAATTGTTCTCAGTTTCAAATTTTATATATCCATCATCTATTAGACACCCACTCTGGGCCCTGTCATGCTAATCAATCATTTTGGGTAAGTTATTACATTTGCATTACGTAAAGAGATAAATACTTTCATTTTTCAAGTGCTATTGTACCTGTTCAACTCTTCTTGTATCTGTGTCTTTCTTGTATGGACAGACAATGACCATAGGAATAGGTTAATACCAATTTCTGTTTAAAAATTGACCTTTGAATGCCATTAATTTATTGATTTTTAAGTTTCCATACAGTTTAAGTTGGACAAATGGATTTTAAATCACCTACTGACCTATGATTCTCCTCTAAAATTCTCTAATTTTCTGGGAAATTGGATTTGGGGCAGTAGAGTCCTAATGGAAAGGCATTGTTTGGGTACTGCTCAAAAGTTCTAAAACAAAGAACAATGTCCTCCATCAGCACAGATGTCCTTTGGAGGAAAATGAGCTAATTATAACACTGGAGAAATGGTTATCTTATTAGGGAAGTTTAAAAAGATTCTGAGTAGGTGTTTGCAGACTTGTGATGTTATATTCTATAGTTTCTTACCAAAGCTGAGAGGAAAGGATAGGAGGAATGTTGAGGTAGGGAAGTATTCAAAAGCTGCCTGCCACTAAGTTCCATGTCCTGATAATAGAATCACAGAACAATTTAGGATGGAAAAGACCTCTAAAATCATTGAGTCCAACAATCAACAATGCCAAGTCCACCATGAAATCTTAAATTAAGTGCCATATCTATTAATCTTTTAAATACCTCTAGGGATGGTTTTGATGGCTGGAAACCCTTTCCATGAAGATGGTGTTTCCTAATATCCAACCCAAACTTCCCCTAGCACAAAGTGAGGCTGTTTCCTCTTGTCCTATTGCTTGTGCTTTGGGAGAGGAGATCAACCTCCATCTTACCACAACCTTCTTTCAGGTAGTTGTAAAAGATGAGAATATCCCTCCTGAGCCTCCTTTTCTCCAGGCTGAACACCCCCAGTTCCCTCAGCTGCTCCTCACCAGACCCTTCCCCAGCTCCACTGCCCTTCTCCAGACACACTCCAGCTTCTCAAGGTCCTTCTTGTGATGAGGGGCCCAGAACTGGACATGGGGTTTGAGGAGCAGCATCACCAGTGCTGAGCACAGGGTACAATCACTGCCCTGGTCCTGCTGGCCACACCATTGCTGATCCAGGCCAGGTGCCATTGGCCTCTTGGCCACCTGGGCATACCCTGGCTCATGTTCAGCAGCTGTCAACCAGCAACACCAGGTGCTTCTCCATTGGACACCTTTCCATCCACTCTTCCCCAAGCCTGGAGCACTGCCTGGGGTTGTTGAGACCCAAGTGCAGGACCTGGCACTTGGCCTTCTTGAATCTTACAATCGGTCTTAGCCCCTCGATCCAGTCTGAACAGACCCCTGTGTACTCTGGACACACAAGTACTATTTTCCTTGAATACTGTTGTTTTTCCCCTTTGAATGGCTCTATGAAGATGTAGAGAAGGCAGGGTTCAAGACAGAGCACCACCGTCAACTTGCACAGGGGGCATCTGTATTCACACCAGATATATATATATATATATATACACACATAAACATATATACATATATACATACACACACACATATATATACACACATTTATACATATACATATGTACACCCAAATAAAACATACAGAATAGGTATAATAGATACAGCGTGCACACAGATTTCACAGGTACATCCATGTGCTGCATGAATGTATGTTCATCTTGTGCTAGATTCTGGCCAGGTCTCTGAGCATCTCTATAGGGCAATCAAAAATCAGGGCAAAGATGGGCCAATAACTTCAAGGTAATATGCAGGCTCATACTGCAAGCTGAACAGAGAGAAGTAATGAAAATCACTCATTCTCTGTTCTTGGCTTACTATCTTTCATCTGAGATATGCTTCTCTCTTTTGACCACGTAGACTGGCTTAATGTGTGCTTCCACATCAGCTAAGGGCACAGCTTAGCACGTGTTTGTAGGACTGCCATGAATGAGTGTAGTATTGAAAATTCAGTCACTCAACCATTTAATGAGCCCTCAGTTCACATCAAGAGACTGATGGCAAAGAAGATACTCCTACTGAGAGTAAGAGATCACTTCTTTGTAGCGCTCATGGCCATGCTGTGCCATTCCCAGAGCTGTGCCACAGGCCAGAAGACAAGATAATGGTTTGCAGATCCAAGGCTGAGGTAGTCCAGTGTACAAATGCCCTGCAGATCTCAGACAAAATTTGGAGCCCAATGGAATGCACTTCAGCAGAGGGTCTCAATGATCTCAATGATCTCAAAGGTCTTTTCCAACTTAAGTGAT
Organism: Cyanistes caeruleus; assembly: GCF_971803275.1. Classification (NCBI taxonomy): domain Eukaryota; kingdom Metazoa; phylum Chordata; class Aves; order Passeriformes; family Paridae; genus Cyanistes; species Cyanistes caeruleus. Next base: position 14,171,485 of record NC_141703.1, on the reverse strand, counting down.
TCTGTCATCACTGCTGCACAGTTCCAGCACTATGAGGAGTAGTTTTCTGGTGAAAGAGAAGTTTCTGTTTACCAAAGTGTAGGCCCCCATCCAGTGACCACAAACAATCCAAACGGTTGTGTGCATGCCTGGATCAAGAGCAAGTGATTCAATTGTGGCATGATACATATATGTATTAAAGTGAGATGAATCAGGACAATAGAATACTCTGATGCTATTGCTACTCAGCCTCTACTTTTCTTAAAGAAAGAAATTTTTTCAGAAGCAAAAAACACTCCCAGAACTAAAAAATAAAGATATTTTGATGTCATTGCAGCTACTGTCTCTAGACAATTTTATCTTATTTTTTTGCATATTTTTCCTGATGCTGCTTGTTCATGCAAGTTAACACTGTAATTTCAAAAAAGTGGCATAATATTTAGCTGAAGATTTTGAAAGCCTTAAAAGGTTGCATCTTAGGAACAGTATACTCACTGGAGTTTGTTTTATTTGAAAGCTTGACTTCTTAACAGCAGTTATTTCTCAGTCTTGCCTTAAAATGTGTGAGTTGTGCATGTTATTAGATTCAAATACATTTTCCTTGAATAATCTTTTTTCTCCTACACCTGTAGAGCAAATTTAGTGGCTTTTCAGTGCTTTCTTCTCAATTTCCTTTCATTGGTTTTTACTCTCCCTGAAAGTGGATGACAAAATTTACAGATGCAAATCTCCCTGTAAGGCATATTTAAGATGTATTTTTCTTGCAAGAAGGACATAGAAGGACATAGAAAAACATCACCTGAGAAACATTTGAAAAAGGAATCAAACAATCCTGTTGTAAATCACCAAAGGCAAGTGCAATCTCTTGAAAATTCTGTGGGAGAAGTGATATGCACATGCAAAAATTTCTTGTTGATCTTCAGGCTCAACAGCATTCTCTGCTCCCGCTCAAAAAATGACAAGGGCATGCCCCAAATTCACACAGTTACAAAGTGAATGTGCTTAGGCAAAACATTTTCTTTTTCTGAGTGGAGGAAATTTGTTGTGTGTGTCAGATTTTGAATGCTCAAGGGATACTAGTCATGATATCCATTATTATCAACCAATAAATCCTCTTTATACTCCTCAGGGAATTTCAGCAAAAGGCTGGAGAACTATTCTGACAGAGGGAATACCTCAATGTAATGAAAAAATGTTTGAATTATCAACCTCCTGGCCATTGCACCATATGGGAAGCATTGCTTGGGAAATAGTTGTCTAATTTAGCCATATGTTACATAAATTAAATCAATCATCACAGGTTAAATATCAAATCACGTATGATGTAATATTTAGAAACACCCAGACTAAGAAAGACTGTTTAAAAATTAAATACTCATAATGTCCAAGAACGCGAAAAAAAACTGCATTTACATTTAGGCATTTAATGATAGAAATTTTGCAATAATGTGTTCTGCTCCCACTGGCAAATCTGGCTGGAGAGCAGAGTGAATTCAACATATGATATGTTGATTGATATGATAGGTAAGCTACTATTTCTCAGAGTATATTCTGGTTTATGCCTTAATTAGATACTTAAACATCAATTTCCACATAAAATATTTTCAAAGTTTCAGTTTCATGTCAAGATATCCAGCTTTTCCTTGGGAAATCAAGTGCAGGGAGTTTCGCCTTAAAAAACCCCAAACCAAACCACACGTGATTCTCAGTGAATGCAAAGTACAAGACTTCCCAAAGGAAAACAAAGTGGTACCCTAGGAAGCGTGACTCTTTGTCTTACAGAAAACATTATAGCAACTTTTTTGGTTTATAAGGTCCTGACACAAGAAATGCAAAATGCTGCACATCTGACCTTGCTTTAAGCCATGTGTACATTTAAAAATTCCTTGGTAATATATGTTACCAAGAATCATGAAGCAAGGTAACTCAAACCCTTATCTTCAAACTGATTCTGATCTCACACTGACTTAGTACCAGTAAAACACTGTTGGTATCAATTATATTACTTTGCTGATTTGTGCTGATACCAATTCAATCAGGAAGACTCACGATAAGTAGATTGTGAATGGCTGGATATCATGTGTTCTCCCTTTTGCTTTCCACTAGAGGTACTAAATCAATTTTCTAAAGTGCCATATATTTATAACTGTGGACTTTTGTCTCCATTAGCGCCAATTATTCTTGTTTCCCTGCCTGTCATTTTTCATGAATGCTTCACAAACATTATTGCACTGGCAAATTACCATTGCCCTTTCTTGACTTCAAAATTAGTGTAAATGTTTATGGCATTGTTATATGGTGGTACTGTGATAAAATCTGAATGTTAACACAGGCAGGGAAATAGTGCACCAGGCAGGCAATACATCTTGTCTTCTTCATATTTGACTGAAAAAAAAGGGACAGAAAGTAGGCCAAGAGTAAAGAATAAGAGTCTTTGGATAAAACCATTGAAGAGATACTCACCACCCATCACTCTCAGTCCTTACTGGTATCAGCTGATTGACTCATTGCTGCTTATTGATTTTTACTTCTAAATTTTTTCCTGATATATTATTCCAGATGACTGCTGCTCCTCATTTATAGCTAACTTTTGGTCTGCTCAGTATGTCTTCTCCTGCCAAATACTTTTGTTTCACTCCTACTTGCAGTTACACCCTCCTTTAATGTCAGTTCAACTTGTGAGACATTTGTCATGAGGGAGGCTCATGAGGTGGATCTTTTTTGCCACGCAAATCCTGTGATACCTTTTCTGATCTTGGCACTTAATTAGCACCCTCAGAATGATAATGGGTTTGTAACTACTGAAGTCAGCACTAGAAGTAGCACTCTGGTGGTCAGGGATCAGAGCTGACACCTGACTAGGAGAGGCTGCAAAGCAGTCACAGCCAGCCTGACACACTTTTTGAGCGTTTGCAGTAACAGTATCTGGTATTTTGCTAGAGACCCGCTACAGTCCAGGGAGGGTTTTGTTCTAGATACTCATCTGCTAGACTAGACATTAAATCTCCACTTTCCATCTCTTAGTATAAAAATGTGAGACACCAAGAGATCAGTCCTTTTACCAAGCAAAGAGGCTTTTCACTACACTTAGTGCTCCAGAAGATGATTTGGAGAGCACAAAAGAAAACCTATAGACACAGACCCTTTTCCAGTTTGGTACTCCAAGTCAGATAGCGACAGACAAGCCACAGAGAGGACTGGGCTGAAGCCCATGTGGGCTTATCCTCAAACTCAAACATAAGTGGTCTTGCCAGGCACACAGCTCTGATACAAAACTGGCAGAAGAGCCAACTTCTGTTTGAAGTCTCCAAAATTCATTAGCTGCATGACAGAAATAAAACCAAATGGTACATAGCACTGCTTTAAAAATAGAGGGGAAAAACATTTTACACTTATGACATTGAAGTAGACAGGGTTCCCATTCTCTGATAAGGGGTTCACATTTATGAGCTGGCCTTACACTCAGTGTGCCCTCTCACAAAAACACCCATTCAGTGATTTCAGTTCCCCTTCTGGGCTGTGGGAATGAATAATCCCCCCTCTTTTCCTTGGTGTCATGTGCCAGACAAAGGAGCTTATGAAGGAAAATAAATACATGAACATTCAAGCATACATGAGAGAAGTTTTATTATCACAGAACCAAATGTAGTTACACATGGCTCAGAGCAGAAGTCCTCTGGTGTAACCCTGAGAATCTGCTGCCAAATTCTTCTGTATGTTCAATAGTTGTGGTGGGATTTCCAGGCTCAGCCCGAGTGTGGTTACCTGGCACAGGTACCACTTCTTCCCGTGCCTGTTTAATGATGATACTCAGGTCCTCCAGCCTGCAAGGCTCAAATATTTGTGTCTCATCACTACAATGAGGAATGAAAACAAACAAAAGATTCATACAAGAGTCCTGAACAGCTGCAGGCTATCCTCCCTGGTATAAATGACATTTCTTGTGATTCCACTTGCAGCAGTTTTTATTTTTGGTGTAAAGGATATACTTTATGCCCAGAATCTCTTTTGACAGAGGGAGGAGCAATATCACCATGTTTCCCTCAGGGGCATCACTTTATCACCATTCAGAAAACAATTTTCTTTGTGTCAGGGCTGAGGCCATTAGTAAGAAATGCTTGGAGCAACAGAATTTGAGATAAGAAAAATGTAAAATAGAGGCCAACCCCCAAATACGAGGAGCCTGTGTGAACTGAAGGTCTGGGGGATGTTGGTTAAATCTGTGATGTGTGGCAGACATGACTACACCTGGCCAGCCCTTCAGACCTACTGCTCAGGGGTGTCTGCAGTACCCATTGCCTCTACACCTGGCATGAGGAGATCTCAGCTCTGGCACAGGTATGCAGCTGTCCCATAAAGACCCTGGCCAAGACCATAAAAAATTATAAGCCAAAACTCTTTTTTGTTTGTTTCTTTTGTGATTTTAATGGAGATGGTGAGACTTGTTGCAGGTGGATGAAAAACAGAAAACAGTCCTCAGAACTGCAGCTCCCTCAAGATCCATGGAACAGCAGACTCTGGAAATACATCCCCTTTCTCCAAGGAAACATGGAAATGGGTATCACCTGCACTGAGGGTGGTGCTCAGTTTGAGACTCCTGCAAAGGAGTTAGGTAATACAGCTCCTGGCATTTCTCAGCATTTACCAGAGTGGTGTTTTCTATTGCAGCAGAACCCAAACTGCACCTGTAATTTATTTAGCTCTCCAAGAATGGCTGTTGATGGGCAGGAAAGAAGAAAGGCCTGTAGGTAGTTCAGATTGGCAATAAAAACAGAATGGATAATTCTCATAAACTTCTGCTGGTAAACACATAATTCAGACCTGAAGCTCATTTCCAGGTCTTTCATAATTCAGAAAACCCCCATATTGGAGACTTAGAGGTAAGACATGTGTCTTGCACTTACATATTTTTAGTATACAGAGAAAGTACTTAAGATGAAAATCAGAAAATTTGAGAAACTAGAAGTCCAACAAATGCCAGAGGGCACAGTCTTTAACCACCTTATAAAAGCAGAAAAAGATCTACTACCTAATTTTTATATTATTTGTTTTAATTCAAACAATAAATAAACCCCACTGATTTATGGTTTAGGTAGTGCACTTGTTCTTCCTTAAAGCATCCACTTCAGTGAACAGATTTATAAAACAGTCAAATCATTACAACTTTCTGAACCCTTGCAGTTTCTGATCTATTAGTAATCTTGGCTGTGAAATAGGAAGTATATTCTGTCTGTAGTTAATGACCTTAGAGGTTCCTGCTGTGAAGAAAAACTACAGAAAAAAAACAGTGCTACCCATTCGCCCTTAATATTTGCACAAATCACCTTTGCCTAGAAAGGAAATGCTCTTTTTTTTGTTTTGTGCTTCCCTAACTTCTTCAGGAAATGAGGAGTACTGCTTTTTCTGCCAGTACCAATTAAATAAGCAGGTTTATAGAAAATTACACAGCATCCTACATTTTTAATCCAGTTGCATGAAGCTCTAGTCCTATGGTGATTCCCAGCATGGGTCTGCTGTTTTGTAACAGCAGAGAGTGGCAGAGCTGATCTGCTAGGGGCACTATATATGATAATTGCATACAGGTTAAGTGTTTTGCAAATTAGTAGTGCTTCATCATCCACTTTCTTTTTACTGCCTGTTCAGGTTGGCATACCAAGTGTGCTGAAGGTGACTTGTCTAATCTGCAGCAGCTGGAACACCCCGCCATCTCCACAAAATGATTTCCTGCCATTTTCAGATGAAGCTTATGGAGACAGCTGTTCTTCTGTCAGAAGTGGCACATGGCACCATGGATTTTGTCAAGGAGCAGCCTCCTCTGGGGCTTTATGTGAATCACTCGCTAAAAGAGCATTAGGGCTTAGGAGGCCCGTTTTGGATTCAGAGCAGCACCTTGAGGTGTTTCTCTCTGGACTTCTGAAATCCACCTCCATCCTTCCCCAGGTCTCCCCAGAACAGCAGTGCTGAGAATTACCTCTGTGCACTGGTAGGAAAACCCACACAGTGGCTCTTGTGGCTGACATTCCCCTGGACCTTCAGCATGTGAGATAATGCAAGATGTGTGCTCTCTTTAGGTGTCTAAGGTAACAGAAAGAGATTATGTTAAGTGCTTGGTAAGAGGCATTTTCCATTTGCAACATTCAACTTCATTTAGCTGTAATGCATGAAAAAATTGACCCACGTGGGTCTTGATCTAGCCATTTAATTCTACCCCTGAAGTGTGAATGCTATGAGCATCATGGATTTTGGCACTGTTGACATTTCTTTTAAGCAAATGACAGTTTGAAAGGATGGGAGTGTATCCTTTTATCACTGCAACAGATAAATACACTACAGAGTGATTGAAACAGCTTTACACACTGGCAAGTGACAGAAGAGAAAGTGGTGGGGAAAAAAGGCACAAAAGGCAAGACCAATTTAAATAAAAAAATGAAGCACAAAACATGCAAGTGTTGTTAAAGCCTCTCTGATGAATTCACACTGTGAATAACTGGTGCGGTTGACCAACAATTGTCAGTGAGAAAATGATAAGACTCTTAAAGCTTCCTCAGAAGTGTTTTAAAAATAGTGGATCTTGGAATGTACAGTGGGAAAGCTAAGGGGAGACAAGGACCTCTGGTAAATAACAACAAGGGTGGCTCTGACAGGGCAAGCTCTGATGTTCCAGATTATGCCCTCTCTCACATCAATGTTTTAAAAAAGTGTTTTGTTTGTTGGTCTGGGAGCCTCAGTACTTTTAGTCAGCCAGTATAGTGCTTTCTGAGGTAGCAAGACCAAAGAATTTTCTAGAAACAGACCTTTTTCATGGTCAGAAGCAATATTTTCCAGAAATGGGCTGCATTAGAAGCAGACAGGAATGGGTAAAGGAAAAAGCTCTGGGTGAGGATCACCAGAACCGTAGAAAACGTGAAACCTGTGGTTTTAAGGGTCTTGGGTTGCTGAGGGAAATTGCCAAAGGACTATTTTTCTGAGAATCTGTAAGAATTTCAGCAACAGATTTTTTCATTGACAATATGTTTTCTCATGCCCCCAAATCATCTCAGAAGGTGAGATATCTCTTAGTGAGATATTGGCTGAGACTGTAAAGCATGGAAGACACAGGCACCTTTCGAGTCACCTGACATCAGGCAGATGAATTTTCATATTTATCAGCCTAGGCAAGCAAAATTAGCTGCCAGCCAGGAAGATGCTAGAGCTGAGAATCCATTGTAACCTTTCCTATCTCAGGTTCTGTAACTGTTGACTGTTTTCTCCTTGGGTACTTTTAGGGTGCCAAAACAGAGTTTAAATGCAGATGATGGTAATTCAATGGCATGAAAGCACCTGTCTAGCATATATGCATGTTAGCTCATCACTGGCTATCAACTATCTGCCACATAACTTGGCAGAGTGAGAACATCTATTACTAATGGAGCAATAGGCTTCCAAAAAGCATTAACATGGGACCCTAGAAACAGTTAATGTGAAAAATGCCATTTGCATCTAAGAAAGCTTTTGGGTTTTTTGTAAGAAATTTATTTGAGGAAGTGATAAATATAAGGACGCAATTATTGCAAATGTAAAATAATTTTCTCACCCATTTTATGAATACTTTATTCCTCTATATCCCCTGTTAAATAAAGACCCTAAGCCTCTGGAGAGAGAAACAGAAATGCTAACAACATTATTCTATCAGGCATGTAATCGGAGGGGATCTTTCTTCTCTCTTGCCACAGATAATAAATTATAGAAGTTTTTGGGAACCAAATTATGTCACTGAGCAAACACTAACATGACAATATGAATGTTTTCTTCAAGCTAACATGATTTTGTGAAACCATTATTTTATTTTAAAAGTACTGCAGAACTCAACTCTGGTCTATTTTTAAAATGATAGATTAAACAGAAAATTTGTAATTAAATACTATCGTGGTTGCTTTTCCACAAAAAGACAAAAGACCAAATGTCAATTTGAAATTCAACTCATATAGAAGCTGAGCAAACAGTAAGGGGATGTATCACTAAACAAATTATAGCAGTGCAGATATATAACAGATATCCTGATTATCTTTTTTAATTGTTGTTAAACCACTCCATCATACTGTGTTTCATGACAGTGCTTTTGAAGAACTTGAGGCAATAAAAGCATGTAAGTTTATGCTTGCTGTGTATTCATGAAGACTTAATGGCTGCTGAGTACAGATTTGAAGCAACTGCAAGAAAGGCCTCAGCACTGTGATACTCAGTGCTGCAAACCCTCAATTTCCAGTCACTCAGACCAGGAGCCAGTGATGCTGTGCCAGCCCAGCCAAGCATGTGTTCCCTTCCAGATTAGCATCCACATGGCATCCACAACACCCATCTTTCCAAGCAAGGAGATACTTAAACCAGTCCAAAGGGAAAACTAAGGGAAGGTTACTGCTGGAAATTGTGAGACTGACTTTCAAATGTGGGTGTTGTCCTGAGAACTGTCTCAAACCAGTATGTGCAGACAGGCTCAGGATGACCAGCACATGCTCCTGTCTCCCAGGCCCAGGTGCCTCTGCCAGGACGGACTGAAGGCCAGAGATTTCCTCCCTCATGCTCTCATGGTTCTAAGCATATAAGAGCAGACCCCTCTGTTTTCTTGGTCCTCTGCAGCACAGCTTCCATTCTGAGGAGGAAGGAGTAGGGCTTCCTTTTCACCATAGAGGCATATCTCATTCTCTTTTTAAAGTTATGTTTTGTGGGCAGTTAAAAACCTTAAAATGGAGGTACAACTCTCTGGACAGTATATTTAAGTCTGTTCATGATATTTGCAATTCTCTTTGTTTTCTTCCAGAAAAAAATAGTGCTCCCTCTCGCAGGGCTCCAGAGAACACCAGCACCAATCCTTTCAAAGAGCTCCCTGTAGCCTTCCTTCTCAATTTTTCCAGATTCTCTTAGCCTGAGGTACCTTTTTTTCCTGCATTTGTGTTGGTTTTGTGATAGATGTATTCAGATACATTTTTCATTTTCTCTTACATACAGCTTCTGTTTGAGACCCTAAGGGCTTCCAAATAAAATGCAAAAATAGCATGAGAATGAAGCTTCCAGTCTTTCTTCAATCTGAGTATAAACAGCAAGATTTTTAGCTCATCAGACTACTTTTTCAAAGTCTTCTATTTTTTGGAAATGTTTGTGAGACAGAATTTGGATTTTTAAAATCAGTTTTTCATTCCTGTCTTTGAAAAAATCCTGCCCATCAGTGGATTCAAGTGTAAATAGTGGACTCTACTTGAAGGGGTAGAAAACAACACCAATTTTCAAGTTGTGATGTAATTAATTGTTGTTCCACTGTTTGCTGGTAGATCAGGGACCTGGACTCACAGCCCAGCTTTTCTCATGGTCTCAGCACCTGCCACTCTCTGCAGACACTGCTGTGACTGCCTCCCTTCCTCCCCAGCTCCTCTGCTCCCTGATCCCAGGGCTCCCCTGTAACACCTCTCTAACAGATACTGCATTGTTCAGTCAAATCCCTATTTACTATTTTTCCTGGCGTCCTTTTCACGAATCCTCCCAAGCCCCCTAACTTCAGGCTTTGTCTCCCTGGGTCTCCTGTCCTTATCTGTGCTAAACACCTTCCTAGCACACCTTCCCAGCTTACAGAGACCTTTCAGGCTTGAATTAATCCTTTCCTCTGTCTGGGTTCGCACTTGCACACTTTCCACTCACTGTACCTTGGGAAGCTTTTCTTTTCTGCCTTCATTTAGTGCAGAGAGATGTCATGTTTAGAAAGGAAGGAGGCCTGTATGGAAGTTTTTTAAGCATGGATCAGAGCATTTAATGAAGGTAAATCATGAGAGACAGAAAGAGGAAGAATCACCAGTCAAACAAACTGAAAAAGCTAAATGAAGTATTTTATAAAGTCATACATTGCTGAATTTCTCCTTATGCCCTTCCTTCTACATAGAACAGATAGCCCAATCTCAAAAATAAACCTCAAAAATAAAATTTCAGGAACAGTGAAGACAAATCCCCTTTTTTTATGAACTAATACAGAGCCGAGGGTCAGAGAAAGTGAGACAGAAGGAACTGTGGGGGAAGCACAGGCACCATGGTGACAAATGAGGTGACACTTGCTGGATGCCAAGATGATTCCCCTTGTCACAGTGTTTGCCAGAGATCAGGAGGCAGATGTGCCTCACACAGATGTTTCCCGGGGACAGAGAAGGACACATTTATAAAACATTGGAAGCACCAGAACAAAGGTTTGTCTGGGGGGAATAAAGTCAAAGAGAATGAGCCTCTGTGCTGAATTTCCTTCAGCTCCAGCTCTGACAGATGCTGTGGCATTCCTTGTACGTGCCTCGCCAACACAGAGACAGCGTGCAAGGATTTGTGCTCTAAATTAAACATGGAGAAAATCAGGTTGCTTTTCATTCTTACAATACTTCCACAGCTACTACTACTACTACTACTACTACTACTACTACTAAAATAATAATAAAACAGGCCCATCCCAGTCCAAGCATTATCAGATGGTTTTTTAAACCAGGGAAGTCTCCTGCATATGAAAGGTAATAAAAACACTCAATGATGATGTGGGATAAAGTCCCTGACTATCTGCTGCCAACAAAAATGTCAATGTGATCACTGCCTTGAATTCAAACCTGGAAAATTGCTAAAATGCCAGAAAGAAGTGGGCTTTGGCTAATGACTAAAAAGTTTTAGTCCTTCCTCCAAGTAATGAGTTTGGCAGTATTAGTGTAATGTGCTTCATACCCTTTAAAAAATAAACATTTCTGGTTTAGATAAAATCTAAATGAGCTTGGAATTAAAATAATTCTTCATTGGCTTCAAATTAGATGGATTGGCCACATCTGAGCATTACTGCTGCTTAATTTAATATGACATATTGGCCTGGCATTTCCATTTTTAATGTGGGAAGCTGTGTTCATAAATAAGATCTTTCATCTCAGGAACAGCAGTTTAAATTTTTTGAAAACTAACAGAGATCTATTTAAATGATGTCTTGCACACTGCTCAGGCTGGATACCCTGAGAACATGTAGATTTTTCTTACTTATGATAAATGGACCCATTAATAACCTCAAAAAACTTCCATTTTTTGCCTCCTGCAGCTCTTCCTGCCATGAAGCATTCAAGATAAAGTATTTCTTGGATGCTTTGATAGCACTGAGGAAGGTGTGCATTTGACTGACATCTTTCAAAGTATTTCTGGCCTGCCATTTTCATGTCATGTCCTGTAAAGGAGGTATATGCATCATACTGACAACATGCAGGAATTTTTTCCTCCCCAGTTACAGCCCCAAAAGTTATCCTGAACAGTGCAGGAAATGTAGCCTGGAGATATTTCTAGCCCCATCCTTTCCAATTTTCTGATCATATCTATAAAATTGCTGCAACCTTGGCCACCATGAGCTGAAGCAGAGCAGTGGGTGGGTTCTATCTGCCTTCCTTGAGGGGTAGCTTTGAAGCATGTGATAGCATCGAGCCCAGCACAAATGTAGCAACCAGGGCTATTTTCATTCCAAAATTCATCCTACACTTTACACACTAGCATGGAAGTTAGAGGACTAACTGAGAAAAAAGAACCTGGACCTCTAAACCTTCCTGAAGATGGGAGTATCTCCTGGAGGATGCTCCTCTGCACCACCAAGATACAGGCCAAGCTGTGGTGAGGGTAGAAGCAATTTTTATTTGGTCAAATTGTAGTTGAATCTGATGGAAAGAGACAATCCCAGGCACATCTGCTCCTGAACAAGGGGGCTTGCTGCTGGGATACAGCTGCCCAGGGTGAGATCCAGGAACAGCAGGGTGCACAGAGCCTCACTGCACTTCAGACTGGAAGGCACGGAAGATTTTTTACTCATGAAGCAAAAGTGCAAAAAGCATTTTGTGACACTGTGACTCTGACCCCAGTAACCAATAGTTAGCACCAACATCAGAAGAGAAAAAATCAGTTGGTCTGCAGTTCTCAAATAAAACCTCTCTGCATGAAACAAGTGCAGCTGTTGGTTCACCAGCAAGTCAATAGTACACTCAAAGGACACCATTAAAACGTACATTTTTTGGGGGAGCAGAGTAGAAAGTAATCTCAGACAGGGAGAAAACAGTTATTCTTTTAATTTGATAATCCCTTTCTGAGGTGGTCAGCGGAGGCAAATAGAAGCTGTATCCAAATCACAGTTGCAACAAAATAATCCCTGTACACTAAACATTTTCAGCACTTGCTGATGAGAGTTTTGCTTTTTGGGAACCCCCTTCTACAATGAAGCAGCCCAATTACTCAGCATGCTGGAAATGCAGCTGAGTGGAAGCACAGGGTATGGAAGAGCTGGGCTATAAAACAGAAGATGACTGGTCAGATGATATAATTTTTTCCTGTGTACTGGAGCCCTTGGCAAGTATGCCACGTGTTGGGACACATTGAAGGGCTGCCTTAGGTCTCGAGCAAACACTTTCAAAATAGGAGAATTAGCAGGTAGCTTTGTGACTGAGAAAAGCTGGCTGGCAGCTTTGAATTATTTTGTCTTCCAAGGCTGGGGAAAACCTGTTGTAATGAGACTGTGTCCAGGGTTACTCCTGTTTTGATGAGGAGGATTTTTCTTCCGTGCTTATATAAGTTCCTCACATGTAAGGCATTGAAACTATGGCTCCACTGCAAAGTAGCTGCAAAGTTCCTAAGGGTTTTAGACAGCCACTTTCAGCAGCCCTCATAAGAGGACCAGAAAAAGCTCAGCTAAAGTCAAACTGCCATGAAACATCCAATAAAGACTTCTCTTTCTGCAATGTGCAGGCAGTGGCAATGAGAGACCAGTCCAAGGGACCCTATATCAGGTTACAGCTGTGCTGAGGAACAAAATTGCTGCTGTCGGTTATTTGCAGTTAAAGCACAAGCACTGCAGGGGAAATACCAAATGCTTTTACAGTGCCCTAATGACCATGAGGCAAGAGAATTGTTTATGTTTGGCAAAACCCCAGTGTGAATCCCATAAGGTAAAACACTGTTGCTGTCAGCAGTCACCACCTGCTTTCCCCTGCTTACCTGCCTGCCCCTGGGGGAGCCCAAAGCAAAGCTCAGGGGGTGAGGGTCTCCAAGCCTGTGAGCAGCACAGAGCTGCCCTGCTCAGTCAGGCACCATTCCCTCATGTCTCCTTCCCTGGTGGCACCAAGAAGATGGATATAAAAAACTAGACCAAATAATTTTTTATTGTTTTTAATTTCCACAAACAGGAGTTTCATAGATTAGATTGTTAGATTGTGTTTGCAGCAGCTAAACGATCTCATAAATGGCTGGAGAGCTAATGAAATGTACTTCAGTCACTGAATAGGACTGGTATATGATTTAATTTTCCCATACAATCAAAAATTATATAATTATCAAGATTTCTAAAAAAATGTTTGAAAAACTGCTCATATATGCAGAAATGTTTGCTCTTCTAGTCTTCAAATTATTTTTCCTTTCTAATAGAGTTAGAATTCCTCTTCACCTTCTTTTAAGTTTTAATTTTTTTTTTGTCTATAGATCATATTAATTTGAATCTGATAATTTATCTAGAACTCCTTTAATGTCTGCTGTCAATTCATTTATGAGTTGCATTCACAGAGTACAGAAAGCAAGTATACAGCAAATTATTTTTAAGTTCTTCAATACATTAAATGTGGAAGAATTATTAGAATTCACCACGTTTTGGCCAGGGATAAGAGTTCCTTCAGGCTTGGAATTTCAGATTGACTTCCTAATAAGTTCTATTCATAATGCAGAGTTTAATTATACTCAATGAGATATTCAGAAGACTTTCACTTTTATGCAGCTGGTAAAACTGTAGTTACAGTTAATTAATAGTACAATAATCAACCAGTCTTTATGTCTGGGTCAGATTTCTCTTATATAAACATAGTCCTGTAAAATCCATATCTGAGCTCTGTGTAGTTACTTGGACTGTCTTTACAGCTGCTAGGAGAGAAGGTGACCAAACTGTGCTCAGGTGGATCCTGAAGCTGGTTACTGCCTCAGGGATGTCCATTGCCCTGGCTAAGCAGGGAGCAGAGCTGGTTTAGCCCAGGTGCCTCACTTTTAGGTAGCTGAAGTTAGGTAAAACAGATTTAAGTCTTCATCTCTTGGGATTATTGCAGGGGGTTTTTTGTTGTTTATTTTTTTTTTAACAGGGAGCAGAATGTTCTCTTTATTTTTTGGTAATTTCTAGTCATGTTACGTCTTTGGAATTACACAAAATTAAAGCTTCAGAATAAAGAATTAATCCCATCATAAAAATGTAATCAATTATACTTTGAAGTAAAGAATGCAATTCTGATTAATGTGTCTTACATTTCCTTGCCCCATCTTGTCTCCCCTGTGGAAGATTGCTTCCAGATAGTGCTTTTTCAGATCATATACCCATAAATATATGAAAATACATACTAGTAGTGTTAACATTCCTATTAGTAATACATTCCATTTAAACTGTTCAGGAAGAAAGGATATCCTAAACTGATGCTATAACTTTTTTCAAAATTTGTATCATGCAGATAAAGTGTATTTGAAGATATTTATAAATGACACGTATTCCATATGTGTATGGTATATCATTGGTTTGGATTCTTATTTATTATATTTATAATGAATAAGATAATAATTTATTATATTCTTATTATTATTAGAAGTCATATCTCAGTAATGCTGCACTCAATTTTTCATCCCCAGATAATGATATCTCAAAAGGACCTATCACTTCTTGAAATCTTGAGACTACAATATAGTGATACACCAAAAAGAAGAGTCAGAACTGAAAAACTTACCCTATTTTTTTGGTGGTTATATCAGGTTGTATCCAAAAAGTTAATTTAATTATACTTAATACCATTAAGTATCTGTGTATAATACACTAAAATATCAAAGGGTAAGGTGAAAAGAATAAAAATATGGCCATGCCTGATGCTCACGCCAAATATTATAAATTGAAACTGATGATTGATCTGAAATAAAATGTTTGAAGAGCATCAAGGATTACAGAGCCTTGTGAGCAGTGGTGAGAACATCTGGAACACAGGTAGCTTTTTCATCTATCCTCCCAAAAGTCAAATGGAAAGGTTTGAAAGGGACAGTCAAATCTAACAAATCAACAAATGGTTGCAGGACTGGTGCCTCAACAAGTGGTTTGGCTGCTTGGATGTGACCCTCTTTGAGAAGCCTGAGGAGTGATAGGGTCCATCCATCAGAGAAGGGGAAGATCTTTGGTCACAGACTTGCTGATCTGGGGAAGAGGCTTAAACTACAGCTGCTGTGCTGAAGAAGCCTCAGTCCATCCCAATCACACTAGTTTGATACCAGGGCCAGCAAGAAATGCCCAAAGCCTGGAGAGGATTTACAGGTCTGCAGGAGAACAGCTGAAGAGCAGCACTGAAGAATTGCAGGCACTCCAGCCAGCAAGTCAGCTTCACTGAGAATCATAAAAGCATAAAATCATTAACATTGGAAAAGACCCACAAATCACTGGGTTCCAACCTTTGACCAAACACCACCTCATCAACTAAACCATAGCACCAAGTGCTACATCCAGTCACCTTTTGAACACTTCCAGGCGTGGTGGCTCCACCACTACCTTGGGCAGCCCATTCCAATGTTTAACCACCCTTTCAGTGAAGAAATTCTTTCTCATGTCCATCTGAATATCCCCTGCTGCAGCTTGTGGCCATTTCCTCTTATTCTGTTGCAGGTTGCCTGGGAGAACAGCCCCTACCTGGCTAAAAAGTCCTTTCAGGGAGTCTTAGAGAGAGATAAGGTCCTGCCTGAGCCCCCTGGAGAAATCCAGGTTTAACACCCCCAGTTCCCTCAGCCACTCCTCACGACTCACTCTCCAGGCTCTTCACCAACCTTGGTGCCCCACTGTGAGTCCATCTTAAATGTCTCTATGCAAACACACAAAATGCAGGGAATAAACAAGAGGAGCTGGAGTTGTGCATACTCCTCAAGACTGTGATCCTGTTGGCATCACAGAGATGTGGAATGGATCCTGGGATGGGAATGTTCCAGTGGAAGGATGTGGGCATTTCAGGAAGGACAGGCAGGGATGCCAGGAGGTGGTGTCTCCATCTCTGGAAATGAGCAACTGCAGTACAAGGAGCTCTGCCTGCAAGGGTGAGGAGCTGACCGAGAGCTTAGGGCAGGGACAGGTAACATTATAATGGAGATCTGTTCTGAACAGATGAAGCCCTCAAAAGACAGGTAGGAGCAGCCTCATATCCACAAATCCTGGTCCCCATGGGGTACATGAGTATCTGTTGGAAGCACAACACACAAGGGCATAGGCAATCCAGGAAGTTCCTGGAATGCACCAGTGATAACTTCCTACCCCAAGTGACAGAGGAGCCATTGAGGAGAGGTGCTGTGCTGTGCTGGACCTTGCTCTCACAAATGAGGGACTGGTGAGGAATGTGAGGCTCCAGGGAAGCCTGGGCTGCAGTGACCAGGGAATGGTGGAGTTTGAGACCCTTAGGGCACTGAGCAGGGTGCACAGCCAGCTCAGTGCCCTGCGCTTCACGAGAGCAGGTTTGGCTCTTCAGGGATCTGCTTGGTCAAGTACCAGCCCTGAAGGGAAGAGGAGCCCCAGGAAGCTGGATAATGTTCAGAGATCATCTCTTCCAAGCTCAGGAGCAACACATCCCAGCAAAGAGCAAGACAGACAAAAACACCAGGAGACCTCTGTGGATGAACAAGGAGCTCCTGGACAAACTCAAACACAGAAACAAAGCCTACATGTAGAGGGTGGAAGCAAGGACAGATAGCATGGGAGGGATACAGAGAAATTCTCCAAGCAGCCAGGGATCAGCTTAGGAAAGCTAAAGCTCTGATATAATTAAATTTGGCCAGGGATTTCAAGGGCAAGAAGAGAAGCTCTAAAGATACATCAGAGATAAAAGGAAGAATATGGAATGTGGGCCCTCTCAAGAAAGAAACACTCCTGTGGGGAAAACTAAGGTACTTAATCACTTTTTTTTGCCTCATTCCTCACCAGCAAGCTCTCCAGTCACACCACCCAAGTCACAGAAGGCAAGGGCAGGGACTGGGAGAATGAAAAACTGCCCACCATAAGAGAAGATCAGGTTTGAGACCATCACAGGAAGCTGAAGGCGCATGAGTCCAGGGGACCTGATGAGATGCACCCACAGGGTCCTGAGAAAGCAGGTGGATGAAGTTGCTAAGGCACTGTAAACCACATTTGAGAAGCCGTGGCAGTCCAGTGAAGCTCTCACTGACTGGAAAAGGGGAAACATAACTCCCATTTTTAAAAAGGGAAGAAGGAAAGATCTGGGTAACTACAGGCTGGTCAATCTTATTACCTCTGTGCCTAGCAAGATCATGGAACTCATCTGTCTGGAAACTATGCTAAGGCACATCAAAATTATGAGGGTGCTTGGTGACAGCTAACATGGCCTCACTGAGACATATTTACAATATGTACCTAATTTCTGAGTAATGAGAAATGTTAGGCAATATTTTTTATTTCAAATAACCACCTACTCTTGCAGCTGCAGATGTATAATTCAGTTCCTAAATTCTGTTCTGTAGCAGAATCATTTTGCCTTATCTTTAAATAAAACTCTATTCAGAGGATATAGCCTGGAAAAACTATGCCTTATTCGTGAAATTGTTGCTATAATCTAATCAATTAAGATCTTAATGTGTAGGCTTTTTAGCTAGTTTGGACTGAGAAAAAACATTTAGAATTCAGATTGTGGTTTTGGTAACTGTAGCATCAACTGTGAAATGAAAATCAGAGTGGTATTTTTTTTAATAATTCAGAGATTCTTTTTTATGAATGAAAGAAATTGAAGTCCTAAAAAAGTCAAAGCATGTAATCAGAACTTGTAAAATATTCCATTCTGTTTTATGACATCTCAACTCCAATCAAATAAACAGAGACAGAAAGAACCAGAGACTTGATTGACTGTTTAAAGGAAAAGCTGTCAGTTTGATTACAGGCAAGTGAGCAGACACATTGCTAAATGTAAACTGCATTTAATTTTATTATGCAAGCAGCTTTAATAACGTCACAAATAAGTTATGCAAACTGAAATACTGGGTGCAACTGCATACAGATTTTTGATACTGAGTGGGGGCGGTGGATCATGGCTATTCTCAATTAAAGTGCTCTAAATGTTTTAGGGAGCAAAAGGTAATTAAAAATGAGTAAGCATCAGAGCAGAAAAACCCCACACCATGCTGTTTCAAACCAAAGTGGTAGAGCTTTCAAACAGGTTTGTAAGAGTAGATTCTTGCAGTGCTCTGAAAAAAATGCTCTTACGATGCTTCAAAAATTTGCAGCATTTTTCTACCCCCTTTTTCCTCTGGTTTCATTCCCTGTGTGTAAAAATTTTTGAAATTGAAAATGACTCATTAAGTGTGATGGATGTTTGACATTAAGGTTGTGCAGAATTTTTGGTCTACCCACAGAAGGAGGCAGGACATGAACCATTTCATAGAATCATTTAGAACCAAAAAGACCTCAAAGACCATCAAGAAGGAGTATAAACACAGCACTGCCAAATGCACCACTACACCCTGTCCCTAAACACCACATCTGTATGTCTTTTAAATACCTCAAGGGATGGTGATTCCAGCACTTCCCTGGACAGCCTGTTTCAGTGCTTGACAACTCCTCTGGTAAAGAAATTTTTTCTAATATCTAACTTTTATCTCCCCTGGAACAACTTGAGGCCATTTACTATCATCCTCTCTGGTTAGAAGAAATTTTTTTCCTTACCTTGCTACCCAGGGGAGACAGTTCAAACCAGACTCAGCTGAAGACTTCTGAAAATGCTGGGATATCCAGCTGCTGTAAGCCCAAGAGTGGACTTCGCAGCAGTGGCGATAGTTCTTGCTGCTGTATGTTGAGGGGAGATCAGCTGCATTCTCCCACAGCCCATGGGACCCTGGTTTGCCAAGCAGGAGAGCCCATCCCTGCCTGCTTATTTCTGTCTCCTGACCCACCCAACAACACAGAGTTACAGACCTGGAACTGCTCTGGTAGTGTACAGCTGAGAGAAATGTGCAGTCACAGCATCTGATGCACATCACACAAAACTCAGGAGGGAAACAGATGGGGAGATGGGCAGGGGTTGTTTTTACATGATTCCCAGTAGGAGACCAGCACAGCTCCCTATCTGAGCACTTGTTCCCAATGCAAAGACAGGAAAAAAATGTTGGTGGGTTTGTAGGTTTCACCCAGGGAGCCTGCAGTAAAACACAGCCGTCCTGAAGCAGTAGATGGCACATTCTCACAGCAACGATATGTCCAAAAAAAGCAATTCTATAGCAGGCTTTGTTGTGTTGGCTTTAAAAAAAAGAGAGAATGTAGTCATTGGAGAGGAAGCTGGCAAAGCCTGGAGATCAGTGATCACAATCTGATTACATTCAGTGTGGAAAAACAGAGAATAAGGGTTAGTTTTGTCAAGCTGAGGAAAATTAAGAGAAGTGATTCTTTTCTGCCTGGCAATATTTTTATTTTTTTTTTCTGTCTCCTCAGAACACTCTTTAGAAACTTATATTAGATGATTAAAAAGCCATGGGTGTACAGTTGAAAAGATGTAATGTTTTTCTAAAAGCTCCTTTTAGTTCACTAGCAAAATGAAGGTGATAAGCTGAGTCACAAACATTGCAAAGAGAAACGGGAGGAATAGACTGCAGTCAGTGCAAACTCAGGGTAAGCTTTTGGAGCACAGAAAAATGGAACTGAGATCAGCAGGTAAGAGCTCTGGAAAAGATACAATTGAGCATGAGTGTAAATAGTGATATGGAATTAAAACAACTATATTAGGATAAAAGGAATTCTTAGTATAATAAACATACCTGTCATGAAGAAGAATGATAGCACAGCTAGTAATGAAAGAAAATAGCAGAGTTTTCAATAACTAATAGTAATTTTTTGTTTGGAGGGAAACAGGATAGTTCACATATTCATGAAGACACAATATGTGTTTATTATTCAAAAGGCACTGAAAAATAAGATGTTATTTCCAGCTGTCAGCAGTTTTTAAACTGGCTGGCCTGAATAAATATTAGCATAAAAGGGCTAGGCAAGGAGACGTGTGACTGATGCACCTACCTTCAGTATTGTTAACTCAGAGTGCTTAACAAAATTCCACATAGTAAATGTTCAGACTTGACCAGCTGTTGTGGACAGCTGAAGAGCACAGCTATTCTGACATCAACCACAAATATAAAAATTAGTCAATAATGATCAGAGCAATGAAAGTCACTCAATAAAATTTGACCACAAGATTTGGCAAAATAAACCTGATTTCATTCTTCAGTGAGTTTACTTCCTGTCTGATTGTACTATAGATACATAATAGATGTAATGGATGTATTTTTATTTTTTTATCATCACACACACACAATCCCAGCTGAGGAACTGGCACTTTACGATATCAATAACCTTACACTAAACTGTTTTAGGATATCAGATGGCAATCCACGAGGGCATCTCTTTAGTGATTCTCACCAAAATTATTGCCAAGTGATACTCTTCATCATTTCTATTTCTGTTCTAGAAATAAATATAAAATCATTCCTAATACAATTTGGTTTAAGCCTGTATACAGGAATTTATCTAATGATGTCTACAGGAATGAGGGCAGAGCACAAATAGAGAATGCTCTCAACAGATCACAAGTTGAGTCCAAATCATTATAACAGAGCTGAAAGAAATTCTGTATGTGTTGGAACATGGGGTGTAGGTCATGCAAAGAGACTAAGAACCTCTGTCCCAGCACAAAGCACTTTTAAGATTGAAGTATCTTAAATTAGAAACTGAGTATTACTACAGAAGGTAACAATCTGTTACCTACATTTTAAAGGAAGTTAAAACTATTTGGGATCACAAAAATTATTGAAATTATTGAAAATTATTATGTGATATTAAGTAAAATTAAATTTAATTAAAATTTATTTATATTTTTCACAGTGAAAAACTGAGGAGTCTGTTTATCCTGTCAAAGAAAGGACTGGGAAATCACAAGTTAGTTGTCCTGCTGGACAAAGATTCAAAAGGACCCAGTTTTAGAAAAGACCAGTGCATAGAGAGGCAATGATTGAATATTGAGGTCATCCACAGCCAGGTGAGAAATAAAGCACACTTCAAAAAATGACAGGTCTCCACCACTGGAGCAAGACATTAGAGGAATAAATTTGATAACCACAAGCCAGAATTAAGTGACTTTCTGAAAGCTGTGCTTCAGTTAACCAGGAGTAACTGGTCTCTAGGCAAGGATAGTGGGACCAATATCAAGCCTTTTCATGCAGATCATCAGACTGCTTGTTTAAAGGTTCCCCTCTAATTTTAAATACTAAAACCTGGCAAGACATAAGGTAAGTGTCACAAAGATAAATGCTGAAAGTGTTAAAGGACATTTAAAACATATAAATTATAGAGATGATACTGGGAATCACTTCATCTTTTGTAAATACCAATATAATTTTGTTTTCAAAGATCTTAAGCATGGCTATGATTTTATGTGGGTGGTTAAGTCCTCAATGTTTCAATAGAATCTAGGCATCCTTTTAGCTCAATAAAAGTTTTATCTAAATATCTAGGGCTGTGAAATTTCTTTTTTCAATATCTAACTGCACCTTCTGCACAGTTTATCATATGTCACCAATTATAACTGATTTCCACAGTCTTTAAGGAATGGGGAACCAGACTGAATCACATTTATAGTATTCTAAACCATTCTCTAGCAAAGAAATTATTAAAATAAAGGTTTGTCTGAGAGCCAAATAGGATGAATATAATGGTAAGAGATCACACTTGGAAAAAAGGATTTGTGAATTTACTCGAATCTCTGTGGCATGAAAAAGCATGAGAAAAACTGAAAGATTATACTGAATCTCATGTTGTTTCAATATGCCCCACAGTATGTTCAATGTACATTTTTGCAGAGCCACAAATACTGTTTTGTTGTCTATATCAGGCACATCTGGTCTTTGATAAAACAGTTTCTCCATCCTCATCTTCAACCTCAGTTTCTGTATGTTGAAACTCATCTGCAATGAGATATTAGTGGAAGTGGAGAGCACTGGATCTACTTTTTTCTTCCAGAAAGACATGGTAAATATACGAAAAGTTTCTCATTTTGGCCTCCAGAGGTCATCAAGACCTTTACCTTGGTGTGCAGTGTGTGCAGAGCGAGGGTGGCTGGAAAAATCCCATTGATAGCTCCAGTGACTCATCAGTCTTGTTATGGACCAGAATAAAAGTGAAAAAGTCTATTCCAAAAATACACTGTGTAGAAAATAAAGAAAAAAAGAAAAGATAAAAGAGGGGAGTTGGGGTGGGGGGAAGAGGAGAAGGAGGAGAAGGAGGAGGAGGAGGAGGAGGAGGAGGAGGAGGAGGAGGAGGAGGAGGAGGAGGAGGAGGAGGAGGAGGAGGAGGAGAAGGAGAAGGAGAAGGAGAAGGAGAAGGAGAAGGAGAAGGAGAAGGAGAAGGAGAAGGAGAAGGAGAAGGAGAAGGAGAAGGAGAAGGAGAAGGAGAAGGAGAAGGAGAAGGAGAAGGAGAAGGAGAAGGAGAAGGA